>NC_141691.1:480047528-480653199 GCF_964263255.1 Lissotriton vulgaris | reverse complement strand
AGATTATTTTGGGAAGGACGTTCGTGAGCCACGTTTGAAATACTTAATCAACTGAAACAGACTTTCAAATGCCTAGTTTTCAGCTTCAGGGGGACAAAAGGCCAATAAATTCAGTCATCTTCAGTTCAGGGTTGTAGCTATCAACAAGGGCTAGGGGTAAGGGGTCTCAGAGACCCCGGTGATGTTAGTCTTACTATCAGTGCTTGATATGGAAAAATAGAAGTGCAGGTACCAGAGTGCCTGCTTGTTTCAGAGAAGTGCCGGTACTCTCCGATTAAAAGTATTACGTTTTTCTTGATAAGTGCCAGTACTCTCCCTCTCAAAATAAACAAGCATTGGCAGAGCCAATAGGTCTTGCCTTTGGGACCTTATAAGTGTTTAGCCAAGCAACAGCTGATGTGGTTGCACCAAGGATATTGTGCTGCATAACTAAATACTTATAAGGTCACAAAAGCGAGACCTATTGGCTATGCCAATGCTTTTTGGAAATGATGTGGATAAAACAAAATAGCACATCCGTTCTAATATGTTAAACATAAAATCAGTGTTTCCATTAACAATGCTGGCAAACAAGCATAATTATAATTAAATACGCAAGACAGTTACTAAGACCCTAAAGCAGTCCCGGTGTGCACGAAGACCCAGCCAGGGCCCAACGCTGTGTGTACTGACACCCTAGTGGCAGATAGTGGGTGCACTGAAACCCCCCACCTCCTCCTCCTCCTCCTCCCACCTCCCCCCCCCCCCTCTGCAGAGGCGGTGTGCACTAAGACCCTGGGGCTGACGCTTTGTGTACCGTGACCCTGGTGGCTCACGTTGTGTGCACTGAGACCATGAGGTGGATGCATTGTGCACTAAGACCCTGACTTACAGCGCCTGCACTAGGAGCATGGGACAGGCTCTGTGTGCACTGAGTCCCAGGGCAGACCTGGTGTGGACTAAGACCACAAGGCAGTCCTGTGTACAGAAAGAGCTGGTGGTAGAGGTAGGCGCTATGTGCACATAAGTCCTGGCGACTGGCTGTGTGTACACTAAGACCCTGGGGCAGTCTCTGTAGGCACTAAACCCTGAGACTGCGCTATGTGCACTAAGTCCATAGGGCAGACTCTGTGTGCATGGAGATCATGGAGCCAATACTGTGTGCACTAATCCCCAGGTGACTTACAGTGTGTTCCCTAAGACTCTGAGGCAGACTCTGTTTGCACTAAACCATGGGGCAGACATTGTGTTTATAAGTATCTGGTGGCAGACGCTGTGTGCACTACTAACACCAGGGTGACTGGCTGTGTGTGCACTGATAGAGCGCTTACAGGCTGACTTGAAATATAACAACACAAACACATGGTGTGCTCCTGGGCATATTACTATATCTCAATGTACCTCAGTTCTATGATCATCTGGAAACCATGAGCTCATATTAACACAATAATCCCCAGTACAGCTCCCGGCAGGCACAGTACAATGTGCTATATTCACGGCACATTTAGCTTCAGAGTGCCAAGGGTGACAGACAGTGCGGACACCTCCCAGGCTTCAGTTTATGCAAGCGATGTGGGTCGAAATCTGGGTCCAGCTTGAACTGCTTGAACTGCAATCTAAAATGCACCAATGGGGTTTAAGCTTGGGGTCTTGCAGGTGGTCAGCTGGCTGGCAGCGCACCCTTGTCTGTTCTACCGGAGTAAAGTGCTTGACTGAAGGCACCCGGACACACACCAGCAGGCTCAGTGACATTGAGGGTAGAAGGAAGACAGAAGCGGCGAGAGGCCAGAGTTTGCAGTATCTGTAAAAAGTAAGTTAACTGTGTGGATTTGTGCAGTGGGCGGCGGGGCCCTCCCGTGAAGACACCTATTGATCTACGGTACATACCTGGTCCCTGTGGTGTCCCTTCCGAGCAGTTGCAGCAGCAGGCAGCCAGCAGTCCGTCGAGGAGCAGGGGGGGGATGCAGAAGAGCGACAGTAATCTTAAAATAAAACAAGACGTGAAAAAACGCCTAAGCAAGTCGAGCACACATAATGAGAATGACAGGGATACAACGCAAGGGATGCGTGGTATCCCTGTCATTCAGCGTGCGTGCTTGTTGCCCCTTCTAGCAAGCTGGTCGCCGCTTTGGGAGCCCTTCCCAAAGTCGCTACTAAATTTCTCTTCCAGCAGCGCATGCTCGCTGACTCAGCGAGACCTAAAAAGTGCCTGTACTCAGTACTGGACAGTACCGGCCCATTTAAAGCACTGCTTACTATCCAACCATGAGTAAGAGGCCCACATCACTCTTGCTACACCAACGCCTCACTTGTCTCCCCCAAATATCCTCAGCTTATCCAGTCCTCCTCAAGTCGAGGCCCTTGCTGTACCAGAGTACAGGACTGTGACGCACAAGAAGCGGCTCGCGCGCTGCCTTCTTCCATCCCTTCCACTCCCCATCTGCATCAGTCATCTTCATCTTCCTGCACCAGGCCACTGTATCGCCTTCACACAAAGCGTTTTTACAAGTCCGCACTCCGTTGTTCGGAGTGAAATAGCTTTTCCAGTATTATGACAAACTAACATTAGATCCTTATGTCTAAACACATTTAAGGCTACAATCCACACACTAGGATTCCGAAAAGCATCCCCGGGCGCGCCTGGCAGCTGCCTTGCTCATTACCATTACCCAAAGGCTCTCTCTCTTCTCCATCTCCCACCTCGAATAAACGGCCTCACTATCAACACACAGGGGCTTAAATCCAAACCTGCATAGAAAATTGTAGAAGCCTCTGCAATATCCAGACAGCTGGCCTTATCAGTGCACGCATAATGTAAACGATTTTCTTCAATAGCGCTATAGTCTATGTTGCATTGTGTTTATTTTTTTAATATGTATTCAGGTACTTTTTGCGCACCGCAGATATTGCTCAAACGGAGAACGCATTTAATCAATCATTCGAAGAGTATACATCAAGACAAATATTTAGCCTTTCTGCAAACGTTGGGCCCCAGTGTTGGACGCGCACCTATTTACGCAGTATTTTCAACTCTTAATTAATTTCCCTCAAATCATTATATCCTCCTCTGTCCATAAAAACTGCAGGAGGAAGACATCGGGGAAATAACTCTTTTTTTTCTTTAGTATAATGTAAGATAAAATAAAAAGTATGCACAAAAACAAAGCGAGGTTATTCCGTAGCACTGAAGAATGCATTACACTGAAGAATGCATTAACCTGAGAGGTTCCATTCCTCATCAGCACATTTTTTCGAACGCGGCCTGGTACTAATGGAGGCCGCCTCTCTGCAATTTGTAAAAGGTTTTCTAGGTGGGCGAGCGCGAGCCCCGTGGGAGCGCCGCCTCGGAACGCCGCGCGAACAGGAAGGACAAAGCCCGCCTCTCGTCTGCCCGCGAGCGCTGCGCGCGGCGCGTGGATGGAGGCAGGGAGAGCTCGCGCGCAGCACCTTCACACTGGCCTTGGCGAGATAGGAACGGCAAGATAAAAGGTGAGCAACACAGTGTTAACCCATCGAGGGAGCACCTCTCCCACCACTGCTATCACCGCGTTCTCAACACCATTATCCAAACACGAATTCAAAAGCAGGAAATACACTCGAGTCACACAATACTGCCGAACGATCAAAGGTAAATAAGCCAGTCTGTCACTCAAAAACACGTGGAATTGCTGAAACGAGTCATTTCCCCCACACGCTTCTTTCACTGCAAAGCAAAGATTGGCAGTTCATTGTGAGTTTGAGTGTCAGGGAAAAAAGAAGCATGTTTTCCGAAGAGCTGTGATTCACGGAGAGTAGTAACAGAGGGAATCTAGCGGACTGAGGGATGAGAGGATGCCACCGAAGAACAGGGTCTCCTGGCTACACTGTGCAAGTAAATGAAGCACTCCCGGGTCTTGTGCAATTTTCAGCTCTTTGTATATGAGTGTATACGTTTCAGCGTGTACTCAAGTGTGTGTGTGCACACGAAAGCTTCACTTTAAACTCCCATGCTAAGTGAAATGTGCTACTCCTGAAGTTACAGAGGTGACAGAAGTAGAGGAGTTTTTGAAACACAAGAATGCCGAATCAAGGTCTTAGCTTCCATCATCCCCATGAGGTGCCAACTCTAAGGACAAGAAGTGCTTCTTGGGTTGAAACAAACTGGAAGAGAATTGAAGCACATGCTAGTGCTACACACAATCGAAAGGGGAAGAAAGAGACAAAGACAAGTAGAGAGAGGAAAAAATCTGAGTTGAGTCAGGTGTTCATAGACCACAGTCATGATCCGTGGTCCACTCTCGTCTCTACATGCTCAACCAGCTCAGAACTGCCTGACGGTTCCACATTCAGAAGCCGGAAATGCTGGCAGATTATATGGAGTATTGGCGCCTCTTGGACAGAAGTGGCCAATTTTCACTACGCATTTTAAGCGAAACTACATGCCCCATGAAGTTGCAGAACCCTCACCATGTTTGCAAGTTTGGCAGTCATTTAGAAGTCACAGAGTATAAATTCCTTGAGGCCTAGAATACCCTTGCGGGGTAATCAGGATACTTAGGGGCATATTTACTGGAATGGTGGTGCAGGGCAACACGTCCAGCAAGTTACCTTGCTGTGTTGCCCTGCGCAAAAGAGAAACGGCAGAAATGCATTGTATTAATCCAATACGGTGCATTCCTGTCCTTCCCCTGCGCTAGCGCTATTTCAGCGGCCTAGCGCCAATGCAGGTTCCCCTGCAGCATGGTGCAAGGGTGCCTGCGCTGCAGGAAGGATTGTTTTTGTACCTAAACAACCCATAGAGCCATTGTCCTCTTTCTATGTGTGCTGCAGCATAGAAAGAGAAACAACAAGGACAAATAAATATATATCTTCTTGTTAAGCCTCACCTGGGTAGGAGTAAGATTTTGACACATTCCAAGGTTTACAACTCTTTATGTAAATGTAAATTGATACTTGTATAGCGCACTACTCACCCGCAAGGGTCTGAAGGCGCTTGTACGAATACCGCTCTGGAACCCATCCTGGCTTTCCCTGTGAGGCGTCCACTCCTGGGCACCCCCAAGGTGGAGGCCAGGCATCCTTAGCGTTGTGGGGGCCGTTGTGGAGATTAAGCAAGCTATTGCCCAGAGTGGCAGAGTGGGACTCCATGTTTGGAATAGGTACTGAGGCGAGAATTATCAGGTCCATGGAATTTTTGAGCCCAAGACCCGCCGAGGCGGGGAATTGAACCCTGGTCCCGGGCTAGACCTCTGCATCAGGGTCTGCCGCTCTAATCATTGAGCCACACTTCTCCAATAAATGTAAAAATCTGTCAAAAACCCTGGGAGTTGCATGGGAACACTCACCACAACACCCATGGAGCACCTCCCTTGCGCAGAGTAGGGTGACGCAGCAATTTGCGCTACGTTGCCTTACTCTGGATTTATGAAGCCGTTCAAAGCCACACAATCTTACTTAGAGGCTCGCGTCACCAATGTACCACTTAGCGTTGTGTAAACGTGACATAAGCCTCTCATAAATATGCCCATTAGTTGCTAAAAATGCGAATGTTATGAGAAACCTTACTGACTGTTTATGTTGGATTCAATGAAAGTGTAAACTGGATACAGAGGAGTATTCTAGGAAACGCTTTGTGTTATTTGGGTTACATTTTCTAAGCACTATCTAAAGGAGTAATCCTTTGAGGATTGTGAATTCTTATTTTTAACATCTTGCGTCTCCAAGTGAGAAGCACAAATAATTCTCATCTCTTCACAGACTCTGATAACATTTCTTTTGACACTCGTATGGTATGAAGGCATTGACGCAGGTGAGAAAATTGCTTGTTGTCAGATGAACTTTAAAAAAACATGCATTTATTATGTTGTCATTTATGAACCTGTCACTTCAAAAATTAATTTGATTCACAGAGCAATTCACATAACACAAAAGGTAGTTGTGTGTAGAGAGAAAGCATAATAGCTCCAAATTCTCTTGATGTTTATTTGATAGATGATAATTGTGTCTCAGCTCTTCGAAGACACAGATTCCTCAGAGAGTAGGAGACACAGACAAGTACTAAATGTATATCACATACAATATAAAGGAATAGACGTTGTTGCAAGCTCAATACAAGTGCTAAGGACTTCTTTCTTTTAGATATTAACGTTCCACCATTTGCAGACAGTGCCAAGCTTTATCACCAAGCAGAGTGGTGATATTCAGTGTTCTGTTTTCAATTTTATTCCACTCCCCTTTCCACAGGCCTTACAAACTTACTATCTGGTGTACGAGTGGCAGTAGTCAGAGCAGTGTGGCACCATAAATCACTCCAGCTGGACGACTGCAATGGCAAACATTAGACTCTCCACAAAAACAATTTTATTTAAATGACTTTAAGTACCTGGAAATGTTTTGCACAAAGACAATTAATTTTACATGGCTTATCGAAGTTAAAGCTCAAACACAAGTTCAAAACTTGGATTTTGGACATGTCAAGTTAACACAAATTGAAACATCGGTGTATAGTTTAAAAGACAAATTATATATTTTCAATAACATTTATAAGCACCGTTTCAATTTATCTCACAGTACCTCAGATGTCTATAGGACATTTGATGTTCAACTCGTAAATTAGCAGCAAAGATATTTCAAAAGAATCAACATGTTGTGCCAGTATAACCAACTTAATGACAGCAGGTACCTCAGCACCTCCCCAGTGAACAGTAGAACGCTCCACTCTCCCAGCCAAAAACGCAATCACGTGTGGCATGGGAAGGTAAACGGAAGGCAATGGGCACACACAAGATGAAGGACCATCTCTACCAGAAGAAATAAATATAGGCTAGAGCACAAGTCTTTAGTCCATGCCTTCCTTACTCAGACTTCAATATATTGGGAGGAGGGGGTTGCACTAACTGCTGGATCAGAGAAGGCAAGTGTAGGTCAGAAATGGGAGAAACAATAATGTCAAGGGTAATGTCACAACTTTTAGAGTGCTTCTGGGGAAAGGGATAGCAGAATAGAAAGCCAAATTAGGGCAAGAAGTTGCAGGCACTTCCGTTGGAAACCACTAATTGCCTAGCCTGATTATCAGATTGACATAGTGCTGCCTCCGCTTCTTCTTACCACTACCCCACAACAAAAGGATCTCAGAAATTTCAGACACCCTGGGACTCCCTACATCAGAGCTTTTACCGAGCCTCAGTGTCAAACTGTTCCATACTCTGCTCACTCCCTAGTGCTGCAACCACTAGACAGCAACCCGGGTGCATAGTTAGCATTATACCACTGTTCCACAGTAACAAGACGCTACTCTCTCAACTTCACTTGCTATGCATCCATCAGTACCTCAACAGTGGGTTATCTGTAGAAAGTTGATAAGTTAGTGTTACTAGGGTGCAGCAGATGGGCAGGGAGTGTGTAAACACACATATGGGCAAACTGACGAGTGGGCATTGTAAGTGGATGTCATACGAGCCATAAGTTGTGAACCCCGATGAGCAATAAATAAACTGCATCCAAAAAACAGCAGACAAAGCTAATGTCAATTAGGTGGCCCAAACAGTCAGGAATGAAGATGGAAAATGGAAGATGATAATGCTTTCTCGTCCGCTTCATTACTATACACATTTCCAATGTATTACTCAGGAAACACTTCAAGGAGCTAGATAGCTTATTGTCGGATCTAATTTGAAATGCAAGTCATCCTAGAATTTCCCCAAGTACCATGAAACAGAGGATCGAGCAGGGGATCTGGAGATCCCAGATTTTGAATTGTGTTATTTGGTCGCCCAAACACAGTGGGTTGTGTGCTGACTGGCGAAACGTAATTTGAACGAGCTCGAGAATAACTCTCAACGGTTCATACTGACACAGCTGGCTCAATGGGTTTCACAGCCAACGTGCCATGGTACACTGCGGACTACCTTGTATGCGTAGTGCAATACTGCCACTGGAGGACGCTACATCGCACAAAATATGACACCCTTATGCTCCTAATATGCCTCTTACCTTTCCATTTGGCGAATGCATAGGTGTGGTGGTAGCACAGCAGCTCCCTGGAATCAAGCTGGGTTACTCACCCTGGGTGATCTGTTTGAGAATGGGGAATTAATTCCCTTTGATGTCTTACTTAACACCACAGTACTCCCACCTGGGTCCTTTCTGATCTACAGAGTTATACTGGCACTGATGAATATTCTCCAGCAAGTCACCATTTTGGAACCTCAGCAACACTATCGCATGCAGTCCCTTTTTATCAGGTGGACAGGACATAGGTTGATTACCTGGCTGTGTAGATATTTGCTGACTTATACACCTTTCTCTCTACTAAGCTAATACTTTGCAAAGACTGGGAAATGTTCTTTGACTAACCTTGGAAAGTCTCCTGGAACACCAGACCTCAACAGATCCAATACTATCAGTCTTTCAAGGCCTAGGTACCACCCCTGTATGATTAGTAAACTGGTGTGTGTCACATTCAAGCACTTTCTCTTGTTGCACAAAGCATTTTAGCAAAGAAGCGCATGGCAATAAAGTCTGAGGAGCTGATGAGATGTTGGAGAAGAGCACACTCTCCTTCCAGTCATGGTTACGATCGCCAGCTTATATGCGTGTCTTTCACGGGTCTCTCTTGCATAGTTATGACAGTGGGCTTCCTCAAAGTGCTGCGGCGGTACAAGCCACGATTCAGGCAACCTTTTTTGCTGTGGTTGTGGTGGAATGGCGAAACCATGGGTACTCTGCTGATCAGTGGCCGCTGGCATCCATGGGGAGCTGTGGGGGAGGCAAATGGGTGGTGAGTAACAATAAAAAAACACCTGCGACACGTCTGTCTTCCTCGCTGACTATCTTCCTCCTGTAACGTGAACCATTGAGAAGCGCCTTAACCAATCCTGTCGCTGCTCTCATGCTGGGAGAGCAGCACCTTGATTGGAGGGAGCAGCCTTACTCGCCGCTTCTGAGGACACTGGAGACCTGCACGTACTCTACCCTAGATGTCGTAAGACAGCTGGGATAGAGGTTTCAAAGTGCTCTTATCTGGTTGGTCGTAGCAAGACGGCCGGCCAAAAAGACATGTGCACTTTGGAAAGTGCAAAGGCAGCCCACCCTCCCCCATGCTGCTGTCACTCAGCAGCGGGCCTGCCCCCGTGCTGACGCGAGTGTCAGGACGGGGTTATATTGAAAAATAAAATGGTAATAAACCAAATTTATTACTATTTTATTTTTCAATTCTGGGGCATTGAGGGGCATTTTAACCAGTGGGGCAACGCTCCTCTGCTCAAACGGAGGAGCCGCCCCTGCTGCTAATTCTGATGGGGAGGAGAACATGGGTTTGGGTAGGCAACCTAGATTTATGGCTATAAATTTGGTGACACAAACCCTGATTCATTCGAGGAACATTATGGATTTACTAGCACTTCCGCTATCTACAAAAAGGAAAAAGTTATTTTTGAGTAATAAGATTTGCCATCTACATCCACTTCTCCTTTTCCTCCACATAAATAGATGAAGGGTGTGATTCTGTAGGAGTGGAAACATCCAACGAAATGTATCATCCCAAAGCTTATGTCGAAAATGTATCCTGTAGAGGGACGGATGGAGAGCTGGATTCCATGTTATTTAACCCTGAAGGCAGGGTTGATGGCAGGGGAGGGATCTGACAACTAAAGACTCACTTTCCCACAAGGTGGATGTCGACATTTTGTCAGCAGGTGGATTTTTGTCTTCTATTGTCTTTCTCTCCATATTTGTGGCAGTTTTTACTGGAGGTTACACAGTGGCAACCAGGTGAGATAACTGCGAACTGATGCTAGCAAAAACGCCTTGCCGCTGCTTCATATGCCATTTGTGGGCCAAAACACATTTGCTTAAGACCTGCAAGAGATGATTCAACAAAGCATTTTTTAAATCATACGTTATCTTTTCTCTTTCAAAGCAAATCAAAATCCGATACTTTCAAACCCAAGGATATTGGGCCTCATTCCAGAGCGCTATCTTCTCAGTATTCTGGCAATTTGCTTTCATTCTGTCCAGAAGTGGTCAAAGTTCTGACTACTTCTGGGTCCCCCCTTCCAGAGGTTATTTTTAGGGGGCCACTTCATTGGTTCAGAAAATTATCAATTTGAAATGAACTTAATGTATCTGGTGTCATTTAACAGAGTCCTGATTGACAGAGTCCCTTGAAAGCTGAGATATATTTCCATGATAGTGACTGTAATTTGTTTGCATATGTCAAGGCTTTAGGTGTCAATTCATTGGATATAGATCTTGGGATCATCTGGGGGTGTCCAGGTAATAGTTAGTGGCTACAAGGTATCTCCTTTCATTTGGAAGGCTAGCAAAACAGAACCGCCATCACTAGGCAGCAAAGAAACCTGGCATTGGTCACCATCATGGCTCAACGAAAACAGAGACAAACCAGCACAGCTACTCTAGAATGGTGGAGGCACACAACCAAGAACACTAAGACAGTCAGAGACTCCACAACCAATCAGGTATCTTAGAGAACGAGCAGATCCTCGTCCACATCCTCATGTCACAGCTCCACTGCAGGACAGGAGTCTTCAAGCTCATGGGAGATTATCAAGTCTTATCAGAGCATGGAGGTCATATTTGTCAGGCTCATGAGATGAAGACCTCACTAACCGCCACCTTTGACATCAATGCTCCCTGGGAAAGGGCTCATGCAAGGACATCCTGACTGACCCAGCAAAGGAGCAGCTCACGGGCAGCCTAAGGACTCTGCATGAAGCAGTGAGAGCGCTGTCACCCGCAGCAAGTAAACCTCACCAGCAGAAATCCAGCACATATGTTTTTCAGTCTGTTGTGCTTCAGGCCACACCCTTTATGTAAGGTGTGGGCCGCCATAGGAGTTGTGCTTAGGCAGAGCACAAGACTCCTGTCATAGACGTAGTACATTGGAAAACTAGCACTACCAGAAAGTAGTGCTCCGAAACTGACTACACATAGACCCAGGCAGAGAGAGAACCATGTGCACAGGGACATCAGTAGAGGTGTAAGAGCGTAGAAAACCCTCACCACAGGCTCAAAAAGCTCAGAGAGGTGGGGACTGCATAAGAGTGTGACCGAACATTCCTTATTGATGCAGCATCACTAGCAGTTCGCTGCATGCGAACTGCATGAAGTAGTGTGGCTCACTGGTTAGAGGCGGCAGACCCGAGAGCAGAGGACAGCCCGGGACCAGGGTTCGATTCCCGGCGCGGCAGGTTTCTGGACCAGGGTCAGCGGACTCGATAATTCTCTCGCCTCGGTGCCCACTCTGATCAGCGATCACACTCGGCAACTCTGGGCATTAGCTTGCCTCATCTTCACTAACGGCCCCACCAGACCGCCGGGGATGCCTGGTCTCACCCTGGAGATACCCATTAAGGGACCATCTCTCAGGGAAGCCAGGAAGGGTTTCGCAGCTGTCGAAGCGCCTTGGGACCCTACGGGTAAGTAGTGCGCTATATAAATGCCAATACATTTACATTTACATGCATCACTACCTCAGGTTGACTTTAAAAACAGTTGACGGTTATACTGACAGAGAGTAGTCCTGCTATGCAATGTGTGTGTTAAAATTGCTTGCTTGCTTAGAGATAACTACAGCAGTGAAGAAAGAGCACTTCAGGTTCGATGCTAAGGACACATACAGGAAGTAGAAGTGGCAAGGGTTACCCAAAGAGAGTTAAAAAGAAAGTACGTTTGGGGGCCATCCAAACAACACTGAGTTACGTTATGTTGTTCATTCTTCTCTTCCCATAAAATCCCAGCTGATAAATCTGATTTCAGGATGGCTGCCAAAGCAGAAGACACTACCCCTGTAGAAGCACCAACATCTGGTCCTCTCTTCCAATTCCCCTTTCCTCTGATTGATTCACTAATACACTAGGGGCCATATGTATCATACTTCCATTTTGCGAATTTAAAATAGCGAATCTTAAGGAATCGCAATTTGGAATTCGCAAAACGGTATGTATGTAGGTAATCTAGGAATTTTAGCGATTCCTTAATATTCTTTATTTGCGAATTCGCAAATTGCGAATTTGCAAATAATGAATACTTTTCATTCATTTCTATGGGCCAGGAGGCCCATAGAAATGAAGGGGAAATTTGCTAATCGCAATTTGCTAATCGCAAATTGTGCGAATTTTTAAGGGTGCAGGGGGTGTCTCAAGAACACCCTGCTGCACCCCTGAAAATGACATGTGTGCGCATATGGCGCACATACATGCCCTAAGGGCATGTATGTACGTCATATGCCACCCTCACAAATGCACAATTGTGCATATTTACAAGAAATCGCAAATTACCACCAACTACAGGTTGGTGGTAATTTGCGATTCCTAAACCTGAATTTGCATTTTTAAAATGCTTCTTACATAGCATTTAAGGAGTCGCAAAATTGCGATTCCTTAAATGCTATAGCAAAATAAGGAATCGCACATTTTTGCGATTCCTTATGATGCTATTTTTTGATACATTGCAAAAATGCTAAAAAGGCCTTTTGCGATTCGCTAAGGCCGAAATTCTGCGAATTTCGGCCTTTGCGAATGACAAAAGCCTTGATACATATGGCCCTAGGTCTCCTTCTGAGAGGCTAGCGTGAAGAACGCAGGGATGAGTATAAACAGTCAGCTAGATTCGCTAGACCCTGAGGCAGGCAATGGTATGTTCTTGACAGCATAGTGGAAGAGGTGTGGCGCAGTGGCCAGGGCGACTGACTCCAGAATCTAGGGGATCACGGTTCGATCCCCGGCACCGGCGGCAGATTCGCCCAGCACCAAGTGACTCTGGGCAATAGCTTGCTTACTCTTCCCGACGGCCCCCAGCGCCTAGAGACCCTTACGGGTGATTGTGCGCTTTACAAATGTGGATTATTATTATTATAAATGGATATTTTTGCTTCACCATTCTAAAAACGGTTATGTCAACATCAAATAACCATAGAGATAATCGCCTTACCATTTTCACTACTTCCTTCGATCTGAGATAGAATCCCGCACCTCCCGTCTTGAGGCAAGCCCCAACCACACCAAGGAGCACTACAACATTGTCCAAGAGTTTGCCTGTCCCTATGCCACTGAAAACATTGTCCGCCCTTCCTAAGCCCTCTGCGACACACTGGCAGACTTCTTTCACCACAAGATCACTGATATCTACAGCAACTTCGACCACCAAGATCACCCTCCCACGCCCTGCATGCCTAGTGATGCCACCCTCCACCGAATCACCGGATGGAAGCAGCTCTCACCTGAAGACACCATGTCCATCATAAACCCAATCCACTCCGGATCCCCCTCAGACCCCTGCCCTCATCACATCTTCAACCTAGGAAGTGAAGCCACTGGAGCCCCCTTGTAGGACTCCTCAACACCTCCATCACTACCGCCGCCCTACCCAATGCATGGAAGCATGCCATGGTCAAGCTGCTCCTGAAGAAACCCACAGCCAACCCCAACAAACTAAAAAATTACTGACCCATCTCTGTCCTCCCCTTCCCCGTCATAGTCTTGGAGAAAGCCAACAGCCTCCAGCTTACCAACTTCCTCGAAGAGAACAACTTGCTCAACCCCTTCCAGTCAGGATTCTGGCCTAACCACAATACAGAGACCGCCCTGATTGCAGCTGTGGATGACATCAGATGACTCCTTGACCAAGGTGGCTCTGCTGCCTTCATTTTCCTCAACCTCTTGCAGCCTTCAACATAGACTTTCAACACACCTTAATTGCTAGACTCCACCAAATAGGCTTCAAGAGGAAGGCTCTCAACTGGATCGCCTCCTTCCTCTCCGGATGAACCGAGAGCATGCACCTCCCACCCTTCACCTCTGCACCTAAATACGTTGTATGCAACATCCCCAAGGGCTCCTCCCTCACCCCCACCCTCTTCAACACATACATGACACCACTGGCCAACATAGCCTGCCCCCACGGACTCAACATCATCTCCAACGCTGATGAAACCAGTAGCCTTCTCAGAAGACCCATGACTAAACTTCCAAACCACCATGACTAACATTTCCACCTGGATGGAAAGCAACTGCCTAAAACTCAGCTCAGACAAGACAGAGATCATCATTTTCGGAAAAAATCCCTCCCTTTGCGATGATACCTGGTGACCCTCTGCACTCATCCCATACCCTCCCGGTCGGATCACGCACGCAACCTCTGCATCATCCTGGATACCCAGCTCACCATGAAACATCAGATCAATGCCGCCTCCTCTGCCTGCTTTCACACCCTCCGCATGCTCCGTAAGATCTTCCTGTGAATCCCCACCTCGACCAGGAAGGCAGTACCCAGACCATCATATTCAGCCGACTTGACTACTGCAATGTCCTCAATGCCGGAACCACCAAACAGCTCCCCAACTGACTCCAAACCATCCAGAACTCGGCAGCAAGACTCATCATCAACCTTCCCAGAAGAGCCAGCATCATTCCTCACCTCAGAGCCCTCCACAAAATGGGTCCCACCTACATCAACAACCACCTGACCTTCTACCAACTGACCAGAGAGCTCCGCTCCGCAACCCTCGCCTTAGCCCACCTCCCATTCATCTGCCGCAGCCGATGCAGCTCCTTCTCCTAAATTGCCAGCAAGTCCTGGAATGACCTCCCCCACCACCTGAGCACATCCTCCTCTCTGGGGAAGTTCAGAAAGCAGATGAAATCCTGGTTTTTCGACATACACCTCTCTCCTACACAACACCTGGAGATCCCCCCGGGATGGCAAGTCGAGCTATAGAAGCCCCGATGAATACTCAGTTTAATCTTTTTACCTCTTTCAAAAGAGCATCTGGAGCTAAAATATATTCTGTACTCAATACCTGCTGATTTAACTTTGTGCCATTAAAAGCATTCAGTATTTTTAAGATTTTCTCCTTGTTCAGGATCTATTCCCATGCCTGAGATATTTACATAAAGAATAACAATTCAAAATTACCTACAAACATTTCTTTCTTGCTCCCCACACGCTGTGGTGCTGGCAGGTTTAATTAAGAAGGAGTATGAAGCATGAATATAGAATGGGCGTGATAATTATTGATGCTAATCTGCATGTCTAATAAAAAAAATGGAGTCTCTAGTTAGTGCCAGCCGGGTTGAGCAAAAATGGCAGCCGCTACCTCCACATCTGCCAAAACCAAGAGGAGGAGAATCAGTCAGGCACCAGAAAATATACAGAGGAGCATGAAGAAGCGGAATCAGTGGTAAAGTGCAATGTGCAAAATATGTCTAAGTGTAGTCAGTTCATCAATGTTTCACAGTATACAGAAGATCAATTTAGTGCAGATACCGTCAATTAACCAACGTTCACTATATTGAAAAAATGATCAGCGAAAATTAAAAAAAAACATCAAATCGGCAGGAGCAGAAACTATTTAACCAACTAGAAATCCGAGTTTCATACAATTGAAAAACTCTTTTTGCTATATCCTGTCAAGTGGGCCTTGACTATCAAGTGCTATGAAGTGTTCCTTACTGGAACAGATCAGTATAAAACGTTTGTAGCTTTCAGTATGACGCCTGATCTACTAAAATAGAAACATTCGGTTTTGCATCAAAGACTATAAACAAGAGGAAATGTGTTCATTAATTTATCAACAAATGATGTATTGCATACATGCAGAACTGCACAGCACTCAGCCATGGGGTCTGTCTAAGCTGGTCTAGGCCTAGCCATTAGTACTGGAAGAATTTGTTTTCCAGCATAAATTCTACGCTAGATAATTCACACTCATCTTTGTATTGTGGTGCAAGGCTTTGCATCACACAAGTCAGCTTTGTTAAAGAACCAGCTCCGGAGACGACAGCAGCAGCAAACCAATCAATATCAATCAAAGCTTTATTACGACAATTACGTCTTAAAGCACATATAGTAGTTTAAAAAATACAGAAACGTTAAGAACCTTAAATTTACACAACATTAAAATATACAATGTATGTATACAGAGTAGAAAAAAAGACATATAAACCATTTCATTAAAAAATATTAAAAAGATCTAATCATAGTGCAGAGTAATTAATTGGGACTGTTATTGTGGTCAAGAGGATTTAAGTATTGCTCAGCTTAAGAGTCCACCAACGTGGCGCATACATCTACTCCATGACCAGCTTAGGAATTTGGCCATTGCTATAGCAATAGATGATGTGGAGTCAGAGCAGAGTACTCTCATTGCCAGGGCACAGTTTCTAAGGCCCAGTGATTTACTTATCGGTCTTAGCAATGCATTCCGAGGGGTAATGTATGCGGGGCAAGCTAAAAGAACATGTGCTACTGTTTCAATTTGCTGTGGGCAGAAGGGGCATTTATTACATTCAGCTTTGCCCCACTTTGCAGTAAAAGATCTAGTTGGGAAAGTGCCTGCTCTTAACTGGAAAGATAATTTCCGGTCAAAGGGTTTTGTGATAATGTCCCAGTATTGCTCAAAACGGGGGGGGGAAGACTTAAATTCCATAAATTTGCCCATTAATGATGAGGAGGATAGACTGCGGTACGTGTTACAGAACACCATTTCCCAGTATTTTGCCTTTAATGCTTCTTTGGAGGGAAAGGAGGCATTAGCAGGATCTGTCCATAGAACACTCATACCCATCATTTTAAGGAGGGACTTTATTTCCCGAAACCATTTAATTCTATGTTGTCTATCTGTCAAAATTACGTCCATAATGCCTGATGCATAATGTTTTAGTTCCTTTGTAGTCCATAGCCTCCGCCAATATAAGAGTGGGCGAAGTCTAGCCAGGTCCACTACGGATTTCCTGCCAAGGTCATACAACAAGGGGCCCGAGGGGGTACTTTGTGGGATGCCTATCATTTTCCTTAAGAACTTTGTTTCTTGTACAGAGATCAACCTAAGGTTTTCAAAGTCCTACAACTCTGCCCCATACAGCGTAGAAACAACACTTTTGATTCATAAATTTGTATGACCGGGCTTATAGGTTTAGTGTATGACATCCTATGGTGGGTATAAACAGCCCCCGCGTTTTGATGAAATTTTAGAGCAGACGTGTCCAATTGGCCCTTCCATCCCATGTCTTTTTGTAAAGTGATGCCCAAATATACAAAAGACTTGACCTGTTCCAGGGGAACGTTATTCATTGTTATGCCACCCCTAAAGGATCTGTGCTGATTAAAAGACATGCATTTCGTTTTGTTGTTATTGACTTCAAGGCCCCGCGATGTGCAGAAATCGTTAAAGCACCTCAGGGCACGTTGAAGACCATTAGGGATTTTGGATAAGATAAGTGTATCGTCTGCAAATAATAAGATGGGTGATCAGATGCCGGACACCAAGGGGGCATCTGTAGCTATGTGCATAAAGGAGTCCACTATACCATTGATGTAAAGGGAAAATAGTGTTGGCGCTAAAACGCATCCTTGGCGGACTCCTCTGGCCACAGCAAATGAGTCTGTGACACTGCCCTGATCACCCCATCTTATGTGAGCAAAATTATCTTCGTGTAAACGTATAACTAATGTTAAAAGATCTGCTGCCATCCCCAGCTCAGATAGCACAGACCAAAGTTTACTACGAGGAACTAAATCAAAAGCTGACCTAAGGTCAACAAAAGCAACGTAGAGTGACCCTTTCCCCAGGACCACAGTACGCCAATATAGCGTTATAAAATGAAAAATGTAATCCACTGCACTTATTTTTACCCGAAAGCCTGCCTTAAAGGGTGACAAGATTGCATGCTCGTCTATCCACACCTGAACAATATGCAAAACCATCCGGCACACAACTTTTTGTAAACAATCTATCAAGCTTATAGGCCAGTCATTTTCTGGTCTCGACTTATCCCCTTTTTTGAAGATGGGTACAATTTCAGACCCTTTCCATGAAATTGGGACTTGGGCACCTTGAGAAATGGCATTAGCCAGAATAGTAATATACTTGACCCAATTAGATTTATCATTTAGAAAAAGATCAGCGGGCATTCCATCAATGCCTGGAGCTCTACCCTCCGTTGCAGCTCCCAGTGCTCTCTTTGTGTCTACCGGTAGAAAGGAAGCGTCTTTAAAAGATGTGTACTCACATTCCTCGGATGCCCTCACATTATCTTCCTTACTGGCATACTGAGGTTTAAAAAAGTCCACCCACTGATGTTTGTCAACATGGTTCTGTGGGCTATCCGGATGGCCCCGATTGCCCCATTTAACAAGTTTCCAAAACTGTTTGGTATCTCTATTTGTACACGCCACTCTTAAGTCCTGCCACCTATTCTCATCATACTCTTTTTTTAGCTAAAACCTGGACCCTCCTGTAATTATTCCGTGCCTCTCGGACTCTAAGGATTCCTTAGTTTAAGCTTGAGCCCTAATCTATCCCGTGCCACTCTACAAGCCTCATTGAACCAAGAGGTCTGCGTCTGAGCAGTAGTTTTTGCACTTGGCATTCGCCTAACAAAGTGGATGCGTAGCCTTGAGAAAAAAGAATTATGAATTCCTGTGATTTCACCCCAGAAGTCTGCGTTCTTTTGCCTTCCAGCCTCAAAGCTGGCTAGGGTGCCAATCAAATCTTCGTTGATGGCTGTCAATGTTTCTGGGCTCTCGACAAGTTTTGCCCATTTCAAATGGCGAGTGTCATTTGAGCAAAGCAAATCAAGAGTGGTGATTCTATCTCCATAGTTATTTGTGTTAAGCTGGCCCTGAAGTTCAAAGGTAGAGCATAGAGGGTTGTGGTCACTTTCCATACGCTCCTCTACGAACATATCCTTTAAGAAGTGCCAAAATGTAAGATTAACAAACAGTCTATTCTGCTGTTAAAACGGCCATTATTAAAGGTATGAGCTCCATGGGGGCCTGAGGGTGTACGCCCATTTGCTGCCCTTAGCCCTTTCTCTAAACAAAACCCCTTTAGCTGTATGGTTGCATCTGTCCATTTATGCACCGGGGTTAGGTTCAGCCTAGGAATACCCCACCTTTCATCCTCATCACCTACAAGATCAGATTCTCCAGGGCCCAGTGGTTCAAAGGTTCTGTTAAAATCTCCAGCGACCACGACCATTGGGTCCTGGGTATATCCATCAAGTAGTTCCTCCAGAGTCAATAGAACATTGGAGCTTTTTCCCCCAACCATACCCCTAGAATATACATTGTAAATATCTATATTGATTGTGGGACTCACAGTGAGACGTAACGCAAGAATGTCGTTACTCTGGGTAACCAAGGGATGGATTTCGAAGCCAAGATCTTGCCGTACACAGATAGTGAGTCCTCCTGCCGGGCGACCCTTACTTCCCTTTGTGGCTACTATATGAAAGTTAAGGTAGCCAGGGTAGCACATTGGGGTAGGTAGCAATGTTTCCTGGAAGAGACATATGTCAGATAGTTCTAAAAATTGTTGCCAATCGGGGGAACTCACCCTACCACTCAGACCAGCAATGTTCCATGATATAATGAAAGTTTTCTTAGATTATGGGTATTGTTATCGCTCCCTAGTAGATTAGTTGCTAGAGATGATGCGGATGTACATATGGCCACAGGGGTACCTTGTTGGGTGCTCAATTTAGCCTCAGTGAAAATTCTGTTGGGAGAGCTCAACGGACAATTTGGCTGCAATTTAGACACCTGCTCAAAGACCGGCACTCGAGATTTTAATTCTGAGTCTGGCTCAGACAGAGCACCGGTCTCAGTGTTACTTAGGCATGGTAGTTTATGAATACTTTGTTTTGTTGGGGGACAGACCAAATGTGTGCTCAATAAGGGACTACAACTACTACCCACTGGTAGTCAATCACATTCCTCAAGAGATGATAAGGGCTCGAATTTGTTGCCCAAAGGAATGTCCCCTGATATCACTGGGGTTACACACCCCCTCCCTCATTGCCGAAGCTTTGGGTTGATGTCCCTGTTCTATCTAAGCCTTTGAGGCATGGGATTATCATAGAAAAACTCTAGTGTTAGGGGGATTATTCGCGAATTCCTATGCTGAGGGGGATAGAGATAGGGCAACAAATTGGGCAATACATCAAAATGAGCAAAATTTATAAAAATACAATCGCCATAAAACAATTTTTTTTGATTTCTAACCCAGTTTACTCTCCTTGCCATAATTATTTTGTTGGTCAACATACATGTCCCCTTTTCTGTAGTGTTCGTATTGCTTGAAAACCAATGGAGACATTTGTTCATTAGATTTGTAATGGTCTCAGTTTGCTCTCTTCTGAGGGGAGGTACGTTTGCCAAAACTAGGGCCAGTGGAGCAGCTGCTGGAGGGGGGTTGAGTGAGGAAATATAAATTTTATGGTCAAGAAATGTTCCCTAACGTGTACCCCACCGTCTCCATGTACCAGCTTAAAGTGCATGTAACTTCCCTCCTGTGCCAGCTATGAAGACGCAAATACATTTGCGTCCAACGTTAACATGTCCTCTTTCAGATCCACCATGAACGGGTTGAATATTCCGTTTCCAAATATGCCATGCCAACGTCTTTTTGTGGTATACTCTACACGTTTTCCAGCCCAGGCGAAGTAGGCCCTGAATTCTGTCTTCAAGCCTTTTCCTGCCTTCTGACTCTGAATGCCTCAGCCTGGTCTGCCTCTGTACCCGTGACCTTTGCCTTACTCCCTGCGCGGCTCACGGCGCTTAGCTCAGCCTGCTGCCTGCCAAGACTGTATTCAACCTTCGCATTATCTGTTCCGCTCCTCGAAAATGCATTCCTACCTACTAGTTTAAGTAAACATTCCCCCAGCTGCAGAGCAAAGGGCCCGGCCTCACTGTCTCCGTGCAAGTAATTCATAGCCTCTGTTACCATGGTAGGCCCATGCCCCCTCGCATCTCATGCAGACACTTAGACGCCTATACACGCACTCACAGTCAGTATAGAATAGCTTCTGCCCCAGAGACCTTTTCCTTCTAGATAATATGGTTCCTAAACATCAGATATGATAGAGGCACGAGTTGATCTGACATGCCAGACTTCTGTCTCTTTCCGCTAGTGTAAATGTCAAGTCCCCTGCACCCTCCAGCTTCACGTCAATCACACGTCATGCAGCTGCGCGCGCATCCAGACCTCAGATTTCTGCTGACATTGCAAGATTCTGCTATGTACCCACCCACTTGTGACACTTGCCATATGACGTTTCTAGCACACACCTCTATGTTCACGCCTAGTTCACGCCTTCTAATTACGTATTACTACCACGTGTGTGCTTTTATCTTGTTTCTCTCAGCTGTTACGCCTACTGTATTGGTTTCTATTATATGATTTAAGTATATAAGCTATGTATTGTCAATAAAATATTGCTCTATCCCTTCCTGCACCCCAGTGGTGGCAGGAACCCGATATCCGGTACCATAACCATTCCTTTTAAAGGAATAAAACCCCTAAGAACTCTAACACCACGGACTCTGCGTCTTTCTTTCCGATTGAGTTATTTTTGTTTAAGTACTTACCTGCATAGAAATTAGGACGGTAAATCAAATATTTACCACATTATTTTGGCGCCCGAATAGGGACCCCTCCCCCACCCCACGCGCCGGTTGGTGCGTTGCAACCTTTGCCCCCTGCCATCAGTCAAGACGGACAATTACGCGTACCCACAGGATTTCCTGTATCTCCCTCTGGCCCACGGAGGTGACGGAGACTGCGATCAGCACTCAGACGAGGCGGTGAGGAGTGCGGAGGATCCCGACCAGAGCCTAGCCGAAAGAAGCAAGGTCCGAGGTGTCAAGAGGCCCACCAGTTCCGAAGTATTCACGTATCGAGTCGAGTCGAGTCCAGTCCAGTCCAGTCCAGTCGAGTTTTCCGAGGCCTTCCGATTCTGTGCTTCCCGGTGAGTACCATTGCTGGGGACGCATCTAGACGGGTGCATTATCGTGTATCCGGTAAAGACGGGTTTGGGTACACAAACACGGTCTGCACTGTTTTAGACAGTGTATCTGTACTGTTTAGCAGTATATCAAGCATTCAAGTTCTTGCACTGTTTTAGACAGTGTATCTGTGCTGTTTAGCAGTACATCTAGTATCAAGGGTGGTCATACGTGTTCAAAATGTCGCATGTGATTAATGTCGTGGTATGAGTGACTGTTTTATGTACATTACTGTGTTTTTGTGTAACGAGCTGCGTTCAGAGTAAGTAACAAGTATCGAGTATCCAGTATTAAGTAAACAAGATGCCGTTCTTCAATAAGTTAAGACAGATAGGAACTAGGAAAGGGATGCTAGAGGAAGAAATTCCTATCCCCCCTAGGGACACGCCTGGAAATTTCATGTATCATAAGCATGGCCTAGATGCCATACTGTACCTAGATTTATGGGCCGATTATACTAAGCACCTAGAAGAAAGACACAGATGGCCCGTTACAGGAACATGGGATGCCGAGTGCATCATGAAGGTAGAAGAAGCGCTGTGGAAAAGGAAAGCCAGACAATCTCAGAAAGAAGCCATAGAATTTTGGCGTAAAGAATCACATAAACGTGCCGAAAAAGCACTCCGAAAAGAAGAGAAACATAGAGAAGAGTCGGACGAAGTCCGAGAAAACGAATTAGTTAATGAAGGGATCCGAGTAAAAGCAGAACAAGTAGACCGCATGCGAAACAATCTTGTAAATGGCATGTACTTAGTGGCCGAGGGTTCGCCTGAAGCCACTTCAGAAATACCGAAAGATCTGCCGCCACCATTAGTCCCAACTAAAGTAAATCACAGGACTACAAAAGACATATTCTTGGCTTCCTATCTAGACGATGTAGCTCCCGGTTACACCAATCCACCTGCCCGCGTGCCGCCTGTTGACGGTGACGGAGGTGGCAACCCACTCCAAGACAGTGTCCCGCCATTACCGCAACAAAGTTCACCCGTTCGACAGCCTGTTCCTCCACCTCCACCACCTCCCCCACCTAAGGTTAATATACCAAATCCGTTTGCGCCTGATCCCATTAAGAGACAAATTCAGGTACACATACAGACCCCGCAGAGAAATGATGCTCAAGCCTCAGCCTCAGGAGGTGCGACAGGGGGTCTCCAGACCCCGCCAGCAACACACAGATTAAACTTTAGAGACATGCTGAAACAACGTACACCCCAATCACCAGGTTTGGACAGGCTCAAAGAACCCCTTCCAGTTTGCAGATACGATCCAGTACCCGGTAAAGACGATAGAATGTTGATAGCATCACTACGCATACGACAAGCTACAGATTACCTAGTGTTATTCCCAGGGATGACTGACCACCTAGATAGAATATACCATTTTGTTCAGACTGGGGAAGAGCCTGAAAGTATTAAAGACGCCATGGCACACCAGAAAGTTGACACTCGAGCATATATATTACGTTTCTTCATAAATTGCTTAATTAGAGACCGAGACAGGCCTGGAGTAGACCAGGAAGAGATGGAAGCACTAAACCGATGGGGTCAAAATATAGCCGAAGGAAAGCATGATAAGCTTAATTGTATAGCAAGCATGTACAAGAAAATCAGAAAAGAAGTGGTAGAAATACACAAAAGAGAAAGAGAAAAAGAAAGTGACAGGAACGACTCCTCTGAGGAGGAAGGGCCTGAAGAACCAGAAACGACTAAAGAAATGATAGCGTATGTAGGTAAGGGAAATTACCTTAGAAAAGGCATCCATCCAGAAAGCAAGAGAGTTTTTCTCTCTGGCATATCAAAACCAAATTCTCCTGAATATCTGTTTCAAGATACCGATAAAATGCTTCAAGAACGAATGGGGTATCACGTACTCAATTCTATGGATGAACAAGAACTAGCCCGGTCAGCAGTACTATGGGCTGACAATCCTAACATATACAATGATGACACAGTAGCACAGACATTTCTGAACCTTTCCCCAGACGAGCAGAAATTAGCTGGTGTATACATGATTCAGCACCTCCTCACGTTATACAGAAATCAACATTCGGACCCAGGTCCCTTACCTGATACATTAGAAGCACTACTTATGAATAGATGGAGAGGCCTAAGTACCAAGTTAATTCAAATAATTCTAGAACAACGGCACAGATATAACGCTTTCTTAGGCCCACAATATGTTTCCACTCCGCCCCCAGAAAGAAAAATGTTCCATATGGAGCATTTTGACAGGCAGAATCCTTTACGAGACGTGTGTATGTGTACACACCCTTGACCAAGTTAGAATTATTAGAGATGAAGAAACTAGTACCCTGTCACGATAAAGACCCTGCAGGTTTTCACAGAGAACTTAAAGATATGTTACTTATGGGACATTACACATATACTGATATTATGAAATTGTTAAAAGTACTGTTGCCCACCGGCATCTACGAGAAACTCAAGGAGAGAGAATGGGAGGTGGGAGATAAAAAGATTATATGGACTGAAATAGAAGACGAGGAAAAAATTTGTACTCCAGGGCTAGGCCTTGGGGAGAAAGCTAAAGCATTACCAGGTTTGATAGTACAGGTTTTGCCAAGATTATTGACAACTAAAAAGGAAGACTGGGACGCAATCTCAGCCTGTAAACAGAAACACGATGAAGATACTAGTGACTTCTATTCGAGATTCGAGAAATGTTTCATTATTAATAGTGGCCTAAAACCAGGTAGCGAGTCATACCCACATCTTTTTGTAACTAAATTAGTCGAGAATTCCCTGACATCAGTTAAGAACCGTGTGTACAAAGTTGAAAGTACATGGCAAGCTAATACGCCATCCCAGATGTTACAGATGTTACAGTACCACCAGAACAGAATTAGAGAAGAACAGGATCATGAACAGAGACGTATGAAAGACACGAAAATGAAAATGTTAGTGGCCCAGTCGGTTCCAGCCGACGGCCAGAGAAAGGGTACGACCCAGACCCAGAATTCAGCAGCTCCCGTTAAAGGGACATGCAACTATTGCAAGCAGCCAGGTCACTACGTACATGAATGCCCAGTCCTGAAACACAATATAGCAACCGGTAAAACTAAAGAAAGACCGCGTCAGCCTAGACAAGACCAGGTCCAGCCACAGACTTCACAGAACCCACAGCCTATGCATGCTTCATCACATACAGCACAGACCGTAGCAGTGTCACAGCCACAGCCCATTGCCGCGACTCAGCAAGTTTCACAGCAAATGTACCAGTATGCCCAATCTGATTACCCCGATTATCAGCGATACACATGAAACAGCCTAGAGAGGGAGGTTGGCTTGCCTCTTATTGAGATTCCTGTAGATCAAGAGGGTCCTTATGTACACAGTCAAGTATTGGGAAAAGACAGAAAGTTTTTAATTGACACAGGGGCAAGCCGCACAACAATCAGCCATGATGAAGTCCCAGGGGCACCCCTCTCAGGCTCACAGAATGTTTCCCTTGGTTTTTCAGGACAGCCTATTGTAAATGAAGTATCGAAACCCGTCCCCCTAGCAGTAGGTCCATTATCACGTGTTACAGACTTGTTACTCACGAAATCATGTCCAGAAAACTTGTTAGGAATCAAGACGCTGAAGGCTCTAGGAGCTGTGATATGTTGTTCTCCGGAAGGAGTTAGACTTTTCTTGCGTGACTTCAAGGGTCACTATGTAGTACGAGAGTTTGATGTCAGATTGAAAAATGTACCGGAACACCTGTGGGCACAAGGCCCAACCGATGTAGGCTGCATGCACATTACACCATACGGTGTTACACTCAAGCCAGGTGTTGTTTTACCCCGAATCAGACAATACAAGTTACCACCCGATGCTGTAGTGGCTTTACTGGAAATCATTGAAGAGCTCATTGCCCAAGGAGTGGTCGTAGAAACCGACTCCAATATCTGTAATTCCCCCATCATTCCGATTCTTAAACGTACTGATCCCAATGCACCGCCAGTATATCGGCTGGTGATTGATTTACGAGAACTGAATAAATGCATTGTCCCACAGTACCCTGTGGTTCCCGACATCTCATCCTTATTGACTGCTATTGATTCAGAAGCGACGTTCTTTACTGTAATTGACCTCAAGAACGCCTTCTTCAGTGTGCCCATTGATCCAGAGAGCCAATATCTCTTCGGATTCAGTTTAAATGGACGAAGTTTCAAATTTTCGCGCGCACCTCAAGGATTCACAGAAAGCCCCAGCATCTATAGCCAAGCACTGAAAAGACAACTTGATTGTATCCAAATGCCAGTTAACACTGCCTTACTACAGTACGTCGATGATCTGCTGATCACCGCACGAAGTGAACCCGAATGTGAGCAAGCATCACTGACAGTTTTACATTTTCTGGCCGACAAGGGACACAAGGTGTCTCCTTCGAAGCTACAATTCTGTGTTCAGCAAGTTGTGTACTTGGGTCACTTGCTGTCCAAAGTGGGGAGACAGCTCACTCCTGACCACATCCAGCTAATTGTAAATATGCCACAACCCCAGACACAAAAGGAAGTGCGGGCCTTTATAGGCCTCACCTCGTACTGCAGACAATGGATTCGTCAGTATGCATTTCTAGCTAAACCACTCATTCAGTTGACAACACAGGAGGCAGCGACTTTGACTGCCCTTCCTTGGACTCAGGAACATACACAGGCTTTTGAAGAATTAAAGAAAGCTTTATGTCAAGCACCAGTTTTAGCGACACCATGTTACAGCAAACCTTTTACACTTTTCGTTACAGAACGTGATGGTACAGCGTTGTCTGTCCTCACTCAAGACCAAGCAGGTTCACATAAGCCTTGCGCTTATTTTTCAAGTACATTGGATTCAGTAGCCCAGGCACTCCCTGCGTGCTTAAAGTCAGTTGCAGCGACAGCCCTAGCAATCAGACAGAGCGACTCAATTGTATTAGGACATCCATTGACAGTACAAGTTCCACACTCTGTAGAGGTTATTCTAAACCGAACACAGACTCAACACTTGACTATAGCACGACTGACAGGTTATGAATTGACGCTATTCCAGCCCCACATAGAAATCAGACGCTGTAGCATCCTAAATCCCGCAACATTGTTACCCTCGATTATAACAGATCCAGCTCCGCATGATTGTATAGAGATCATTAATGCAGTAACAAAGCCCCGACGAGACTTAACAGATGTTCCATTGACAAATCCAGACCTGACTCTTTACGTGGACGGTTCATGCATGAGAACGAGTACAGGAGAGTTAGTGGCCGCGTATGCAGTGACCACTGAAACTGAAGTCAAAGAAACACATCGTATTGACACACTGTCTGCTCAAGCAGCGGAGCTCATCGCTCTAACCCGAGCCTGTATACTAGCCAAGAACAGAAATGTTAACATATACACTGATTCCCGTTATGCTTTCGGAGTCGTACACGACTTCGGAGTGTTATGGCAAGAACGAGGTTTCTTGACCTCTCACGGTGCCAAGATTCAACACGGTCCCCTCATTCAAGCACTGTTAGAAGCAATACATCTGCCTTCAGGCATATCCATCATGAAGTGTAAAGCACATACTAAAGTTACAGACTCTGTTTCCCAAGGAAATGACCTGGCAGACCAGACAGCAAAACATACAGCATTAACTCACACCCAGACAACTGACGTGACAAAGATCATAGTACCGATACATTGTATGACAGTTAAAGATCCCACACTAGATGTAATCGATATTCAGACACATGCCACTCCAGATGAAATCAAGAAATGGACTGAACAAGGAGGGGTCCAGACAGATCAGGGATGGGTGACAAAGGGAAAATCTACATGGTTTCTCCCCGACTCTATGGTTCAAGTCATAATAAATACCGCACATAGTCCAGCACATCTAGGAGAAAAAGCTATGTTAGACAGTTTACAGAACCTCTGGTACAACAAACAATTACGAGCAGCAGCAAAACAGAAAGTGCGTACTTGCATGATCTGTTGCCAGTTCAATCCAGGTAAAAGCGTTCCTGTAGAGCAAGGTGGATTTCATCCTCCCGATCACCCTTTTGAAGTCCTCCAGATGGATTATATCCAGATGGACAGATGTCGAGGATTCAAGTATGTCCTCGTAGTTGTTTGCGCACTTTCCTGTTGGACCGAAGCATATCCAGTCCCAGATTACACTGCCCCGACCACTGCCAGGCAGCTGGTTCGAGAATTCTTCCCACGGTACGGCTTGCCTCGTATCGTGTACTCAGATAACGGACAGCCATTCTCGTCCGAGCTCATGAAGCAAGTTTCACTCCTGTTAGGATACCAGTGGAAATTCCATTGCGTCCGACATCCCGAGGCAGCTGGCCTTGTAGAGAGACATAACCAGACACTGAAAACACGTCTAGCGAAAATATGCAAAGAGAAAGGGGTCGACTGGATAGTCGCCCTGCCAGTTGCACTATTCTACATGAGAATGGTCCCCCATTCGAGATCAGGACTATCCCCGTATGAAGTGGTCTTTGGCAGACCGCCAAATATGTGGGGGACGCCCATGCCTAAGAAAATAACCGATGTTGATTGTAACATGCTGACAGATTACCTTGCCTCCTTGATGTCTGCACTCCAATCATGTCGTTCACAGGTTGCCGCAGCCTTTCCTGACAACACTTATGTAAAGCCACACGATGTCCGTCCCGGTGACACTGTGCTAATCCGCAACTTCGACAGGAGGAGTCCGCTGAGCCCCGCTGGCAGGAGCCGAAGCTCGTCCTTCTGACCACGAGGACGGCGATCAAGGTTGAAGGCCGCAAAGGGTGGATCCATACGAGTCATATAAAGAAATGTAATGAACTGTTGCCAGAAACTGACTCTTCCACCCCCTCAAAGGACTGTCCCGAATCTAGTGACTTTAAAGTTCCCAAAAGAGAAAAGACTCCGCAAGAGGAATATAGAACAAAACTTCGATCTAGCAAGTCAGACAGTTTAATTGTTTAAGTCCTCCCCTAGGTGAATCGGTTAAATTAGTTTCTGACATGTATCCCCTAGATCGAGATAGAGAGAGAGAGAGACAACTCAAGAAACGTGCATATTGTAAATCACTTCGTAGTCACTGTATAGTGACATTATTGGTTTTGTTTTTTCTGAGCCTCCTGATTATTGCTGCTAGTATATTGCTGCACGTATATTACCCTATCTTCAAGCATACACAACCTGCTTACAATGTCTCTGCCGAACATTCTTTTAGTGAATTACCCTTACATGAGTTATCTTACCGACTTGCGCTGCGCAACAATACATTCATTAGTATGTTACATCACTCCCATCAGACTAACAATGCTACAAACTGTTGGATATGTGGCCGACTCCCTCCCTACCAGAAATACAAGGGAGTTCTGCCTCTCTTTCCGTATCCGTTCACTCACAATGGCTCATGTGGTGCATGGTTTAGATTAATTAATTCTTTAGATTCTGATATTGCTATTTTCGAGGGGAATTGGATTTGGGGAAACCTGAACCTAGTTCTGCTCAACGCCTGCTACCCTGACAAGAAGGGACTTCCCATTAGGACAGGAACCGATCTAGAAAATGAAGTATATGGATTAGGTAATTATACAATTAACCTCATGATTCTTACTGTTGAATCCGAAGCCGCACCCGTTATCCCTGCTATGTCAGTATTACCAGTCACTGGTGATTTATGTGTCAGAAAGAAGGGTTCAGTACACTTAGGTCATAGTAAATGTACTACTGTGGTCGAATTCAATGATCAGGGCAGGTCCACATTTAGAGCTACTCGTCATTCCTACTTTGTTTGTGGCCATACTGCATACATACGCTTACCTCCAGACTGGGATGGTACCTGTTACATTGCCTTCCTTCTGCCCCCTGTTTTCCTAGCTCCTCCTGATTATCATAGAAATACAAATCTAGTAAACAGTAGACTCCGAAGAGATCTCCCGATTGTCGACTATACTGAAACGGCATGGGAGCAATATACAGACTTCAATAAAGGTTTCTTTCCCTACTTAGGTGCTGTTTTTAATAGTAAACTGATACGCAAATTAACTAGAACCCTCGAAGCAGTAGTGAATGAAACTACTTCCGCTCTAGGCAACCTAACAGAGGAGCAGTCCGCCATGCGGGTTGTTGTTCTTCAAAATCGTCTTGTTATTGACGTCATCTTGGCAGATAGAGGCGGAGCTTGTAAGGTCATCGGGTCAAGTTGCTGTGTTTTCATTCCAGAAAACGCGCCAACTGTATATAAAGCTATCACACGTCTTCATAAAATTGCAAGTTTGATGCATCAGAATCCAGGCACCTGGACTTGGTCCGGTTGGTTCTGGACAACGTTGACCGCTTGGGGATGGAAGATCCTATCCTTCCTAGGCATTGCCCTTGTCATAGTATTCAGTTGCTGCCTGTGCCTACAGTGTGGGCCGGCAATTTGTGGACTGTGCGCCACATCATGCATTCCAGTTTCCATTCAAAACGCGAAAAGAAGAAAGAAGAGCAAATGATGTTACGTGAACAGACTGATCGGTTCATGAGGATCGATATATCATGAAGGGTCCGTAGGGAACAAGGAGGGAATGAGGAAATATAAATTTTATGGTCAAGAAATGTTCCCTAACGTGTACCCCACCGTCTCCATGTACCAGCTTAAAGTGCATGTAACTTCCCTCCTGTGCCAGCTATGAAGACGCAAATACATTTGTGTCCAACGTTAACATGTCCTCTTTCAGATCCACCATGAACGGGTTGAATATTCCGTTTCCAAATATGCCATGCCAACGTCTTTTTGTGGTATACTCTACACGTTTTCCAGCCCAGGCGAAGTAGGCCCTGAATTCTGTCTTCAAGCCTTTTCCTGCCTTCTGACTCTGAATGCCTCAGCCTGGTCTGCCTCTGTACCCGTGACCTTTGCCTTACTCCCTGCGCGGCTCACGGGGCTTAGCTCAGCCTGCTGCCTGCTAAGACTGTATTCAACCTTCGCATTATCTGTTCCGCTCCTCGAAAATGCATTCCTACCTACTAGTTTAAGTAAACATTCCCCCAGCTGCAGAGCAAAGGGCCCGGCCTCACTGTCTCCGTGCAAGTAATTCATAGCCTCTGTTACCATGGTAGGCCCATGCCCCCTCGCATCTCATGCAGACACTTAGACGCCTATACACGCACTCACAGTCAGTATAGAATAGCTTCTGCCCCAGAGACCTTTTCCTTCTAGATAATATGGTTCCTAAACATCAGATATCAGATATGATAGAGGCACGAGTTGATCTGACATGCCAGACTTCTGTCTCTTTCCGCTAGTGTAAATGTCAAGTCCCCTGCACCCTCCAGCTTCACGTCAATCACACGTCATGCAGCTGCGCGCGCATCCAGACCTCAGATTTCTGCTGACATTGCAAGATTCTGCTATGTACCCACCCACTTGTGACACTTGCCATATGACGTTTCTAGCACACACCTCTATGTTCACGCCTAGTTCACGCCTTCTAATTACGTATTACTACCACGTGTGTGCTTTTATCTTGTTTCTCTCAGCTGTTACGCCTACTGTATTGGTTTCTATTATATGATTTAAGTATATAAGCTATGTATTGTCAATAAAATATTGCTCTATCCCTTCCTGCACCCCAGTGGTGGCAGGAACCCGATATCCGGTACCATAACCATTCCTTTTAAAGGAATAAAACCCCTAAGAACTCTAACACCACGGACTCTGCGTCTTTCTTTCCGATTGAGTTATTTTTGTTTAAGTACTTACCTGCATAGAAATTAGGACGGTAAATCAAATATTTACCACATGAGAGTCACAGAAAACGGTTGCTCAGGTTGGTTCTGAAAAGCATTACATTTTGCTGGGCTACGCCCATTGCGGCTGAACTTAACAACTGTAGGTAAATAGGCGTTGGGACCAATGGTGGGTACATGCCGTAGGAATGTTAGGTTGGTCTTCACCCGGCTGAATGGCTAGGGGCAGGGGGCTAGTGGGAGCTACCACTAGCAACTCCCGGCATATCTGTACTCTGGGGACACGTTTGGAGATCGCCAACCTGTGGCCTAGAGAGTACAGCCATAGATGAGGTGACCTTAGGATTGCGTCGACTTTTCTCCAAGTTCGTTGCCCGCTGCTCAATAAGAGTACGTTTTTCCAATAGAGGTGCCATAGCAAAATCAATTTTTAATACAATATCCGCCCATATGGATGACAAATTCTGAGGCGAGAGAGCAGAGGGTTTTGAAGATAAAGAATTACTGACAGCTGCTGGTAATAATTTTTTTGTTTAGGTCTGAGGCCTAACAACTCGTGATTTATGGGGCTTGGCTTTCCCAGGCTCAGATGGGCCTCCGACTCTGATGTGTTTCCAAGTCCGAGGTGGTGATAGTGGTTCCTTGGATTCGTCTTGCGAGATTGCCACTATGCTTCCATCAGGTACGGCACTAGTTTCCAAACTAGGTTCCGGGAAGCACTAGTGGGTTGGATCAAGTCGCGAGGGATACCAGGTGATGATTTGCAAAGCGGGGATGGGGAGATAATGGAGCCAGATGATAGTCTTGGGGGTACTGACAATTCCCCCGTTCCCAACGATAAGCGCCTTTCAGTCATTTTGATCTCATGAGATATCACACATGCTGCTCTAGTAAGATAGGAATCAAAAGTTGTAACAGCCCCCCGTAACCTTGTCCTTAAGGCCCCTTCTCCTTGCCATCGTTCTTAACAGTCTGAAAGATAGATAGAAACAGGTACCTTCTGTTGTGGTAGATGAAAGAGATGTAGCCCAGCCTGGCCTAATCCAGTCGAGGACGGGCGCGGGACGGGCCCTCCCTTGGCCCGGGCACACCCGCATGCGTCCTGCGGTGCGGGGGTGCCTTGCTGATTATTCGGGCCTCCGGCGCCCTCGGGTGACGTAGTTCACCTGCGCAAGACGGGGGCCTTCTGGGAGCTGTGGTCCTTTGCACAGGCCGTGTTCTTGGCGATAGTGAGCAGCGAGGCTCAATGGCTGTTGCCCTCACGGCGGTGATAGATGTGCAGGAGGGTAAGTTGTGAACAGTTTCCCCCTCTGCAGAGAGCAGAGATGGCGCATCCCGCGCTGCGAGAAAGCCTTGCTGATTATAAGGGCCTCCGGCACCCTCGGGTGACGTAGTTCACCTGCGCTGGACGGGGGCCTTCTGGGTGTTGTGGTCCTTTGCCCAGGCTGTGTTCTTGGCGATGGTGAGCAGCCAGGCTTCAATGGCCATTGTCCTCACGGCGGTGAAAGATGTGCAGGAGGGTAGGTTGTGAACAGTTTCCTCCTCGGCAGAGCGCAGAGAGATGGCGCGTCCCCAAACCAATCTCAGCAGATATGGCTCTGCACTGGCTAGCTTTCCCCGGTGTGCAAAACAGTGCAGCATATTTGGTTGCTGTGCTACATTGCAAGAAAATTTAGTATTTCTGGAACCAAGCCAATTTAGGTAACTGTAGGTTCGGGGTTGCACTTTTGCACTTTTCTTGCTTACCGCATAGCTAAGTCTTCAATACTTTCAGTCAAGTAAATTTTGATTTTTCACAGCCTGATGGGCAGAAAATCTGGAGTTTATTAAAGACACAGAAGCTAAGATTATGCAAATCTCCTCACAGCAGCAACAATTGAAGAAATCTAGAACTTCAATAACATTCTAGTAACATATCAAATCCATCAGCACGAAGCAATCTCCCTCCTTTATTGATGTTGCGAACCAAATAACTTCTATTACTTTAGCTTTTCAAGTGTAGTATTCCCTATTCTAAAAAATAAAAATGAGATACAGTCAGAAAAAAACTTCACTCCACTAGGGAGGGTTTTCTGCGGTGGTGTAACCTTTGCCTCTGTGTCTTCAAACAAATTCAGATTTCCTGGCCATCAGGCTGTGAAAAATCTACATTTTATGGCATGAGATGGGGGCAAACATTAATCAAGGTTAAAATCATTAAATACATTATCAATAGCACTACTAATTGGTCTAAAATAACAGCTTTTAAACATTGTTTCTTTGGACCAATCTGCAGTTGTAAGGAAATATTGTAGGTCGCCCCCTAGAAAAAAAGCTTTGGATGCAGTGGCACCCCTTAGAGATTGTGCACCAAACACAGAAATGTCTTTGCCCGCTTCTTTCATTACCTATTTGACCCATTTAGCTAAAGTGGGGGATGATACAGCCTTATGAGGTGATCTATAGGATAGAAGCAATTGGTTTGTGTTTCGTCTCAGTGTCGTAGTCTTCCTCTCATATTCTTGCAAGAATTTCACCACGCAAGGAATCTCATTTTGAAGGGAAAAGGTATAACAAAATAGAGGTTGACATTGTTTTGGTCCTTCTTTTTATGTAGAAACAAACCCCTTCTGGTTGGTAGGCCCTACTGTTAACGTCTAAGGCTTTAACATCTGAGGTTCGTCTAAAAGATACCAGGCACAGTAAAACAGGGAGTTTGTAGGATAAATGTTTATGGGATAAGTTAGAGTTTTACCCCAATCCACTAGAACTTGAAGAACAACTTTTGCGTCCCACAGAGCGGCGTATTTTGTGGAAGGAGGTTTTAAGACCCGCATACTTTGCATAATTGTTTTGGTTAGTAAGATTTGTCCTACAGATACTCCCTCCACGAGACAGTGTACCACTGCAATCGCGGACCTATAAACATTAACTGTTCTGTAAGAGAATCCTGATGTGAAAAGCTCAGATAAGTAGTTTAATACATGAACTAAATTAGTTGAAACAGAATAGTAATTCCGTTGAAGACAGGAGCGAACCCATTTCTCCCAAGCCAGTCTATATGCTTTCCTGGTGACAGGTGCACATGACTCTGATATGAGTTTGAGTGCATCTGCCGAAAGGCCTGCGATCTGCCACTCTCTCCTGAAATCTTCCAAGCCATCAGTGTTAGAAGACCCTTCTCTACTAGAGGATTTTGTTCTCCCTCTGGGCCTGTTAAGATTCCCTTAAATGTTGGTATTAGAATCGGAAGGTCTATGCTAATTTCCAGTAGGATTGGAAGCCATGCCTGGAATCTCCACAGGGGGGTTATTACTACTATAATTTCTTTGTCATGCTTCCCAGACTACTAGTACACACTCACTGGAACAAACGGAGAGAAAGCATAAGGTGTTAGACCCTTCCAACTCTGAAGGAAGGCATCCACCCCCAGTGCTTGAGGGTCCGGCTTCCAGCTGAAGATATTGGTTAACTGAGTGTTCAATCTGTCTGCTGCAGACAGGCCTACCCAAAAAGGTCCCCACATTAATTGGATTTAAAGGAAGATTCCTTTGTGTAATTTGTAATTGTTCGAATCTTTGAAATTCCTGGAAAACCAATCCGCGACCCCATTGTTCAGGCCTGGAAATAGGAAATATTCTGCGATTACTGAGATGTCCTTGCTCAGGTAGTAACCCCAGAAGGGTTTGACTAAATCTGTCAGACCCTTGGAGTGAGGTTCCCCACCATCTTGTTGACATATCTAACTGCAGATACGTTGGCCATTCGTAACATGACTATACATTTAATTAAATCTGTGGTGAAGCAACAGATTGCTAAGGAGCCTGCCAGTGACTCTAAACAGTAGATGTATAATTCCTTCTCTTGTTCTCGCCAGTGGCCCCCAGTTGTCGAGTTGCTGCATCTGGCCCCCAATCCTTCTAAGCTCGCATCTGAGTTTATCACTATTTCTGGTTCTATCCAGAAAATTGCTCTGCTATTCCATGTTTCTGCATTTTTTAACCACCATATTATTTCTTTCCTCGAATCTGAGTCCAGAGTTACAATTTGGGAGTAGGAAAGGTCTATTCTCATAGCCTTGGCTTTGAGTCTTTGAAGGGCTCGGTAATATAGGGGACCTGGGTAGATAGCTTGGATCGTAAAGGACACAAGGCCTAGAATGCTTGCTAGGGTACTCAGATGGAAATCTTTTTTTCCTAGTAATTTCCTCAGTTCTTTGTGGTGTTCTCTTAGTTTTTCTCCCAGTAATTTTAATTCCCCTTGTGTTGTGTTTATAACAAAGTCCAAGAATTGTGTTTCCTGGCTTGAGATTGTGCAGGATTTTTTCTTGTTTATAATGAAGCCTAAGCGTTCTAGCAGTTTTATTGGGAGATCTGAGTCAAGAACCACTTTTTCTATGGATTGGGTCATTAGAAGAATGTTGTCTAGATATATAATCAGTCTTATTACCCTTGATCTGAGCTATGGGGAGAAGAACTTTGGTGCAACACCAATGGGCAGAGAACAACCCGAATGGGAGGCTGCAGAGCTGCCAAAGTTTCCCGCCCCAGGTGATTTGCAGGATTTTTTTAATGAGGTGGCCAAATTGGGATGGTAAGGTAAGCATCTTTGAGGTCTAGACAGGTTAGCTAGTCCCATTAACTTGACATATCTCTTAAAAGATGTACTCCCTCCATTTTTAAGTGGTTGTAGAACACCCATTCATTTAGTTTTTTTAGGTTTTTCAATGGTCTCAGTCCTTTATCTTTTTTTTCTACTAAGAAGATTTTGCTCACAAAACCCCATTGTGTCCCATCTTGGATTGCACCTTTGGCCAATAGATCTTCTATCTCTTGTGATACTAGTTTTGAGTCCTTGTTGGTGAAAAACATTCCTTGGGGTAATCTTCTTGGTACTGGGGTACCAGTGAATTCTATTTTGTATACCCTCACTGTTTCTAAGACCCAAGGGTCTTCCATCACCATATTCCAGTTCCCAGAGAATTGGGCTAGTCTCCCTCCCACCTTTAGAAGGGTATGTGAAAGGTCTTTGGTAATCCTACCTGTTGAGAAACCTCTCTGTCTTCTTTCTTCTCTGAATCCTCTAACATAAGCTCTCTGCTTCTGCGGATAGAAAGATGAGTATGAGCCGAAGCTTGACTGGAATATTTGACTCCGCCTGTAAAAGGCCCTTGAATTACCTTGTCCAGGGACGGAGAACCAACCTTGTGTTCTACCGGCCCTCCCCAAAAATTTGCACTGAAAGACTCTTTTAATAACCTTCTGCGAATTTTGAATGGAGCTGAAAGCCCCCACATACTGTGCCATATCTCGGGTGAAATCATCCCCGAAGAGAAGCCCTTGGGCAGAAGGTCCACCTTTTTTGGAAGCCAATTCTATGAGTTTTTGGTCAACTTTTAGCAAGACTCTCTTCCTTCTCTCATTTGAGAGTATCGTGTTGGCATTTCCCAGGAGGCAGAATGCTCTCTGCGCCCATTGGCATAACTTGTTTGGGTCGATTAGGGAGTCAACTATGTAGATCCCTTTGGCCAATGTAAACATTTTGGTCAGTGAATCAGTTAGATTGAGTAGTCTGTCCTGGCATGATACAAGGCCCCTGTCAATGCCTTTCCTTGGGTATTTTTCCCCTTTTGCAATAAACGCTACAACTTTGGGGTCAAGTTCCGGAGTTACAGTTATTTTGTCTGGGAGGGAGGGGTGTGGACATTCAGATTACAGGCGTATTCTGACATCCTTAGGTATCTCTTTGCAGAGCCAACAGGAGAGGTAATCCACAATGTGTTAGGTAGGTGTCCACTCTGGTGATAGGGGATGCTTAATTAAGAGAGGGCCAAACAAACTTTTTCAGAATGGATCCATAATGCCCATCTTCGACCGAGAGGCCGCTGGTGCCTCATCATTAACTTCAGTGTCCTCTTCCTCAATATCTTTAATGTACGAATCTAGATCGGAGAAGCAGAGCAGCTCTGTTTCATCCCCCATTTCATTATCACTGTTGATGGGGATAGGAATTGGGCCTTTTGCTTGCCCGTCAGAAGTGCCTGAGGCACCGTAAATTTCACCACCAGTGAGTGAAGTTAGAGGGATTGAGCGTTTGGGTTTGTTTAGCCCTTTGAAGTGTTCTCCCCAGTGCTCCTTTTCCTTGGGACCTTATTTGCCCCGTCTTTCCCTTCAGGGTGACTTAAGCCAGGAATTGGCCAGCCTGTTTGGGAGGGGGCTTTAATTTTTTTTTTTATTGTGTCACCCAATAACTTTATTGATGGCTTTGTTTACAAGTCCTTCCATTTTTTCCTCAATGCTACTCACTGAGGCTTCCAGAGACAGACCGGCAGGTAAGTAGCTGTCAGCGTTCCTCGAAGAGATGGTTGTGACAGTTGGCTAGACTACAAGTGCCAGAATTCCTTTGGTCTTCCAAACTAACAAAATGGCAGATATATGCTAATTAATAGTATCAGCCCAACCATGCAAGATGGCTACAGAAAGTTCCCCCAGGACGTTTCCTCTAAAGTCCTACCTCTATTTCCCTGGAAACCTACGTCATCCTTTTTTTTCTTTTTTATTGTTTTGGACAACCAAGCACCATTGTTGCTTCTTCTTAACTAGTGAGTCTTTATTTTTATTTGTACGGGTTATTTTTCCCTGGTTACCTTATTTTATTATTTTTTTTGCCCTTGAAACGTAAATATTAGTTAACTGTTTAGTTCATTAATGCTGCAGGCGAGACACTGCCTCTTAACACGTACTTGCCGGCTTGTGAGTCTTAATTAATTACTTCTTTCTGGCGGTGAGACACTGCCTGACAACACTTGCTCACCGGCTTGTTGTTAAAACTAAATGGGCTTTGACCGGCGAGACACTGCTGCTCAATGCGCTCGCCGGTCACAGAGGAGTAATATTGCGAGCCGGTCTCCCACTGGGGGACGACCGGCGCGTGGAAGCAGCTCACCGGTCTCAGAGCGAGGCTGGCTCACGTGTAAACAATACCAAACACATGGTCGCGTCAGGGCGGTCCCGTTGCTATGACAATGGGAGCTTCGTGAGTTTACCTTTGAAGACGAGAACACGGCTCGAAGACTGCGCGAGGTCAGACCCGAGAAGGGTTTGCCTCGTTAAAGAGAAAACCTTGTTTTTGCCCGGACATGACAGAAAGAGATTAAAGAGTTTCCTCAGGGTGCGTGAAAGAATTATCGCGCTCCAAGGGGAAGTGGATGGAAGGAAAAATGCGCGAAAAATTAAACCTCTATCACCAACCTCTGTTGATAACTCCTATTAACTCCATAGCTGCTATTACACATTCCTCCCCAGTGCTGCGCTGTCCATTAGAACTAGTGCTGAATGGACGTTCAATGGTCGTGCGCAGCACTGGGGAGGTAGCGCTGCTGACGACCATTGGTCGTGCGCAGCACTTAAGGGGTTAAAGCGACACAGAAAAGGTTGAAATTCAGTATTAAAAGGGTTTAGAGAGTGAGTAGGTATTAGTAGAGGGTTGATGGGGTGTTAATAAAACACATATCCAACAGCTAAAAACAGTATTAAATCAAAATGAAGATAGAACAATAGAGAGTGTACTTATCTGTGAGCAGCAGCAACAAAGAAGGGAGAATGATTTGTGCTGATGGACTTTATATATTACTAGAATGTTCTTTGAAGTTCTAGATTTCTTCAATTGTTGCTGCTGTGAGTTTCACAATAAAGGAGATTTGTATAATGTTAGCCTCCATGTCATGCCATAAATTTCTGTTCCCTTAGCCCATTTATTATGCCCTGTTTGAGCCTTGTGTTTATTGTTAACACATTGTTAGATTTTTAAGGTTCCATGAAATTTATTAACAACCTAGTGCCTCTGCTTTTCTTTTGTTAGTATCATTGTGCACATAAGTTACATTTCAGTATGTGGATCTCACAGTCATAGTTAACTTGGGCCTCTTTGAAACTAAGGTATAGATGCATCAAAGGAAAAGCAGGTCGCAAACGGGCAGATTCTCAGAATCTGCCCCTTTGCGACCAGTATTTTTATATTTGGGATAGATCATCCCAAATGCAAAAACGCAATTTAGGAAATCGCAAAATTGCGATTGCATTTAATGAATCTCAAATTGAGATTCCTTAAATGCAATGCATCAAAGTAAAAAAAATAGTGATTTCGCTATTAGGGGGAGCAAATTACCATGAAGTTAAACTTCATGGTAATTTGCAAAAACTTTGAAAAATGCACTAAAGTGCATTTTTCAAAGTTTCATTTTGCACACACACATGCCCTTGTGGCATGTGTGTGTGCAAGATGTTCTCATATGCAGATGTATGGGGTGAAACAGGGAGTCCTTTTGACACCCTGGCACCCTTGAAATTGCATTCTCAATTTGCGATTCTCTAATTGAGAATCGCAAATTGAGAATGTCTACCCATTCATTCCTATGGGCCTCTAGGCCCATAGGAATAAATGGGGAGGTATTCCTTAATTGCGACTCGCAAATTTGTGAGTCGCAATTAAGGAAAGTTTAGAAATCGCTAGTATTTTTGCGATTTCTACATGCATAGCCTTTTGCTATTCCTTATTAGCGAATCCTTATTTTTCACTAACAAGGAATCGCAAATGGCATTGTTGATGCATCTATACCTAAGTTGTAAATTTTATTCTCCAAGATATGATCCCCAAATCGCTATTTTTGCATATATCTGACCTTTTATCTATTATATGTATTAACTTTCTTTTCATAATTTAAGTAGTCTTCAACGTTGTTATGCCATTAATTTTTTCCTGCCTAGCATCTAGATCGAATATATGGGTGGGAATATCTCTCTGAATTGTTTTATCGTTTAGACCATTATTCCGCTGTATATTGTTGCATTTCATTCTAATTGAGATAGCCACCCTAGTGCCTTTAGTATATCTTCATTAAGCATTTCAACTGCAAAATATCTGTTAATTTCTGAAACTGAAATCATTTCTTGGCAAGGACGCTGACATTTCTAAATGTTCAATAACAGTCGGTATGAATTACAGTATATCAATATGAGGGAATCTATTGTTTATTTCCATACATTCTTTCAACCACAAAATACCTGTTAATTTTGCTGTAAATAACAGGTATCCCAGTGCTTAATTAGAGCTGGTGGTTGCAGGTGGGGCTCACTGGCACTCATATTTGGGGACAGGGACCTAGTTTTCATGATCAGACTTAGACCCACTACAAAAGAAAAAAAAGCAGAAAAGGGAAAATAAATGAGGAAGAGAAAGACGGAAAAGAGTGACAAAGGGAGAAAACAGGAATGAAAAAGAAGTGTGAGATAAGGTGGCAGGGTGGTGGAAGAGAGAAATGCTTTGGAATGAAGACTAAACAGCCTTGGTATTCAGCAACAGAGCCATTCGGCAGCACAAGCAGCAGTGGGCTTCTGAGAAACACTTTGGGACTGGCATTTAACAAATGAAGCATTGGATATCCGCATTATCCAATTTATAGCAGTACATTTACTAAAGACCAAAGAATGAAATGCTGAGTCTGCCTTGATGTTCAAATCTCAACAATTGTCAGTGGCGAGCATTCAAATTACTGAGACATCCTGCACTTTTATACAAAAAAGCAAAAGGTTATGATGGTATCAATGCTTTACAGTATTTTAATGTGGCTAGTACACTTTTAGTGTCAGTCCTTTGCCTGAGAAATAGAGAACATGTTCATTGCACCCATGAATGTCAAATTCAGATATTGCAGAGGAATGCCGTCGTGTAATGACACGGTTCTATTTCCTTTATCCAACCACTCAACATAGAACTTAATGTACGCAATTGTAGTTACTGAAGATGGTAGAGACTGAACACTGGCTGTCACCCTGTAACTTGATGGAAGGCTTTATTTAGCAGGAAGGTTCATGTATAAGTGTATAAAAAGGCACCGCCGGGAGCAGATGTAGTCATGCAGCTCAACCCAGGTCTACCTGCCAGGTCGAACTGCGCTGAACCGCCCCTCCCCCACCAGCCCAATCACATAAAGTTCTATGGTGCAACGGCGGATGTACGGAGCGGAGCTGAGCGGAGGTGATGGGCGGAGGCAGAGCCGGCATCGACTTGCTACGCCGGCCCGTGGCTTGAGGGGGATCGTACAGAGAGGCCGCTCCGGCCAGCTGTCGGTGGTGGAGCAGTGGAACTGTGCTCCTGGAGCAGATCTCCCCCTGGGATTGCGGGCCCCGGCGACCATCGCTCCGTGAGTTTGCCTACCGGCTGGATTTCTAGATACCGGACCCGAGACGGAGAAGGGACCTCCATCTTGGGCGTTGGCCTCTCGATATCACAGGGCGGCCATTTTGTGAACTCCGGCCTGGCAGCTCGGCCTTCCTAGTGCTCTTTGTGTGGCGCTGCCCCCGGCTGGTGTACAGCCGCACCGGTACGGCTGCTCTCTTTGCCGGACAGAAAGCTTCGACGTCCTCTACTCAGCTGCAATGTCGAACGCTAGAGGACAGAGAAGGGGCGACCGAACCTTGCCGGACATGCTGGGGCGCGGCGCCCTGCGCAGTGGAGGAACCCAACCCACCATGACCTCCCCGGCCCCGGCCAGGGGTGCAGATGGCGGAGAGCCCCCAGTGACAAGATCATTTCTTGAGTCGCTCTTCAGCTCCCTATGGGAGGACTTTCAAACGCTCAAGCGTGAGGTGGCCGGGGAGGTCCGTGAAGTACGGAGAGAGATGGACTCCCTGGGGGAGCGTGTCAATACAGTGGAGGAAGCGGGTCACTCCAGGGATGAGGAGATCACCCATCTGCAGCAGGAGGTCCTGCGACTGCGGGAACAACAGATTGAATTGCAGGCCCACGCCGAGGACCTTGAAAATCGATCCAGGCGGAATAACATCCGGGTCCGCGGAGTGCCGTCCGGCGAGGAGGGTGAAGACGTGACGGCATACCTGGTGGCCCTCTTTCGTGCAATCTTGGGGGAGTCGGGAGACTTTCAGATCCGCATAGACCGAGCACATCGGGTGGGTCGCCCCCGCAGAGCCACGGCGCCCGCCCCGGACATTCTGGCCTTCCTCCCGGACTTCCCCCTGAAGGAGCGGATCCTCCGAGAAGCGCGTGGGCAGCAACCTTTCCGATTCCGAGACCACCCTGTGACCCTGTACCAGGACTTATCCACGGTCACGCTGCAGAAGAGGAAATCGTTCAAGATCGCTGCTGACTTCCTTCGGGAGCAAGGGACACAGTACTCTTGGGGGCACCCTTTCCGCCTGATTTTTAGATGGAACGGTGTTTTGCACCAGCTCCGGTCCCTCCAGGATGTCTGCGCGGTGCTGGGCCTCACAGCATCAGATACGGATACCCCGGCTCCGCGTCGGAGGCGAAGCACTCGTGACGGATGGCAGCAGGTGGGAGAGAGGAGCTCTCCACCGTCGGAACGACCGGGCTCGCCCACGATCCGGGCGGACATGGCGGCCGCCATCCAGGAGGCCTCCAGAGTGGCGGCGAATGGCGAAGTGGCCCTGACGGCCTGAACTTACTCCGGGGGGAGTCTACTCTAGCTTGTTCCTTTTGCAGGTGCGGGGATTCGGGGGGAGGGCGGGGAGGAATGGCGAGTGCTGGAGGTGGTGGCTGGACGTCCACTAGACTGAATTACCACGGCCTTGTCCGTTAAGGACCGGACTGGGACAATGTCTTTTTTGCAAAATTTGAGAAGTGGGGTGTGGGGAGGGGACTGGCGGGGGGATGTTTTGATTTCGGGGCCTAATGGGGGGGTTTGTTGCTGGGAGTGGTGTGGATTTGGTTATGTGGGATCTCGGGGGGAGGGGGGGTCTTTCCAGTTGCGGGGTGTTGGGGTTCGGGGACTGTACTGTGCCATGGGAATGTTCAAAGTTGCTCTGGGTTGAGGCCTCGTGTGGTGCCTTCTGTGTTTGCCTGCTGGGCTTTGCTTCTTGGTATGTGCCCCACTGATTCCCCTCCTTGATGGCTCTTAAAGTACTCACTCTAAATGTGAAAGGGCTGAATAATCCGGTTAAGAGGCAGGCAGTGTTATCTTTGTTGGAAAACTCACAGGCGGATATCTGCCTGTTGCAGGAGACCCATTTGCTAGCTAAGGACTGCTCAAGGATGCGTACCCCCAAGTTTCCCACACAGCTGTTCTCCTCTAGCGCTTCTAAGACGGCAGGGGTGGCGATCTTGTTCTCTAGGGGGTTCAGGGGAGATGTCGTGTGCAAGGTAGCAGAACAGAAAGGGAGACTTCTGGCATATAAGATCAAGATGGTGGGTTTAGCACTGACGGTTGGCACCATCTACTGCCCCAATGATCATCAGGACCAATTCTTGCACAGGGCACTGGAGGACGTGGCGTCCACCTCTGATAGGCACATAGTGTTGGGGGGTGATTTGAACCTGGTTTTCGATGCGGCAATGGACAGGTCTGTGCAGCGGCGCCACCAATTGGGTGAGCTTTCGGGCTCGATTCGCACTCGACTTGAGGAGCTGGACTTGCATGACATGTGGCACCACCTTCACCCTACCACCCGCGCATACTCCTACTTCTCACATGCCCACAGATCCTATGCGCGACTGGACCATCTACTTGTGTCGGGCCCAATGCTCCTTCTGGCTTCGAATGCAGATATGGGGGTCCTCTCTCTTTCCGACCACGCGCCGGTGGAGGGCGCTTTCACTCTGCCGCCGGTGGTTCGGCCGAGAGGGGTCTGGCGGCTCCGAGACACGCTATTGCATAGGCGGTCGATAGTGGACCAGATCCGAGCGGCCATTTTGGATTTTCAGACTGTGAACGATAATGAGGATACTTCTCGTGCGACACAGTGGGCAGCCCTGAAGGCGGTGCTCCGAGGCGAATTTATAGCTATCTCCTCGGCCGAGAATAGGGACCGACAGCTCAAGAGGGATGAGCTCACCCGGCAGGTGAGGGAGCTGGAACAGGTACATCATAGGACAGGGGCCCCCAGGGTTTGGAAGCAGTTGAAGGCGGCACGGAAACTCTTGGCAGCCCTTGATACGGACCGGGCGGAGTATGCGATGCTCCGCCTGAAACACAAATATTACACGGGGGCGATCGATGCGGGCGGCTCTTGGCCAATAAACTCAGGGTGCAACACCAACAGCACCGAGTGAAGGAACTAGTTGACCCGACCGGAGGTAGGGTCACGGCTGACGAGCAAATAGCAGACGTCTTTCGCAGCTTTTATGCTGACCTCTACACCGGAGAGGCCCCCTCGGCCCAGGCTGAGGTGGACTATCTGGATTCGGTGCCGCTCCCGTCATTGACACTGGATCAGGCTCAGTATTTGGAACGCGACATCCGTGTCGAGGAGGTGATCACGGCGATATCCCGGCTCAAACTGGGCAAGGCCCCAGGTCCGGATGGCTTTATCCCTCTGTTTTATAAGACCTTCTGTCAGGAGTTGGCGCCTCTACTGACCCGCCTTTTCAACTCCTTTGCGGAGCCGGGTGCCATCCCCTCCGAATTTCTCCAGGCCACGGTTTCCGTGATCCCGAAGCCGGGCAAGGACAGGACCGCCTGTGGGTCCTACCGTCCTATCTCGCTGCTGAACACAGATTTGAAAGTGTTCACCAGTATATTAGCTGCACGTCTGGCGTTGCACCTCCCGGGCATGGTTGATTCGGACCAAGCGGGCTTTGTGCCTGGTAGGCAAACAGTAGACAACACAAAGAGGGTGACCCACATCCTTGAGAAAGCTTCCAGGATCCCAGGGGAGAGGATGCTCCAGTCCATAGACGCGGAGAAGGCTTTCGATTGGGTGCATTGGCCCTACCTAGAGAAGGTCCTGGGCAAGTTCGGGATCGGGGAGAAGTTCCGTCATCTGATCTTCAATTGTTACCGGTTCCCATCTGCAGTAGTCCGAGTGAACGGAGGCAGCTCTCGGCCCTTTCCCATTGAACGGGGTACGCGACAGGGGTGCCCACTGTCCCCTTTGCTCTTTGCCCTATACATGGAGCCATTTGCTCAAAGGGTTAGGCAGAACCCCGACATTGTCGGTGTCAAGATGGGTGAATTCCATCATGCGATCAGCCTGTACGCGGATGATGTCATTCTGACACTAGATGACCCGCGGAGGTCGCTACCGGCTTGCATTGAGGAACTGGACCTATTCGCCGACGTGGCAGGCTTCAAGGTGAACCTGGGGAAGTCAGCCGCCCTTGACATTTCGCTTACTAGCGCCACTAGAGCGGAACTACAGAGGCTTTACCCTCTGAGCTGGTCCAAGGACCGGATTCCGTATTTGGGGATCCTGTTGGCGCCCTCCCTCCCAGAGATGGTCACGGCCAATTATGCGGCTTTGAGCACGAAAATCAGGGAGGAATTAGGCCGGTGGGATAAGGGTACGCTGTCGCTGCTAGGTAGGGTGGCCGCGGTGAAGATGACCCTCCTGCCTCAGGTGCTTTACCTCTTCAGAGCGTTGCCGCTCCAGCCCCCCGCGGGGTGGCTTGCGGAGACACAGTCTGCCATTGCGCGGTTTGTATGGCAGGGCCGCAGGCCGAGGATCAAGAGGAGCATCGCTATGCTGACGCCCGACTCTGGGGGGTTGGGGATACCGGACTTGCGGAAATATTTCCAGGCCGCCCAACTCCGCTATCTGGTGGAATGGAGCCGGTGGGAGTCTGATAAGCACTGGCTGTTCCAGGATCAGGCGGTGGCGGGTAGGACGCTACAGGAAATACCATTCTTGAAGCGGGCCCATCGACCCCCTAACCTCTACGCGTCTTTGGTGACGCGGGTCCCGCTCCGGACGTGGGACTCGGTGGCTGTTAGGTACGAGCTTACTACCTTCCCCTCTCCCTTTACGCCGCTCATTGGCAACCCGGACTTCGGCCCCGGGATGGAGCAGGGTGCTTATGAGCGCTGGCGGGCGGCCCGCTGCTGCACTTTGTATCACTTGTACAGCCCTGAGGGAGTTGTCCCCTTCCAGGACTTGCGGCGGGATTATGGCCTCCCAGAAGCGGAGCGCATGCGATACATGCAGGCGCGTCACTGGGCACTACAACCCCAGGTGCGCGATGCGGCAAACCGGGAGATCACGGTGTATGAGTGCTGGTTAATCACTCGCACGTCGGACGCTAAACTGATCTCAGATTTGTATAAAATGCTGCAGCCCCCCTCCTTTCACATTCACAACCCCGGTCGGGAACGGTGGGAGCGGGAGCTCGGGCGAGTGTTGAGCCACAAGGAATGGGAACACATCTCCTTCCGCGCACGTCACTCGGCCTATCACACGGGTCTTACGGAGACCTTCACCAAAATCTCGACCTACTGGTTCCGCACTCCGGAGAAACTGCACGAGATGGACAGGGCAATACCAGGGACGTGCTGGCGCAACTGTGGCAATACTGGTACACTAACACACATACTGTGGGAATGCCCCCTACTGGCTCCTTATTGGGAAGAGGTCTTGGGTGAGGTGGACAAATGCTTTGGGATAGAACTGCCGAGGTTCCCTGCCTATGTTCTACTGGGGTTGCCAAATGGGTTGATGTATCCCCTTAGGTCTAAGAGGGGTAGACAGATCGCAATTGCTCTGGGGTCAGCGGTGCAAAATATTCTCATACATTGGCGCACTACCACACTTCCCTCTGTAGTTGGCTGGCTGCATAGATTATGGCATGTCCTTGGAATGGAGAAGATGTCCTTAGTAGCCCTGGGAGATACTGATACCTTTGAGGAACTGTGGGCGCCCTTTCATAGCCTGTTATGTTCCGAGTTTCGGGAGATCACCTGTCCCGGATACCTTAGGTTGTTACGGCTGACGCCGCCACCGGACCCGCCTGTCTGACCGGGCGGGGTCGGTACTGTATAGCAGGGATTATTGGAGGGTTGACTGAAGAGGAAGCTGAAGATAATGGCACAGTACAGGGGGTGGGTTGGGGTATGGTAGTTGGGGGTTCTGTATGGTTGGGTAGGTTTTTGGAGCGGGGATGCTTCTCCACCCTTCCCCCCCTTTTTTTTCCCCTCCCCCCCCTTTTTTATTTATTTTTTCTTTGTCCCCCCCCCTAATTTTCTCTTCCTCTCCCCTACCCCGTCCTTCCTTCCCTCCCCCTTCCCCCCCCCCCCTCGTTATTTGTATGTGACCACAGGCGCGAAAGCTGTGCTCCCGAGTCGGATGAAGCCTCTTGAAAAGTTGTAACTGCATTGTTGTACCTGCTGTATAATGCGCACCGATTGTGCGGTTCCTGTAGTTTATCTGTTCCTTGCCCTATTGTGTCCTACCCCACCCTGCTTCAATAAAATACTTTAAACATAAAGTTCTATGGTGTTATGGAAGAGTATGGAATACCGCACACTAGAACAGGCATGTGGAGAGGCATCATCTCTTCCCTGGCGTAATCCCCACTTCCACTCCTCCATTCCCTCACTTTAGTTGCAGCTGGTTACATGGTGTAAGAATGGCAGGTGGTATCGGACAACATCAAGGCAATGCCCACACTGGAATCCCGATAATACCAACCACTCTGACATGAATGCCTAGGATTACCTCCCATCACTTATCCGTTCTAGATAAGATTGACAAATACATCATAACTGAACAAATGTGTACGGTGCACTGCGTATTCATGGTAAACAACAGTTCACACCAACATCCTTGGGTGTAACACATTCTTCTCTTTATTGAACCATGAACCACCATTGAAATGCCATGTTCTTTGTTGAACTTAAACGTTATTCACATTCCTCCGTTATTTCACCCATGCGTAACCAAGGAGTGGTCAACGCTTTTCTCTTCTCCATCTTTAAGTATAAGGATAACAACTTGTTCTGAGCATGTTTCCAATGTTTATTATTTCATATCTGAAATTCAAAAACCAAGATTTTTCTCCCTCCAAGAACCTTCTCCTTTTCTGGATTCTGCCAAGACATATTGATGCTTTCCAAGGGTGGATGGCTGAGGTTGGTGCTCATTCCAACTGGATTCAAACGACAATCACCAGTCTCAATGCTCTACAGTCTTCTTATAGCCTGGTGCTACACTACTTCCTGTTTGTGAAGTCATCCCTCACTGCCAGAAAACAACATTCTGAATTTGCGTCTCGATTCACTATTTATGAAATCACTAAATGTGATTCTTAAAATTGAGAATGAGGCTCGTACCAAATCGGTAAAAGGCAGATTAACACATTCGTACATACCAAATACCAATTCGCGAATTGCGATTCAGTAAGTATCGCAAATTACAAATCGGCATTCATTTGCTTTGTAAATGTGGCCCTTAGTGACAGACATCCCAACATCAAATTCACAGAAACAATACATTGCACTTTCACAGTTTTCATGATTGGTCACTCAATTCATGAGAAAAAAGAGAATTTTGGAGTCTAAAGAGACATTGTAATAGAAATTTAAGGAGAGAGGTTACACACATGGAATACGAAACAAAGCTGAAGATCGAATCAATAAAATAGACAAACTCCAACTGCTGAATGAAAGACAGAAAAAACCAACACAAAACGAGTGTTCATTTCCACTTTTTCATGACAATCAGGAAGCAGCTCATTTATAAGCACTGGTGTGTGATACATCCAGATGATAAGTATCATCTTATTGGAATGCTTTTTGCTTTCTCCAGAAGCAAAAGTACCACGGGCGTTAGCATAAACATCAGGAGAAAATGTATTGTAGCACATTAAGAAAAAAAGGCCCTAATCCATGGGTCTCCAACCTTTTCTGTAACAAGAACTACTTATGTTCAATGAAAATCATTCTTATTATTAGTGTTGTAATGATGACCCCATCAGACAAAATTACATTAGCGGCCAGCTAATGAAAAATTGCCAGCAGTGATCAACTCACTACATCACGCAGGGTTGTCAGTGGCAGGGTAAAAAAGGCTTTGTCAACTTGCAATGCCTTGCATAGGTACAAGAGTCGTAGATGCAATGCCCTGGCACAAAGGTAATAAAATTAGTAATAATGCGCCACACCCCCACAAAGCCATATTCTTTATCTCTTTATTATCAGCATTACATGGTAATTGGAAATTCTGATATTTTCTCCAGACATCAGCTGGTGAGTTGTGAACATACACAAATTTTCATCTCGAATACACAGTCACAGTTTTGCTATATATATATTAATTCAACCAAGCAAAGTCGTCTCGTTTATTAGAAAGCGCTGCACACAGTAGAGCACTTAAAACTAGCTGGAGTACCAGTAGTCCACAATCTACTTGTTGGAACACCCTGCACTAAACCTTGTTTAAACCCCAGTTATTGCACCAATGTAATTAAGGGCGATTTGTCTCTTCATCCCCAGACAGAAGAAAAGAGTCAATTAAAAGCTAATTGAATTGTAAATCTCCATCCCGCATACACTATCTCAAATATCCCTGTGGCTTGGGAAACGAAGGCAAGACAGAACAGAAAATCAAGAGGAGGATTTCTGGACACAAAAGCAACACAAGAACTGAAAATCAAGTTTATATGTAGCCAAACACCTGACAAAGTGAAGGCACAATGTTAGTCAACTGAGATTTCAGATCATAGAACTCATCCCTGAAATGAATGAAGAAGACAGGTCTAAATAGTTACCACAAGAGGAAATATTTTGGACCAAAAGATTACATAAATTGTTTCCATGAGGGTTGAATAATAAAGCGCAAAAGTCATTTTTTATCTAATGATCTACAGCATAGCGCAAGTCCTTTTATACATTCTGTGCAAGACCCATAAAATACACCAGCTAACAGAAGACAAGGCTACATACTTTGGGGTCACTGAGGTACATTTAACCATTTCATTCATCGTTCTTCTCTCCATCCTGTCTTTACAAGTCTAAGAGAAGAAAAGCAGTTAAAATACATATACAATAAAGCAGTAGATTGTTAAAACCAGGACACAGAGTTGAAATAAGAAAGGTGAAGCAAAGGCGCCGAGCTGGAAACAGGTGAAGCAAAGGCACTGAGCTTAAATCGGGATCCAGTTTGAAGATTAACTACAGTATAACTTGATTTAGCGCTAAATTGCAGATACGTCAGCTACTGTATTGAGTATACCAAAACAAATCTGTCAATATATTAAGGGCGCATTAGATAATGGAGCAAATTAGTGAATTAGGGACCCTTAGTACAAGTGTACAAGGAAATTGAACCAAGGTACAGTTTGAGGAACAACCACAGCATGAGAAACACATAGCGCTACACTCCAGACAAGTCAGCATCTATATTTTACTGAGAATAAAAATAAATCCATCAAAACAACTTTAAGTAAGTGGATTAGCCACTGATTGGTGTGAACAAGAAAGCAACATTATCCATTATACTTTAAACATCTTGCTTACAATTAATAACAGCCCAAATAAACTACGGTATCCAGCGTGGAGAGTTCACCATTTGATTGGACTAGTCAACTCAGTACCTTTAATTAGTAACACGGCTGAGCACTATAGGCAAGGGAACCTTAAAAAAGTTTAGGCCTGATTTAGATATTGCAATACAGATTTTATTCCATCAGGGCACTCCATCACCCTGACAGAGCAACCGCACTCTGAATTTAGAGATGTCCGTCTGCCCAACAGACATATCTCACCTTTGGCAGAAACAACCGTCACAGCCATTGCTGTCAATGAATTGAAAGTTTGCCGTGTGGCTCCGTCAACATGACAGTGGAATCTGGCCCACTATCACTACTTTTTTTTTTAATTTAAAAAAGAAAATCCCAAAGCAGATTTTCCTTTTGAAAATATAGAAACTGATGACCCCCTAATCACCAGGGTGGATTTTTCCTCATGGTGTGTGGTCATTTTAATGTTTTTACTTTCACTTACGATCACATTTTACAGCAGTAAATCTGGCCATTTGACCACCCTCTCTAAATAAGCTGGCCAGTCAGATGGCCAAACAACTGGTGGCCTTTAATCTAGCTGTTGGAGGAGTATGCCAGCGACGGCGATCAGGTAGTCTTCATCGCTGACATACTGAAGGTCTGGCTCACTCTAAATGAGATGGGTGGACCTTCAGTTTGGCGAAGAGGCTACCCGTTTCCGTCACTATTGGGTACCCTCCCTGTCAACCTCTAAATCAGACCCATAGACACATTTAGGGATGCATTAATCAAACATGTATTTGGAACGGAGGTGGTGAATGCCTAGAAAGAATAGACAACTTTATAACAGATAGATAGACAGATGCTGGTATTACTGTAGTAGGGTGTGCAAGCCAATGAAAGGAGCTGTTTACTGTTAACCCCCGCTTATAAACATGCGAGTTTGAGAACCAGACGACGCTCCCTTGCAACAGCAGCGGAAAGAAAAGGTTGTGTAAGGAAGGCGCATCAACTGGATTTCCTGTCCAATGTCATGCAGCTTATAAATACTGACTTGAGGCCCGACATGCTTTTAGGAATTGATGACCTTTTATTTTTGCAGAACAAACAGACGCATTAGTATTTTATTAGCTGTATATCACTGTTTTGCTAAATGCCAGTGCAGGGAGGTAAACAGAGTAGAACTCTACTGGGATTAAGGGAATAGACAATATAGAAAGAAGTCTTCATACACAACGATTAAATGTCTCATACAGGGGGTTGCTCATGATATGAAGGGATTTTACATGTATTTATTTTATTTATGCCCTTTATTTGTTTTGTCTCACATTTGTTACCTCAACTAGGTGCCCAGAAGAAGAGCTCAGGCTCGAAATGCATGGGGCTTTGTCACATTGTTGCTGACAAAGAGCTAGACTGAAGTGTATTAATTTGAAATACTACATGGCCGTGGTGCCCAGTTTATTGTCCTACCTTCACGCTCGACACCTTCTGCATCATAAGTGCTTCAGCAATGGCTGCCACTGGACCATTAACTACAACAGCGCTCACACAGACAAGTAAACAGGATCTGCAACTTCCACTAAGTAAAGAAACCAAAACTGTAATACAAGCTTTCCACACTAAAATAACACTATCAGCATTACTCCTACTATGGACGTCACTCCTATGCAAGCATTAGCATTGTCACAGTGTTGGGCACAACATGTAAGTACTATGTTCCTCCAAATATTGCCTATTCAATGCCTGTTTCTAGCTTCTAGGGTGCGGTTAGCATGTGAAAGAGCCTAGAATGATTGTTCTTGTGACCCTACCATTGTTTAGAACCACCTTATTGGCCATCACCTTCCCAAAACGTATTCCCTTACTGTAGCTCCCCAGTGGGATTGCGTAGAGTGTATTCCGATAATAAAGGAGAGTTTAAACAGATCACTATGGCTGTGGTTCTCAGAGAAAGGGCAGATATTTCAAAGAAAATTGCTTTCTTCTGCTTTGGGACAAATGATTTTCTGTCTATGAACACTAAATGATTATTAACAATTTTAGGGTGACAAATGTAAAAAGAACAAATAAGGAGCATGGTCAAGGCTGATTTGCATATGATTTGCATATGGCTGGGTCCAAACTGGGTTGTCTTAGTGAGCAGAAGAACGATGATGGATTCAACCCAGATCTGTGACTAATGGTGAGTGTCTGAAAAGTTTCAGCACTCTGTCCATCATCTTATTGTGTTTGCTATTACCAATCTTAACCACCTGTCCCATTTAATTGCTGGTTCTCCGGGCTCAGGCATGTAAGATGTTAGTGGATTAACACATTGCATGTTGGCTGAGAAGTGCAAATAAAGTTGAAGATGCAAAGAAGCAACATAGATATCCGTAGCCTGTAAGATTAAAGTTACTTCAAAAGAAAATACCAACCTCCGTTTCCAGCACCTTATTAAAGGTTTTTCTTTTGAGATGTATGCAACAGGAGTATATATAAAAGAGAAAATTTCGTTTAACATCAGAAAACTCAATCAAACAAAAACAATAAAGACACCATGTTCTCATGTTTGTGCTGGGTGGCTTTTGTCAAGCTGATGCCTTTCTAACTGCTAGTAGAATAATGCAGTTTTTTGCTACTTGCAAATGACTTACATACATTGAGCTCTGTTACCACAGTTGCACGATTATGCTTTCTTTGAAGATATAATGGTGGTGGCTCCAGGCAGGCAGATTCCACTCCAAATGCTGCACACCAAAATCACCAGTCCAGAGATTGACTGGCACCTGATAGGCATCAATCGCAGTGTTGTTCATTCACCACAGTCAAAACAACACTGTTGGAGCCACCAGCAGGCTGTTGAGACGTAGAACTATTGGCTCAAGGTGCTGTTACAGGAGTAGCAGATGAGCTGCTAAAGGGGTTCTTTAGCACTTGTTTCCAATCAGGAAACAACAGGAAGCTGGTAAAAGTAAGGTTTAAAGAGCTCACAGTGAGGTATAAAATCTGGTTGTATCTCTGTTTAATCCATGCTGGCCGATTTACAATCCCCGCATACAAAGATAAATACAACAGAATGAGAGAGCTTCCGTTAGAACGTTGATACAACCAATCAGTGAAGCCCAAAACCCATAGCTACTACATTCTGCACACATTCAACCCAGTCTTGTTAGCACCCTTCAGGTTGCACCACTTCTGGTTCTGCCCCATTGGGAAAGCTTCCTCTTTTTACTTCATACACATACTCCTCCTGAGCAAACCTTCATGAAAGGAACCATCATCTGCGTGTTTGCTCTTAAAAGCTTAAAATAAGAGTGTGGTTTATCGAAATGGCCCAGAGGCAAAACATGCCCTCCTCCCTGGTGTCTCATACAGATTCCTATATACCCAGGTCCCACCCCAGCCCCCATTCTCAGACATGGCAGAGAGAGAGGGATTCTTACTCCCCTCCCTCCCCTCCCTCCCAGGCTCCTACGGTATCCTTCCAGTCGGTCTGTGAACATAGGTAGGAACATGGAGTGACTGGCCTGCAGGTAAAATACTTCAGCAGAGTCAATAATAACCTCCCACTCTGGCATCATTATCTCCTGATGCCTTTCAGTTAGGATGCAATATTGATGTGCAGGGCATTAGTGGAAAGAAACGCTAATAGACCATTAAAGAAATCAGCTGGACTAAAAGATATGCGAGTTCCTGGCACATTATTCCGGTCATGGACTGCCTGTCTCTTTCAATGGCGGTGCCGACGACGCAGCGCGTGCTGCTGCCGTCCTGACCCTTCTGCTCAGTGGGCAATCAGAGGAACTCCGACCCGGTGAAACCCATGGGCGGCTTCAAGGTAAGGCGGATCGATGCTGTGCTCATCTGCCCAGGAATAAGTGACTCCCAAGGATCACTGCTGCTTGTCAGAACAAATCCTCAGGGTCTTTTGTCTGATTTCTCAACATCTTATTTTCTTTGTACCAGAAACGCACATGAAAAAAGATACACTCTGGAGTGTGGATTGAATTAATCTCTGTGCTGCTTTATTCACAGACCTTGCCGATGCTCCAGCAAGGTGGGCGAACAGTGAGCGTGTGCTGGGAATGAGAATGCCAAGCTGTACTTAATTTGTAAAGAAATAAGTGCTCGGGCCATTGTCAGGAGATCACAGCAGCTTGCACCACCTATTGGACTACTAATGACTAGCCAGACGTTTTATACATTGAAAATGACAAATACCTGCTACTCAAGCTATTTGTATAGCTTTGGGTGGCAGGTATTTAGGCATTTTTAATGCATATTCAATTACTGTTGTTGTGTTTGTCGCAAAATTAGCCAAACAGCGCCACCATGTGACTAGCTGTGATAGGTCCCCGTGTTGACAATTAAGTGCCGATGCTGAGCACCGGAAACCACCGGCTCAAATTAAGCACTAGGGCCTAGTGATAGAGCAGCTAAGTGAGAATGTATTAACCCCTTCTATACTTATAACAAGCTCAGCTCGTCATGAGGCACAGTGGAGCTGTGAGCTCGTCATAACGGCTGCAGCACTCCCAAGCACGGCCAATTCCCCAACTGAGTTCTATTGGAGTGGGCAGAGTTGTGACTACCCAGCTTGTCATGAGCACAGCTCCACTCTGCAGCATGACGAGCTGGGCTCGTCACTACCACCGCTGCGCCGCGCGCGGCCCCTCCACCCCTCGCACCGCGGGGGAATCAGCCCCGCGTGGAAGGGGTTAAAGAGCCTCCTATGAAAGACACTAGCTCCTCATTGAACACAGAGGTATAGGGACTCATTTACCATATGGAGGGAACTGAAAATCCTCTAGTTTCTGGAGGGAAAGTTAAATACAAAGTAAAACACTCCGTCTGAGCTTCCTCCATCCACCATAGGGATAGTATTGTGAGGAAACTTCAGCTGGCAGATTCTACTCCGTTTTAAGAGTTTCTTCTCCAAATTGGGGTGTTTATTTTAATTTCCCTCCAAAATCTAAATCAGGCCCGTAGTCTCGCTTTATAAGGACTGAGTGGTAAAAGTATGCCTTCGATGGTGAAAGTTACAATACAATTATCATAAACCTCCTAATATTTTTAACTACAACATTTCCATGTACCAGGTTTGAGGTCGGTCCTGCTTCTGATTTTACAAATGTGACACAATAATAGTTTTCTCATATAATTCTATTGGTACTCAACATACTTCCCTTGTCAGATATTGTTCTATTGATTGCCGATGACGTTAAGAGTTATGAAGGTAAAAATGTTCAAGTAACTTCTGATATTGGTAAAACCACAAAGGCCATTAAACTACTAAATGAGTCACAGGCATTTTCCTTCCGAAATCTATTTATATAATTTCATTCTTTTTACTTCTACAGAAAATATACTTATCAAAAGCCTGACTGATGAGAAAAAGAACAGCCACCCACGGTAGAGCTTTTTTATGCATCATATCAGGAAGTACAGACTCTGTTGAACCGTGATACTTACAACAGGACTTGGTAAGTATCTTCGCTCAACGTACCAGAAGATGACAGGAGGTGTCCCTCGATCAGTCTATCCAGGGTCAGTAGTAAAAGACAATATTGTTTCTAATACTGACTAAGAATACTTATTTTGTGATTTTTGGAGACAGCCATAGACTTGTATGTTTCAGTGTATCCTCATCACTATTTCATCTCAAGATGATGGCTCCACGAAGCACTAAAGCGGACAGCATGACATACCCAGTCTTCAAACTACCCCTGCAGATGTGCTGCTACAGAATATTTGTTTTTAGTTAAATATTCTCTATATGACATGTAAATGACAAATGCTTCCACAGTCACACAATACACTGCACAAGCTTTCACTGCTGTACAAACAACCCCCTAAACATTTTTTAGCCATAAAAGCCGTGGAGACCGCGCTGACACCTCCTTAGAAAATGTTCATAGCTGAAGAAGGTACAAGAGAAGGAGAGCCCCGAAGCCCAGGGAAACAAGACCCCTGGGGAGAAGAGCTCATACTGCTCTCCAAGGGAGCCTGATTGTGAACTGCAGCTCGATGGATGCAGTGCCAGGGCAGCAGTTGAATTATCTCTTCAGACAAGTTTATTTTATGGCTAATATGGGATCCTCCGACTATCTATAAGGACACCAGTTGGACTGATGTGGGATTTAAATCATATGATGTTCCTTTATAGTATCCATTCCTATACGATAGTTTCGAAGCAGAGATTAGAGCTGTTGCTTACAGTAGCTCCACATCAGCAAAACAATGCACATAATATTTAGTTGTTAACACTGTAGCTCCGCCCACCCGCCCTCAACCAAGCATAAAATAACTTAAAGTTATTAAAATTTTATGTTTCTGGTTCACGAGCTGCGAGAAAGCAGTAGGGCAACACTCCCCCGCCCTAGTTGAGGAGCCGCCGCTCTCTGAATAGTGAGTCGAGCAAAAGGGTTGTTTGCCAGGGGACCTCAGGTGTCTGCTCAATTGAATATGCTGGCAGGGATCAGTAAATCTATAATTTCCTTTTTTTTTTTAAATACAGTTATTATAGATCCAACTCAAGGTTTAAGGCAACATACATTTCTGTTTAAAGGTTCATCACTGGGTCTGGTCTTCAGCCAGATACAGAAATCTGTAGAACCTGGGCGTTCTCCTGTATTGGAGCTATTGTGGACCCATGGAAACCCTCAATTCTGACACCGCTACACCTTACCTCAATAGAATATTCACAATTCGATGAATCTGAGATGGTGTTAAACCTCGATTTCCTGAGGCAATATGTCCCTGAGGCAAGGCACCTCCCAACACATCAAAAATGTAAAAGAAATGCAGTCAAATGAGTAAAAGGGCTCACTCATCAACTGAGTTTTAAATCAGCTGAATAAATATATAGGTTTTATTACAAAATGGTGGCTCTAAGAACATACATTATTACAGAGAGATGCAAAATAAAAAATATTTTAAGTCCCAAAGCGGGCAGTAAAATCAAAATAGAAACGGACAGCATCCCTAGAAGTATTAGAAAGCTCTCTTGCCCGTCTCCAAAATTATGGAGTTTTGTTTTTTTTACATTATTTCTGCTCATGAAATCACTAAAACTGCAGATTCATCATGGTATGATAAATAAGGTTACATTCATAGCAAATCAGAGCACAGTTTATTTACTGCCATATTATTGCTTTAGCACCTAAGCACAATGGCACATCATGAATATTGATTCTGCCCACTCTATAGTAATGCCTTTCAGAATTGGTAGAACAAACTAGACACATGAACAACAGCAAGCAATTATGAATGAATAGGATAGTGTGAGTTAATGGAAGGACATTGAAGTACAGATACACTTTTGTGACCAAGTCGGGGAAGATTAATCAAGAACAGCATGAACAAAGACTATAAAAATAACACACATGACTGCTTGACTGTGCACTGAAGAAATAAGTAACAGTGGAATGTGTACAGTTAAGACAGGAGAAATATCAATTTTGAACAAGGTGGCTGCTAGGCCCAAACTGAGGCCTAGTTAACGAATGCATATACTTTTACTTCACATGCGTTACACTGCATGCCTTTACAAAGTGGTTGTTACAACGACCGCGTTGTTACAGCACAAACTATTACATCGCAAGTCATTTCAACGACTTGCTGTGGGGGGCGCGCTGGACTTAGAAATAGTATAATTTACTATTCCTACTCCAGTTTGTACAACAGCAAGGAAGGTGTTGGATTCTAAATCCAACACCAGTGCGCGCCCTACAGCAAGTCGTTGAAACGACTTGCGATGTAATGATTCGGGATGTAACAACATGCCAGCCACCTGCATAGCAGGATGGAACCAACGCATCAGCTGCTTTAATGAGACCTCACCTCCCCTGCGCCACACATCATCCTTGATTTTGATGCATCAAATGTACTTTATCCTGGTCAAACGTAACCATTGATTTCTAAGAGCTATAACTTTATTTACCCTTGAAATTTCAGACCTTGACTTGTATATGTTTGATTTTTATCGTTTTGGTCTTTTTTTTTGTCCTCATACGCCATAAAGGATATTCTCAGAGTAAAAGGTTTGTGCCCCCCTACATAGCGGGGGGGCGCCGCCTTAAACCCCGACGATCTAGATGGATGCTCTTTCTGCAGATACCCAGAGTGTACCCACCGGTACCGAAAAATTCAATTCAGTTCCTCTATCGTTTTGATCTTGTGTTATTTCTATAAATGTTAGCTATTATTCTAAATTAGTGTGGAGTACTTATGCGGTGTTTTCACTGTGTTACTTTGTGTTTGTACAACTACTTTACATATTTCCTCTGCCAACTAGAGACCGTATTTGTAACACTCATTAATCTTAGTTAATTCAATTTTCACACCGTGTGTACACAGAACAAATACTCTATCTGGACAACATGGTGGACAAGAGAGCAGGCTGCTTGTTTGGTAATGGGACCTACAGTAATCATTTAACTCCTAGCATCAAAGCCATGCCAATATCTCCCACGTCAAAACGATTGTTGTGACTGCTGCAGTGCTACAGTATGCAGGCTGTAGCCGATTGGAAAAGGTACCTGGCTTTTCAGAAGATAGGAGAACGTATCACAAGATAATCAAGGTTCTTCCGATCAAGAGTGAATTAAACAATTCAAGGTGTCCCGAATTTTTTGTATACCCAGATCTTGCAGCCTCACATGACCCACTCGAAATCTGGACTGCAATTGGTTTTATGTCCACTGCTGAAAATGACCTTGATGAGGACGATGTTATTGGCCAGGAGTTTCTTCTCTTGCAATAAGACCATGCCCAATACAGGGCAACAGCTTGTTCGATGCCATGAACTTTGTAACATCATTTGAGAACCAAAATATGCATTTAGAAAGAAAAATTAAATACCATTCAAACTAAGCATGCCATCAAAATGGAACAAAGTAGAATACCCATATCACTACAACAAAAGACCATTCTGCAACAGATAGGGGAGTATGAAAATGGATTGCTGCAATGCATCATAATTACCATATTTCATGAACAAAATAAACATTTCCACGTCCTGGTTGGCCTCAGATATGACAGTCAATGAATGCAATTTGGATCACTGAACAACTTTGGAAATGTATGCAAATATAATGATACATTGTCCACCTTATAAAAACAGATGGGTACAAGATGTCATCCTTCGCCATCATCAGTCACTGAGAAAATTGTGCCATCAGCTTATTGACTTAACTTAAATTCAGTCATTTATCTTCAATCCTGAGGTGCAGTCACTGGAAGACCTTTCCCATTAGCATAAGATCAAACAATATGCCAATGACATGCAGACATATTTCAAATCTGCTTCTCAATGGGACACAAAGGGTATTCAGGAATGTGCACATCATTAATAGAGGTACTCTTACCGCATCGTCGACGTTGCAGAACAACTTGCTCCCACCTTCTTTGGTACACAATATTTTTAGTGAGACAGAACCCTAGTTAGTTGGTCATAAATAGTTGGTTTTAACAGACAGGCACTTAAAATCCTGAGAGATTATCTGTCTTATTTACAAGCCCCTTGAGCCACTGGTGCATCACTTTTTGTGACGCACCGCTGGCGCAACCTCCTACCCCATATTTACAAGAACACGTAAAGCCACCCTGAGTGGTTTTTCCTGTCCTTGTAAAAATGGCCCCTTCTCATGCAGCACTCTGCATGAAAGGGGCGTGACACGGATGTTGCTGTGGGTGTTCCCATGCAACACCCATGTATTCTGCTTCATTTCCAGATTTACGAGAATTCCTAAACCTGGAAATGCGCCAGAGTAGCGAGGCACAACGAGGAGAAATGGTTAGATTTCTCCAATTTTTTTTCCCTCTTTCTAGGGATGCTGCATTCTGCAGCACACATAGGAAGAGGAAATCACCTCTTTTTTATTGTTTTTGTGCAGATAGGTAACACTTCCCGCACAGAAACAGCCTCCCCGCAACGCAGACACACTTGCACCACGGCCCAAGAGTGCCTGCGTGGTTCATGGCAGCTGATTGTGCGCCAGCGCAGGAGACTGCACAGGGATGCGTCATATTGTTGTAAATATGATGTACACCCATGTTTTTAAAGGGCCGCAGCGTGGCGCAGCCAAAGGGCTTGAGGTGTCACGCTGCAGCACTTTATTGTAAATGAGCCCCAATGAGTATTGATCTTGTCCATTGGAGAATCACAGCAGAATTGGTGTTTCTGCAGTTTTTGTCAATTTCAGGACATTTATCATGCACAAAAAATGGGAGTATAGTTTAAAGCACAACTTGTAATTCCAGTTTAGTTGAAAATTCCTTTTTGCAACTGCATCTGAATCACAAGAACTCTCACCCAGAACATTCGCTCTGGAGATACAAACACCAGGGACAAGAGTGAATACTTATAGGCTGTAAACTACAGACGCTGTAAATGATAGACAAAAAAAGGCCACAGGACAGAACACAGGTACTGGAATAAATACATAGAAGGACTAAATGGCACAAAGTCAAGCACGGACACTTGAGGAAACAATGCATGAGTATGCACCATGGACATGGTTGGCCCCACAACATCAGAGGCCACCATACATCAATGCTTTGTAGTAAACAACACTCTTGCAGAGGCTGCCCCCTGAAAGGGGGCCTCGAGGGCCGGCGCCATAACAGCCCCGCTGCCTCAGAAGAATTTGGTTTGGGCCGCAACAAAGTGGGGAAAAAAAAGCAACGGTTACTGCAAGGGGTGGGAGCCGTAGGAAGACTGCAACCTCCCCGATGTTGTGGCGGATAGGAAGGGGTACAATGGTTGGTCATGGAGGCACACCAGCAGGACGGTGTGCACGAGGAAAGCCACTCCCTTTGGGATGCCTTAGAGCAGGCTGAGTAGGCCTGACAAAAAGGGGGTAACATCACACCGTACCACACTACAAAACAGCAATATACACTACATCACACCACAAAACCACTAAAAACCACTAAGTCCCAGGTCACTTCTCCATCCATCATACCTCACTAAAATATATTCAACCTGGGGAGGTTTGGGTCAGCATGAAAATGATGGGACTAGGATGAATGTAGCACAAGTGCAAAAGGCCAAAAGGGCATCTGAGGTGAGATAATGGTTCATAACTGTAAATGTACAGCACAGAGTGTGAAAAAGAGAAGGACACTAGAGAAAATGGGTGGGTGTTTAAATGCCTGTTATAAAGTAGAAAGACAGTTGGGAAGATGTGGTGAAAAAATGTTATAGAGAAGGACAATTGGAACAACCATGACACAACCAACTGGCAGATTTGTTTGATAGTGATTTGAGAAAAAACAATTTTCTGCATCCCAGTCACCATATGTCAGTGAAATAGAGGCAGGCAGAAGGAATTATCAAAGTAAAAAACTAGAGCAGTAATTCTTTTGATCAGTTGAAGTTTGCTAATGGTCTTTTAATAGAACAAGTCTAAGTTTTTAAAGTGATGCACGCATATGCAATGATCACCATTACATTGTCAATAAAGCAGAGTAAGAGACATAATGTTTTCATATGTCAATGTGTGGGTTTTAGTTTTTTTTAGCCTGGTTAGTTTACAGCTCAAAGTTAAGAGGTTGTGATCAACCATGTACTATTTGTTGCTGGTCTGTTCAATGATTGTAGCTGCTAAAACAGAGTAATTGTTTTCTTTACTTGACAGTGCAAAGAATATGCTGCTTCCTGGTTTGAACCCAGGTTGCAAGTCAGAGAGAATGTTAAGAACCCCAAGGTGGGCTTGTAATTAAGAACAGTTTACAATTTTTCAAGGGTCTTAGCCGTAAAAGAGATGAGAGTTTAAAAAATAACCTTTTGGGACCAGGTTTAATTTCTTTACAAGCTGGGATGGCACTGGCTATTTTTATTCACAGAATTATATTAACATTAGAGGAAGGTGTTGATAATGGAGAGGAGAGGTTTACCCTGAACACCCATCACCACTGCCATTGAAGAAGGTATCTAAAGGTTGTATGGGAGGTAGCTCGATTTCAAGATTTTGTTCATTTTATAAAACTAAAACATTGGTGATAGTACTCGCTTGCCAGGAGGGGCAGAGTGAGCTACAATTATGCCGATACGAGTACCACGAGCCATGGTTTGAAGACACCCAGCGATTGGCAGATAGCTGGCTTAGGGTTGAGGATTTTGTAAATTAAGGAGTTGCTTGTATGGCTGCACAGTTCCTCCTTACCTGTGTGTTTCACTCTATGTATCTCTCCTCAATGAAGTACTCTTAAAATCTTTTCTGTACAAACAAGACTGTGTTTATTCTAGACATGTTTAGATTATTTTGAGAGTTTTATCTACATGAGTATTGTTCTGTGCCCATATTTTAGGACAGATGGTTTCTGATTCGATCTCCTATAACAATAAGATGCATTATTGTGCTACCACTCTATGATCTCAGACTTTACACTGATTGTTTCTATGAGCTGTGATTGCTACATGACTGTGTGTGTGTAGCAAAATTTGTTGTTTCCACACAGGTTAATTAGTCTATCAGGCCACATTATTATTTATTTTCTTCGAAGCAGTACTTAATTTGAGCCGGTGGTTTCCAGTGCTTGACACAGCATTTAATTATCAACACTGGCCCTTAGAACAGCTGCCACATAGTGGCGCTGTTTGTGTAATTTGAAGATGAGTAGAAAAACAGTAGTTTATTAATTGAAAATACATTGAAAACAACTAAAACCTGGTCCCAAACCATTCTTATAGCTTTGGGGCCCTCGAACAGTCTGAATTGTCACACTTGTAGGAGTGTGATGGCTAGTAGTTGCATAGGTACTGTGACTGGCAGCACTACCCCAAATAATCAGCAGACAGAGTGTCACAAAACACCTAAACGAAATAGTAATTGGATGCAACATTTTGATTGTAAATCAGCTTTTGCCTCTAGATGCATCCGATTGCTTCTGAACAGTTGTGTGGCCGCCAATTAGTAAATCTGAGCTCCAGTATTCTCAGAGCTCGTTAATTTCCTATCTTCCGCAGTTAACTGCAGATCAAGCCAGATTCTGCTCTTGACTCTGTGAAGGACATGATTTAATAATATTCAGTACTTTGAAAACGTATTTAGCATTGCTACCGGCAAGACTTAGCAGGGAAAAAAATAGTAGTTTGATGGAAATAATGGCTCCATTTATTCATTGCTATCAGTGTTAGGGATGTGCCCTTACATTTGCTTAAATATGATACATTACTTGATGTAGCATTGGCTCCGGGCTTGCATTTCATTGCACTATAGATCGCTTATATTTATGCTGCCAAAGTTTATAAAATTGTGTTTGTACTCTGGTGCTTGCTTGTTTCAAACGTAGGTGAACTTACTATTTATGATACCTCTAAATGATATCCTGACCCATATTACTGTATAACTTGTTAATCTGCTGCTTTTCTGCCTTGGGAATGGGTTTTTTTCTCAATTTTCCATCATCATCAAGTCTGATTTTGTACATTCATAATTTATTTTACGTGGGTTCAAATGATTTATGCTATTTAATAATTCTAGAATATCAATGGATGTACCCAGTCAATATGCTGATAAAAACCCAAAACATATATGGTAATATTATATCAAAATAAAATTACAAATGAGGCGTTGGCTCTAGACATTCCCCTCCAGCGGCGGCTCATCCACTATTGCAGAGGAGCATCACCCACCCCGGCCAGCTGCCTCAAAACAGTAGGAAAGGAAAAATAAAACGACAATAAACACGTTTTATTATTGTTTTGTTTTTCCTTTCCTGACAAGTCTGTGGGGCTTTGGGGGCGGGGCCATGAGGGATCGCAGGCTGCAGGAGGAGTGGTGGGCACTGTTGTCAGTGCGCATGATGGTTGGGGCACCCGTCTCAGGCCGGCCAAACCGGCATGCGCACTGAAGCTTTCTCCAACCCGAGCTGCGTTGCCAGGTTGGACACAGCAGGCACAGGTTCCCAGTCTAACTGGGAGTGCAAATTGACTGCACTCAGGCCAATCCTGGCACTGCTTTTATGCTGCCACCAGCAGCATGAGAGCAGCATCAAGATTGGCAGCAGTAGAGTCTGGGAGCCTCTGCCCGCGGAAGAGAGGGCAGAAGAGTGCAATGTGGCCTGCTGCAGATAAGATTTTTTTATTATTATTATTATTTTGTCGTCCCAACCCATCCCCTCCCCCAAGCCTACCACTCATCATCAACACCAGCGGCTACTGTTAACACTGTCTAATAAATGTGATTTTACCAAAAGATCTCCTCAGATCCAACTGAGAGACTCAAGAATACCATCTCCATCATGGTACATGAAGCAGAGACCAAAAGCTGGATCACATCCAAAGAGGCCGACTATTTGATGACAAAAGAGCCCGTCACACCCTACTTCTATTCCCTGCCGAAAAAGCACAAGAATAGAACCCCACCACCTGGTCGCCCGATAGTTTCGGGCATCGGATCGATATTAGAGCCTCTCTCTAAATTTGCGGACGAATACCTAAAACCGCTAGTCCAACAAACACCAGCCTATTTAAAGGACACTCGCGATCTCCTAGTGCAAATTGAAAAAATGTCCTTCAACCCCAATACGATGCTCCTGGTGGGCTTAGATGTGGAAGCTCTATTTACAAGTCTCCCCCAAGATGACACCCTACAAGTTCTGGAGGATGTACTATTTACGAAAGAGTGGCACTATAACACACCGAGACACTTTATACTCGAATGCTGCAAACTAGCACTAAAAGAAAACTATTTTGCTTATGAAAATGACCTGTACCTCCAAATACATGGAACCTCCATGGGGAGCGCTTTCGCTCCTTCGGTGGCAGGACTCTATGTGAGCCACTTCGAGGAACAACACATAACCAGTGAAACAAACATGTTCTCTTCCAGTATATTATACTGGAAGAGATACATTGATGACATCATAATGATTTGGGACACCAAACTGGACCTACAGGCCTTTATGAACTGGCTTAATAATCTAGATCCTTGGCTAAAGTTCACGTATACGGCCACAAGTAACAATCTCGACTTTTTGGACATAACAATATTTGCAAAAGACAATGTGCTTCATACCAAGACCTTCAGAAAACCCACGGCCAAAAACAGCATCTTATCGTACAAGAGCTACCATCCTAAACCGTTGAGGGATAATCTTCCCTATAGCCAGTTTTTGCGCTTGAAGAGGAATTGTAGCAATAACGCAGACTATCAAATGCAAGCAATAGAACTGAGTGACAGACTCAGGCAAAGAGACTATACAGAAAAAACAATCAGACTCTGCAAAAAAAGAGCGAGTAACCAACCCAGAGACTGTCTCTTACAAACATTCCCAAAAGTACCAACACCAGATTTGACAACTTGTGTGACAACATTCTGCCAAGCTTCCTATGAAGTAAAGAAACTGATCAACAAAAACTGGCACATCCTTCACACAGGTTCATTCAACTGGCCAAAACCCAGATTTGCAAATCGAAGATCAAAGAATATTAAAGACGTCCTAGTACATACTCGACCAATAAAAAAAGTGCAATCGGTCACAACCAGAGATGCAACCATGGCTCCTGTAACTGGGCATTACCCTTGCGGTTCATGCGTCGCATGTAAAACAACAACAGCATCCAAATCATTACAACTCTCAGACACATTAGTCTGGCATCAACGTCAACATACAAATTGTAATTCTACACACGTCATTTACATGGTAAGCTGCCCTTGCGACAAAAAATATATTGGAATGACGTGTCGTAAAGTAAAAACAAGAATTGGAGAACACAGGAGCAATATTAGATTGAAAAAGAACACCACCAAGTTATGTTCCCATTTCGTGGAAGCAGGACATTCCTGCGACGACATTCACTGGACTGTAATCGAAATGCTGAATGACAAAACTCTGAGATGTGAGAGAACACTCTTCGAAAAAGAGCAGAGGTGGGTGGAACGTCTTAAAACCCACGAACACAGACTTAATGATTCAATCCCATGGCACCAGTTTGCAAAATAAAGCTAACCCAAATGCTCACAAGTACAAAGGTCCTTAAACATCTGAAACTGCGAATTAAACCTAATCTGAATGATCACCCGCTAACTATGGTAATGACTGGGCATATAAGGAAACAACTCTGTTCCCGACTTGGTGACTGAATAAAGTTCGCATTGATAAAAAACGCCGCTTTGATTGCCTGCCCCTTTAAAAATGATTCCTTCTCATGAGTTTGTCACTTACGGGGGCAGAGCCAGCACAAGACGGAATTCCAAACACACGCGGGTAATGGCGGAGGGAGGATTGTGAAACCACAGAACCCCGGTAAGATACCTGCGTGACATACTAACGAATGCGATAATCTCTAAACACAGCTCTGGGTCAAGCGACTTCCCTGATGCAAGCAAGAGTTTTTCCGGTATAAGGTAGGACAGCGCGCAGCGTTTATACTAAATTCCTTTGCGAGTCCTCCCGCCCGTATACCAGGGTATTTTTATATCAACATGGGAAAAGACTATACCAGACTTTATAGAGTCTCCTGTCACATACAGATGCCCTAACAAAACCATAAACTAGCGCGCCCCTTTATAAGCTAGCGCGTAAAGCTATCCAACTTGATTTTTAATTTGTCAAAAATGTCACCTATGCTAGAACTCGAACCCGAGAACCCCCCCATACCCAAAGTCTCTGTAAATGAATAATAATTTTATTCAACAAATGCGTAAACCTGACTCAGGATGTATAAATCAAGTGTGTATTTCTCTATGTACTCTCCCCATTCTATTCCAGAAACCGGAGGAGCCAATTTTCCTGAAATAAAAACAGGAAACTACTTAAAACTACACAAATGGTGTGAGTAAAAAGTCCATTGTTTATGTGTATGTGAGTCCTGACGAAAGCTCTATAGACCCCTAGGGCCCAGAGAGCTGAAACATGTCGACGTTGTATATATAAAACTACCCAGATCCAGTAACTCGATCTACCAAGTAGTACCGAAACCATTTTAATCAATCTGGAAATCACACCAATATTAAAAGTCTTTTAGGGTGATTCTCCAGTTTTTTAACTATTTCTTCCTTTTTTTGAGAATTTACTTTGCACACTTTCTTCACTTCTCTGGACAGTGCACAATAGACCAGAGGTGCCTCGGGCTGAGGCGGGCAACACCACTATTTTTGGAGTACCCGATGATAACTGCCAACAACCCGAATGCGGGGCGGATGAACCAGATATACCGCACAACCACATCAGCATTGGGTTTTTTGAGGTTACTCTAAAATCTTCTATACCAATGGTCTAGAAGTGTAACAAGTGTCTGTTTCTCCTTTCTGATTAATTACTAATAAATGTGGCAGTCACCTTCTCTTTAATATCTGACTTCTTACTTTTTCATCATACTTATGTTTTAAAGTCCCTGGTGCTCAGCCAGTAGAACAGCCTGCAACTTATTTTATCTGCTGCCAGACGCAGAATGTTTTCTTGTGTAGGAGACCTGTGTCACAAGTCATTAGTATGTTGCTCGCCACTAGTGCAATACACTTCCTTGGGTCCACCCAAAGTGTACTCCCTTTTACTTAAGGGGCCTCAACACACAGAGCCACACACACACAGAGCCACACACACAGAGCCACACACACACACAGAGCCACACACACACAGAGCCACACACACACAGAGTCACACACAGAGTCACACACACACAGAGTCACACACACACAGAGTCACACACACACACCCAGAGCCACACACACACACCCAGAGCCACACACACACGCCCACAGCCACACACACACCCACAGCCACACACACACCCACAGCCACACACACTCACAGCACAGCGAGGGGGCAGGAAAGCAAGCACAGCCAGGGGACAGGGAAGCAAGCACAGCAGGAGGGCAGGGAAGCAAGCACAGCAAGGGGGCAGGGGAACCAGGGGGCAGGGGAACCAGGGGGCAGGGGAACCAGGGGGCAGGGGAGCAAGCATAACCAGGGGGCAGGGGAGCAAGCATAGCCAGGGGGCAGGGGAGCAAGCACAGCCAGGGGGCAGGGAAGCAAGCACAGCCAAGGGCAGGGGAGCAGGCACATCCAGGGGCAGGGGAGCAGGCACATCCAGGGGCAGGGGAGCAAGCACAGCCAGGGGGCAGGGAAGCAGCACGGCCAGGGGGCAGGGAAGCAAGCACAGCAAGGGGGCAGGGAAGCAAGCACAGCGAGGGGGCATGGAAGCAAGCACAGCCAGGGGGCAGGGAAGCAAGCACAGCCAGGGGGCAGGGAAACAAGCACAGCCAGGGGGCAGGGGAACCGGGGAACCGGGGAGCAGGGGAGCAAGCACAGGCAGGGGGCAGGGGAGCAAGCACAGCGAGGGGCTGGGGAGCAAGCACAGCCAGGGGGCAGGGGAGCAAGCACAGCCAGGGGGCAGGGGAACAAGCACATACCACTGCAGTGATTGCTGTCAACCACGTAATGACACCACCTGTGTTGTGTATTGTGTCATGAACAAAGTAAATAGAAATTATAAGCCCTAGGCTAATGGCGCATTAACTCACTGAGCTATCTTGGCGTGTGTGAGAGCGCCTTGGGAGGTATTCTAAAGACACACAGACCAAACTGCCGTTGCTGCTTTAACGCCGAAGGCATCGGGAGGCAGAGTCCAGGGTAGGGGAGACAATGAAAGAGTTGCAGACTGGGGGGAGTGGCGGGGAGAGGTCCCCGCCTCGCGCTGCTGCCTCTGTTCTGCCCTCAGGTGAAGCCCTCCCTCCCTCCACCTCCTCTCCCTGCATGCATTCCGCCTCCATCCACCCATCCCCGGCAGAGCTACTCTCTCTGGTCGGCCTTTCATTCAAAGGAGGAAACTGCCCGGAACCCAAAACAGGAGCCCTCGCACATCAGCGGCAGAGGAGCCCTCTCACATCAGCGGCGGTGGCGCCCTCCCTCCCGGCCGAGCAGGGCACCCTCACTCCGCAGCAACAGGGCACCCTCGTACAATAAATAGCAGCAGAGCTTGCACCATAGCAGAAGGGCAGTTCTCACAGGAGCAGAGCAGACCTCATACCACAGCAGAAGGGCAGCTCTTACACCATAGCAGCGGAACGGACCTCGCACCATAGCAGAGGGGCAGCTCTCACCCCACAGCAGCAGAGCGCAGCAGGTGAGGCGCGCTCTGCCTGGCCGCTGGAGCTTCAAATTTAATGAAAAACATGCATGCGCACTTAAACGGCAGCACACGGGGGAGATTAAAACTAGACACGCATGCGCATTAAAATGGCAGCACACGGGGGAGATCAAAACTACCTGTATTTAAAAAAAAGAGCATCCTGCGCATGCGTTTACTGATACTCATGCGCACAAAGGAGGGGGGAGACCAGCCAGATGTGGAAATTGAAACGGCAGTACACCGCAAAGGTTGACGTCACAGATAGAAAGAACGCAAAAAACACGCCCCCGAATCCGAAAAAGACGGGGCTTGAACCGAGTGACGCCCCTCTCCTCCAATGGCTGGCCTCCGTTTAGGAAGCCAGCCAATGGAGAAGAGGGGCGGGTTCAAGCCCCCTAACTTAAAAACCTATAACATTTTCGGCTCCGCACATTGCTACGCAGTGCGACGGTCCTCGACCTAAAAACTTTAGGAACCATAAGGTATTTGACCCGTACAGACCCTTATGATTGCCATAATCCTGTTTTTCTGGGTTAATTTATTTGGTGTCACATGGTTGCTGAAAGTGTTAGAAATGTCATAAAACATTAACGATAACAAAATGATTATACATTTTTCTAAAAGAATACAACATTATTTTTATTGTAAGTGATGCATGTATTGAGTGAACTAGATGTTCTGCCCCCACTGCATCCTTCGAAAGTAAGCCTTGACACTTTGAATTTACTGGCTTCTGAAAGTCAGAGCCTAACGAGGTACTTGACAAGTCAGTGAGCTTGTAGTAGAAGCTGTTGCAATGGTTGCCTTGAGAAACGCAGACCCCGGAGACTCGACCTAACAGCCTGTCTTACTCAAATGTGGAACATGTTGTATGCTGCAGACCATAGTCGCAACCCCTGCTCCCTCCTCAACGACAGGCTCGAGTTGAAGCCCAGAACCCAACTGTTTGGGGCTCAGACAATGGTGGACATATTCCAGTCTTAAATACTGCTTGTGCATTTTTGGTACCTTATTTTTGGTTCTTACAAGCTGGCAGAGGATTACAATGGTTGTTGTGATGGAAAAGCCCTCTGCATGGTAAAGACGTGCACTCCTGCCCTGAATGCCCAACTGTACTGTTGTCTAGATTAGGCGTGGGCGGAAGTCGCAGAAGGGACTATCACTGAGAGGTTTGAACCAATCCTCCGTGCCTCTCCGCGATGTTTCCGTTACGCGAGCCCACCCGGCGCCCGCTTCCCACCGGCCTTATTAAATTATATTTAAAGGCTAAAATACAACTTAAATAAAACTTACCTTTTTGCGCCGCAAACTTCCCCATCACGGCTTCATCTTGGAAACTGCGCATGCACGGAAGCCTACGCATGCGCATTCCTCACCAGGACAGGAGTTTCCAAGTTGAAGCCGCGATGGGAAAGTTTGCGACGCAATAAGGTAAGTTTTATTTAAGTTGTATTTTAGCCTTTAAATATAATTTAATAAGGCGGGTGGGAAGCGGGAGGCGGGCAGGAGGCAAGTGGGCGGCCAACTTCCGTTCCGCCGCGAATGTGCAGAAATTTGCCCCGTTTTTTCGCCTTCTTGGCGGAAGGTGCAAATTTCCGCACATTCCGTGGGCGGGACTGAAATGTCTGCCCACCCCTACTCTAGATCCTGAATGCTGATTTATCTTTTTTTGTCATAGGCAAAAACATATCTTTCGTGTGCGCCATGAGATTGGCTTCTCTCACAGATTGCGGTATTGTTGGACTGGAAAAGGTACCTCATAGTGGTGGAAGGCTACTGCCTTCACTAGTAGTTAAGCAGCACAAGTGCAGTGGTGGCAGCATACCTTGTAGTGATCAGTAGTAATGGACAGGACCTTTTTAGTACCCTGCACCACTAAAGTAAGGCGTTACAGGCTCACTCACCTTTTAAAGGTCCCACAGCTGTGTTGTTACTCACCACTGGCCTACATCAGGTAGATGTGGAGTGCTGCTCAGTAATGAGTCAAGTGCAGAAGGGATACTTGGCCCTGTGGAGTAGAATTCATAGTAGGTTGGGCCCCGGGACATCAGTTGTAAAAGGCCAAAACCACCAACGTTAGGCCCAGTAACCCCTGCCTGCCCTGTGGCCCTATGAATGCCTTCACACCTTCCTAGAGGGTTTTAGGCAGGCAAAAACATGTCGACTCTTTACCAACTATTTGGGTGAATGTTGCCCCTCTTAGTTTTAATCGCACATTTTGGAGACAAGACACATCATAAAGTCACATTTAGATCCATCAAGCAATAGTTTAATTTATAATTCTTGTTTCATTTTGCATTCTCATAGGCTCACTTCATTTAGACAATCTTCCAAAGTGCTCCCCTCCATGGGATGGGGTCAAGGCCCACACCACAAGCTTACGTCAGTAATGTGAGTAGTTTCCATATGATGAAGCATGCCGTCTTGGGGAGGGTGTGGGTTTCCATCCTTAACAAACGAGTGTGTTTAGGGAATCATGACAGAGTAGATAGAGGGGTGTCTGTGGCATAACAAGCAACATATTTTGCAGACTACAAGCATCTTTGTGTTGGCATTAAGAGTTAAGGAGACATTCTCTTTGGTCTTTAAAATCTCCCTTGAACCTTCGTGTTTCGCAGTTTTTGCTAACAGAAACATTTAACTCACCTGACATCTAAGGCAGTCAACAAAAAAGAGCATTCTATTGCATTTTGTTTCATGCTACTACATATCATATATGTTTAAATCTCTATCTGGGCATTTTTCAATCCTTATTCGCAAGTCATTGTTGGTGTGCAGCGGAGTTTACCATTTCGATCTTGTGCCCAGTCCTAAATTGAAAGTTTCGCAAATATACAAGCCAGAATGTTCAGTAAAAGAACTAGCAGCAAATCAAAAAGGAGAGAGAGGACTAGGTAAGCCAGTCCGGGTCCCCTGGTTATATGTAGAGATATCAATATAGGACTAGCTATGTTGTGTTAGAGGAGACTCAGAAGGTATATCTGTAGGCAAACCCTTAGGTTTGGACATGAAGCCCTCACACACCAACCTAGTTGGTGTCATGCTTCATCATCGGGCCCACCACAGTGACACCGAATGTGTCCCGGGTGTGCTGCGACTCCAGATTACTGAGGAGCAGGTATTCTTACTGAGTGTGCAGTGCTGGTGAGAATGGAGGTGAAAGGTTTAAAAGCTATCCAGGAGGTCCCAGTTCCCGAGGGTAAAGGTAAATTTAATACCTGGGCCCCTGTTAGCAAGATAAAAAGGCTGTGGACGTTGTGGAGTATATTAGGGGCTCCTACGTCCTTGTGGTCTACATGTTTCAGCCAGGCCTTTTGATTAAAACTGGCTTTCCTCAGGACCAAATGAGTATGTGTGAGTGAAAATAAACTATATTAAGTGAAAGTGTATGGTAAAAAAGTGTTGCACTCGCTAAGGTGCCGTACGTGTAAGAGGGGGATTCCCTCTGCTTTACTGTACATAAAACACAAAACAGTACAGACATACAAAGAGAGTCATTGAGAATGGTATTAACCAAAACACAACAATTGCCGGCTTCTGGTGTGCGTGAGCGACCTAGAGCGGCAAAGAACTTAGCCATGAGTGTGCCATGGCTATAGTGAACTATGGCGGTAAATTATTAAACGCAGTGGCAGTGGTGGGCTACACAGCGAAACAGGCATAGCGTGAGGTACAGGTAAGTGTAGTACATAATTCCTCACACTTGCTACTTGCTGTTAAAGCCTCATGGGTCACTTGGCAGGGAGGGAAAGGAGACCCTAAACATTTGTAGAGGATTACAGTTAGGATATCACCTGTGGAGAGAAATTGTTGCTTACCCAGAGCGTTGTGCAGAGATCAAGCTTACTCACGGTATTTCCGATCAGCGGTTCCTGCGACCTATCGTCCTGCTCCAGTGTCCCGAGTGAGCTTTGCCAGAGTCAGGTAAGGGCTTAAATAGCCGGTTTGATTGTTATCACCTGGAGAGGGGAGAGGGCGCGGTCGCGTTTTCTGTTTAGGGCGCAGGCGCTGGGAGCTAGCGGTTTTCACCTAGCGCATGCGCAATGTGAGGTTTCCAGCGCATGCGCGGTAGAGGTGAATGCGAGCGCTATGCAGTCGCGCATGCGCCATGGTACTGGGTTGGCAATGGTAGTGGCAAGTGCGCGCGGGTCCGTGCGCAACTGAAGGAAAAAGAAAGGAATAAAGTAAAAGGCCCAAGTGGGTCCCTTATTATTTAAAATTTAAAAAGCAACAACAGGGATTACAAGGTATATATAGGTCAAGGAGGCAATTACAGAATAGGGACAGACCACGAGTCTGAGCGCAGACAGGGATACTGATCAATATCTTACATATGTGTTTTTTATCTCGCCAGAGCATTCCACGGGATGGAATCATTGAGCCCCTCTATATGGGTAGAAAGGCGATAAATCCAGCGTTGCTCTTTGGTGAGCAGGGTCTTCTCATCACAACTTGAAAGTGCGAATTGTTCGATCACCGTCCAGGTGAAATCATTCGGGGTGTGATTTTGCACGATGAAATGCTGGGTCAGTTTGCTGATGTTTTTACCACAGCGCATGGTGCTTCTGTGTTCAGTCATCCTAGTTCTGACCTTCCTAGTCGTCATGCCTACGTATCTCAAGCCACAGCGACAGGTGATTAGGTATACTAGGTTAGATGAATTACAGTTTGTGAATTGTCGTTGTGTCCAGGTTTTCCCAACTTCCAACGACAATGTCTTTGAAGGGGTAGTCAGGTGGCAGACGCTACAGTTGTAACACGGTTGGTGGCCTATTAGTTCTGGTAGGCCCCAGGTGTTTAAAATTGTCTGGCTGGTTTGGTGTGTTTTTCTGGGTCTCGTAGTGACCAGCTGATCCTTCAAATTTTGTGCCCTTTTGTATGCGAAGCGTGGGAGGTCCCAGTTCCTCGTGCCTGAATTGATGATTTTCCAATTTTTGCGAATTATACTGGAGACCTGATTGGAGGCGGTGTTATAGGTGGTCACACACGTCATGGTTGGTGTTTCTGGTGGTCTGACCACGGCCTCCAGAAGGGCCTCCCTATTCTGATTGCGTGCTCGTTTACAGGATTTTGTGATGATTCTGGACGGGTAGCCACGATCTTCCAACTTGTGGACCAAGGCTTTGGACTGGTGTTTGAAGTCATGGAGGTTGCTGCAGTTCCGGCGAATACGGAGGAACTGGCCAAATGGCAGATTCTCCCTCAAAGGTCTGGGGTGGAAACTGTCAAAACGCAACAACGAGTTCCTGGAAGTTGGTTTGTAATGAGTCGTTGTGGTCAGACCCCCCTGATCAGCTTTTATGTTGAGGTCCAGGAACGCCAGTTCAGTAGAACTGCTAGTGCAGGTGAACTTCAGAAAGGGATCAAGGCTATTGATCCAGGTGAGAAAATCTCTCAGTGTCTCCTCATTGCCTTCCCAGACAATGAGGATATCGTCAATGTATCGACGCCAGATTGTTATATTTGCTGAGTAGGGGTTCGTGGGGGCTTCGATGTTTGTCTGCTCAAAGTGGTGGACGTATAGCCCCGCCACGCTCGGCGCAAAGACACTGCCCATCGAGGTACCATTCGTTTGTAAGAAGAATGTGTCCTCGTATTGGAAATAATTCTCTTTTAATGCCAACGTGGCGCAATCCAAGATGAAATGACGGGGTGTGCGATGTTGCCAGTCAATCTCCATCAAGACATCATGGAGTACCTTCAGTGTGGCATCCTGAGGGAGGCTCGTATATAAGCTCTCCACGTCTAATCCCACCAGGAGGTGCTTGTCACTATCGAAACTGACATCCTTAATGATGTTAAGGAGGTGCTTCGTGTCTTTGACGTAGGATGGAGTTTTTTGAACCAATGGGTTGAGGTAGTGATCACAGAACCGCGATACAACAATCTGTCATTTCAGGATAGGGAAATCATCAAAAAACTCCAGAATGACCCTACCCGCATCATCAAACCAGCAGATAAAGGTGGAGGGATAGTCATCATGAACAAGATCGACTACGACACCGAATGCCGCAGGCTATTAAGTGACACTCGTAACTATAGGAAATTACTGAGAGACCCATCCAAAGATCTACAGAAAAAGATCACAGAACTAGTACAGGAGGCTTCTGACGCGGAATACATCTCAAAACAAGAAGCTGAATATCTTAACACACGTGATGCAAAAGTACCTTACTTTTACATCATGCCCAAGGTGCACAAAGGGGTCACCCCACCACCGGGCAGACCCATAGTGTCTGGGATAAAGTCCCTCCTAGAACCGCTATCGCGGTTCTGTGATCACTACCTCAACCCATTGGTTCAAAAAACTCCATCCTACGTCAAAGACACGAAGCACCTCCTTAACATCATTAAGGATGTCAGTTTCGATAGTGACAAGCACCTCCTGGTGGGATTAGACGTGGAGAGCTTATATACGAGCCTCCCTCAGGATGCCACACTGAAGGTACTCCATGATGTCTTGATGGAGATTGACTGGCAACATCGCACACCCCGTCATTTCATCTTGGATTGCGCCACGTTGGCATTAAAAGAGAATTATTTCCAATACGAGGACACATTCTTCTTACAAACGAATGGTACCTCGATGGGCAGTGTCTTTGCGCCGAGCGTGGCGGGGCTATACGTCCACCACTTTGAGCAGACAAACATCGAAGCCCCCACGAACCCCTACTCAGCAAATATAACAATCTGGCGTCGATACATTGACGATATCCTCATTGTCTGGGAAGGCAATGAGGAGACACTGAGAGATTTTCTCACCTGGATCAATAGCCTTGATCCCTTTCTGAAGTTCACCTGCACTAGCAGTTCTACTGAACTGGCGTTCCTGGACCTCAACATAAAAGCTGATCAGGGGGGTCTGACCACAACGACTCATTACAAACCAACTTCCAGGAACTCGTTGTTGCGTTTTGACAGTTTCCACCCCAGACCTTTGAGGGAGAATCTGCCATTTGGCCAGTTCCTCCGTATTCGCCGGAACTGCAGCAACCTCCATGACTTCAAACACCAGTCCAAAGCCTTGGTCCACAAGTTGGAAGATCGTGGCTACCCGTCCAGAATCATCACAAAATCCTGTAAACGAGCACGCAATCAGAATAGGGAGGCCCTTCTGGAGGCCGTGGTCAGACCACCAGAAACACCAACCATGACGTGTGTGACCACCTATAACACCGCCTCCAATCAGGTCTCCAGTATAATTCGCAAAAATTGGAAAATCATCAATTCAGGCACGAGGAACTGGGACCTCCCACGCTTCGCATACAAAAGGGCACAAAATTTGAAGGATCAGCTGGTCACTACGAGACCCAGAAAAACACACCAAACCAGCCAGACAATTTTAAACACCTGGGGCCTACCAGAACTAATAGGCCACCAACCGTGTTACAACTGTAGCGTCTGCCACCTGACTACCCCTTCAAAGACATTGTCGTTGGAAGTTGGGAAAACCTGGACACAACGACAATTCACAAACTGTAATTCATCTAACCTAGTATACCTAATCACCTGTCGCTGTGGCTTGAGATACGTAGGCATGACGACTAGGAAGGTCAGAACTAGGATGACTGAACACAGAAGCACCATGCGCTGTGGTAAAAACATCAGCAAACTGACCCAGCATTTCATCGTGCAAAATCACACCCCGAATGATTTCACCTGGACGGTGATCGAACAATTCGCACTTTCAAGTTGTGATGAGAAGACCCTGCTCACCAAAGAGCAACGCTGGATTTATCGCCTTTCTACCCATATAGAGGGGCTCAATGATTCCATCCCGTGGAATGCTCTGGCGAGATAAAAAACACATATGTAAGATATTGATCAGTATCCCTGTCTGCGCTCAGACTCGTGGTCTGTCCCTATTCTGTAATTGCCTCCTTGACCTATATATACCTTGTAATCCCTGTTGTTGCTTTTTAAATTTTAAATAATAAGGGACCCACTTGGGCCTTTTACTTTATTCCTTTCTTTTTCCTTCAGTTGCGCACGGACCCGCGCGCACTTGCCACTACCATTGCCAACCCAGTACCATGGCGCATGCGCGACTGCATAGCGCTCGCATTCACCTCTACCGCGCATGCGCTGGAAACCTCACATTGCGCATGCGCTAGGTGAAAACCGCTAGCTCCCAGCGCCTGCGCCCTAAACAGAAAACGCGACCGCGCCCTCTCCCCTCTCCAGGTGATAACAATCAAACCGGCTATTTAAGCCCTTACCTGACTCTGGCAAAGCTCACTCGGGACACTGGAGCAGGACGATAGGTCGCAGGAACCGCTGATCGGAAATACCGTGAGTAAGCTTGATCTCTGCACAACGCTCTGGGTAAGCAACAATTTCTCTCCACAGGTGATATCCTAACTGTAATCCTCTACAAATGTTTAGGGTCTCCTTTCCCTCCCTGCCAAGTGACCCATGAGGCTTTAACAGCAAGTAGCAAGTGTGAGGAATTATGTACTACACTTACCTGTACCTCACGCTATGCCTGTTTCGCTGTGTAGCCCACCACTGCCACTGCGTTTAATAATTTACCGCCATAGTTCACTATAGCCATGGCACACTCATGGCTAAGTTCTTTGCCGCTCTAGGTCGCTCACGCACACCAGAAGCCGGCAATTGTTGTGTTTTGGTTAATACCATTCTCAATGACTCTCTTTGTATGTCTGTACTGTTTTGTGTTTTATGTACAGTAAAGCAGAGGGAATCCCCCTCTTACACGTACGGCACCTTAGCGAGTGCAACACTTTTTTACCATACACTTTCACTTAATATAGTTTATTTTCACTCACACATACTCATTTGGTCCTGAGGAAAGCCAGTTTTAATCAAAAGGCCTGGCTGAAACATGTAGACCACAAGGACGTAGGAGCCCCTAATATACTCCACAACGTCCACAGCCTTTTTATCTTGCTAACAGGGGCCCAGGTATTAAATTTACCTTTACCCTCGGGAACTGGGACCTCCTGGATAGCTTTTAAACCTTTCACCTCCATTCTCACCAGCACTGCACACTCAGTAAGAATACCTGCTCCTCAGTAATCTGGAGTCGCAGCACACCCGGGACACATTCGGTGTCACTGTGGTGGGCCCGATGATGAAGCATGACACCAACTAGGTTGGTGTGTGAGGGCTTCATGTCCAAACCTAAGGGTTTGCCTACAGATATACCTTCTGAGTCTCCTCTAACACAACATAGCTAGTCCTATATTGATATCTCTACAGTAAAAGAACTATTCATAATAACTGAATCTGCAAATAAGAAGGCTATATGCCACCAGAAATAGTTGGCTGCACAAATAGGTGTTTAATTAAGTGAATCATTATTTTTAATGTCCATGGGCTATATGTAGGTAGCCCATTTGCGATCGCAATTACGGCAGTGTGCTATGTAGCACACAAAAAACCACATGCAAAATAAGGAATCGCAAAATTTGCGATTCCTTATTTTGCAATTGCATTTCAGGAATCGCAAATTGCGATTCCTTAAATGCAATGTAGGAAGCACCCAAGTTGTGCGAATTGTGGATTAAGGAATCTCAAAATACCACCAACTTCAGGTTGGTGGTAAATTGTGATTTCTTTGAAAAATTCACTTTTTGGCATTTTTCAAAGTGCCATGTGGGTCACATACATGCTCTTAGGGCATGTATGTGTGCTACATGTGCACAAGTGTTAATTTCAGGGGTGCAACAGGGTGTCCTATTGACACCCTTGCAACCCTGAAATTGCATTCTCAATTTGTGATTCTCTAATTGAGAATCTCAAATTGAGAAGGTCTTCCAATTCATTCCTATGGGCCTTCTAGCCAATAGGAATGAATGAGAAGGTATTCCTTATTTGCGAATCGCAATTTGCGATTCGCAAATAAGGAATAATTGGGATTCGCAAAAAAATTTGCTAACCCTACCTACATTTCATTTTGCAATTCTCCAATTGCGATTCCCAAAAAATCGCAATATGAGATTCGCAAAACAAAAATTACCTACGTATGGCCCCATATCCTTTAACTACAACATTCAAATATGCACATTATTTGCTGTTTTACGCATCCTATGCTCTCTGAATATGTATCAAGTAATCTTTATTTATTTTATAAACATTTCAATATTGATATCACATAAAACAGAAAATATATTTAATAATTTGCTTTTGTGCTAATACTCTACCTAATAACACCCTCCTAAGACATTTTCTTATCTTTTTGCTCGTACATCAAACTTTATAATGTGCAGTCCAGTTATTAGGGTGCTTCAAGTTGTCCCTGATAGAGTTCCTTCCCATCTCTTATCAAAAACTGCTTTCAAATGCAGTTCTTATAAACCAAATCATATCAAAGTCAAATGGCCCTAGCTGAAAGAAAGCTACACAGTTGAAGAAAGAGGCCCTCGCCGTGGTATATAATGAGACTTTGGCTCATAATTGTGTTCAATGTTCATACATATTCAGTGCCACTTTCTATGATATCAAATAGCCAATGGAGAATTATCAATACAACATGATTTGCCTAGCCACCAGGAGAATCAAAAGTCATCTAGACATCATGTCGGTCCAGACAAAGGATATAAGCAGTGGTGACTCCTCCACTGAGCGGAGGAGTGTCGCCTCACTGGTTTTCCGCAGTACAGAAAAGGGGAAAAAAATAATAACAATGTTATTTTCATTTTTTTTCCCTTTTCCTTGTTGAAGCCAATTTTGGGATGGGGCTTGACTGCTAGCAGGGGGAGAAGTGGTTGGTGCACTTAAGTGCGCATGACAGTTTAGCCAGCCGTCTTAGGCCGCCCAAACAGTCACGCGCTCTTAGCATGTTCTCCACCCAGCTGTATTGAACAGCCTGGGTGGATAACATGCACAGGGTCCCGCTCCCTGTCTGAGTGCCAAACCAGGCAGCTCAGACTAATCACAACGCTGCTGTGATGCTGGTGACAGCAGCGTTGGGATTGGCTTAGGGAATCCTGTGCTCTTCCTGCTTCCGGTAAGAGAAGCAGAGGAGAGACGGCGGACGTGCAGAGGTAAGAGAAATGTTCTTTTTTTTCACCCGCCACCCAATTCCATACCAGCAACCACTGGATATAAGGGCAGTTGATATAGAAGGTGCTTTCTTTGTATCTAGCTAGACATTGTCATCTCTGTTAGTACCTTGCTTGGTGCTTTTTTGTATGTTTAGTAATGAATTATGTGTTGTTGAGGTGTGAATGCTAATTTAGAGGGATCCACGGTCTGCCTGCTGGTGAGCATCTATGTTAACTATGTCTAAGGTCTCTTCAGTAAAAGGGAATTTATTGTCAACACCAAAGCAATATTCTACTTTGTTTCCTCGCAAGGTCGCTGAGAGGGTTCCTGTTTTTTTGGCACCCTGACTGCTGGTGGACAATATTCTAGCACGCCATATCACTTGCAGTGGCTTTCCCGTCAGTGGTGTAGGGTTCATAACCATCCCAAATCCAAATGCATCAATCCCTAAATAGACACAATCCCCTTAAGGCAGAGTGGAAGCTCTACCTGCAACTTCAAAGCAAAAACAGAGAGCACTCGGCTTCTAAACAATCAAACCCCTACTTGATCAGTATCCTCTAGCCTTACCCATCCCGTCCCGCCCACAGCTCATTTCTTTGTCAAAGGGCTGGATTTGTTTACATAAATTAGCAGAGATCTCAGAATTTCCAATTCCAACGGCCAGTAACATTTTGCATATGATATGTTGAGCACATTCTGTTACAATATATGTATGTTACACCTTTATAAGAACTCGATGTGCTCCCTCACTATTTCTCTGACCTGCATTTTTCACCTCTGTCCCAGCCATATTATTCCTCATCAGCTATTCTTGCAGTGATTTACAGTGAATTCTGGTTCTTTGCAAATCTACAGCGCCTTAGATATCCCAATTGTATTCCTAATGATGAATTAATTATTCTAATGATGTTCAAGACCTGTTTTTTCTTTCTTTATATCCAACACCTAATTAGTGTAGTTTACTTGGTGATTAAATTGATCTTTTTGTTGTCTCCTATTTTATTGCCAGTTATACAATTCTATTTGTGTCCCTTTTTTCTACTTGGATGTTGTGTGCATCCTAATGACATGCAATTAAAAGGGTCTTGGCCAATGATCTGCAGCATCACTAAATGGCTGCCAGTTTTCACTTTACATACATTCATTGGGCACCGGGCTCTTATCCACCCAAAACAGATACATCTGCACACCACTTTCATGTATGTAATAAAGACAGGATTAGCAAATATATTCACGTCAACCATGTCGACGGAACTAAGGATCTGATCGAAACCAAAAGTGCAAAATGACTTTTCTGCTTCAGGAAAAATATTTTTTACAGACCTAAATGGATTTAATCACACAAAGATTTTTGAGCGAGTATATTTACAAGTGGGAGGGTGGGGAACAGGAGGGTAGTGGGAATTATAGAACTGGAATGCCAACATCGTATAGCTTGCTAAGCATTCACAAACTTCTCTTCGACCCTTTGCCACACTGAAAAAGATTTGACATTAACTGCTGACGAGATAGTAGTAAATCCTTTTCCAAAACTGGATAATGAAGGGGATACCCTAAAATCAATTGAGGTGTCAGATAAATGGCTTCTCCAAGGACACAAATCTTCCCAGTGGGAAAAAAGACGTTATTAAGTGAATGTATACTTTAGATTTTCTCCAGCAGAAATGCGAATGCTTTGCTGCCCAAAATGAAATCCACAAACGGTGTGCGCCCCACACCTCCAAACTGACTCTGTTTTCCCAACCCTAAATTGAGATATACACACAGGGCTCAAGTCCTAAGAGAAGAAGTGGGGGGACTCCAGCTACGGCCCGTGGAGGGAGTTTGGGTGGGGCGTAGAGGCGGGGTAGGGTGGGGGGGTGCTAAAAACTGGAGTATGGATAATTGAAGGTAAGTAAACAATTTAATAAATAAAACGTATTTTGTAGCGCACCCTGCATCGCATTTTGCGACGCAGGGCGCAATACGAAATTAGTTTTATGAATTAAATTGTTTACTTACCTTCAATTATCCATACTTCGGTTTTTAGCACCCCCCACCCTGCCCCTCCCCCGCCCCGCCTCTCCGCCCCACCGAAACTCCCTCCAAGGGCCGTGGCTGGGGGACTCACCAAGTTAGGCAGAATGGTTGAGACATACCTGCGCGTGACATCACAGAGTGTGACATCACTGTGTGTGACATCACAGGAAGTGGCATTGCCGCGTGTGACATCACAGGAAGTTACATCACAGTGTGAGACATTACATGTGGCACCATAGGAAGTGGCATCACAACCCATGACCCCACAGGAAGTGACATCAGATCTCAAGACCTCACATATGTTTAGCAGGTCTTTCATGAGTACATTTGAGTGCATTACAATATTTAACAAATCAGATTTTGCATTGGGGCTGTGCCAAAATATTGAAGCAACCACAACGCAAAATCTTGGCCTCAACTTATAAAAATGTTTAAAACTCTGCCATAAAGAAATTGGCAAGAAGGAAAAACGTGTCAATAAATCTGTTCTGCTTAATTGGTTGCAATTTCTGTATTTTGAAATTTCTTATAGGGTTAAGGGCCCGTGCTGCAGAGATCTTTGCGAGTCAGCTAAATCTCAGGGAATAATAATAATGGTAAAATAACACTGGAGGATAACGTATTTGCTGGAGAGATCTTTGTTTTGCCAAGTCCTAGTTCTAGTTTTGAATTTAAGTAGCATAGAAGGTAAATATGTCTCCTGCAAAGCACAATATGTAACACGCAGATGACAGATTTTTATTTTATGTAAATAAGTAAATGGGTCACTGCTTTTAAGACAGAGATCCTTTTGTTACTTGCAGTTCATAAATATGAAACCTTCTACTATAGCACAGCGAGGTATAAAGGACATGTGGCTCCTACACCTTGTAACCCTCCCTGTCTTATGTAAGACATCCGTGTATTGATGTGCACACATATGATTTATTGTCAATGTATAATCTGTACATGTGATGTAAAGTGCTCTGACACTCTGCATTGGGATGAATAGTGGCACTACTCATCCCAATGGAGGGTGTCAGAGCGCTTTACATCACACGTACACAAATAGTTTAAAAAACACTATTTTGTTTTATTTCTTTTATCTCTTTAGCAATACTGTAGTGCTAAAGCGCTATAAAAGACATAAAACAAAAGTGTGTTATTTAAATTGTTATTTGTGTAAATACTGGAGCGACCAACACTACTGACATTCTTGTAGTGTGCGCATATCTTTTATATACATGAGCTGAACAAAGTCAAAAGCATTTCTCTCCGAAGTACCTGTGAAGTGATAAGATGTGAGCCTTTGCTTCCCCTCCATTGCATCTAGGTGTGAGGCTCCCACTAGCTCCCAGCCAGAAGCTGAAATCTGAAAAGCCCCTTCCTCACCTGCACATTTCTGTTCGGCACAAAGGCAGACAACGTGCAGGTGCTGCTGAAAGTGTCACAGTGTCAGAAAATGACACCGGGATGAGTTCAACATATTTCTGTGAATTTAGGAAAGGAACGTGGCACTCCGCTGAAAGTGGGCAGCTTTGCGAGAGGGTAAACGCAGTCTACCAGGCCAGGACTGGATAAATATTTTGTATGTTCTTTTGTTCAAAAATGTATAAATAAAAATGAAATTTGATGGATTAAACTCCATCACAGGACTAAAAATTTAAGTTTCTAGTCTGTTGGTCAAGGTGTTTAGTTTATTAGGTCTCAGTACTGGCACTTGTTTTGGTTTATTAGTATTTCAGCAATGGCACAATTACTTCAGAGCAATCTTGGTGGGTAAGAACAACTTGGTAAGTCTTTCAATAGGTAAGTGATTATGCCCCCCCCGCACTCCCACATCATCGAAATTCTCATCTCTATTATGGAGATTTGCCTACCAGTTTCTCCATCGCCATAATATGGCAGAGTCTTAAGTGATAGTGAAGGGAACAACTCACCCAGTGTGAAGCTAAAGTTGTTTTGACGCTCCCAAGCAGTTCCACAGAATCCAGCAATCCATTTAAGTTTGACACTCCAGCTGCAGTGAAAGTAACCCCAAGACTGCAGGTGCAAAGTCTGATGGTAGCAGGTTTCCTAAAATGTGTTTAATTGCTGCTAATATTTCGGTACAGTACGGCTGAATGTGTGAACAGTGCAAAATTCCTCTTTGAGGTTAGCTCCTCCAGCATAGTTCACTAGTTTGTAGAAATATTTTGTGCAATTGTGTTGGGCATAGGTACCAATTAAATGAGACTTTATAGTGTGATTCTAAGCCTAATACTGCATACGTTGTTTGGGGGAATTTCACGCAATAGGAATTTTCTTTGTCTGTTTTCTGCTTTCATGATATTGCCTCCCACTGGGTTTGGAGGAGATAGAGGGTTTACTTTCGGCATCGGCATCTTTGTCTGTTTTCTTCTTTCATGATATTGCCTCCCACTGGGGTTGGAGGAGTTAGAAGGTTTACTTTCGGCCTCGAGTCACAGGTTGAAGAGGATCGAAATAATCTCTCTCATCCCTTTGACCAGGGTGACAACCTTTTCGACAGGAGTTGGCGACAATGTAACTGCATATTTTGGATGAAACACCCACAGGTCTATTCACAAATGTAAGTGTGAATTACGTATGTAGGTTACTCACACTTGATTAATTTTATTACTTTTAGCTATTCGCAAAATCCAACGCTAACGTTAATGAAAAGTATGGACTTGCATGCCTCCCATCCTTTGGGAAAGAGGGTGTAGCCTAACTTACTTATGTTATCACTAAAAAAACAAGCATTTACAATGCAACGGTTTCGCCTTTGGAAAAGTTTGAGCTATTGGCATTGTGAATGACAAACTTTTTATTTATGTGTTTGTTTTGAAAACAGATAAATAAATGGCATTGTCATTTACAATGGAAATAGCTTAATCTCTCGCAAATGCGATCTGTATTGCAACTATTTCAGTTAGCATTTTGCACTACGATGAAAACTGGCTTGTGCATTTACTCCTGCAGAAGAGTATCAAGAGGAGAGTCAGCAGGCGTCCCTGTAGGAGGTAGTGTATTCAAGACTGTGCAATACAATACATGCTCCCTTCCCAACTCACTTGGTCTCGAACGCCCAGTCATACACTGCACCACCATACATTGCAACACAAATCTGGACATACATTAAAACGAAAAACCGCCTGTTTGTCTATAGTTGATTGTACTCGGTGGCCTTGAGAGAGGAGGCCGAACTGTGGTGAAACTGCTGGGTTTGTGTGTATGAGGGAGGAGTGGAGTCGTATTTGTGACAGAACTTCTGGGTGTGGGCGAAGGAGCTGGGAAGACCTGGCACAAGAGTGGAGGAACGGCAGGATCTGAGGGTTGGAGTGGCCTGGGATGCTCCAATATCTACAATCTCAGCCTTTCCCCGAAAGTACAGCAGACTCGGGTGAAATGTCGGTCCGATGACAGCTAGACGCGCCCCCGCGTATTCTTCCTGTGGCCCAGTCCGCTGGCACACACTCTTATTATATAGCTCCTCACTAACTCTGTTGTGGGAATTAACAGGTTGGAGTGTAAGGAAGCAGCTGTCGTTCCGGTTAGTGCATGAGCCTGTATGAAAGAACAAAGCCGCAAAACATATCCAAGGGTCATTAACAGCCCTGTGAGAGGTAGAGAGGCTGTAAAGAGGGGGAAATGGAACATATGGTGAGATAAAGGAAGGGGGAGAGGGTGGAGAAAAACGGGAATTACAAGAAGAGAACAGGAGTGGGGAAAATACAACAGAAAGAAGAAAAAAACAGACCGATGAGGGCTGTCAAGCTGTTTTAATATTGGGATTGTCAGGAAAGGGCACGCCTTTGATCCGCCCCTGGATCCAGCTTTATATAGCTAACAGAGCCCTTAGGTCTGAGAATAAAGGTTTAATCCTAGTCCCTAAGATTAAACGTGCACGTAGTGGAGGCCAACTGTTCACATACAATGCATCCAGACTCTGGAAACAGTACCCCCCTCCACATATGCTCTGAGCAAGACTACCTCAAGTTCAGGAAACATCTGAAAACCTTTCTCTTGCATTAACCTCCTCACAGTTTACATGGCGACGTAGCGCTGGGATGCCCCTGGGTAACCACGCGCTTTAGAAATGTTCCTTAATTCATTCATTCATTCACTGCTTTGCTGTATGATAATTCCATCATTATTGCCACCAGCAACAGAAGTCGAAGCAAACAGGACAAATCAGTAGCTGCAGGTAATTCCCCATGTTCTCTGCAGAGAGCTAAATACACCGGAAATCTTAGGTGGCATTGTGATTACTACTGTTGTGCATATCTGCTTTGTTTAGCACCCTTCGGTGTGTTTTTACTGTTCTGCTGCTGTTGGGTTTCCATACTACTGGGAATGTAATAGTTAATGAATTGTGAATCTGCAATGTGGAGGGTGATTGCCTTTCGCCTTGGGCTGTGAGTGGCATGGTTGGCACCAAAGTGAGTAGGTGAGGAGCCTGTAATGTGCAGCAAGTAATTGCCTCACAGCTTTAGCGGTGAGTTGGGGTTTGTGTCGCAGACTCACAACTACGGTGTTCGTGGGCTATGCAGATATAGGTTTTTACAGCAACATTATCCATTTCAATGTCAAGATACTTAGAACTGGAGGCTTCACCTATAATATTAACCTATTTCAAATACATTTTGCTCCGATGTCCTTGGTTTACCCACAAAAACTACAAAATGGTTTGTTTTTTCACAATCAAAATCCCTTCAAATGTAGGTAGTCACGTGATGGTGATATACAATCACACATAATGGCTATTATATTTTACACACCTCTAAAAGGTTTTGTCGTTTTGTACAACCAAACAGCAACCCTAAGAATAGCAGGACTGCTTCGAGGATACCCTCAGTGAAGATGAAACGATCACCAAGTTATTTATGAGTTATGACTCCTACGTTGATGAGATGCTGCAGTGTTTTGTAAGACTGGCCTACATACTTCAAACGCGTTTCCTTTAGGTTCAAAATATTTCTGCTTCTTCGAAGTGCTAAATATATCTTACGTAATTAATAATTTGAAAAAAAGAAAGGAGAATAAAAACAAAAACTGCTTTCCCTAGCAGGCTTTTGAAACTGCAGAAACAATGTTTCCTTTTGAATAACAGAAATGCATATAGCTACCTGTAGAAAGTCGTGAAACACCATGGATAGGGGCGTACGCCGCGGGGGGACGGGCACACGGACAGCGGGAGGGGGGCCGGGCGGGCACACGGACAGCGGGAGGGGGGCGGGCAGGCAACATAAGACGGGATAAACAAGATGAGCGGTAAAGGCACGGAAAGCGGGACGGGGGCGGGAAAGGCACGGACAGCGGGAGAGGGGCGGACAGGCAACATAAGACGGGATACACAAGACGAGCGGGAAAGGCACGGAAAGCGGGAGGGGGGGCTGAAAAGGCACGGACAGCGGGAGGGGGGACGGGCAGGCAACATAAGACGGGATACACAAGACAAGCGGGAAAGGCACGGACAGCGGGAGGGGGGCGGGAACGGCCAGCACTCATCTGGACCTGGACTTCCTCTGGCGGCGGTCGGCCGCAGAATGACCAAACGAAACGGACTGCAAAAAAAAATAAACCCCGCCCACGGCCGCGATGACAATCGGAGAGGGAAGAAATCGCGAGAACGCCCACGAATCTGGTCCGGCCATGACGGACAGATCTCTGTTCCAATGGCTAGCCTCCATTTATGGAGCTAGCCAATGGAACGGAGGGGCGGATTCCAAGCCACACTGTTTCCAACATTAGATTTCGCCTGCGTCGAAAAGCTGCGCAGAGCGCAGCCTTCGGCGAGGCGAAACCTAACGAGAACCACATATAATATCCGAGATTATTTCTATGCTCCAGTTGGGGGTTTCAGTGTGCAATATGTGTAGGAATGTGGAACATCACTTGACAATATCATTCGGCGCTTGTCTAAAGTATATAATCTGTTTGTATACATCTTTTCCGGAGCTTCTCAAATTATATTTCATATTGTACGATTAAATGCACTCTTAATGCATCCCTGTAAGTATTTTGAGGGGAGGAGCAGTGATCTTAACTACAATCCTACTGACTTAGTCCCATTTAGGCCAGGCCCTTGCACGTCCATTATTTTCTGTCGCAGGGGTGCTACCTGACCCAGTTGACAGCTTGTGTTCCACTTTGTCTGTCCTTACTTAATGGGCGGCTTGATTCTCATGTGTCTAAATTCATATGGGCGTCCCCAAATTTAATTAAGCAGTTATAGCTGTAGAGATAAGAGATTCAAAGCTTCTACTGATATTTTGTACAGAAAGAAATGGAAATAACTCCATTTTAAACCAAAGTGGCGTTAGTTTACTAACTAACCTGCTCTATTTGTAGAGAAAGAGTTTTGCAAAGACTTATTGAGTGGCTGAGGGAAAAAAAATAAAACCCCAACATCAACGACAGAGCCGCCACCACAGGATCATAGCCACCTGCTGGAAAGAGGAAACCGATGTGTGGTTGTGGTGTACAGCAGTCTGTGCTGGCATGGCAGTCAAACACCTTATAACTATTCCCAGGGGTCAAGAAGTCGTAAGATTAGACTGAATGTCAATGAACAAGCTGTGACCACGTGGCCTCAGTCATCAGATGAAAGGAAGAAACCACTGTGAGGTGGTGCTAGCACACCTCTTACTGCCCAATCGGAGAACACCCCTGAGGTCATCAGACTAGATTCAAGAATCTGACTCCACCACGAAGATGCATCACAGCGAGAGCCACTGATGATCATCACAGAATTTGAGACCAGAAACACTGCACCAGAGAGATGAGAGTTTTTTTTTTTTTATTTTTTAGATGATTCTCTGAAATCTGAGGCACACTTCGGAACAAAAAATTCAGTTATTTTGAAAAAATATTGGTATAACAGAATCTAGACACTCGGATGAGCACGTCATATAGTTAATGATGTTGTCTTCTGAAAAAAACGGAATTGCAATTTTGAGAGAACAAAGCAAGGCTCAGCAACATCCTAACCACACAACAGAATATTTGAATATTTATGCAAAGTTTTTATAGAGCATCACCCTTCAAATAATAAGGACATCTGCGCACTCCCTGAAAAGACAGCAGATCACTAGCAATAAGAGGGTTCAGCATTTTTTTTTATTGTACAATAGCTTGAAAAGCAGCCTTTACCCTCCGAAATACAAATTCACTTCTGGTTTTACTGCATTCTTCTCGGCCAAACAGAAAGAGAGTAAACACCCTTCAAATGCTTGGTGTGCGAAATCCTAGTGTCACTGCAGTGGCGGCTCTTGCTCCCGTGGCCAGTCTCTCAGCATCTCCTAACCCATGAGTTCGCCAGATACGTCATATAGTGGCCTTGAAGGCATGTAGCGTATTTTATAAAAAGGCATGCTCAGGGGGCACGGTTTGGGCACCCGAGTTTCACATCAAGAAAAAGTGTGCCTTGAGATTCCCACCGAAAACACCTGAACCATCAAACAGTGTCATTCCTGAAGCGAGAGCCCCTTATATTTCACTTTGTGCGGCATCCTCAACCTGTCCATGCATGCATCGCTATCAGCATGTGTTGTCGGACACGCCTGCCTCGTGGCGCTACGAGTGCATGTGACAAGATCATCAATAGTCACAAACTCAAATCCCAGCAGGCTGACTCCGCCTTTCATCCTACAGGGATAAACCCCGGAGTACCACTGAGCGGCATAAAAAATCAGATATTTTGAGTGTGTGCACACAATTCGGTAAGTATTATACTTTGCAAACAGTCCTTGTGAGATTATTATGTAAAAGAGCAGAAAGGCTGCTACTACCACTGACAGTGATCTCCTTGTAGCGATAAGCAATACCGACATTGTACCAGACATAAATGTCTCCCCAAACTCAGCAACTACGGGGACAAAGAGAACAAGCATTTACAATGCAATAGGTCTCCCAGCTTTAAAGTTTGAGCTATTGGCATTTTATATTACAATGTGTTACATTAATTTGTTATCAAACTCTGAATTGTTGTATAAAGATGGTAAATGCTGCAAGAAAAAGTAGCACTGAAATTGATAGCTTTCGCAATCGCTATTGTAATGAAGCTGAACAGGCAGGGACAAAAGCATAGTCATAACAATCGATTTAAAAAATAAATGAAAAAAACACTCACAGAAAGTCTGCTTTCGATTCTGCGACTGTCCGCAAACCCAAAACAACGGCCTCCTCCTCCCCCGAGGGCACCTCACTACGCACGAGTACAAAAACAAGCATTTGCAGTGCAATAGATCTCGGAGCATTAAAGTTTGAGTTATTGACATTGTGTATGACAATGCCAATATTTTTTAACTTTTGCAAATGTGACACCTATAGCATTTCTATTGTAATTTGTGTTGTATTTACGGGACTTAGATGTATTGTTACATCCTGTTGGTCATGTAGAAATATATCTTCAAAGGCACTGGCAGTGACCTCTCTAAAACTAGAATAATGAAGAGTCAACTATGAGCCAGGTTACCCAGCCAATAAGGTAAATAAATGATATCCAGTTGTATTTGTATTTCTGACATTTTTGTAAAGTGGCAAGGGACGAATGCCCTGCTTGAGGTCAGAGGGCGGTACGGGGCAAGATCCGCGGTATTAATTAATAGAACAGACAAGAGCTTTTCATTGCGGGCATCAAAGGGCTTTAAAATCCTTGGTTTTCTGCTATTAGCCATATTCAGGTCCGGCTTTAGCGCTGGTGATGCCCAGGGCGGCCATCTTTGTTGGCATATCCTCCTTCTCCACAGATTGCCTCACAACCACCCTCCAAAGTTGCCCCTTATCTCTCCATAACCCCTCTCTCACATGTATTTAATTTCTTTTATAGGGTTACTTATCCCAGTGTAGGGTGTCAGAATGCTTTACATCCCGAGTTTGTTTTTCCTCCAGATTAAGAATTTGTCACATATAATGCCTTCAAGTATGGAAGGCGTGACTACACCTCATTGTCTTATACAACATTTCCTATACATTGATTTACGCATTTACATAAGTTATTGTATCCGCATAATATGCACATTGGAATGAGTAAAGCTATAAGAAATTAAATACATTACATTGAATACATGTGAGAGAGAGGCTATGGAGAAATCAGGGGAAAGTTGGAGGGGGTAAGGCAAATCCTGGAGAAGGAGTAAATAGGTGGGTAGGGTGCAAAAAAAAAAAAAAAAAAAAAAAGATGGCGGCACTGGGCACCACCAGCGCTAAAGCCAACTCTGCACCCACGGCCCATCTATATTTGCATTCTGGTACTTATGCAGTCTTTCAAAAAACAAAACTACCAGCAGTACAATACTGAGTGGAAGTCAGGAGTGGGTGAGGAAACTGTGCCTAAAATGGTAGGCCTTTTATAATGAGAAATTTATAGAGGAAGTTCTCCCATTCGTTCCTTTTCCACCTCATCGGACAACAAAATTGTCAGTCGCCAGGTGTGATATGTAACACCTACTTTCGTTTCTTTCCAGAGTGGAAGCTACAATTATGCATTTACTACGAATAAAAGAAAACTTCTAGAAGTACCAGAATGGAAATAGTAATCCAGAACTTGGTGCGGTAACCTCCAGCATCCCCCCCAATACACACACTGACACATCTACAGAGCTCGCAAAAACACAGAATTTTATTTTAACATGCACCGACCTCCAAGGCATCCTCTCTTTCCTGGCGCCTTTCATGCATTTGGAAAACACTACTGAGTCAGAGTCCCTGAAAGTCATGTTCACACTGACTTTGCCGACTGTCAGTTCTCAGGCGTGCACTGACTCTCACAGACACCCCACTCTGCCTTACTCAGTTTGCCCTGGCTGCTCACAATGCTCTCACATTGCACAGGCACAAGCCATCTCGATAGGGAACTGAAGCAAAACCCTTTTTTCTCACTAGATACTTCATGGTGTAGTGTAGTTCCTAGTTTCCCACTAGGCCCTGCGCATTGGAATAACATAAACAGTAGTATCGACGTGGAACTGGCTATATTCCAGGCCTCCACTGACTATGCTAAACTTAATTGGGTTGTGTTACCAACTAGCTCAGAGGTCACTGGAAACTTTCTTCTCTGCATAGGAAGTGATCAGCTTCCTTGGCACAGACAAGAAGGGATTCAGCTTTCCAACAACCGTGCAACATGACAACTTTGCTCCTCAGATCAAGAGTCGATCTCTAGGGTCGTGTGAAACAATAGACATAGATTTCACTCAGTCAGTCTAGTGCAGTTTACTTTCACAGTATGTAGAGAATAGAGAGACGGGCGTGTATCAATAAAGGTTAACATTTATTGAACAGTCTTTCTTCTCATACAAGAGAAATGTATTGCCACAATTGCAATAACTGTTATTATAAAAAGTACGTACAGTAAGATAAGAATAGCGAAATAGAACTGTAAAAGCATTGATATGGTTTCTTAGCCATACAATGGTTTAAAAGTAATAAAACATATATACAGTCATATATACATTAGGCTAACATACTCAACTGGTGCTTCTAACTAAGCCTACCCCGGTGTGCCTGACCTAAGCCTAACACGTGAGAAGGGGGAGTAAGTAAGTAGCTTAAGTTAAGTTGGTTTTGCCAAGGTTTGTTTCAAGAATTCTCTTCTAAGGGTTTAGTCAACACCATACCTCTGAATAGAATGATGGAGGATTGGTATCTCCTTCAGGGGTCTCTCTCGATATCCCAGTCACCTGCGAGGGTAAACTGGAAGCGCCGGGACTGGATTTCTCTGCACGAGAAAGGCAGCGGCTTCTCTCAGCGCGTCGAGGAAGGAGGGGTGACAGCGTCTGCGGGCAGCTGGGCTGGATGTCTTCGCAGAGGACGGCTGCACGGCTCCTCAAGCGTACTGCACCATAGGTCGCGCTGTAGCGGCGATAATGGTAATCAGTAGCTTCACCACCACAGGATAGCAGGCTGCAGCGACAGAGTGCTAGTTTTTACCAACACGGGGTCATGCAGGCAGCTGGCATCAGCAACATGTTCGCTCACAGCTTCGCATTGCTTAAGGCAACGTTGGTAATATTTATACCTGACAGGTGCCGGGTTTGACGCAAGTTTGCTGGACATAAGACGTCAATTAAAGATGTCACTAGGAAGTGGCAGCTATCAGTTGCTCATTAGAGTTCTATTACTAATCAAAACATAGCAAGCGGGGATTTCCAGGTTTGCTAAGTTTTTATCTTGTTGAAGAACTCGGAGTGTTATCTAGGAATATCAGATAGTGACTGCTGCTCTGTCATTGCACTAATTGGTCGCAAAGGAAGTAGCAGAGAGTCATGCTGGAATGTGGCTCTGTGGCTCTGCTCGTGTGAGGCCAGAGATGACTTTACAAAAAATCGCACTTGAACAGTTATGCCAATATAGGGAATAAATGGATTTATAGCCGAATAGGGGCATAAGGTCACAGTATCGATCAGGAACCTAGATAAGCACATGACACCCACTCCACGAATTCATGTCCATCAAAATTACTAAAACTAAGCAATTAGATGTATGTGTAACATTGTGTAACATAGCCCACCCCAAAATACATAAATGCATTCGAAATAGGCGTACTTGTAATACATGGAATTTAGGTACTGTACGTAGTTTTAAAAGCATAGTAATCATTCAAAAATTATTGCATATGAAATCAATGAACGATTATGCATAAAGAATTACACATGAAGTATCTCTGACAGAAGAAATGCGAGATAAATCATCACATAAAAATGCATTGTAATAATATGTGTGCTAGAGGCTGGTGTTATGTTGTTATGTCTCTAGATGTTTATAGAAATAGAAGTGTGAAGCTTCTGTTCTCTAAGAATAGTTTTTACGTTAAGCAAAGAATTGTTCGTGCCAAAAGGAAAGGGTCAATATTTTTCAAAAAAAAAATTGTCCAATTCAAAGAAAAAATCAGTTTACCAAAGCTCCTGGCAGTTTTATGTTGATCAAAACTGAAGGCCGAATTCAGAGTTCATGGGAACGCTGTGTGTCGGAAAGCTTCTCAAAAGTTATTGTTTCTCTGTGGGTGAGAACATCGTATCAGACAGGCTCGCAAAGAATTGGTCTACAAAATCAGGTGATAGTTCAACCAAATTAGATAGCGCTGTAACTTGGCAGGTGTGAGAATGATTGCTGTCATCGAACGCAGGATCAGCAATGCTCACAGAACGTTGTACCTGGATGATGTTGCTTTTGTCACTCGCTCCACTGTTACCACTTGGCTGTAGTACAGGAGTCTCCACGAATGCCGTCATCAGGATTGGTAGCCGCTGGGGACAACACAATGCGTGAGCCGTTATTGGACTTAGCAAAGTATCGACGTCCATTGGTACTGCTGATGGAAGTGAAAGACAGATGTCCAACACGCATTCCTCGCCGCAAAGCATACACCGTAGCACAGGTAAAATGCAATTTTGCCATATTGGTCTGAATGAAAGGAACCAGGTCATGTTTAGATCTCTCAGCCTGGCCAATCCGAGGACGTTAGTTATCCTGTCCCTGTAGCGCATTGCTAGGATTGTTTCTTCCATTCCCATGGGAGCTATGTCTGAGCCGAGGTTTGCCATAACGTAGCAGGAGGGTCAAAAATAGAATCCCTGCGATGAGTCCAAAAAATAGTGGAATACCACCAAAGATGGAGTGCACAAAATTAGGAAAGATTCCCAAAATTGCCTGGAAGGGTGTTAGCAGTCCCGTAAAGACTGTCTTAAATATGCCTGGGATGCTTGTAGCACTAGACATGTTAAGGAGTTGGTCGAGCATTTGTACGAAATGCACGGGGCAATTTGTTGATAAAAGGTCATGAACCTCAGTAGCCGTCCTTGCGACTAGAAGATCATACGTCTCTTTAGATGACGTTATAGGCACTGTTGTCTGTAAAAGCACAGATTTCATTTTGCTTAATGTATCAATTCGTATAGAATAGAGATTCAGACGAGGCCAGAGGGGAGTCACTGTGTCTGGAGGCCCGCTCGGGAACAATGCTTGCATGCAACATTTGACCATGGACGTAACTTCTACTAGATAACTTAGTCCGGGCGCGAGGCCACAGCACCTGTGATCCGTTCTTAGAATGTAACTCCCGTTTGCGAGTTGCATAAAGAAGGGCTCTATCTGAGTTGCAGGTGTGACTAGCTGGTGGCATGAAAGGTTGTTTGAATTGCCATCACATGCTCCGTGTAAATTAATACCCTGACACAAAAGTATACCGCTTAGTGAATGTTTACAGTTGTCACCACTAAGAAATACATTTTTGTCGCTGTCACTATAGCAAGAATGAGTGTATGGTAATTTCCATTCGGATTTAACATATCCCTTACCCAATTGTTCATACTGGCCAGCAGGTATGTATTCAAGGCATTTATGAAATCGGAAAGTTGTTATCGGAATTGTGATAATTCCGTGTATTATCCATTCAATGACAGGGCTCTCTGACATTGTCAATGATAATCTCTCGAGTTTCTCGATGCTCAAAATTGTATAGTCTGCTCCTTTCTGTGCCAAACTGATCTGTTTATCAGTAAGGTTAAAAATGGAAAATAATGACGTTGTGTTTATCAGACGCCAAGGCACATAGCCTGAACGAAGATTTTGCAGCGTCCAGCCTAGTTCTATAATAGAGCGTAATTGAGACTGGCCATGTTGTAACATTAGCAAATCTCTGTCTATCACATCAAAGGCAGAGGATACAATATTGTCCAAAGAATATATTCTGGAAGACAGAGTCATTAACCCATTGTCTACCACAGAAAGTGATTTTTCCAAATTAATACGATCAATTTCTCGTATCTTTTCAGCAGTTTCAATTTGCTTTACTTTCCAAGCCTCGTTGTAAGCAGCATAGATGCTGGTCGCTATGAAACGCTTTTGACGCTGTTTGCGTGGTCCAAGAATGAAATCGCGCAAATCAGCACCATCTTTTAATAAAGACAAGTGTTGCTTAATTTCAGCCAGTGTGGATGAAGTTAGCCATTCTAGGCAGAGTTTACCTACACTGTATGTGGTTATAATTCCTGGATGTTGTCTCTGGGAATATCTAGAGTCTAATCTGGTCATTTTTAAACCCTGTGTTTTGTTCAGGAATCTATCTTGACAGCTATTTGTGTCTGTAGGCCAGATTAACCACTTTTTCCAATCCGGATGTGTTCTGTTGAAATGTAAAATGTGTGACACGTCTAACTCATTATCTGCAGTTGTATTCTCAGCTATTGGTTTTGGTATAGACGGTGTTTTCATTTCTTTGTTCTTAGCTAGGCCAAGACAAGATGTTTGGTGTACAGTGTCATTTAAAAATAACATTTGTTCTGGTATCATGCAGGTTCTAAACAGTGCTTCTATGCCTTGCACCTGCCAATCTTTTGTACCCCAAATTGTTTTCGTTTCAATATTATTTTTCCAATAATCAAAACCAAATGTCATCATTTTGTCATAAAATGCTTCTGAATATATCAATTTAGAATTTGTCAGCATTGTTTTCATGCCTGTTTTATCTAACAGTTTATAATAAAACGTTTCTGCATCACTGGTGTTAAACCCTGAAAAATATTTGAATTTCTCAAAAAATGCTTTAGAACTGCTTTTAGGTGGTGTAGCACAATGTTCCCATTGATTATACATAAAAACATTTCTAGGCTGTGCAGATTTATGCAAGTAATGATCCCCATAGTGGGTGTAACAGAATAACTGCTCATAACTAGATGAACCTTGTAAATAATCATGATCTGTGAATCTAGCTGACATTACTAAATCAGACATCATGTCATTAATACTGTTAAAGTCCCAATCATCAGAGAATGTACTTGGTGTCACAAAGTCACTTAAGGAAACCTTTAGTTGATGAGGATACTTCAGGATTTCGACCGGACCATAGATCTCATAGTCTTTTTTCTCCCATACTACCCCACCAGGTATTGGAATTGCTGTGACATTTACTGTTGACAGTTCTCTTTTCTTCACGTGGGATGATCTGTGTGGTTTCAGGACTATGTTGATGTTCTGACTTGCTGTGTCCATTCAATTGTAATGAACTTCCCTAAAATTAAAACTAAAATTAGGCATAGTAGGAGTATGAATACCCCTGAGATAATCCAATGCTCAATCAACGGTGAATCCAGATATAGTTCTTTGATTTGTTGAAGGAGTCCTGTTGTATTTTCTTTAGAATACTTTTTTGTTTCTGGCGTCACTTCGGGGTCACTTAAATCTTCAGAGAAGTTGTCGAAGTTGATGAAATAACCAGAGGCAGTTCTGTCAATTGATGGGATTGTTCTTTCAATCTGTCTCTCGGTAGCACTTTCTGATGCCACATCATTGTAGACTGGTGTTGTTTCTTGACGAACTGTTTCAATCTGTGTTTCAAGAGGCACGAGTTCCATGGCTGTATTGCATAGTCCTTCATTGTGCACTGCAGGCTGATTGAATGTGATTAGTCTTTCAGTTTGAACCTCTTGGATTGTTGCAAGTTTGGGTATTCTGTTGTTTCTTGGGAGTCCACTGGGCCTACTGTTAATTATAGGCCACATGCTTGTGGTTTTACCAGATCGATAGACACGACTCTGTTCTCCTTTTTACCAGCAAGGGGCGGTAGCACAACTGATCTTGTTCCGGTGACTGCTAAGACAGGTACTGCTTTTCTGTAAAAAGGCCCAAATTCCTTCTTAACCGCGATCTTTTCTCTGACTAGATCCCCAATCTTTGGAATCCAGACAGGCCTTGCTGGGGCTGTTGCGGGTGGTGCCTCGTCAGTGGTATTTGGCTGTTGCTTTAACTTTATGTTGCTTAATGATTTTCTTGTTTCATTCAGTTCCTGTAAAACAGCCAAACGGTCTTTTACTTCAAACTGCTTTGTTTCTTCTTGTACCACTGACATCTGACTATCGAGGTCCTGAACGCGCATTCTTATTCCGAACAATAGTTCGTATGGGCTGAAACCTTTTAGAGAATTTCTTGGCATGTTGTTAAGACTAGTCTGGACACTTATTAAATGTTTGACCCACCCAGCGCCTGAACCTAATACCTTCGCTGTTATAGATTGCTTTGCGTCCCGGTTTTTTCTTTCTACCACACTATTCCCTTCGGGATGCGACGGACAAGAATACCGCAACCCAATTCCCATGCTGGCCATGGCCTCCCTATAAGCTCGAGAGCTGAAAGCAGGACCCTGGTCAGAATGGAACGTGGTAATTGCGTATATGCCGATATGGACTCGCTAATCTTTTATAACAGTTCTAGGCGTCAGCCGAGTGCTGGTGGCCTCATTTTTTAAGTGCATTTCGTCTTAACTATTAATAGGACGCAGGACGGGGTGTAGGCAGCGTTACGCTCTTTCTGATTGGTAGCCGGTAGCAAGGTTCGCTACTGCGATCCCTATTGCAGTTTTCACAGTTGTTTGCATATATTTGGTGTTCTACACTCATTCCCGGCCACCAGAATACTGATTGTAATTCAGTCAGTGATTCCTTGATCTCTCTGTGCCGTAGACCCAAACCCATGTGTGCGTCTGCTATTAAAAATATTCTCCTGTTCATGTTTGGAATTACTCTGTCCCCCACTCCAGGGATTCGAGCAAAAGGAACGGAGTTTGCATCGATGATGTATGCATAATTGAGTGGATAGTTTACGGGTAGTGCTGCACAGTCGCCTTTTACGGTCGTTTTTACTGCCAGCATGGTTTCCCCGTCTATATACTTATCTGTACGCTTTTTTGTGGCTACGGAAGCCGGGTTAGTTGCTTCCGCGGTGGCTGTATTAGCCAATGAATTCCCTGCAACGTGAACGCCATCACGTTGAAGACTCTGTGCGTGTATCACGTGAGTCTTTTGTAGTTCTTTGTGTAAAAGAGCTACCTGTTCCCAAAGCAATTTATGCTTTATTGTGGCACCTGTGACATCTTTGTAGTCGTTTTCGATCCAACTCTGCAGTTTGTTGTTGTAAGAGTTGACGCAAAAATGAGAATCGCACACGATAAGTGTGGGGAATTCGCGTTCTGCATTTTCGAGCGCCATCTTTAAAGATCTGATTTCAGTTCTCTGAACCGAACAGTTTCTTACAGATTCAGTTTTTGTTACTTTCGGTCTGAATTTACCGCACAGCCAACGACCTTTAATGATCGCACATGCTGCATTGTAGGATTTACTCTCTACATTGAAATGCTGTACAAAGCTATCTGTATAGATTATACATGCGTATTGTGGGAGAGGCAGGATTTCGATTGGCAGAGGATATTCTTCTTCATATTCTAAATCATTCAGTTCTTCGTATTGCGGGGCGAAATAGTATTTCACATCTTCCGCTCCTAGAGAATCTATGCACTGTATCCATTTTGGATCCAGTGACACTGTAGGCAGGTTTACTGGGCTGAATAGCGCCTCGAAGGCGGATTCCGCTGTAAGGATATTAATCCGTTTGCCGTGTGCTAGTTCTCGTTCATTTGCTAATGCGATTTGCACTGCGTTCACAGTTTTTTCTGTGCGACTGAATGTTTTTTCTGCTTGTGTGTACAAGTGAGATTTAATTGAAATTGGTACCTTTTCTCCCTCATTAGAGGTTAGGTACGTGAATCCGCATCTTCCTGGGATGACTCGGATTACAAGATCGATCGTGTTGTCACGTGTATCTAATTTTGTTTTTGCTAACATGTCTGTTTGCAGTGATCTCAAAATTTCTGTGTGTTTTTGAGTCCAATTGATTTGTTTTAAATCAGGTTTTATTAGTTCGTAGAGAGGTTTAACCCTCTCTGCGTAATTTAGAATATAAGTTCTTCCGAAATTCAGAAAACCTAGTATTGATTGTAAATTCTTCAGCGTTTTTGGAGCTTGGAGTACAGCGCACTTCTCTAAGAAGTTGTCCGCTAGGCTTTTCCCTTCACTTGATAATTCGTACCCTAAAAACAGTACTGTCAGATGGGCAATTCGGGACTTTTTAAAGTTGAATTTGTAACCCTCTGCTGCGAACCCAAGTATAATGGTGTTCACTCTTTTCAAGTGAGTATCCAAGTCGTCGTCTGTGAGATAAATATCATCTACGTAAGATAATGCTTCATCATCATAGATTTGTAGTAACTCTGTTACCCTAGCTGAGAATAGTCCTGGGCTGTTCTTGAACCCTTGTGGGAGACGACAGAATTTTTTCTGCGACCCAAATGCGGAGAAAGCGGTCAAGTATCTGCTTTCTGGTGCAATGTTTTGACAAAAGAAACCATTAGAAATGTCTAATGTCGTTTTATATTTTTTCCTAACTATGTTATTCATTAGGGCTGCACTATGCGAGTTTTTTACTGCAAAAGTTTTGCAACATGTATTAAGGTGTCTGTAGTCCAAAACTAGACGATATGAATTGTCTGGCTTGGAGACAGGAAACAAAGGATTGTTCATTTGAGAGGTGCATGTTTCAATCACCCCCTGGTACTCAAGTTGATCTAAGATCTCCCTGACCTGTTTTTTAGCTTCTTGCTTTATGGGATACTGCCGTTGGGCAGTTGGTTCACTTTTTAGTTGGATTTTGTGAGGCGTTGAATCCTCATCCCATCCTACATGATTTTTATACAATGCAGATGCCTGGGCTACTGCCCATTTCCTTGCATATGTATATTTTTTGTGAATCGGTATGTGATTCGAGAAGGCAGGCATAATCACTTCTTCGCCACGAGGGCACTCCCTGACAAACTCCGGGGGCCAATCTTTTTCAGCTAACAGAATATCATAGCCTTTTGAGAGCTTATCCCAAAATAGACCCTTAATTTTCCTAGTCTTATCACCCTCTATACGCAATGTTATTTCGTATATTTTATGGGGCTCGCTAAGTCTGGTGTCGGCAGTTTCAACCTGAATGTATTCATTCGTGTCCACTGTCTCCAGATGACTCATCAAGTTCTTGCGCGCTATACTGATTTCTGCTGCACTGTCCAACATTGTCAATGCCCACTCCCCGTTTTTCAACTGTGTCCTCAGTATTCTCGGCATGGTTGATTACTCTAATACTGGCTACCTTCTTTTTCTGAAATTGAGATTTCTTATTTTGAGCAGGTTCCTTGTCTTTGGACTTGGTGTGCTCTCCTGGGTCTGACCGTCCTCTTCTTTCCGAATTCTGTGGAAAAGATCGAGAGGGACGTGTATCAATACTTTGATATCTATCAGGTTTTTTTATATTATCCCTATTTCTAAGGTTATATCTTTTTTTAGAGGGCTCCCGTTGGGGAGACTGGCGTTCTCGAGTCGGAGTTCTTTCCCTCCGTCGAGGAGACCTTCCTCTGGACTGGAAAACTTTTTCCTTGGGAGTGGATTGTTTATTTCCATCCCAGCTCTTTTTAGGAGTGTTTAAATTATTTTTAATAAATAATTTTTCTGGATTTTCGAGCAGTTGGGGCTTAACTGGTTTCCCACCCAAGCTGTCTCTACCTAATTCTTCATAGCATTTTTCTATGATTTTTGCAAGCTCAACAGGATCTTTTATATCTGTTTCCCTCAATTTCTGGCGAATCGCCACAGATGCTGCTTCTCCCTTTACATTGGCTAATAATATAGCCGTGACCTGCTTGAAATCTTTCAGTAATTTCATACCTAGATTTAAAGCTGGTTCCGGACCGAATTCATTTTGAATTTGTTTTAGCACGTCTGGTATTACCGCCATAGACGGAACACCGTGTGTTTTTGTGTAAATGGAAGCAAAGACTGTACCCCAAGTGTCACAGTCCTCCACGTGTGGTGCGATTCCCATAGGAAGGCAGATGGTCAAGATTCTGTGTTTCTCAATAGGGGTAGTATCAGGAAATACTGCCTCTATTTGAGTGATTTTCTGGGCTAACCAGAAAGGAATTTGTTCCCGTTTTACGGGTGTTTTACCAAGACATGACTGTATGTTCTGTGGTGTAATTTTATTTGTGTTCCCCTGATGAGGGGTCAGCTGGTGTGAATTAACAGCTGGCTGGACTGTTGCAGTCCGTATTACATATTGGACTAATTGCCTATGTATTTTTATTAATGTGTTTAGCTGTGCTAACAGCTCTTCTCTAGACATTTTTATAATGTCAGGATGTGGTGTGTAGCTGGCTAGAACCGGCCACGTGGCTCCTGGTCTACCTAGTGGACCGAGCCTGGTTATGTGATCATTGTGTTTTAGGGCGCCATTAAACCAGAGCAGGTGCTCTTGAAATTTAAGTGGAATTTCAACCTCCTCGAAAGGGGCGTACTCATCCGGAGGTTCCTCTATTTTGTAATAGTGAAACTCTTGTGTTATAGCGTTTACCGCTGGAAAGTTTATCCATGAATAGAATACCTCTGTCTGCCGATACTCGTGAGCCTCTATCACGAAAATTACTGTACCACCTTGAGGTGGCAGTCCGTTTTCTATAAGTTTTAAAGTTATAGATCTTCTTAACTGGACCGGGATGATAATAGCATCCGGGTCTGCCTGTAGGAGACTCGAGTCCTCCTCTATTAGCATGGAAGCCAGCCTAGCTGCTTCTTCATTGTCTGGCATTTTTTTAAAAATGCAGGCTTTGCAGAGTAGGTCGCCAAGGAGACAAAGATTAGATGCACAATATTTTGGAACACTGTATCCTTCAACGTTGAATAAACCAGAGCTTTACATAGGAATCTCTTCCTACTAAGGTCGGGCGGATTTTAACCTTTCACCCACTCCAGACGTCTATTGGAGTATTTACGGGAGAAAGGGGTGTGAAATATGCACGACTGAGTTACTCTATAAGTCTTACGTTAGTTTATCGCCTTACCCCACGTTGGGCGCCATGTAGTGTAGTTCCTAGTTTCCCACTAGGCCCTGCGCATTGGAATAACATAAACAGTAGTATCGACGTGGAACTGGCTATATTCCAGGCCTCCACTGACTATGCTAAACTTAATTGGGTTGTGTTACCAACTAGCTCAGAGGTCACTGGAAACTTTCTTCTCTGCATAGGAAGTGATCAGCTTCCTTGGCACAGACAAGAAGGGATTCAGCTTTCCAACAACCGTGCAACATGACAACTTTGCTCCTCAGATCAAGAGTCGATCTCTAGGGTCGTGTGAAACAATAGACATAGATTTCACTCAGTCAGTCTAGTGCAGTTTACTTTCACAGTATGTAGAGAATAGAGAGACGGGCGTGTATCAATAAAGGTTAACATTTATTGAACAGTCTTTCTTCTCATACAAGAGAAATGTATTGCCACAATTGCAATAACTGTTATTATAAAAAGTACGTACAGTAAGATAAGAATAGCGAAATAGAACTGTAAAAGCATTGATATGGTTTCTTAGCCATACAATGGTTTAAAAGTAATAAAACATATATACAGTCATATATACATTAGGCTAACATACTCAACTGGTGCTTCTAACTAAGCCTACCCCGGTGTGCCTGACCTAAGCCTAACACGTGAGAAGGGGGAGTAAGTAAGTAGCTTAAGTTAAGTTGGTTTTGCCAAGGTTTGTTTCAAGAATTCTCTTCTAAGGGTTTAGTCAACACCATACCTCTGAATAGAATGATGGAGGATTGGTATCTCCTTCAGGGGTCTCTCTCGATATCCCAGTCACCTGCGAGGGTAAACTGGAAGCGCCGGGACTGGATTTCTCTGCACGAGAAAGGCAGCGGCTTCTCTCAGCGCGTCGAGGAAGGAGGGGTGACAGCGTCTGCGGGCAGCTGGGCTGGATGTCTTCGCAGAGGACGGCTGCACGGCTCCTCAAGCGTACTGCACCATAGGTCGCGCTGTAGCGGCGATAATGGTAATCAGTAGCTTCACCACCACAGGATAGCAGGCTGCAGCGACAGAGTGCTAGTTTTTACCAACACGGGGTCATGCAGGCAGCTGGCATCAGCAACATGTTCGCTCACAGCTTCGCATTGCTTAAGGCAACGTTGGTAATATTTATACCTGACAGGTGCCGGGTTTGACGCAAGTTTGCTGGACATAAGACGTCAATTAAAGATGTCACTAGGAAGTGGCAGCTATCAGTTGCTCATTAGAGTTCTATTACTAATCAAAACATAGCAAGCGGGGATTTCCAGGTTTGCTAAGTTTTTATCTTGTTGAAGAACTCGGAGTGTTATCTAGGAATATCAGATAGTGACTGCTGCTCTGTCATTGCACTAATTGGTCGCAAAGGAAGTAGCAGAGAGTCATGCTGGAATGTGGCTCTGTGGCTCTGCTCGTGTGAGGCCAGAGATGACTTTACAAAAAATCGCACTTGAACAGTTATGCCAATATAGGGAATAAATGGATTTATAGCCGAATAGGGGCATAAGGTCACAGTATCGATCAGGAACCTAGATAAGCACATGACAATGGAACTAATAAGGTTCCTTCATAAACGTACTCAACTTGCGGGTACACAGGGGGGCAAACGAGGCTTTCCACCCTCGGAGGTCAATAAACTGAGTCCCGTTGAGGATAATAATCCCACATCCTTGCAATGCTTCAGACCACATTTACAGCGCGCGGTCAAATGTTGTTCCATACATGTACCTCGAGAGATAGGGTCGGCCCATATTGCACTTTCTTTTCTCCTCGGTACAGGATGCCAGCCCCTGTCTTCAAATTAAGACAATATGCTTATGGAGACGAACCTTATTGGCCATTTATCTTTCCTTTATAATCTCAGACTCAAACCTCTTTCAAATAGTCTGAGTGAAGTCTCAGTGTGTAAGCTGCCTGTGCCTCAGTGTCGAGTGCCTGCAAGTATAAAGCACTGCACATAGCTGCCAAGGTTTCAGAATGCTATGTGTGACATTTTCATATTTTCAGTGTAAATGTGAGTGACATTTCAACCACTATGAGTGACACTTTCACACGAGCAAAATCAAGCCATGAAGACAAGGGAAACATATAAATATAAGATGCTACACCCATTTGAGCAACAAGAAAGTCTGATTAATATATTAAAACTGCTACAAAGCACCAAAAAACAGAAGGCAGTAACCAGACACAGACTGCGGTGACTGCAGTCCTCAGTAACAGAGGGCAGGCACTTCAGTTGTTCAGGACTGCCAAGACTTTTGTGTGTCAAATGAAAGGATGCCACTTTGGTTTGGGACATATAAACATACCTCTGTGCTGAGCTCTCCCACATCTGCTTCTGGTATGTCTGCCGGAAGCCTTATAAAATCACCATGTGGCCCAAGACACTGCGCCTGCAGAGGTGTCTCCATTTACTCAAATGCAGGGAGGCGAGAATCACGGCAGGAGGAGCTTGGGATCTACAGCTGTTTTACCATGGCAAGGGGCTAGAGACACAGTGAGGTGCGGAGGTTTAGCATTAAGGGCAAGGGAACCATGAGCCTGCAGTGGACTCTGCGTGGCAGGTTAGGGCGGGTGCCACCGCATCACCCGCCTCCTTAGTCCAGGGCTGTCTTTGGTGAGTCTGCTGCTGCTGCTGAGTGTTCTGCCTGACTCACGGTCATTTGACAGGCCATAATCCTCTGCATATTTCGTGCAATCCCAAAACCGTCACTCTGGTTGTCCCCTCATACCCTCTCTCCACAGGATGTATTTGATGTACAGAGTCGTCATTGTGGCATCCGATCCTGACGCCCTCAGAAATTCCAAAGAATCTGCCCGATGAGCCCCATAACAGAGCAGCACATAAAAAGGCAGCAGTTAGGTCTTTCATATGCAACAACGTTAAAGTTAGGGGCGCAGTTCATAAGAAATTCATAGGTGACAGACTGTAAACAACCTCACCTCGATTCGTTCTGTTCATGATCGTCGGCGCCGGACACTGCAATCTCCGGTAACTGCCGCAGTGACGCGAGGCTCAGCTATTCTCTGCCAGGGTACATTACACTCCTGCAGATCTTTGGACTCTCCTCGCCTCTGGCGGTGCGGCCACTTGCAATCCTGGTGGGCCTGGCAGTGCTGACTGTCGCCGGTACAGCTGCCGCTGGTCAAGGTGATGCCTGGTGTTTTGCGGGGCGCAGCCGGCCGCCCGCCCGCCTGCCGCAATTATTAATTTTCATGCCCCCTCTTGCCGCAGCGGGCGGCTATGGGGGCATGAGAGAGTACGTTTCAGTTGCTTTAAGTCACTCACACATGGTGTACCTCCTGCCATGCGAACACCAAGCATGCACGTGTCAGAGACCACCTCGGTTCGAGCAGGCACCTCGCCTGGTGCTCTTTCCCCAATTCTACCCGTTTCACTGGACTACAACCATTCTTTCAACGACATCAGCAGCGCAGCTTTGAACTCGCGGCCGCCCCGGAAGTCAGGCACGGTCGCCTGTGACGGGGGCGGGGCCACGTTCACACCGGAAGAGGAGGCAGGCGGAGTCGTAGCGTCTCGCGGCCCGGGGCTCCTGTGAGCGGTGTAGAGCCCCGGGGCCGCGCCAGCAGGAGGTTGGGCGCCGCGTGCTGAGGTAAGGTAAGGTAAGTTCTGGAGCGCGATTGGTGCACTTGTGTGTGCGACGGTGACGGCGGGGGAGGGGGGGCCTCGGTGCACTTGTGTGTGCGCGCGCGTGTGTGTATGAGTCAGGGGTGGTGTCTCTGTATGTATGTATGTGCGTGCGTGCATGGGCGCGTGTGTGTGTGTATGCGCATGCGTGTGTGGTGCTTGCGCTTCCCCGGAGACAGCGCCTGGCCACAGCGCGTGTTCCAGTTACAAATCGCCTGGAAGGATGCGCGTGGCCAGGACTGTCTCCTGGGAATGATAGTCGCTGACAAAAGATCTCCTGGCGGACACAGCGCTGACGCGCTGTTAAACGCCAGGAGACCTAAAAAGGAAGTTGATCAAACCTACGAACTCCAAAAGAAAACAACCACCTTGTTTAAATAAGCAGTGTACTGCCCTGAGTTCATGGATCAAAGGCGCCAGGGTAAATGTGGCTCCGAGTTCAACTAACACCACTGTTACTGTTGCTTTAACACTACCCGTAGTATCAAATTAGTCTACTTATGCCCAGACTGAGACTGGGATTGGCCACTCATCCTGCTTTAAACTCGGCGATACTGCAACTGACATTATAGCAGACTCTGTATATGACTGCATTAAAACACTTGTTGACAGAGTTTTGCTGATCTCTGGAAATTTTTAGATCGCTTAGAGTCATTGGTGAACAAATCAGACCGGAACACCACTCATAAGCAGGTTTCACAACAGGGGGGGGGGGGGAAGTCCCTCAAGCCCCAGGTTTCTAGCATACAGAGCGTAATTAGCCCTAATAACCACAAGCAAGTGTTAATACTCACACAACCCCCTCATACTAGCACCCCTAGCGCTTGTGTTACTTGTTGTAAAATAAGGGAGTGTTTGATACCTAAACCCACTGGCGCCCAGTATGAACTAGCTATGTCTACTGCTATTAATAACGTATACCAACCTGTTCACTTAGCTACTCATGCCGCCACCTCGAACCATACAAAAAACACAACTCTAGTTTGCAATACCCAGAGAGCAAAACCCCCTACTGTGAACAATGTTAGTGAGTTTGTGGCGGCTAATAAAGAAAACCTCAGCCAACCTCCGGCTGCTTGCCCCTATGTTTTAGTCTTAGCAGGCGTCCCACCCTTAAGGAAAAATCAGACTGAGACATGGGAGGTCAGGGAACATGGCGGCTGGCTGACGCCAGTCGGGAGACACCCTGTGCGAAGGAGAGCCCGCCCTAGATTCACGCTACGGGAGAATGTAACGCCAGCTTTTGGTCTGTGAGGACGCCGTCGCCTGGTTCTGAATTGCGAGGGATACTGCTCGGCTGTGGTTGGGGTTTTGTGTTTTTTACGAAGAACATTGTATGTAAACTGTAATCATGGATAATGCTCCCCCGTAGCCCGAAGCCCTTAAGACTGTGTGGTAATCGGTTTTGGATGTTTTTTCATATCCATCACAAGGTAAGCTCGTATGGGTCTCGGTAACTCTCTTTTTACACCGGCCGCCGAGAGACGCGGCTCCGCCTCATATGGGCATTGGAGAAGCGCGGCAGAGAGCTGGAAGAAGCTCCATACTACTGTGCTCTTTGTGGGTAAGCGAGGCAGTCCTGTGATTCAGCAGTACGGGAGGGGTGCAGAGAAGTTTAAAATTCTGAAATTCAGAGTCTGTACCCCGGAGTTATTTAAAGAGTGGGGTCTGAGGGAGCAATCTATGTTTGTTAAGTATGCTGTGGCAAACCCTAAACAAGCACTCACCTGGGCTCGTGGTCGGCATGAAATGACACAAAAACAACCCCCCTCCACAGAGGAAAACATTAGATTTTGCTGGCACAGCATTGCCGAGGCAAAACCTAACAGTCAGGTCCCGGGCCGCGCTGTGATTGGCTGACGTCACGGGGGTGTCCCGGGCCGGCAGCCAATCACAGCGCGGCCCGGGAATGACGTCACGGGGGTGTCCCGGGCCGGCAGCCAATCGCAGCGCGGCCCGGGACAAAGGGGCGGGGCTTAAAAAAGCACCAGAAACGCCCCCGAATCGTGTTTTCGTGAGAAAGCGCGATTGACAGCCTCTGCCTCCCAATGGCTAGCCTCCATTTATGGAGCTAGCCAATTGGAAACAGAGGCTGTCCTAACCTCACTACTAAAAACAAAAGATTTCGACTGGGAGGGGCTTCGCCCCTCGCCAAAAGTCGAAACCTAAAAACGTCTAGTAGAAAAAAATTGATTTATGAACTTATAATAAAACACCATTGAAAACAATGTTAAAGTAAGTTCATTTATTTAAAATAGTTAGAAATATGAAATATATAATTTATTCTTAAAAATAATTTATACAATTAGCACATATTTTTTACATTAATTACAACATATTTTACTAAATTTTTGCATTTTAAAAATAATATACAATACATTTTATTACAAATAAAGTACTTATAATACAATGTATGCTTCATTTTTAATATTTATTGATGCATTCTTTTTTTACATTAGTTGGGAATTGTTTTTAATTAAAACTTCAGAAAAATAATTTTGATGTAATGTATTATACATCAATTAAATAGTTCATTTAAAATTAAGTTAATGGTGCTATCACATATTTTGAATTGAGCTCCCTTATTAAAATACATATATGTGTGGCAGTAATATGTATCCGAAACATATTTTTATATATTTTTTAACTTTAATAAACTTTTCAAATTGTAACAATACTTTTACCATGCAGAGGACTGCAGCCCAACTGTGGAGTCCTCCCGTGGTAAAGTATAGGGAACATTTTTAAATTGCAAAGCTTCAGAATCTAGGACTGAGAGAATAAAGAAGGGACTGGTATCCTAGGTTTTTGCAGGCACTTGGAACCCAATTAGACTTTGTGAATGATGTAGAGTAGTAGAACTTTACACTTTGTTCCACTTTTCCTTGGGGAGACACTGAAGATATCCATACTCACTTGCCCTATTACATTTATGGAAATTCATAATCTCTTGCTCTATTAAATGTATTCAATGACGTATCAGGTTTGCAGAAAGACTTTCAAACTATTGAGTTTTACTACTACCCTTGGGAAATTTGCTGATTAAATATTTTCAGTGGCTAAAGGCAGGACAAAATCCCCAACAGCTTTCTGAAATCAAGGCAGAGAGTTGAATTGCATTCCTCTCACCTAGTGCTGAAATACAAATTTGTTTTAGTTAATGAGAGGTATAAGCCTTATCCATGAGTAGGAAGAAAATGACCTATTAGTGTTAGAAATTGGGTTTCCAGTTGGCTAGAATATGCACCTAACCCAGGCAGAACCCACCACTCTAATCAGGGCAAGTATGTTACACACCAAAGATAAAATGTGCACATTCTCTGGTAGCTTGGCGCAGAGCAGGCCGGCTTATCATCAGAGGCGTGAAGCGTTTGCACAACCCGCTCACACAGTAACACCATGAAGACACCCCAAAAGTGGCCCCACGCCAGATTATGTGATAATATGTTATATGTTTCTCTATTGTATATAAATCCTAAAACGGAAAGTGACTTAGATCATAAATAACTGGCACATTATGCATGAACCATAAATACTTTGGACATTGGACATTGATCCTAAATGCTTTGCATGTTACGCCATTACTCAGGCAATATACGATATCCTGGGGAATGCAAGGCCACAAAAACGAAATACTTTGGTAATTACTTAGAGCATGCAATGAAGCAGAGAAACCCACACTTCACAATAGGCAAACATAGATACGAGGACACCTGCCCTCCCATTAACAAGGTTACAGCAACCTTTATGGACCTAGTTGAAACGAATACCTGGGTATCCTTATATAAATGCCAGGCACAATACGATGCCCTGGGACATATCCCTCAGTGTCCTGACATCACAATAAAAGTCAAATGGTAGGTAAGATCAGGTGAATTAATATTACATGGAATACCCTGCATAAGGTATAACAAAACATAGGTTGTAGCGCACATGCACTCCTATTTTAAGTGATACGATAATGTGCAGCCAATTCCTGAATGCCACAAAGCAGGGGCTCCTGCGAGGTCTCATGCCGCAAGACTACTGTGCAGGAACCAATCCCCCAGGTGCGGCTCACAGGGGGCGCACACACACAGCAGAGACTAGCGGGGAGACCTCATGGGGTCCCCCATGCTTAGAATCCAAAAGAACAGAGGTTGGGACTGCTGTCCACACTCTTCCTGCAACACGGTGTGGCTGCCCGTGGACAGTACCCCTCCGTTGTCGGACTAATGAAGCAGCGGTCTTCCTTCCTATCTTCGTTGGCTGGGCCACTGGGGCCGTGCCACATCCGTCAGCACAGAGTGGTGAACCCTCTTAGCAGATGTCGGGCAAGATCGAGGGGTGGGTCCTAGTGTTCCTTGGTGCCTGGAGTTTCCAGGTAACTCGATAATGAAGTGGGGCTTCTCTCAGTGCCACAGCGTTCCTTTGCAGAGTGGGGCAACGGGGAGAAGAACACAGCCCCTGAAGCCTGTGCACTCCTCTCCTGGGATAAGGTGCATAACACAGGCAAAGTTGGACCAGTGACAGCGGTCTCCATGCAATATGTTGCAAAATACAGGGATCAGTCCCCCACAATTCCAGGACAACACACCCTGGCAATCTGGGGAGGATGAAGAAAGCCCAACATGCGCTAGGACACAATAAAGCATTCACCACGCGCTACCACTAGAGCCGGGTCTAGAAGCTATGCATAGAGGGAATCTTTTGATGCCCCTGAGATTCCATAAAAAACAGGTGGGGCAAATCAACAAGCTCTTCGGACACTGGGGACAGAGCAAGGAGAAACAGCTAGGCAGGCCAGCACATAGGAGAAAGTGATTCAGATGGAGGTTCCTCCTGGTAGCTCAGCAGCCCTCTGGCAATGTGCAGCCTGTAGAGGCAGTTAGACTAGAGATAGGAAGCAGCTGGCAACAAGCTGAAAAGCAATCCAGTTAGTCCTTTAGGCCACCCAATTAGCAGGCAGTAAGGTAACAGCAGAAAAGCAGCCCAGATAAGTCCTTTAAGCAGCGCAGCAGTCCTACTGACAGAGTTATGGTTCCAGATTGTTCGGAACACATGGAGTTAGAGCCCCTGTACTTCTACTCAAAATCCCTTTCAACCCCAGCCCTGGCTCCAGACAACAGTAGGGGGTAAATCAGTCCTTTGTGTGAGGTTAGGACATTGCCTATACAAATGTAAAATGTGAATGCCCCTCTCTCTCCCCCAGCCCAGGAAGACCATCAGTATGCAGATAATGCAGATGTAACCCTGTCACACCCAAGCCTTCCTGTGTGATGGCTGTCTGGAAAGTATGTACAAAGTGTAGCTGTAACCCAGATGTGGATTGGGCTCCACCTGCAAAGCACAAAAAGTCATAAGGACAGAGAAATGCTCACTTTCTAAAAGTAGCAAAATAGTAAAGTAAAATCCAACTATGCCAGTAAGTAGGCTTTATTGCCATTCTTACAAACATACAAAATATGGCAACACTACTCCCCTCAGATCAGGAATTACCACTTAAACATATATAAGGGAATTCCCAATGCTAGCCTATGAGAGGATTAGGCCTCTCAGTAGTGAGAAACAAAATAGGCTGTTTGTCATCACCAGGACATACCACACATAAAGGTCAATGCCCTACCTTTTACTTACCAAGCACCCTGCCCATAAGACTACCTAGGTCCTACTTTAGAGGTGGCATATGTAGTAAAGGGGAGTTTAAGACTTGGCAAATAGTTTCAAATGCCAAGTCATTAAAAGACATTATAGAGATTTAACTATGCCTTCAACAACTTAAGGCTGATATTTGTAGCCTATCACACATCACTGAGGATCTATCAGTTGATTCCAGATTAAGCTGCTCCCTCATGACCAAACTCCATCTTCGCTCGCGCCCTGACTGTGGTAGTACCCGACGCATTTCCACCCCCCATATCCTAGACAAACCACACCCCACTCCACCCTTATACCCCATAGTTGGGCCCCCACTCCGCACCCGAATGACCCCTCTTGCCCACCCAGATGTAGATCCTCCTTGTCGGAGAGTGATATTCAATCTCTCCTACTGTCCTATGATCTGCCCCTTCCTTCCACCCCATTTAACTCGTATCTAATCAAATCAATCCCCACCGATCGCTTCAGGGAACCAAAGCTAAACACTAGACTTTAAACATGAACAAGCTCATGATAGTCAACCCCACGCTTCCTTCATCAACGGACACCTCAGTTAGCCTCAAATGTGCACTTCTAAACTGTAGATCGGCTGTTAAACATGCGTCAGATATTGTTAATCTCATCCTTGTCCAAGATCTTGACCTGGTAATGCTAACGGGAACTTGGCTAAATGACTCAGCCACTCCTATCCTGGACCTTTTAATGCCTCCCAACTTTGATATCATTAGGATGGATATAACTAGTGGTATAAGGGGAGGCATTGCATGCCTACCTCGTAGTAATCTAACAGTGAAAGTATTCATGCCGACCTCCTGCCTTCTTGTGAATATCTATGCATTGAAGTCACTGGGGGCAACAATCGCACATGCAAACTGCATATGTTATACCACCCCCTTTGTGACAACCTTCCCTTCACAGAACAGATCATGGATATTATTTCCTCTAACACGAATCCTTCCTACTTGACCTGAACCTTACCCAATTATGTGACAGCCCTACGCATAACAAACGAGCCACGCTAGATCTGGTCATTGGCAAACCCAATTCTCTCTTCCTGGAATCGATCCTTCCATGTGACTGGACGGACCACTACTGCATCACCTTCCTCGTCCTTGAATCATTAAGAGCAAGCAAATCCCAACCTAAGAACCCAAAACAGTTGAAAAGATGTTTAAGGAACATCAACTCGCAAGACTTGATGGTACTCTGTGATAGCATATTGCCACCCCCTTTGAACATGTCGGATGTCCATGACCTGACATCCCACTATAGCCACGCAATGCTTAATGTTCTTGACTCAGTAGCACCACTTCAGCTTAAATGAGTGTCTCTCTAAATCCTCCAAACCATGGTTCAATTATAGTCTTAATACTGAAAAAAGAAATCTTAGACTTGCAGAAAGGAAATGGCGATCGCGTCCCTTCCTTGAACATCTTTGCCACTTGAGATCCTTGTGAAGCACTTACAATAAACGCATCAGATGCTCGAAGGCACCTTCTTCAGAACCCAACTAGATCAAGCAAAAAAACTTTCAACAAAAACTGTTCGAACTCATCAAGCTAACAATCATCCTAACCTCTCCTCTCCGTGTCAAGGGACACTCCCGAACTGCAAACAATTCGCTGTTTTCTTCACTGATAAGTCTACTAAGATTGAGATCATTTACATGCCCTGTGTATATCATATACCACTTTACAAGGGACTTATAAGTAAATTAAATATTTCAAACAGGTGTAAACCAATCAGATAATGTGTTAGGGGAGAGAGCACATACACTTTAGCAATGGTAACGTGCCCAGAGTCCTAAAGCCAACAAAAAGAGGTTCCGAAAAATAGGAGGAAGAAGGCCAGGGCCAAATCCAATAATCGCCAATACAGGTGAAAGCTGTTCTGTATTCAGAAATAGATGCTCAACACTTCACCGCATAAGGGTAATGAAAATGTGTTAATTAGATATTAACTGGCCACACTGTGCACGGTCACTCATTTATTAATTTCTCATTTATTTCTTTTGGCGTAATCTAGGTCACAAGGGGCACCCTCGCTTCCTACAATGAGGGTCCCATGTCATATGATGTCATTTCCTGTGATGCCATCTTTGGGCAAAAGCACAGCTGATATTTCTCTTCATATCATCAGAATATTAAATATGATTGTGAAACCTTATAAATTCTTCTTCTTTTTGGTCATGATGTTTCTTTAAAACAGGTTTTGACTGATTCAACTTACTGAGGCCGCAGGCAAGCGTGTCTGTCCCATTTTATTTTGTACTGGCTGTAACTGGGTGATTTGCTTCTTCAGGAAAATTTATTTATACAATAGGTTTAACACTGTTCCAACCTACTGCGTAGGATGGCTCACTTCGATAGATTATTGTGTGAGTGTGATGTGGAGACAGTGCCCCAATATGTTCCTGCATAAATCTAACTGAAGAGCAAAAAATGGAGAACGCAAGAACCCCAGTGGTCTATGCACATTTTTGGATCTGTTTGGTAGACGGATCTTGGTATTTTATGAAAGCAGGAGCCTGATATGTAGATTTGCAGTTGCCTACTATATTGCCATTGAATTTTCTTCATATTATTTCTTTCCAAACAGGATCTAAAGCTCAAGATAGTCCTTAAGAGGAAATATTTACTTTTTATTGCATATTTGATGATTTTGAGTTTCAATGGGGAAATCAGATTGTTGATAGTTTGAGTAGAAAAGTGACTTTGCAGAACTTTACTTTGGGCTTCCTGTTTCCCACTCATCACACCACCAGGACTGGAATATACATCCTTGGCTGGGTTAACAGCACTGGCTCAGAAGACAATATAATAGCCTGCCTCTGAGCCCAGACAGAGACAGGGTGTTAATTGCTGACCACTTAACAGGGACTAGCTATCTGGAAGTGGACCGGAACAGCTGGCAAAACAAAGGATAGCCTTAGCATTACCGCTTTACTTACAGATGCCAGGGAGGATCTCTCTTATTCATTCGCAGGACCCTCGCAGACAGCCAGACTCTAGTTACATTGGGTAAGAGAACCAGGTGGGCCCTGCTATGTGGAAGTAGAGCCCAACAACATTGGGCAATGACCAATAAGCTGAAGATAGACCTCCTTTTTTTAAAATGTGGGTTTCTGAGTAAGGTTACAGTAAGACAAAAAGGGAGTGTTTCCAAAGGAGGTGGGGATACGAGAAAAGAGCACGGTGTGAAAGAATGTCTCCAATCACTAGCCAATACTAGCCACTGAACAGGATAAATCTGGCACCTCTATCACTACCTCCTTAGAGAATTTCTATAACTGGAAAGACTTTACCTGAAGAACAAAGCTGGAAGTCAAAAGACTCCTGACTACTACTAGAAGAAGAGGACTCCCTCATTGACTTCTGACTCCTGCTGGCACCTGGGGACTGGACCTGTTTTTGAAAAGCCAAATGGCAGGCCTATTTTATTCCTGCTTCATGACACAAAAAGCAGAGCAACTCCTAACTCCAAGAGGGCCCAGATGACCACAGAGAACTGCAGCCCCACAGAGCTAGTGGCTGCAGAATTAGCCAGAGGGAACTTTCGTAATTATTGGAGAAAAGTGTGACTTTGTCACCTTTTCGACCTCTGTAGGGTAATAAAGTGCTGAGGCTTGTCCAGGAAGGTTGCACCATAGGTGGTTCATCCCACTCTGAGCTTTTTGTTGCACTCAAAAGGGTTGAGAGGAACCTTGTGGTAAAGGTATCCAGCCTCGTAGAGCCCAGCCGGCTATGACCTCCAGTCTTGCCCGCTAGAGGATTTTGACTTCCAAAAATGCCACTCAATCTGGAAGTAACATTTTGGATTGGGGTAATTCTATCCATCCGACAATTCACCTTCAGCGGCCAAGAATTACTACTATGTCCTGCTTGGCTATTTGGCAAGAAAACAACATCTTCAGCAGGAGCTTGTATCCAACTTTGATGGCCTCTCATCAGCCACAGCTTTGCATCTTGCCCTGCTAGATGATTTTGCCTTGCATTGCGGAGACTATTTCTGAAGGCACAGTGTTTGACCGGGATTATGCAAAACCATATCTTTGGTTCCCCTTAGGTCGTTGAGCCATTACATTTTGATCTATTTTTCTAAATTGGTTATGTAATTTTATTGTGTTGCATTCCATAGTTTAAATGTGTTGGCACTGCTTTCATCTAACCAGACTGTGTGTATTAATTTGGAGGGATCACCCCTCCAAAATCAATAACCCAATTTCTGAGAACCGCTGAACACTTTTTAAACAATGCCTCTACATATGAATATTTTTCTTTTCGTCTCAGGGCTGTCCCTAACAATCCAATCTAACAGAAGAATACGTAACACCTTAGGTAGAATGCACATTTTACCTGCATTGATTTTCCCCAATAAATTCAATTTTAAACATTTCATCTTTTACATTAAAAAAGACAGGATTTAAACAGGACACTAGCGTAGACTGATCATATTAGTGACCTCTCTCACAACTGTGATTTGTAAGTAGGTTACCCATTCCACCCTTGTAATATTGTACTTAATATGTTTTTTTAAACCAACTTGCCTAGAAATCTCACCAAATGTTAAACCTACCTCTAATAAGGGCCAAACATCTTGCTCAGGGTTTGCAACAAAAAGCAGCATGCAACCTGCCTATATCAATGTCTTATTTTCTCTGGCACATATTTGATGTCCTTGGCCTTACTTATGTGTGTAGCCAGTGGCTTAAAAGCTAGGTCATAATAAAGGAGGCAGTGTCAAACTCCTTAGAGACCCTTGAATCAGATACTACCAATAATCAGAATTTTGGCCAAGATGCCTAATTTGTTCTGAAACATATTTTCACGACCCCATCTAACGCTATGAAATGTTTTTTTCAGAGTGCCAAGATACTTCTGCTGTCTGTAACATACTAAACTTGGTGGTACCAATCCTACTAATCAGCTGTCTAATAGATCGAATGAGTTTTAAATAAACTATGTTTGTGATGAATGCATCACAATGTTGAAACGCTAGTAAAGCTTTTACAAAAGATATTTCACAAGCATTTGTATCTACATTAAATAAGAAGGCGGGACTACAAATGTTTTATTTATTTGCATTCTTCTTTGACTTGCTGGTAAGATGGGTCTTTGTCGTGTTCATAATGTCAGCAATTTCAATACCTCTACTGTAAGTATTAAAAGCACTACAAAAAATGGAGCAAATTCATTAAAACATGTTTATACAAGTTCAATGGGAGGTCATCTACTACAAGACCTTACCTGATCTCACTTGTTTAATTTGATTTCTTCAACTATAGGTCTATCTTCCAAGAGGAGGAAAAACATCGTGTTTTAAATAGAGAGCCTCAATGTTCCCTGGATGTTTACATTTCTTCAACCTCAAGCCTTAATATAGTTCTGTATGAAATAAAGTACACACTCCCTAAAGATTGTACCATAATGTTTTGAGGCTGGAGATTTTGCAGACAACTTGCTCAAAGATTCCCTGTCTCCAATAAGATTGTCGAGTAGAGGAAATTAAATCCATAGCCCTAAGACCCAAGAGACTCTTCAAGTAAACCCTAAATCGTTAGAAGATATTTGACTCTCCCTATTGTCTGAGCTACTGTATTCATTCAACAATTTTAGTCTTCCTTAGACCATTTTGTGACTGAAAAAAAATATTATTTCTCCTCTCTAAGTTACCTTTATGCACCGCACACATTGTGTTTGGGAAAATTAGTTCATGTACATTACCAGTTTAATTCTGCAAGCAAGGAATCAAACTATGATGTTCTCTTCAACAAACAGGGTAAAAATACTACTACCTATATATTTATAAAAAATACGTTGAAATGATCAGACACAACGAACTCCCTAGCTACACCATTCTATCCCAATTGTGCGTTATCCCTTGGTACTACAGAAAACACAATGTATGAAGGGAAATCATGTAAAAGGAAAGTAAGTGATATAATATCTCCCTTGTGAAAGCGACAGCCTCCAAACATCCCGCAGCTGGAGTGTATCCACCAAATTGCAAAGCTCCCTCCTTGGGTTTGCAGGCACTGACCTATGCAGCACAATATCTTTAACTACACGGAGTTCATCACCCAGACATATTTTATTCTACTTAAGAGTTTCCAAAACCTTTGAGGCTTCCTTACACAAGACCTCCAGTACATAAACAGGAGGATAGATGCTACACAGATTATTCGGTTCTCTCCTGTTCTATTTGGGCAAAATAAATAGCTCAGTTTCGTATCCTTAAAAACATTAGGGGCAATATGGTAGCACAAATAGTGACACAATAGGTGTAGGCTCAAGGCACCTAGAAATCTCATCACTGCACTTTAACCAGCTTTCTGAAATAAATGGATTCACCAGAGAAAAGAAATACTTCCTTCTTCACTGAAGAAAGTGGGTGATCTGGTTACATGGGACCAGTCATTACACTTGTTATACATAGCTTATAAACATCAAGAAAACATTCCCCGAACACTTGTATAAAGAAACCACACAAAAACTATGGCAAAGCATCTTTTCGACACTCAAAGTAGAATAGTTCCGAAATATTACTATAATATACATTTACATATACAGCCCAAGAAATGAAAAAATGCATATATTGTCATGACATCGGATTTTTTTCCAAAAATAAAATGCTAGATGAACAAAACTACCAACTGCTCGAGAACACTCCAAGGCTTGAAGACAAAACGACATAAAGACACATCACATGAACAAGCATTAAAAATGCAGTAGGTCTCGCCCCTTACCAAGTTAAAGCTATTTGCTTTGTAATGGTATTGTATAGCAAAGCAAATGGCTTTAACTTAATTAAAGGCGAGACCTATTGCATTTTCAATGCTTGTTTTAATTTGTCATTCTGCATGTAGTACCCTCAGTCCAACTGTCTGGCAGGTTTCAAATAGGAGGCGTCCTATAAGAAGGTGTCCTAATGTGTACCAAAATTGTTGTTCAGGGCATCCCTAATTCAGGACTTTGAACCCTCACCCCCTCACCCCCCTCCCCCCCCCTTAGGTGGCATGATTCTTCACCTTCACGTAGGGGCTGCAATTCCTAGCCAGTACCTCGCCCAGAGAAAGGGGGTCCCTTTTGATGGGATATCTTTTCACTGTCTGTATTTGTAGTGTGTGCATCTGTAAGCTGGCAAGCGTTTATGTGTGGTAGGTGAAATCTTGATGAGCATTAAAATTGAATCAGAAACCCCACATGTATTTGCTTTATTCCGTAGGGATTCTTGTCATGGTTAAAAACAAAAGACGACCAATTGAACTTTTGTCCCTCAGTGGTCCCTCTAATTTGGTCTCCATGTTTCATGTATCAAGGGCAATAGATCACCAAACACTCCTTTATCCAGCAACAACAGAGAAGTATTTTTGGGGTTAGGTCTATAACTAGAAGGCAGTGCTTTCACCCACCTCCTAAAATAGTCCAAGTTTCCTGCAGCCATGCAAACGGCAAGACAGGGCAGCAAAGCCCAGTCCCTATATTTGTGTGTACTATAAAAGAAATAATTAGATGTATTTTCTTGCTCCTTATTTGCTTGTTTACTTGACCAGAAGGTCGTGTGAATTAAAGGAACTCTATAGGTGGAGCTAAAATAGGGTTTGAGCATCTTTAGACTCTTTCACCCCAGCCTGTCAGGATAGTTCGGAACTCAGAGACGATGGCCCCTTAGTTGGCACCTCCATGGCCCTTTAGAAACACTTGCCTGTGCTGGTGGGGTCCGTGGCAAGTCAACACTTATCTGTTAAACCTATCTATCCAGAAAATGCTACATTTTATTTTGTTTAAAAGTTTTCTATGGGACCACAAAAGCTGAAGGACACTGGAACCCTGTACAATTAATAACTGGTGTCCTGAAATGCTATTGCATGAGGAAGAATGTTTAGCTGTTTTGGCGTTCAGAAAGGCCACATGTAAGCAAAACCGAAACTTTCCCAAAAAAAGCTTTACCTTACACACCAACGAGAGCAAGAACTTACAATTTTGGTGCAGGACGCAAACGTTCAAGCACAAAATTATTGCAACAAACGACTTTTTTTTTAGTCTGGTACGAGCAGGGAGTCTAACAGTATAACTATGCTAAATCACAGACTACAATAACAGTAACAATGGCATACTAACTAATAAGAAAAAGATGAAGGTCCGCTGATGAACCAACACACAAGACAAGTATTTTAGGATTGAGAACGATGAATAGCGGGCCTGCTTCGCGTATTTCCCCCCTTAGCCTTTAACGGTTACATCTTCCGTTTATTATTAGTTGAAGGTGTTAACTCATTCAAATACCCCACCCCTATCTAAACATTATTCTTATTCATTGCTCAGATTGCATGACTCATGACCAGGCTTAGCAAACATGCCCATTTCCGTCCTGAGCAATTAAAAGAAGGCGGTGTGCTATTCTACAAACCCAGGAGGAGAAATGTCATTTGAACATTTCTCAAGCCGCTTTAAAACAATAATCATTTCAGCGCACATTTCTTCACCGGCATCAGCACGAGCTGCAGACTAAAGGTTGTCAAATCCTGGCTGTGTTTCTTTGTCTCTCTTTCTATTGCGTCTATTGTGTCTATCACTGCTTTTTTTATTCGGTACCTACATACTCCTATTCCAATAAGTTCGCTGACTGAACATCTCAAAACATGTGCAAATTAAATAGACTGTTCAATTAAACATTTTAATTCCCGTAATTGCATTACTGAAAACCGCTTACGGCGTCCTAACATGAGTAGCGATCAATTCCGTAAATCCCCATACTAGCACACTGCCTCCCTGCCAAAAATATATCCAAATGTCATTTATTATATTAATATAGAGCATTGGTATACCCCCTCGCCTCCCTACACAAACCATGGAACCCTTTAACCTTGCAGAAGTTTGGAATTGGGTGTTCCCTTGCGCAGAAAGCCTTTCCTCTCGCTTAAGCCCCCGAGACTTTTGCAAACCCCTTTCACCTGGAGTACCTGAGACGTTGTGGATGTTTAGCTGACGACAGGTGCAGTGAAGCCTCCAGTGATGAGACACGAACGAAGTCAAGCAGCTGCCGAAGAAAGAACACGCCTACTTCAGCAGTCTGAGAAATGAGCTTTACTTACGGCACGGGAAACACACATGCGTGGGACGGGGCCTCACGCAGCCACAAAGCAGAATGGCAACACAGCAGTGCCCACCTCCCAGTTATAGCCATCTTTCATTTCAACATATCTGTATGCAAGGGGGGGCAACATATTTCTAAAAACAACAAGTACCTAGAAATCGCTTGAGTTCCTGGCAAGCCGCCGGCCCGATCTGGTGCGAAATCCGGAAGTCCGGCAGCGTCATACTTGTTGTAGGATGGACATCCGCCATCCGCGGGAAGCCCGTGCCCACGAAGTGACTCGCCGAGCTGAAAGTGGTGACGCGGGCTCCCATGCATGAGGGGGAGCCCCGCGGTGGCGGCAGAAAAGTGGCGACTGAGGATGTGGATGCAAGTGCGGGGCTCCCATCAGTGAGGGAAGCCCCGCGTGTGCCACGTCAATGGAGGCGGAGGAGAGGACACCCGGTGAGTGGGACTTGGATACGCCGTGGGGGCGCGTGCACTGGCTCTGGGCGGCTTGTGTGTGTGTGGGTGGCTGGTGCGTGTGTGCGCGGCTAGCGGCGGCTTGTGCGTGGCTGGAGGCGGCTGGTGCGTGTGGGGGCACCTGGTGCGTGTGGAGGCGGCTGGTGTGTGTGGAAGCAGCTGGAGCGTGTGTGCGCGGCTGGGGGCGGCTGGTGCGTGTGTGTGCGCGTCACGTCTTCCCAAGCGCGTCCACAGACCCCAATCGCCAAAGCCCTGCGCGTGCCCCGGTCTGTACCTGCATGAGAGGCAAGACGATAGCAAAAAGTCTCGCTGGCGACAGCGCTTGGCGCTGGCGACAGCGCTTGGCGCTGCAACGCCAGGCGAGACCTAAGAAGGGAGCATGTACATCAGCACAAAAGCACACTGTCAAATCAGAAAGGTCTGCAAATCAGGAATTATACATTAAAATCAAAGCTGAATTGGGCTAGGCACAGGATAAATTCCTACCCATCTGATGTCATATTTACTTCTACTACGAAATATTTAATACATTTATGAACAGTTCAACATGGCTAGGAACATAAAATATTAAGGGGCATATTTACAACTAAAGTGTTGGAGTATGGCGTTAAGCCAAGAAGGCTAATGCCGCGCTCCGTCACTTTAGAACGCAGGGCTGTACCGGAATTACAACAATATGGTGCAGCCCTGCGTTTTACCCTGCGCTGACGATAAATTTAGCTGCGTAGCTCCAACGCAGGCACCCTTGCACTGTAGTGCAAGGGTGCCTGCGTTGTGGGAAATTATTGTTTATTTTCAGGAAGGTGACCCTTCCTGTACATAACCAATCATAGATGGCAATTTGTAACTTCTATGTGTCCTGCTTGTGCAGCACACATAGAAGTTGCAACTCGTCATTTTTAAATTGATTATTTATATGCAGGAAGGGGGACCTTCCTGCACATAAACAATCATACATGTTGTTGTGCTGTTTCTATGTGTACTGCACAATGCAGCACACATTGAAACAGCAAAACTGAGGAGAAAGTAAACATTTCTCCTTGTTCTCCTGTTTAAGACCAGGTTTCCCCTGGTCTTAATTTTGGCGCTGCCCCATATTTACTCCACCCGTATAAATATGGAGCAGTGTCAAAATCAATAGTGGTTGCCGCAGAAGACCCATGGCAACACCCTTTGCCTAACCCTTTTATGCTCAGTATAGCGTAAAAGGGTGCCTTATTCACTATACGGCGTTAAGCCACGTTAAGTGGCTTAACACCTCCTTGTGAATAAGGTAAATCCCCTATTCCCACAGATACGCCAATAAAACGTGATGTTCCTGTGGTGATAGTGGCTTGTAAATATCCCCTAAGAATCAACCAGAGCAGACTAAAGTTACAAAAATGCCATCAACTATTGCCTACTTCCAAACCAAACATTGACCTTATGATACCTGTTAAGTACATTAGTTTAAAACGAGCAAAGCAGGCGCTACATGTGATTTCCTTCCCTCTCTCCAGTCCTCCTCCATTCCCCTGTGCAGTGGCGTTTCCAGATGTGATTTTTAAGTTGGGGGGGCAAACAAGGGGCCACAGATAAAACATGCCAGGCCACTCACAACAGGAGATCATAAAGGTTGTGCGCATGTGCGTTACACATAACCGTATACAAATATAACATAATTATTAACCCCTTCGATGCTCATGACGAGCTCAGCTCGTCATGAGGCACGGTTGAGCTGTGCTTATGACGAACTGAGCTCGTCATTAATAATGGGATTAAACAAAAACCTGTTGCACACTAAATATTTAGTGTGCAACAGGTTTTTGTTTACTTTGTACGGTGTGTGTTCCGCCACACACTCTTGGAGGGGTTATAGGGCTTTTTCCCCTCACCTGCATGCACCTACTGCCAAATACAACAACCCCTACACCTTCTGCGCGTCAACCGTGAGCAGTGCGCCCAGTATTTCCCTCACTCTAAAAAACCCTGTTCTCAATTGACTAACAATGGGATTTACAGATCACTCCGCACAGAAGGGGAATACCATCAGCAGCGATGGTGTTAAAGTAATTTCAACTTTTTAAGCAGACTGTGTATTAAACATTACTATGGTCTGTGGAAGGGCCAAGGAGCTCGGACCATCGCCGCTGCCACCACCACCACCACCGCCGCCACCACCACCACTTCCCCTGGAAAAATCCAATACTCTTAGGGAATGCAAGAAGTAAAACATGAAATGTAAACGGAAACCACATTGTTGTTCCCGGACTGATAGGACAGGGTCTGTTTTCACTGAGTGCTGCTGTTGCCAGTGGTGATGCACCAGTTAGGTGGGAGCCAGGATGTTTACAGATGGGCCACTGGCCCCACCGGTCCTTCCCCACCCGCCCACCACCCCAACGATGTAATATGCACACATTATATCACATATGTGTCACGAGCGCAAGAAAGATGTGTACAGCCTACAACACAAAGAATCATCTTTTGGACTGCAGTTTCCAATTGCTAATCTCATAAGCAACAATTTGTGCCCATTCCCTGATGCAAGCATCCTTGTATTGAGATCCAGGCCCATATGGTGCCTCCTGTAAAACCTGATGTCAGTGTCCATGTTGCTGCATGTACCTATTGTACCCTTCTTAATTACACAAAGAACAGTATTAACTAGACCGATGCGAACCACTGGTTTTATGTCACTATATATATATATATATATCCAGGTTCTCATTTGCATCTGAGTTCCTCTTGTTGCTAAGAAATACTGCACTGCAGACCACTTACTAAATTAACAGAGATGAGGCAGCCTCTATCACATTTAACCACCACGCCCAAAGCATCAGAGGCCGGGCACAACATTGTCTAATGCCAAACAAGAAGTCCCCTTTGGGCAAAATTACACAGCAGGCATACTTACATAGACAGCACTAGATACACAATGGAAAGATGAACAAAGAGGAAATGTAAAAATAAATTATTTAAAAAGTATACAATTTATTCAGAATATTGTTAAAAACATGATCCAACCCTATCATCAATTCAATACTAATCAATAAGGAGATATAGATACATTTAGACGAACACAATAAAAACACAGCAATGGGAAACACAATAAGGAAAAATAATCCCTATTAGGACGAGGGAAAATACAATAGTCAACCAGAAATCAGCTCTGATTTATGTTCCAATTGCAGTCAGAGTTGTTGTCTCCACAGACTTAGCATAATTTCCACTCATTTATGCATCGACACGTTTCGGTGGGCAAGTAAATTAATAGCCAGCACCTTCTTCAGGAAAAAATATTTTGTTCACACTCTAACATGTTATATCTTTATGTGTGGGGATTACAAAGACCTCCAATGTTGAAAACTTTTTTTTTTAAAAGGGACACTTTCTCAGTTTCTTCGCATTGGTTTCTAGTCCCACAGCTATATATCCAATACGCAATCATTCAGTAAGCGTTACATTGGCAGCTTAAAACACCAGCAACAGTCTGAAGATCCGGTAAAAACGTCATAAACATGCAGTCCAAATCGCTACGGCATCACAGGTTACTTAGTAATACCGACGTATTTAAAAACAGAACCGCCAGCAGTCTGCGTAAACTCGAAGACCGGCATCTGGGGCATACGCCTCCATTGGTATGCAAATTGCCTACACAGAGGATGAAAGCTACCTACCCTGGCACACCCTTCAAAAGGCAATAGTAGACAACCGTGCAACGCAGCCTAAAATGGGTGAAACCATGCCCCTCCAAACATAATCATACCATTAATAAACAGATGAAACACAAAAGATATGTAACCATATCAATGCCTTGAATCAGATCAAAACATTGCAATACAACGCTGAGGCAATAAATACCCCTATTACATGTATCGCTGAAGATGGCTTCAACTGGATTGACTGTTCTATGACACCAGCGATTGTCGTTCGATTGTCACCCTTGGTTCCTGTTTCAAATTCATCAAAAATCCTTCTGTTTTAACACAATGGCATAATCAGCTTTCAGGTAGCTTGATTCATTATAACATAAAGCAAATGTTTTTGTCTAGGAATCCCTGTCGCTAGTTAAAAGTTTTTCCACTTCTCTGGTCACCAAAAGTCATAATTTTAACACAGCTGTTTCCCAAGAGCAAGTCTTGTCTCTGTCATGGGTTTATGTCTTGCTGTGCAGCATGGAACAAAGTCTTCAAATTTCCAGGGTTTTACCGGGAGGCCAAACCAACAATTTTGATAAGGTTTGGGGTTTTTCGCAGATAATTATAAGACTTCCCTTTTTCCACCTCCTATGTAAAAACAGATTTGTTATTGCCACTAATACAACATTTTTATAATTCCATTAACCAAGCACTTGCTCACTCTAATTAGGCGGAAAAATTAGAAAATGTAATTTGTAAAGCCAAAAGCTTGTCTGCAGCTGCTGTAACCTTCCCTTCACATCATAGGTCGACTTAACCTGCCTCATTGTGCTGCACAGTGTTCCCCACTGTTGAAATATCTTTAGTTGTTGGCTTAATAATGAGCAATCACCTGAAAAGAGTTTTGCCTTTGTCATGCCTTCCTTCTTCATCTTTCACTGTTTGTGCTGGCTGAGCCTCCTTCCTGATGGACCATAAGATATTCTCTACGCCACCAAAACAGGCTCCTTCATACAGCAATGAGGGCTCAAAATTCAGGAGAGCAGGAGCTGAGCCTTTATTCTTCCATCCGGACTGGAGTCCGCTCTAGAATAATTATGAGGGCCCTCGAGGGACCATCATATTTCTACTAGCGGTCCCTCTGACTTACTTGGCGATGGTAGCCATTACCATCATGGTAAAACTAATGGGATTGGACTTCAGTGTGCCCCAACACGCCCACTGTATTCACAATATCCCCTTCCTCCTTCCCTGTGCCTGGGTTTCACAGTCCATTCAGGATGCTTGAAGTGGGATTACTCCAAGCGGACCCTCCTCAGAACTTTCCCTCCTATACATTTGTCCAGTTCTCTTACCAAAGAGAAAGGTGAGCTCCTGGCCGACGCCTTTAGAGGATTAGGAATTGCACCAATCTCCATTCCTACTTTCCCTCTCAAGATGGCGGCCCCTAAGGAGAACAAATGGAATCCACAAGAAAGGATTCCATCTGCATGATTTATCCCTGTGTAAATAACGGCTGACCACAACTGCCGTGGATTACAGATTATTTTGAGGCAGCTATGCTATTACCCGCAGGTTGGGGGGATGCCTTCTCTCAGCTTGCCACCACAGTCCATCCACTCTCACTTGCAGCTTTTCCGCACAAGCGTTAACCTGCAGACAGGGCCCTTTGATCTGTTTTGTTGTAATCCATTAACAATGGACAACTCCTGCATGATTGGACTAGTTGCCAGAAGTAATACCTATGTGTTCAATGTCTGGGAAGACAACCCGCTACCATACGGCTAGACTTGGGAAGACTACATTTGCCACCTCATCCCACAGCAGGTGTGACTGGATGGAGAAGAGCGATGTGTCATAGTTCTGGCCCAGAATAGTTAAGATCAAAACTCATCACCCGTGAGCGCGACCTCAGAATGACTTAAAATGGCCTCTTTTCTGCTATGTGTTATCCTTTAACGTGTAGTTGATATTAAACTGCAACTTCATGTTAGAAATGGACACTGGGGAGAAATGAAGCCTTTTTATTTTCCTCAGTGTGTCAAAGAGGCAAAATGAAGACAGAATGTTGGCGCCAAGTATCTGCAGTATGCTTGTAAAAATGTACAGATAAAGGCTGAAGGAGGAGAGATATTTTGGCCTGATCCTAAAGGCTATTATGGTCCTGTCATGACCAAAATGCCCTGCATTTGTCACGAGTAGAAAGGAATAGGATCAACTTGAGCACAACCGTGTGCCTTTCCTCGTCACCCTTTCATGGTGATCTAGCAGTCCTCGTATCGTATCATCGCGCGTCAGATGTGTCCAGTCAGTTTTGGACTTCACGCATAGACTTGGAGTGCGATGCACACCAGCGTCTACCGCACTTCAAAGGGTAAATTTAAAGACACCAAAGCCTCACTGGCTTGCATCAACATTTCCATCAATTTGCTTCACAGAGAGCAGCTCAGGTGAATGTCTTGAGGTAACTAATGGATATTCAAAATTGCACAGCACCCTCCTTCGTTCAACATATGAGGGTTATGTTCCATTTAGTGTTAGAAAACGTTCATTTACAGCTTTTCATTAGATTAAATTGAATATTCATGTTTTTTCTACTCCTGAATGATAGTCCTTTCGTATAAAACGGTCAACACATGACAATGTGTGTATTAGACGAAATAATTATGATGAATACAAAATGGTGAAAAAGGAACACAATAAGTTTATTCATGGAAAATGTAGTTTGAGAGTACCATTGAAAACTGAAATGGGGTAAAGCCAGGAGTAACACGATTACCATCATATCGCAATTCCTTTTTTATTGATAGTGCCTACACCCCCTTTTTCCAATAAATAAACTCTTAGGTGAGACACTATTTTTATCCCATTTTTTCATCCTTTTCCATTATTCCTGGACACTTCTACCTGTACCGGAGGTAGCCTCGGGTGAGGCAGGCATCCAGCACGTTAATCGACTACCCTATGAATACGCCATGACTCCTGATGGGGCGGAAAAAAGATACACCGCAACGATAAAACCATGATGTCTATGAGGGTCTTCGAATACAAACCAAAGGTTTTGTAGATACCAGTGTCCATTCTATTTTTGATTATTGCGTATCTGTCCAGGGGAACTGAATGGACCTCTAATCCTCTTCCCTCCACTTTGATATAAAAAGATATAAAGCCAGGAGAGTCAGGTGAGACCAAGCACCTGGCCCTCCAATTAGCATCAGCCAACGACAGTCCTTCAGTGCCCCAGGAGCTGCTCCCCTGAGCCTGGGAGGGCTGGGCAACGACCCACAAGTCTCCTCTGTAGTGTGAGAAATGTGAATAGAAAGGAGATGTGCAAACTAAAGTTCAAGCAGCCGTGGGTTGAGCACGAGCTGGTGTCCAGCGACACAAAAAGAGTCATCGCCAGTCAAAGAAAAAAGAGAGGCACGTGTTGGAGGAGAGAGGAGAGGCCATTAGTAGAGGTTTTACGAGCCAACAAATTAACAATGAGAGCTCAGCTAGAGCCGAGCCCAGGGGCCCACACATGACCCGAGCCGTGTAAATAGTTGGGATCTAAATCATCCAACAAAGTTCACATGAAAGTATGGGAGTGTCTTTAAAATTTGAAAAAAGGCTCTTCTTTAACATACAGATGGTTTTCACCTTAATACAACAGATTATTTTGTACAGTGCACCCCATGAACTCAAGCATTGGAAGCCATATGTAATAATGAAGAAAAAGGAGGCGTAGTAAATGTAAATGTTTGCCTAGGATCAAACAATTTGGTCAAGCAAGGAAGCCAGGGTTAGTTCCAGATATTCAGGTTTCAAATTATGCAATTCACCCAATCAATGACTACCTCTCTGCCTCCTTTTTAACACCAGTGGCTTATGCTTTGATTTAATTCTGTCCACACGACGGTAGAGCGTGGGTGGCAGCCAGAAGCCATATTAAAGCTCAGCTCATTTTGGTCTCGAGGATCCAAGAGGACTCTGAGCTGAGCCAGAGTCAGGTCTCTGCTTTGAGACTTAAGACGATCGCCCACCTCTACCCACGTGGGCCCTCATTCAAAGAAGTTAGAAAATGTTTGTTCTATTCTAACAACTTTTAATCTCAGCTGTACCATTAATTATTTCTCATTTGGGAATTAGTCATTCAGAAAGTCGTTCTAGATCTATCGACATGTGCCCATGAGCTTCTCCACATGCATAGTCTCTGTATGCATTGGAAATGACAGAGAATTTCATAAAATGTTTAAAAATAACATTTGATCCACCTAATCAAGCTCCATCTCCTCGAGCCAAAATCTACTTCTGAGGTGAAAAAAGTTCCGGTTGTACTTACCCAAAATGTATGTTTAGAGGGGTTGATTTTTATGTTGCTATTACATCTACCTACAAGCGATTTACAATTCAAGCCAGCAATGAACAAGAGATCAACCCAAGCGAGGAGAAGAAGACAAGCTGGAGTAAAATAAGTGGAACCCAAATGGAAGCGAGAGGCTGATCAAGGACGGCCTACTACTGGAGAAGTGTGGCTCACTGGTTAGAGCGGCAGACTCTGAAGCAGAGATCAGGCCTGGGACCAGGGTTCAAGTCCCGACGCGGCAGGGTCTTGGGCTCAATGTCCGCGGACTCGATAATTCTCGCTTCAACGCCTACTCTAATCATGGGTCCCACGATGCAACTCTGGGCAATAGCTTGCTTAACCTCCACAACGGCCACTACAACACTGGGATGCGTGGCCACCACCTTGGGGGTGCCCAGGAGGGGCATCTCACAGGGAGAGCCAGGAAGGGTTCCACAGCGTTATACAGCGCCGGGACGCCCCGTTGGGGCAGCTGTGCGCTTTACAAAATACACTACATTTACATTTACTACTCCCGCTCTCTTTGTAAGAAAGCAGATACTATTCACGTAGCAAGGACAATTAACCCTGGAAATGAGACTTTGAGATTCTCACAATCACCAACCCTGACAGCACCATATATCTTGAAATGGGAAAAGAGATTAGAAGATGCTACGCTTTAAAGATTTGCAAAAACGCTCTACTCAACCACCTGTTGCTGAATAAGAACTGGCAAAATAAACTAGCCTCTAGCCCTCTGTATCAGACATAAGGTAGGACAGGAAACATGAGGTATCCCTTGCTGTAAATACCATCTGCATACAACTTTCTTAGAGTTGCTGGCATAAAATGAATGGCTCACGTCTTAGTTATTCTACCAGTCATCATTGATCCCGTGATACTTAGTCCAACATGCAACTACCTTCTTTTCAACGCGTGCCCCTTAAGTTACAGTCTGGGTTTGCTAGTTTTCTCACTGAACGCCTCATCCCTTGATGTTATTACAACCCTCTTACTAACACTTGGATTTTGATGATACCCAGATATTAATTTTCTTTACAGCCATCTTATACTGTCAGCCGGAGCTAAAACTATTTCAACATCTATTAATTACTGGGTAGCTTTACACTGCCTACCAGCTAACTCTTCAATCTCCCCACTAGACTCTCTCTGCCCCTCTCCAACTACCAAAGAGGCTTTGAGTTTGACTAACTTACCATCATCTTGTGATTTTATATAACACTGAAAACCATTGGACACCGAGCATTTAGAGCAGAGGGAGATGGTCAACACTGCCACAGTGGCCAGGTACCGCCAATTACATTTTAGAAAGATCTGCCGACACCGGTCACTCATTATGGACAAATTAGATCACTGCAACAGGGTGCCAGTAGGAGCTCCAATGTATGGATTCTCGCATATAAAAAAACACCTGTTTCACCGCCTATATAGCCTACTCCCTAATGCTTCTACGTCCCATCAACCTCTAGGCAGTCTGTCCACAGGTAGCATAGTTGAATATCACCTATTTATTTCCACTGTATGTAGCAGCAGCAGTATTATTGTCGAAGTCAATTCACTGTTAACACTAAGAGGCCAAGACAATGTTGTGCCTTAAAAATACACATGCATAGCATGTGTTCAAGGCTGTAACCCACTGCAGTTTTAGACATTCTTTTTCTATGATTTCTTCTCAACATCTGTACGAATATCCCCCACTGTTCTTCAAAGGTTGCCAGAACCTCCAAAACAAGATTATGGCACTGGGTGAGTCAAACACCTCTAATATCTCTTTCCTTTCCCTGCACCCAGAGCACGCCAAGAGCTGGGTGTCACCTCTGGCTTGTCTCTTGGTCTATTCATTCTCCTGACCTCTATCCTGTGGAGATGACCGCACTGCACAATTGCTTCGTTGCTGATACGTTCCCAGCTCTTTCCGTGGCTTCTGTCTCTGTCTGCAGCTTCAGGCAGTCTAAACTGGGCCCTGTCTCAAGGAGAGTGAGTGGTAGGTGCCAAGGCTTCAACAAGAAGGGACCTTCTGAGAAAGGCCCCCCCCACAACCTCTAAACGAAGCACTACAGGTCAGGGAGAGAAAGGGGGAAATTGACCAAAAACACACAAAAGATAATGTCTCTATACTGAAAGACAATCACATTTTTATATTCAACAAGTGTATTCATTCATTTTTGTCCCTTGATATTTAACAAAAGTTTTGAAAATATTACTTAAAAAGACATGCATATTCAAAAGACAAATTATTTAACATAGACTTTTTTCCCTTTGTATACAATATTTTCCATTTTGGATAAAGAATTTTATATATCTGTGAATTGAATACCACAAAGTGACACCCCTACAACATCATACGACACCATACTGTTAAACACCAAGTCACATACATACTCACTCATACCAATCAGACTAGCAAGCGAACCCTAAGAAAAACACATCAATATCCTGGTCAGAAGGGGAAACCATGACGCAACTCTCCATGACAAAGTCGTAGACAGTGCACATTTAAACTGGTCAACAAGAAGGGACCCCTGAGCACCTTCTATGCGAGGAGCGCAGTCGGTGGGCCTCAAGGTCTTGGGTTTTCAAGACACCCCAGGAGGGCTCCTCAAGCAGGAACAGTTCTTCAATATCCCTGAAAGCCAGCTTTTCTAGCCATGGCTTTTGGCAGGCATTCAGTCAGAGGAGCAGAGCAAAACCTCAGACTGCAACATCATAGTTATCCAAGTTCAAAGCAGTGTATTTCAGATAAGATAAATACAGTTTAACACTTATTTCATATATTACTTACAATAACAATTGTTGCCATCAATCTACATATAAAAAAAGAAATAAAAGCATCTAACACAATCTTCACAAATAAGTTTGAGGAATGCTTATGATGAGAGACATGCATCATTTCAAGAGGAAAAACTTTCAAGGAAACATCCCTAACTCATCTTTATCCCCCACAGTGGACACATACACAGGCATTTGATTCAGAGTGTAGTCTGACAGGGTGTACCCCCTTAATCGTGCTTGCTTGATGTATATAGTGAACAGTCTTGTTCTTATTACACAGACACTAGTTTGCTATTTTAGAGATTGCCTCAGCCACATCATTACTCCTAACCTGGAGCACATGCTTGTACTCCACCTTTCCAATCAGGGCTGGACTGGCCTCTGAGACATCTTGAAATCTCACCACGGACTGCAAGCTGGGTGGTTGCTGCTAGGATTGAAAGGGCCCCATCTAGCCCATGCCCTGCCCTAGTATCCTCACCACCCAAACAGCCTGCTTGCACCCCTGAATCTAAGCAGCACCTAGCACTGGACATGCATTATACCCACCCCAGTAGGAGAAGGAGCAAAGGCACATATATTGTGGAAGTTGAGATTATAAGCATACTACCAATGCTGCTTGCATTGAAATTGGGCTTTCCCTATTGAGGCAACGTGTTACCTGGCTTGGGGGTGGAGCCGGCATGCTGTGGTGAGCGGCTTCTGGCATGATAAAGAACTGAGGCAGGATTCATGTTCAGACTGCAGTGCTGCTGAACACTCCAGAGAAATGTGGATTCTGATTTGGTGCGGTTATTTGCATAGGGGGTCGTGTGGACTGGCAGCAGCTGTGTTATTTTGCATGCATGGCAACGAGGAAACCTCCATGGCAGTCTCGGATGTTCTTACCGGGGCAGTGTGGTAACTGGCATCACCTGTACCCCATGGACCCCTCTAAGGTGTGGAAGCTCAGCCTTTGCAAGAGGTTACTTGCTCCAGATCGGACACCCTGTGCATCTAGTTGGCACTGTGAGATGCCTTCTGTCACAAATAGCAACGAAGGGCTTTTTGAGCATCGGTGATCATGCTTGACAGACGCGCATTTTGAGTGGTTCTCTTCTCTGAGAAGCACCGTGGCAGACTGGCATATTATTAGCAACACGGGTTTTTGACAGGCTCTTAAATAGCACATGAACAGTGATGGGCGTTGTATCCTGACAGACTGTAAGCGAGTGGCCGCATCATGGTGGCCTTTCCAGCGCAGTGCAGAGCCGAGCTCTTGTTTTATGTCCCTGCAGGGCCTAAAGCAAAGTCACGTAACCCTTTATTTCTCGGAGGTAGTGCTTTATTTTCAGACAGCCCAGCACAGAACCATTGTTTCCAAGCAGTGCTATCTGAAATGAAAGCACTCGCTTCAATATATTACGTGTTAAATGAATTCGCCTCACTCCTTGCAGGCGCATAAAACAGGCACTGGGCCCTGCTCTGAGCTAAAAAAGACCCTTATGATATGGTTACAGGAAGGCTTCCGCTTGGCGTTGCATTCTGCATTGGTCTTTGTTGTACCCTGTATCAGCTTTGCATTGCATGCTCAGTAGCATAAAATATTTGCCTGCTTCGGATCAAAATGTTTTAGATCGAGTGTACAGGCAGCGCGTGCAAGCGCTGTCACTATGACGACAATCTTTTGTGTTTTAAAACAAAAAGTTCTACTAAAAGGGTTTTTAGCCCACCCATTACTTACCATTCGTTGCCTTCATAATCACTTATTTGCTGCCTTCTAATTCGGCAGCGCTTGCGACACTTCACTTCCTGGTACCTACTACTGAGCATGGCCCATGTACCAATTAATTACACTTTATTGATGTCCCTGTGTTGCTCACTCTGTGGTTAAGAAACGATTTTCGATTAGCAAAAAAAAAAAAAAAGATGCATTTGTTCTTTATTTGGTTTTTTTTCTACTCATGCAGTGTCTTTCTCTTGCACTTTAGACATGAATCATCTCTGTAATTTTCGGGGAGTCACACTTCCTTTATTTCCTGAAATGTAAAATTTTGATTGAAATAGCCTAGCTTTCAGCATCGCGTCTTTTTTTATGTATTCAGGCTGTAAAGCTTGATATATATATATATATATATTACCTACTGGCGGTAGGTAGTTATAGTTAGGATTTTTTTCAATGTTAAATCTCAAAATTCTATTTGGAATAACTTTGGCGCCGGTTGACGAATCTGCCTGAAAATTTCCTCAAAATGGCCTCGTCGAGCTCCGGTCCTTCCCTGAAAGTTTGGGGGGGATGCGTCAAGCGGGGGCCGAGATAAAAGGGGGGTCCCAAATCGCGTTTTCCCCATGTTAATTTCCATAGGGCGGTCGACCTCACTTTTAGCCCGAACGGCTGAACGGATTTACACCAAATTTGGCAAAAATTGTAGGGACTGGTAGCCCGATGTGCCTTTGCTATGTCTCAAGATATGTGCTCCAGTGGATTTTGAGTAATTTAGGTTAAAAAAAATATATATATCTATAGGCGCGCTTCGGTGCGCGCACCGGGGAGCGCAACGGGCGTACACGCGACTTGCGCGCGGAAAGCTGATTGGCTCACGGGTGTCTGTAAACATTCGAAACAGTCCGCAGCGGCCGCCATCTTGTGTCTCGGTAGGATGGAGACACAAGAGGTGGCCAAAACAAAGGGGGAATTGACCATAAGGGGGCAGAGTAGACCCTCCCTGACCCCCTAGGTTTGATGTGGAGGCTTTAAAAGGGCCCCGCGGGGCAAAAAAAAAAGATTTTTTTTTTTCGATTTTTGCGTGGGGAGCGCCCGGTACGCGCACCGGGGAGCACACCCAGAAGCGCACAACAGAGAAAAAAGAATGCCAGAGTTTAAAAGTTTTGGGCAATATTTTATAAATGGGAGGTAGTTCTGAAAAGAACTTTTTTTAATTCTTTTTGTTGTTTTATATTTTTTTATTATTTTTCTGAACATTTTTTTTATTTTTTAGTGTTTTTGAACAATTGTATATTTTTTGGGGGGTTTTTGAGGGAACAAACAAAAAACAGGGAATTGGAAATGGCTCAACAGGAGCAAAAAAAAAGAAAAGAATTACTGTTTTCTTTCCTTGCTGCATTTGTGGTTGTCTATAGCAGTATTTATTAAGGTGACGCTAAGTTCACCATAGCATAAAGTTTTGCCACACAAAATGCAAAGAAATTTGACCTTGCCAAATTTTGGTTGAATATTTGGCACCATTTGCCGTTCTTCTGGTCCAGAAAGTGAGGGTACTGAAGAGGAAGTGCTGGCCACTGGGGGTGGGTTGTGACGAAGTTCCCGGACTTCAGCCTGGGCCAAATTATTGGGATGCCACCTCTCCATGTGGCGGATCATGGTATAGTTACCAAAAGAATATTTCTTGGAAGTATTGCCCCTGGAGAGAACCTTGTCACAGATGAGACAGGCATCTGGAGTGTCGTTTTTAATCGGAGCCAAACCCACTGGGGTCAGTAACTTTTCCATTCAGGAATACAAGAGCACCCACTGGGGAGACAAACTGGGGGGGAACTACAAATCCCAGGAGGCAGTTCGCCCACCCGGGCGGGACTGAACAGTATTTAATCATCATCCCCCCACAAGCCGTCTTTTGTTTCCTGAATGTGCCAATGATTAAGGAATGCAAATTCTGAAACGCGTATGGCTATCCAGGAGCTGTGATGAAAGGACATTCTGTGTGCAGCCTGCAATTAAAGAGGTGAAACTTACTCTCCGTGTGAGGCGTCTTCAATTAAGGTTAACCTTGTGTGGCAAATGTTTGGCGGCTTTTTCCTAGTCGCGAAGACGCCCTGCTGTGGATCACAGATCTGCATCTCGCAACCACGAGGTGCGTAAAGAACGGAGAGCCACTCATTGCAGGACTGGTGAAAGGCATCTGGAGTGTCGTTTTTAATCGGAGCCAAACCCACTGGGGTCAGTAACTTTTCCATTCAGGAATACAAGAGCACCCACTGGGGAGACAAACTGGGGGGAACTACAAATCCCAGGAGGCAGTTCGCCCACCCGGGCGGGACTGAACAGTATTTAATCATCATCCCCCCACAAGCCGTCTTTTGTTTCCTGAATGTGCCAATGATTAAGGAATGCAAATTCTGAAACGCGTATGGCTATCCAGGAGCCGTGATGAAAGGACATTCTGTGTGCAGCCTGCAATTTAAGAGGTGAAACTTACTCTCCGTGTGAGGCGTCTTCAATTAAGGTTAACCTTGTGTGGCAAATGTTTGGCGGCTTTTTCCTAGTCGCGAAGACGCCCTGCTGTGGATCACAGATCTGCATCTCGCAACCACGAGGTGCGTAAAGAACGGAGAGCCACTCATTGCAGGACTGGTGAAAGGCATCTGGAGTGTCGTTTTTAATCGGAGCCAAACCCACTGGGGTCAGTAACTTTTCCATTCAGGAATACAAGAGCACCCACTGGGGAGACAAACTGGGGGGAACTACAAATCCCAGGAGGCAGTTCGCCCACCCGGGCGGGACTGAACAGTATTTAATCATCATCCCCCCACAAGCCGTCTTTTGTTTCCTGAATGTGCCAATGATTAAGGAATGCAAATTCTGAAACGCGTATGGCTATCCAGGAGCCGTGATGAAAGGACATTCTGTGTGCAGCCTGCAATTAAAGAGGTGAAACTTACTCTCCGTGTGAGGCGTCTTCAATTAAGGTTAACCTTGTGTGGCAAATGTTTGGCGGCTTTTTCCTAGTCGCGAAGACGCCCTCCTGTGGATCACAGATCTGCATCTCGCAACCACGAGGTGCGTAAAGAACGGAGAGCCACTCATTGCAGGACTGGTGAAAGGCATCTGGAGTGTCGTTTTTAATCGGAGCCAAACCCACTGGGGTCAGTAACTTTTCCATTCAGGAATACAAGAGCACCCACTGGGGAGACAAACTGGGGGGAACTACAAATCCCAGGAGGCAGTTCGCCCACCCGGGCGGGACTGAACAGTATTTAATCATCATCCCCCCACAAGCCGTCTTTTGTTTCCTGAATGTGCCAATGATTAAGGAATGCAAATTCTGAAACGCGTATGGCTATCCAGGAGCCGTGATGAAAGGACATTCTGTGTGCAGCCTGCAATTTAAGAGGTGAAACTTACTCTCCGTGTGAGGCGTCTTCAATTAAGGTTAACCTTGTGTGGCAAATGTTTGGCGGCTTTTTCCTAGTCGCGAAGACGCCCTGCTGTGGATCACAGATCTGCATCTCGCAACCACGAGGTGCGTAAAGAACGGAGAGCCACTCATTGCAGGACTGGTGAAAGGCATCTGGAGTGTCGTTTTTAATCGGAGCCAAACCCACTGGGGTCAGTAACTTTTCCATTCAGGAATACAAGAGCACCCACTGGGGAGACAACCTGGGGGGAACTACAAATCCCAAGAGGTAGTTCGCCCACCCGGGCGGGACTGAACAGTATTTAATCATCATCCCCCCACAAGCCGTCTTTTGTTTCCTGAATGTGCCAATGATTAAGGAATGCAAATTCTGAAACGCGTATGGCTATCCAGGAGCCGTGATGAAAGGACATTCTGTGTGCAGCCTGCAATTAAAGAGGTGAAACTTACTCTCCGTGTGAGGCGTCTTCAATTAAGGTTAACCTTGTGTGGCAAATGTTTGGCGGCTTTTTCCTAGTCGCGAAGACGCCCTGCTGTGGATCACAGATCTGCATCTCGCAACCACGAGGTGCGTAAAGAAAGGAGAGCCACTCATTGCAGGACTGGTGAAAGGCATCTGGAGTGTCGTTTTTAATCGGAGCCAAACCCACTGGGGTCAGTAACTTTTCCATTCAGGAATACAAGAGCACCCACTGGGGAGACAAACTGGGGGGAACTACAAATCCCAGGAGGCAGTTCGCCCACCCGGGCGGGACTGAACAGTATTTAATCATCATCCCCCCACAAGCCGTCTTTTGTTTCCTGAATGTGCCAATGATTAAGGAATGCAAATTCTGAAACGCGTATGGCTATCCAGGAGCCGTGATGAAAGGACATTCTGTGTGCAGCCTGCAATTAAAGAGGTGAAACTTACTCTCCGTGTGAGGCGTCTTCAATTAAGGTTAACCTTGTGTGGCAAATGTTTGGCGGCTTTTTCCTAGTCGCGAAGACGCCCTGCTGTGGATCACAGATCTGCATCTCGCAACCACGAGGTGCGTAAAGAACGGAGAGCCACTCATTGCAGGACTGGTGAAAGGCATCTGGAGTGTCGTTTTTAATCGGAGCCAAACCCACTGGGGTCAGTAACTTTTCCATTCAGGAATACAAGAGCACCCACTGGGGAGACAAACTGGGGGGAACTACAAATCCCAGGAGGCAGTTCGCCCACCCGGGCGGGACTGAACAGTATTTAATCATCATCCCCCACAAGCCGTCTTTTGTTTCCTGAATGTGCCAATGATTAAGGAATGCAAATTCTGAAACGCGTATGGCTATCCAGGAGCCGTGATGAAAGGACATTCTGTGTGCAGCCTGCAATTAAAGAGGTGAAACTTACTCTCCGTGTGAGGCGTCTTCAATTAAGGTTAACCTTGTGTGGCAAATGTTTGGCGGCTTTTTCCTAGTCGCGAAGACGCCCTGCTGTGGATCACAGATCTGCATCTCGCAACCACGAGGTGCGTAAAGAACGGAGAGCCACTCATTGCAGGACTGGTGAAAGGCATCTGGAGTGTCGTTTTTAATCGGAGCCAAACCCACTGGGGTCAGTAACTTTTCCATTCAGGAATACAAGAGCACCCACTGGGGAGACAAACTGGGGGGAACTACAAATCCCAGGAGGCAGTTCGCCCACCCGGGCGGGACTGAACAGTATTTAATCATCATCCCCCCACAAGCCGTCTTTTGTTTCCTGAATGTGCCAATGATTAAGGAATGCAAATTCTGAAACGCGTATGGCTATCCAGGAGCCGTGATGAAAGGACATTCTGTGTGCAGCCTGCAATTAAAGAGGTGAAACTTACTCTCCGTGTGAGGCGTCTTCAATTAAGGTTAACCTTGTGTGGCAATATATATATATATATATATATATATATATATATATATATATATATATATATATATATATATATATATATATATATATATATATTACCTACTGGCGGTAGGTAGTTATAGTTAGGATTTTTTTCAATGTTAAATCTCAAAATTCTATTTGGAATAACTTTGGCGCCGGTTGACGAATCTGCCTGAAAATTTCCTCAAAATGGCCTCGTCGAGCTCCGGTCCTTCCCTGAAAGTTTGGGGGGGATGCGTCAAGCGGGGGCCGAGATAAAAGGGGGGTCCCAAATCGCGTTTTCCCCATGTTAATTTCCATAGGGCGGTCGACCTCACTTTTAGCCCGAACGGCTGAACGGATTTACACCAAATTTGGCAAAAATTGTAGGGACTGGTAGCCCGATGTGCCTTTGCTATGTCTCAAGATATGTGCTCCAGTGGATTTTGAGTAACTTAGGTTAAAAAAAATATATATATCTATAGGCGCGCTTCGGTGCGCGCACCGGGGAGCGCAACGGGCGTACACGCGACTTGCGCGCGGAAAGCTGATTGGCTCACGGGTGTCTGTAAACATTCGAAACAGTCCGCAGCGGCCGCCATCTTGTGTCTCGGTAGGATGGAGACACAAGAGGTGGCCAAAACAAAGGGGGAATTGACCATAAGGGGGCAGAGTAGACCCTCCCTGACCCCCTAGGTTTGATGTGGAGGCTTTAAAAGGGCCCCGCGGGGCAAAAAAAAAAGATTTTTTTTTTTTCGATTTTTGCGTGGGGAGCGCCCGGTACGCGCACCGGGGAGCACACCCAGAAGCGCACAACAGAGAAAAAAGAATGCCAGAGTTTAAAAGTTTTGGGCAATATTTTATAAATGGGAGGTAGTTCTGAAAAGAACTTTTTTTAATTCTTTTTGTTGTTTTATATTTTTTTTATTATTTTTCTGAACATTTTTTTTATTTTTTAGTGTTTTTGAACAATTGTATATTTTTTGGGGGGTTTTTGAGGGAACAAACAAAAAACAGGGAATTGGAAATGGCTCAACAGGAGCAAAAAAAAAGAAAAGAATTACTGTTTTCTTTCCTTGCTGCATTTGTGGTTGTCTATAGCAGTATTTATTAAGGTGACGCTAAGTTCACCATAGCATAAAGTTTTGCCACACAAAATGCAAAGAAATTTGACCTTGCCAAATTTTGGTTGAATATTTGGCACCATTTGCCGTTCTTCTGGTCCAGAAAGTGAGGGTACTGAAGAGGAAGTGCTGGCCACTGGGGGTGGGTTGTGACGAAGTTCCCGGACTTCAGCCTGGGCCAAATTATTGGGATGCCACCTCTCCATGTGGCGGATCATGGTATAGTTACCAAAAGAATATTTCTTGGAAGTATTGCCCCTGGAGAGAACTTTGTCACAGATGAGACAGGTGACTTTGGGGGCGTTCACCTTTTTTTGGTCATCTGGAAAAGAAAAAATTTGCAAATGAAGTGCACTTTGACGTGCCTTTGTCTTGGTTCTTCTGGGAGGTAGACCCTTTGATGTTGATCCTCCTCCTCTTCTTCCTCCTCTTCTTCTTGTCCTCCAAGAAACTGTGGTGGTGGACCTTCTTTTCTGGGTGGTGGGGGTGGTGGTGGGGATGCACCAGCTGCAGCAACAAGTGATGCCATTCTTTCCTCCAAAATAGCTCTTGCTCTCTCAATGAAGAAGGTAAGAATGAGGAAAAAAGGAGGGGGCTTTCATTATTTGGAGAAAAAAAATGAAGAGAACCAATGAAAAGTGTTATTTTCAAGTCACATGACCCGATGCGCTTACGTTATGCGCTCCGGCGTGCTTACGTTACGCGCTCCGGGCCACGCCGCGGAGCGCTTCCGGGTGCGTTTACGCAGCGCGTCATAAGACGCATCACGCGGCTACGCGATACGTCACGCTTACGCGACGCGTCACGATGTTGTTTTCGATCGCGACATTGGCGCTAACGGGACGCTTCCCGGTTCGTGCACCGGGGCGCTTCAAAATAGTACGCTTTCCGGGGCGCGCACCGGAAGCGTTCCAAGACAAAAAATATATATATATATATATATATATATTTTTTTTTTTTTTAAATGAAAAATTGTAAGGACTGATAGCTATGTCTCAAGATATATGCTCCCGTTGTTTTTAAGAAAATTAACTTTTAAAAAATATATATTGGCCTATATTTGGGCTTTATATATGTTAGAGCCCAAATGTAGCCCAAATGTAGCCCAATGTAGCCCAATGTAGCCCAATGTAGCCCAAAGATGGCCACCAGAGACAAAAAAATACAAATGTAGCCCACATATCAGCCAGATGTAGCGCAACTATAGCCCAATGATAGTATGTACCAGAGTGTTCTAAAGAACAACTAGAGCGGTAACAGTCTTACGTATAAAGTGAGACTTTTAGTTAGGAATTAGCATTAAAAAACCTTTGAAATTCACTGAAAAAACCATAGGTTTCACACCAGTTATAGTTAGGAATTAGCATTTAAAAAACCTATTAAATTCACTGAAAAAACCATAGGTTTCACACCAGTTATAGTTACCTGGAAATTTTACTGGCATAAAACCATTGAAATTCCCACGTTATAGTTAGTTGGACTCACTATAACTTGCGCGTGTAATGCACTGCTGATGACATCACATATTACATCACTCATGACATGGTCAGGGACATCACTCATGACATCACTGATGACACCATCCTTGTGAATGAGAGACTGACCTCCTTTCACTGTAAAGTAACCCTTGAAACAAATATTAAAAAATAGAAACTAACATTTTCAAAAAAGTGGAGATACCTATACCAGTTACAACAACCAATTCAGTTATTCCACCATTTACATACACATCCACTCATTCACCAACAGTTCTATATAGTCAGTCATACATATACTCACTCATCATATGTAGTGAGACACCTATACATCCGTTAACACACCGACAGTCTTCCATAAGTTGCTCACACACATATTCACACATGCAAATAAAATATTGAACATCCATTTGTTTGCATATACAGCTATACACACACTACCACCTTACTTCTAAGGAAACTTACACATACTTACTCTCTTAAACAATCACTTATAGAAACACATACTTATTTAAACAAGAACTCTTTCAATGTCTGACTCTCACATATACTCACTTATATACACCAATACTCACATATACTAGATTAAAACATATGTAGTTACTGATAAAGACACTAGTAAGACAGTCATTCAATTACTAACACATACATATACACACTCATTCACACATACAGTCCGGCACATATGCTGTCTTTAAAACACATACAAACAGTGAGTCATTCATTGATGCATCTATGTGCTAAGTAACACCCCCACCAAATCATAGACGCTTATACTGATACTAAAAAAACATCTAATAACCCATATACACACACATGTAGCTACTCACCAACCCATGCAGCCACTTATACACAAAGTGAAACACTGATACAAACATTTAAATATTTAAACAATACTCGCTAATATATGTATTCACTATGATACACTTAATAAGCCAGTTAACCAATCAATTTTTTTTTTTGAAAAACATCCATTAAGACACTTATTGAAACATTTATTCTTCCATCGAGCTTTACATATACATATATAAAACATATTTATTTTTCAGAAAGACACACATTCACTGGATGGTGTCATCAGTGATGTCATGAGAGATGTCACTGACCATGTCATGAGTGATGTAATATGTGATGTCATCAGCAGTGCATTACACGCGCAAGTTATAGTGAGTCCAACTAACTATAATGTGGGAATTTCAATGGTTTTATGCCAGTAAAATTTCCAGGTAACTATAACTGGTGTGAAACCTATGGTTTTTTCAGTGAATATATATATATATATATATAAATAAATCTAAGTAGCTTATGACTACCGCGGTCCAAGTACATTGTCTGCAGCGCTAGGACGCCTGAGGGTAGCTATTGCGCTATATAAATTGTTTTTTCATTTCATTTCATTTATATATATATATATATCCACAGCTCATGAACACCAGCCAGATGCACACGCGAGCGGGTGCACGCAGAACGGGGGTGTGCCCGTTTATGAAATAGCGGCTCCAAGCATCCACGGACAGTCAGTCCAAAAGGAAAGCAGCACACGCAGGGGGTAGTTCCTCAGCAAAATTTATTCAGGGAACTTTACAGCAACGACGCGTTTCGCCAGAGGGCTTCGTCAAGATGTGCAAAGAGCGGAGGCGCTCGTCTCATTTAAAAGGTGTCATACATCCACATTGGAGATAAAGAACAAAGAAGGACTACAACACTGTTGTTGAAAGGGTCCGCCATCTTAGGATGGAGTATATAAACATATTCTTATACACGTATCCAATTAAACATATGTAACTATCGGTACAATGCTCGAAATGTTACATGACCCCACAAGTTCTATTTATGCATGTATGCTACAATAGTAATTCAGCCCATGATGGGCAACAGTAGTCCAACTCTCTCCCTCACATAAGTGAAGCCCAGACGAGCGCCTCCGCTCTTTGCACATCTTGACGAAGCCCTCTGGCGAAACGCGTCGTTGCTGTAAAGTTCCCTGAATAAATTTTGCTGAGGAACTACCCCCTGCGTGTGCTGCTTTCCTTTTGGACTGACTGTCCGTGGATGCTTGGAGCCGCTATATATATATATATATATATATATATATATATATATATAAAATTTCCAATCCTGGTTCCTTGAGTACGGAATGAGGCGCTGACACCGTGGGATCACGATCAAAGAAGAGTTGTTTTTTTTCATACGATCGGCTTGACGCGTTTCGACTGCAGAACCGCCTTGCTCACAACATTTTGACACTGTGTGAATAGGTAATATATATGTGTGCTTAGGTGATTGGCTTGAACGTGGCGTTAGTGGGTTCCTATGGAAACTTCCCCTGCTTAACAGTCATGGCAAAGGTATGCTACATAACATATGTTGAGTCATGTTTATGCAGTCTTTCCTTTAGAAACATTATTGCTATTTTGGCACTTATTCAATTTCACATCACATTTACAAATTGGCATATGTAAAGGAGAATAATTAAATTAAACAATACAGTAAAAGACTAATGTTTCTGGCACAATTAGTGTTTGGGAAGTTAAGCATTCTGGCAATTTCAATATTAACATTGGTGCAGTGAGTGCTATATATATACAGTGCTATTTGTACTTCTTTGTTCTTGCCCATGTGTGAGTGCTACATCGCTTATGTTGAGTTCTCACTAGGTTTCCCTGATGTTCGTATTGATTGTTTGCGTCACTCGCAATCGTGTGTTGTACTTGCTGCATTGTGGGCCAGTGCCCCTTGTGCAGTGAACCTGATTCTGCCCCTGTGAGCGGACATATGATGTACACTAGATCCAGAAGCAACCCTTGATAGGGTGCTGGATTGGATATATATTACCTACTGGCGGTCGCCAGTCGGTAGTTACAGTTAGGACCTAGCTACCATAGGAAATCCACAACATTCTATTGGGAATAACTTTGGCGCCGGTGGAGGAATTTGCATGTAATTTTCCAAAATTTAGGCCATCTCTGCTCCGCTTCTTCCCTGCAAGTTTCGGGGGGATTCGTCAAGCGGGGGCCGAGAAAAAAGGGGGGTCCCAAAACATGTTTTCCCCATGTTAATTTCCATAAGAGGAATAGACAAGGCTACAGCCCGAACCACTGAACGGAATTACACCAAACTTTGCAAAATGGTAGAGACTGGTACGCAGAAGTGCCTTTTCTGTATTTGGTGAAAATTGCTCCAGTGGTTTTTACGAAAATTAGGTTTAAAAACTCATATATATCTATATGCGCGCTTCCAGCGCTTACCGGTACGCGTACCGGGGAGCGCACCCGGCGCGACACGGAAGTGCGCGAGCGGAAACCTGATTGGCTCTCGGGTGTCTGTCAAAATTTTAAACAGTCTGGAGAGTCCGCCAACTTGTATCTCAGTAGAATCGAGACACAAGAGGTGAAAATAAAAAGGGGGAAATGATTATAAGCGGGCAGGGTAGACCCTCCCTGACCCCCTAGGTTTCCTGAGGGGGGCCTAGAAGGACCCTGAAGGGCAAAAAAACATTTTTTTTGTTGAAATGTTCGTGGGGTAAGCGCTGGGTGCGTTCCCATGTACGCTTCCCGGTACGCGCACCCGGAGCGCACCACGGGGAAAAGCAGTGTAAAAAATTAGAGTAAAAAAATAATTTAGAGTGCCTAATGGTAGGGTAGCTCTGAAAAGAGCTGTTGTGTTATGTGGGTGTTTTTTGTACCTACAAGTAGGTAGCAATGCGGAGTCTCAAATTCAAGAGGAAGACTCTATTCCCTTCATCTGTAAAATGTACACCATCTCCCCTATAGATGCCTTGCATGTTGTAACGCAATTTTTTGTGGTTTATGGAACCCATACCATAGTCTCTGAGGAAAGCAGAAACAGATTTATTCACATGTTTCCTTGCTTTCTCAATCTGTGGACAAAATTGGTTAGACCAGTTTCATTTTTGCCTTTGGCATATATTAGAAAATACCAAGGCAGCCGTTCCTTCACCCTCCTTCATCCCCGTTCCCTTAGTCTGGTTCCCTCACTACCCCTCATTCCCTATCTTTCTCTCCCTTTCCCTTTACTTTCATCCCCCACTCACCTTCTCTCAGTACCTATGCTTCAGTCCTCTTCCCCTCTATTCTCTTCCTTCGCTCATTCACTTATTCCCCTTCCCTCACTCACTTTACTCACTCTTTCTCTCACTCCCTCTGTCCTGTCACATCCTCATTCTCCTTCCCTCACTCCCTCTCTCTTAGCTTTACTACCTCCGTCCCCTCACTCTCTCACTCCTTTTCCGTCACGCTCACTCCCTATAACTTTGGAACACTCCCTCACTTAGCTTTCTATGGTCCCTCACTCAGTCTCCTTCACTTACTCTTTCCTTCAGTCCCTCTGTCTCCTCACTCCCTCACTCCCCTTGTCTCATGCTCACTTGCCTTTATCCACCCTCTATCACCCCTCTTTACTCACCCTCACTGGCCTTCTCTCATTCTCCTTCTCCCCGTTTCCTTACTCCACTTCCCTCACTACCTCTCGTTCCCCATTCCTTTACTCCCCTTCCCCTCTCTCCCCTCCACCACTTACCAGCTCTCAGTCACTCAACTTCAGTCCCCTTCCCCTTCTTTCTATCTTTTGCTCCCTCAGTAATTCCCCTTTTCTCAGTCACCTTACTCAACTTCATTCACTACTTCTCTCACTCCCTCTGTCCTCTTACATCCTCACTCCCCTTCCCTCACTCTCTCACTGTTACTCTCACTCCCTCCATCCCCTCACTTTGTCACTCCCCCTTCCTTCACACTCACTCCCTTTAACTCACAAACACTCCCTTACTTATCTTTCTATGCTCCCTTACTTAGTCTTCTTCTCTCACTCCCTCCTTTAGTACCTCTATGTCCTCACTTCCTCAATCCCCTTGTCTTATGCTCACTCGCCTATATCCACCCTCTATCACTCTTCTTTCTTCAACGTCACTGCTCTTCCCTCACACTTCCTCACCCCCATTGCCTTACTGTACTTCCCTCACTTATCGTCATTCCCCATGTTCACTCCTCTTCCAGTCCCTCCCCTCCCACACTCACTTTCTTTCAGTACCCCTTCTTTACTTCCTTTCCCCGCTCTCCCCTTCCTTCACTCATTCACTCATTCCCCTTCCCTCACTCACCTTACTCCACTTCACTCACTCCTTCTCACATTCCCTCTGTCCTCTCACTGCTCTCCTCTCACTCCATCTGTCTTACCCTCACTCCCTCTCTCCCCTCATTCTCACTTCCCTTCAATCACCCTCACTCATCTTCAATCCCTTACTGTCATCAACTCACTCTCACTCACTCCACCTTCCTTCTTCCTCACTCCACTAGCCTTACTCGCACTCCAATTACTTTATCCTCCCTCACCCTCTTTCCCTCAATATCAATCCCCTTTTTTCACCTTGACTCATTTCTTTCCATCACTCCCTGTCACTCTCGTTCGTTCACTCCACTTCAACTCACTCTTGTTTACAACTCACCTTCTCTCACTCCTCTTCTGACACTTGTTTGCTCTGTCACTTTCTCCCCTTCGTTCACTCATTTCATTCATTCATTTATTCAGTACACATTCTCAGAAAAAAAGAATTGCAAAATCTGTAAAGAATATCGCTCTTTTTGGAGAATTGGAGTTAGTTCTTAAAAGAACTTTTTTTTCTTCTTTTCTTTTTATATTTTTTTTACAACTTTTTCATAACGATTTTATATTTTTATTGTAATTTTTTCAGGGGGAAAACAAAACCAGGGATTCCAAAACTGCTCAACAAGAGCAAAAAAAAAGGTGAAAAATTAGGGATGGGAATGGCAGCGGTGTTCCTCTCTCCTCCGAGCAATCAGTTCAATACTCTGCTCCCCATAACAGAGCAGTTCATCGCAGTCCATGCATAGAATTTTGATGCGTGCAAACTGCGGCTACACGTTCAGGATCATTCTTCTACCTTCTCTTCCAGAATCTGTTGCACCACCAGTCAAGGTGCTGGCCCCATCTCTCGGTGCATTCCGTGCCAGGTCCCTGACACTCTGCCGGGCATAGATCTGAGGGTGCCTTCTTTGCACATGTCTAATCATGGTGGGGTTCCCAAAACTGTATTTTTTTCTGGGGTCACCACGTGAAATAATTGTGTGACATATCTTGCATTCCACCTTTGGAGCATTTACTTTCTTCTCACCTTCTGGAATGCTGAAAAACTTCCAGATAAAGTGCTCCTTAACTTTTGGTTGAGGAGAGTCCTCATGGAGAAACTCATCAGAGTCACTGCTGCTTGATGCTCTTGCAGCCATTCTTTCCAAAGAATTGAAGAAGAGAAAAAGGGAACAGGTCTTGCTCTCTCCAAAGTGAAAGAGGTAGTGAAGGAAATGAGTGGAGTTTTCATTAGTTGTAAAAAAAACTGTTAACAACCAATGAAAAGTGTTATTTTAAGGTCACATGACTTGACGCGCTTACGCTACGCGCTCCGGAGCGCTTCCGTGGGGCGCTTACGCGGCACGTACATAGGGGCTTCCAGGGGCGCTTACGCGGCACGTACGTAGGCGCTTCCGGGGGCGCTTACGCAGCGCGCCTGCATGACATTTTGTTAAATTTTAGGAAATGCGTTTAAAGTTAAAATACGGTTATTTAAAATCAAAAATACTACTTTTATGAGTATGCCACTGAATGTCTTGCATTATTATTTACTTATTTTTTTTTCACACGCGGAAATAGCGCTCTCGCTACGTGTACATGTGCGTTTACGGGTGCGCGAACCCTGAGCGCTCCGAGGTAAAATGATAAAAAAAAAACGACATGAAAAATACATAGAAAAATTTATTTTAGATTTTTTTATTAATTAAAAAATATAATAATAAATAGTTATAAAAAACAGCTATTAAAAAAACTTAATAATTCACTTTCAAAATCGTAGGTTACAAAATCGTTATAGTAAGGAATTAGCTTTTAAAAAACCTTTGAAATTCAGTGAAAAAACCATAGGTTTCACACTCATTATAGTTAGGAATTAACATTTAAAAAACCTGTGAAATTCACTGAAAAAAACATAGGTTTCATACCAGTTATAGTTAGCTGAACATTTTACTCATACAAAACCATTGAAATTCCCACGTTTTAGTTTGTTGGACTCACTATAACTCACGCGCCCGCAATCCACTGCTGATGATGTCACAAATTACATCATTCATGATATGGTCAGTGACATCACTGATGACATCTAAAATGACATCACTGATGACATCACTGATGACATCTCAAATGACATCACTAATAACATCACTGATGACATCATCTGGTGACTGTGTGTTTCTGTAAAGTTTAAATATGTTTTACATATTGAAGAATGAGTGATGCATATGTGTCTGGATGAAGGATTTAGTAGGTGCGTGATTGTATAAGTGAGTGATTAAATGTGTCTTACTGAATGCATTGGTTAGTGACTAAACTGTCTGAATGTGTGCATCAGTATGTCTGTTGTTGTGTAAGCTGCTGCATCTGTTGATCAGTAGTTATATGAGTGGCTATATGGGTTATTGATTGGTTGCCCAAGTATTTGTATGTGAGGCTGAGTGTGTGTGTGGGTGGCTGGGAGATGTGTGACTCTGTGCATAGATGTGTAAGCAATTGATTCATCTGGTGTATGGGTTCAAGAGTGCATTTGGAAACAGCTGTATGGGCGGTTGACTGTGTGCATGGGTGTTTTGGTGACTGAATGGATATCTCAGTGCTACATTTCCAAGTAAGTAGATATGTAAAACACAGTGCATGTGAGAGTTGGCATATATAAATGACTATACATGAGAGCCAGTGATTGTGTGAGTGGCTGTATGGATCAATGTGTACTTGTATCAGTGATTGTATAAGATAGTAAGTATGTGTTAGTATATGTTTGTATATTTGAGGTGTTGTCTATATAACTGTATAGATGAGGAAATGGGAGTGTGATTGATTCTTTGCATGACTGTATGTAGTTACTGCTATTGGTGTGTCAATAATTTCAGGAATGGTAGTTTGTATTTAACACTTAGTGTATCAAAGGTTAGATTAGAGTGTGAGCAGGTGCATCGTATTATCACATGGATGATGTCATCAGTGATGTTTTTAGTGATGTCATTTGAGATGTCATCAGTTATGTCATTTGAGATGTCATCAGTGATGTCATCAGTGATGTCACTGACCATGTCATGAATGATGTAATTTGTGACATCATCAGCAGTGGATTGCGGGCGCATGAGTTACAGTGAGTCCAACTATCTATAACGTGGAAATTTCAATGGTTTTGTATGAGTAAAATGTTCAGCTAACTATAACTGGTGTGAAACCTATGTTTTTTTCAGTGAATATATATATATATATATATATATATATATATATATATATATATATATTTTTTTTTTTCCACTGTGTACTTTTTTTTATAAAAAGGTCTCAATGTATTTTTGGGACGTGTTAATGATTATCACCTTTGGCTTGTAAATGGCACGTGTAAGCTTTTTTGGGACACTTCATCCAGTTGTTTGAGCTGCTCTTAATACACGCAGGAGAACGTTAAGTGCACTCAGATTATGGTGGCATTTCAAATGTAAAGCAGCAGTTGTGCGAAGTATGCCGTGTTTTATACCTTTGCTGAGTTCTGAAAGCAGACTGTCGCTCCTCTCTTCTCAAGACCCATCTGTCCCCCAGTGCTCGCCCAAACCTGCATTTTCACAGGGACACAATTGATAATGCGGAGGCACTGAGAAGAGCTCGCAACTCTCCTAACAAGAAAGCTTGAATGGGGTTTACGCCAGCACATGATTAAAATATGGGCTACTATATTACACCTACTTGATTGTTTGTAGAAACCAGAGCCGTTGATTCCACTCAGTACATTGAGTATTTCCACACTACTATGGTCTGCACTTCCTGGGCAGCTAGGCTGTGTTAAACGCTCGTGTTTGTTATATTTGGAAGCCCCATTCACGTGCAAGACAAAAGCCCCATTAATATAAAATGGATTGGTCTACTTTGTAACAAATATTTTACCTCGCGCAAATGTGTGGGATTATGAAGTAATTGGCCTTTTAGGTCTCACCTATGACAGCGCATGCGCTCTTTCTTGCAATAGATTGGGGCTCCGTGCTGCTGTACAGCATGGCTAAACAAGCATTTGCAATGCAATAGGTCTCGCATTAGGAAAGTTTGAGCTATTGGTATTATAAATGACAAATTTTTTATTTGTGTTGGTTTTAAAAATGCAGAAATTAATAGCTTTGTCATTTACAATGCCAATAGTTATAAATTTTGCAAATGTGACACCTATAGCATTTGTAATGCAATATGTGTTGTATTTACGTGACTTACATGTATTGATATAACAAACAACAATGGTTTTTATTTTTTTTAAATAATTAATACTTGATTAAAAGTTATTGTAATTTATTATGGCAATAGCTTAAACTTTTGTAAATAACTTATGAAGATTATGTTCAGTGTTTTTTATTGTGACGAAAATGCAAGAACAGAAGTGAAATATTAACATCTTTTTGTGACATTTGTAATAAAGCTTGAAACATTGAGAGAACATATTTGAACCAGTTGTTGTTGAATGGTTGCACAGATTGATTCTGTGGTATTGCTGAGTGATGCTGTGGTGTTGCGATAGAGTGAGGGCGATGGGTAGAGTGGGGGCGATGGGTAGAGTGGGGGCGATGGGTAGAGTGGGGGCGATGGGTAGCTGGGTAGAGTGAGGGCGAGAGGGTGTGAGGGTGAGAGGGTTGTGATGGTGAAGGTGTGAGGGTGAGTGAAGTTGCAGGATCCCCTCTGGTCACTTGTTTAGGGCCCCACAGCCACAGAACCCATCACACAGGCTGATCTCAAAGTGCCCCAGAAATGTTAGAAGGACCAGGGCTGACAAACTCCACCATAGTCCTGCCAATCCTTAATGGTGTACGACGAGCAAGACATTAGGAAGGGGATAGTGAACTAGAGAGTGCAAGACACCTGGTATTACTGAAGAGCAGTCGAAGAGCCGCTGCACTGAACTGTTCCAACGGTGGTTTAGTAACCCTAGAAGGCATCGCCGAAATCTGTGTGCACCATACAAGTCAGACATGGAAAGCAAGGCAGGGCTGTCTCAACACTTCATCCTTCTGAGGCTTAAGATCTGAGTACTATTTAGTTGGGTCGATAAGCACCGCACAGGTGCAGTAGCACGAAGAGATAAACTTGTTGCAAGAAGTGATGACTACAACAGCCAAGCTACACAAAACAAATCATTGAAACCACAGCATTGCCACAGGACATCTGCATTATAGCGCCAGCTATACACATCGAACTGCTCTTGCGCTATAGACCTGTCATCTTTCACTGGAGCGAGGACTGGTGTGCACACTGTAGAAGCCAAGAGAGGGAGCGAAGAGCAGCTGGAGGGTGGGAGGGAAAGAAGACGGAAGAGCAACAAGCTCTCGGCATTCCGTGGCGGGGGGCAGGGAATCAAAGGACAGCACGGACAGTAAACAAGCAGTGGTAAAGGAGTCACGGCCTGCGTCCGTGAATAAGTGCTGCGTGCTCAGTTGATTCCTCGAGGCCTCTACCAAAGCACTGGTAGAGCACACAGAGTGTGCACACTATCTAGTTTTGATGACTTGGCCTGGGTGAAATTTAAATTAACCAATCGTAATTGGCATCATTGCAGAAGTTTGGTGTTATTCTGGTGACGTGAAATTTCCAGTTTCCAGAATTACGCTATTGAACTGAGTTGTGCTGCCATTCACAGCAAAATCATGGTGCAGTAACACCGTGAACAACCAGAACGCAAGTAGCTGTTGCTCGCTGCACTTGGGTTTTTTACACTCTTTTTTTTGGTTAAAATACGTTGTCATGTTAAAAATCGACGCGAGGGTGCATTTTGCAATAAAATATTATGCAAAATAACAGATTTGCATTGCTCGTAATCATGCATGATTTTGTGTAATTTTCCCATTTGTGTATTTAAATTAAAGCAACATTTTGCAAACTGCTAGTGATGACAGAAATAAACGAGAAGCATCAGCAAACTTACAAGACCATATGTAATGTAACTGGTCCTAGCTCTCTGGTACCTTCGGGTAAAGTTTGCGCTATATAAAGTCGCATTAAAATAAATAAAAAACAATCCCCAGATGGCTATAAGTGCCGAGAAGGAGCAGCAAGCTTACAAGAGCATATGTGATGTAACTTATCCTTTTGTAAAGCGCTCTGACACCTTCGGGAAAAGTTTGCACTATAAAAAGTAGCATTAAAATAAATAAAATAAAACACAATCCCCAGATGGCTATAAGTGCTGAGAAGCAGCAGCGAGCTTACACGAGCTTTACAACAGCAACAAGATTTAGAAACAGAACAGCATGTGTGCTTTAAAAGTTAAAAAGTGGTGCAGCGTGCGGACTTTAAAAGTTAACCAGCAAGTAACATCACAAAATGCAGCAAAAAGGAGTGAGGAGACACGGTAGACAAAGGATGGTGAAGAGGGCATAGGTAAACATCGGAGAGAAAAGACTAGAAGGGAGAAGTATAGAGAAAAGATGGAAAGATTATCTGTTTGCATAGCTGAGATGTAAAACATTACAGGCAGAAAAAAATAAAGCACATTTGAACATTCCCGCCGCAATTTATTTTAGCACTAAGGCATTGACATGGTCAACGTAAATTCCCCTTCACGTACTTCGCTTAAAATCAAACCCCATACATGTCCACTGTGGCCGTCATTTTACTATATATAAAATACCGCAAGTCACCGCCTTCCGTCACTCTGCCGGCCTGCGACCAGGAAGTCAGGCAGGCCGGCGCGACAACAGGAAACAGGAAGTAGGAGGGCGGGAGCCTACCCTGCCTCCCACGGAAGAGCCGCGATTGGACGGAGCCGCCGTGTTTGGAGCACCGGAGCAGGCAGGAGCCTACCCTGCGCCCCGGTGCCGAAGGAGGGAAGAAGAGTCCTGCTGCCGGGTCCTGCAGCTGAGGAGAGCCGCCGCACGAAGGAAGCCGGTGAGTGGGTTGCTGAGCGGGGGAGGGGGAGGGGGGAGGCGGGGGAAAGCATGTGCGCGCGCGAGTGCGGGCGGGCGGGCTTTGTGTGCGTGCGTGTGACTGTGGGGGAGGGGGGTGTGTGTATGTGTGTGTGAGCGAGTGTCTGTGTGCCTGCGTGTGTATGCGCTCGCCTGTGTGTGCATGCATGCAGAGGGGTGGGGGCTGCCTGCCTGCGTCTGTGCAAGGGCTGTGAGTTACTCTGCGCATGCGCGGGGACTCTGCGCATGCGCGGATCTGACGCGCGCTCCCGCGGTGAAAACTGCGAGAGCTCGTAACAGATTGGTGTACCCTTTTTAAGCATTCTCACTAACGGGCCACAATAGGTCTGAAGCAGACACCTCAATGCTCACGCATTGAGGGTTAGGTCTGCTCGACCTAAAAACATTGCCAAGCCAATAGCTCGCATAGGTGAAACCTAGTGGCTTTGTCAACGTTTGTTGAAACTAGCACTCGATTTCTCTGTAGGTACAGGCAGGAGATTCTCATTTAAAGAAATAATTCTCCCGTACTGTGATAAACCATTACTCATCTCAATATTGCACCCAGTCTCCTTCAGAAAAACGCACCCTTCACTGGTGCTAAATCATCGCCCCAACCTCAGAGCAGAGAGTCGCGCATGCGCTGTTGCCACGCTCACTTGCACACTGCAGTGTAGTGCTTGTTTCTCATTTTGCCAGGGATGAAATTCGTTCTCAGTCCAGCTCTCTCCCATCCATCAGATTAGCGCCATGAAGATCACGATTGCCTGTCTTTGCCAAAGCACCTGATAACACAGAGAGGCAAGTAATAGATGCTCTGCTGGTCTCTGTATTGATTTACAGTAATAGAAGTGAGCCGTTCTTCACTCCATCTGGCTTCCAGTTCATTTAAGGGCAGCGGTTTGATGCTTAGGTTAGTTATAAAGACTCCTGCACGTGAAATGTTATCGGGCACTGGAGAATGTTCCACATTTAGCACTGCTTTCAACGTGAAGTGTCCTCAAAAACCTCATCAGTAGCTTCTCAGATAAACTGCCCTCTCACACAGATGCTGGGAGTGGTATTTGCACCTATTGCAATCTTCAGACTCAGAATGAAGAATATATGTTGGTAGTTTCTTAGCTACTGCCATTTGGTTTTAATCAGGTCAACCAAACCATACACTGTCCAGTGCCTGTCTGAATACTAGATCAGTAGTGGCTGCTACGGGTCAGTACTGGTGGGGGGACTGTAAACAAAAAAAACAAAAAAAAGAAGACAATTTCACTTACCTACTGGCTGCTGCCTCTCCTCCGTCCTCTCCGATCGCCTCAGAAAGAACACAGGCTCCCAGACTCCTGTATGCCAATCACAACGCTACTGTCATCATCATGACAGCAGCGTCGTGATTGGTCTCAGCAGCCTGATTTGGCACTCAGACAGGTAGTGGGAGCCTGTGCATGTTATCCTCCTTGCTGTGCAATTCCACCGGGTGGAGAACATGCTAAGTGCGCATGTCTGTTTGGCGGTCCCAAGACACCCGGCCAAATGTCATGCGCAGGTATTTCTAATGCAAAGTGGGTAGGGGTTTTTGTCCATAACTATCTAAAACTGAAGAGGCCTGAACAGAGACTCGAGCCAATCACCGGGAGGTCTTTGAAGAAGTTCTGGTGCCACTAACATTTAATTAACATACTCTCCTACATTTCCAACTTGCTTCACTCATATTGTGTGTTGACATCACTGTGGTTAAGCGGGCAAAAACAATTTGCTTCAGCAATATTGACCCATGAGAACGTTTTTTCAAGATGGCTACCATTTCAAGCGCTGTCTAAGCAGTGTCCGGTTTTATTAAACACAATAGCACAGACTGTGATAAGGGCTTTTTAGGTCTCGCGACCTATCAATGCGTGCAAGCGCATTGAGCGGAGCGAGAATTCAAGTCCTCAAAATCCTTGTCAAACCAAGGGCTTCTTGCTGCGGTTTTCTTTAAGTTCACGTGAATCACGTGACCAAACAAGCACGCGTATCAGCCTCCCTCCCTCCCTCCTATTTGCATTTTTTCACAGCCGCACAGCACATCAAAGGGCTTCTCCCAGCGTGTGCTGTGCGGCTTCTCCTCCCCTAATTATTCATGGCTGGCCGGTGGCCGGCCGTACTTTCAGTTTCCCAGCCGCTTACGCTGTATTTTGTATTTTAAGAGTCCAGACACATCCTTGTTTTGATTTATGTTCCTTCGTCCACACTATTTCCTTTTTGGGTCTGCCTCTGGCTTGTGTTTACGCATGTTCGTGCACTTCCCTTCTTAATAATTTTTTTTTAACAGCTGCTCTTGTGCGTACAGTTGTTAATTAATTGCAGCTCTTGCGGTTGTAAGCTATTTTCTAAATTACTTTTTTTTTAAATAAAATGAAGTGTATGTAGCAGTTTGAACTGCACAAAATGTGTTTATTTATATACTTTTGGACAATCCTAACGTGGGCTGAACCTGTTGGGTGAAACTTCTCCTGCCTTTGCACCGGAAAAGGACACAGCGCGCCACGGATTACTTGCCTCTGGGACGCGGCTCTGGACATCGAGCTGCCACCGTTTGATACAAGGACCCGCCCACCGCCCACACCGCTGCGGGACTGCGAGGCACTCCCAACACCTGAAGCCTCTTCCCGCAGCGGCCCCGCCTTCCGCCTGGTGCCTGCATAAACTTTCGCAGCACCCGCTGTGCGGGTGCTACTCAATCCTAACGTGGGCTGAACCTGTTGGGTGAAACTTCTCCTGCCTTTGCACCGGAAAAGGACACAGCGCGCCACGGATTACTTGCCTCTGGGACACGGCTCTGGACATCGAGCTGCCACCGTTTGATACAAGGACCCGCCCACCACCCACACCGCTGCGGGACTGCGAGGCACTCCCAACACCTGAAGCATCTTCCCGCAGCGGCCCCGCCCCCTTCGCTAAGAGGTCATAAACAGCCCAACTGTCTCGCGCAGCGGGACGTGCGCGGGACGGAGCTCGGGGCGAAGCCCGGGCAAAGGGCGGGCCCTCTGAGGCCCTCGTAGGCCAGAGTAGGCTGGGCTGGGCCCACCCATTTACATCTGTAGCTCAGTGGTCCGTGCTACAGGCAGGTGAATGGTTATGCTGGCTGAAGAGGAAACCCCTGGGAAAAGAGGAAGGCTACGCAATGGGTCTCTGGACAATTACTTTCCTAAGGTTCTGTGTGAGGGTGACAAGGACTCTATTTTAGCTGAGCGAAGGGCTGAGCGGCGACGTTCAGTCGAGAGTATGAAAAACAGATCCCTTACTGACAGTACTCCTCTTGCTGTGGCCCGGGAGGGAGGTTTACTAGACATGAGTGGGGAAAATGCTAACCAAGAAGGTGTCCCTCTTCTGTTGCGTGATTGTACTCCTACACCCTGCTTGCCCTCAGACCATATTGTAATTGTTTCCCCTACCCCTAGCCCCGGCCGTATCACTGTTACAGCGAAGCCGAGGAAGCCGAAACTCAAGCAATTAGTTGTTGCCCAGATCCACCGCCCACCACCTAGTAAAAAAAGGAGGAAATTAAGGGCGGCCCTAGGTAAAGTTAAAATCCTGCACTCTGCCTTTGGTAAAGAGTTAAAAACTCCCATTTTAACTGAGAGTGTTCTAGTAGAGGGGCCGGATTTTACATCAGCTGAGGCACCACCGCTAACTAATTCCCCTGAAATAGCCTCACAGGTTGTGGATTTTGATAGTAATGTTGGGGTCGTAGCATCAGATATTCCATCTCCCCCCACACTAATAGGGAATTTGGAATTTTTACTGAGATCTCTCCTCTTACCTATTAATGAGACCATTAAAAAATTTGAAATCAGACTGACAATCCTGGAGACTGCTATAAACAGCATGGTTACTTTAACCAAAGCCCAGGGGAGCGGGGTGGTGCATCCCACACCTCCAGTTAGGATACCCACTATTAATGCTGCTAATACCCCAATCGCCCCACCTCAGCCGACTAAACAGAAGACACAGCCCCAGGGCAGGGCTGATCCCGGCCCTCAAAATCCACCCCCTCCTAAACACATAAATACTCCAGTAACTGAATCGGGTGGTGACCCCAAAAGGCCGTTGCTGAAGGCCCCCACAAGTAACAAACGGGACGAACATGGGGAAGGTAGATATACTAGAGACCCAAAAAAAAAGGGGCCGCAAGTGGAAATTCCCCCAGAAGCAGTGCCCTTTGTGGTAGTTTTGACCGGGGTTCCACCGTTAGCAGGAAACAAGAAGGAGGGTGATGCTGAATTAAAAAATAAAATCATTCACTGGTTGAGGACATATAGACCCATAGCACATAATATTGATGGGGATATAGTGCATGTCAGGCGGATCATCTGGCTGGGTAGCAGACGCAAATATATTGAAGGGGACATAGTGGTGGTTAACTTCAGAGACCCTCGGGCAGTAGACTACATCTTAAACTGGCCCACTGGTAGTGGGGACACTCGTATCATCCCTCTGGCCCTAACTTATTTCTATCCCAGGTCAGAGGCCTTTCCTCCCAAGTACCAAAACAAGTTCCACTGTTATAGACCAATCCCTCCTTTACCATATAGCAACACTTATTCTCAGCACGGGCAGTACCCTGCCCAGGCTGCTGACCACCTTGCCTGGATTACAGTGCCCCAGAGACACACAATGAACCATGACACTAGGATGGAACATCTAAGACCCTTTACTCCTCTGGATACTTATAATAGGTTTTCGCAGCTCTCCGGGCTGGAAGACTGTGATTGATGTTCACAGCCTAAGGGGGAGAGATGTGGTCAGTTAGGTGTAGAGGCTCCGCGGTCATGTGGCCGTAAAGATATATGGCAGGAGGGTTCCCTTGTAGCTCAAAATGCTGCTACCACCTGCACCATTGGTGCTCCATTGGTAGCCACAAGTACGGTCAGCACAGTTGGCTTCACTGCACACCCCAAATCTCCTATTCAGGCGGTGGGTAGCTGCATGACCAAGGTGGGTAATAATGGGGGGAGTAAGGGGGTACATACCAAAGTACCCAAGGGTCGACGGGTAATAAACCTGTTATCTTGGAATGTAGCGGGGTTAAAAAGGAAACTGGACATACTGGAATGGCATACATTCATCGAGAAGTTCGATGTTTGTCTGTTTCAGGAAACCTGGAGCCTGCTACCCATAAACAAACCGGGTTATACCACCTATTTTTCTCCAGCAGTAAGCAGAGGGAAGGGCAGGCCGGCGGGAGGCCTCACGGTCTGGATAAAAATTGATTTAGACTGGGATGTGACCCACCTCGACTCGGAGTGTAGTGATATACTTCATCTCTCCTCTAGGGGTCACATTGAGGGATGTAGGCTTGAACTATTCAATGTGTATGCCCGAGGGGCACCAGGGGATACCACCTCATCAACCATAGCATCCCTAGATTCAGCCTTAGCTAACTGTCCTCCTGCAGCAAAAATCATTGTGGGGGGGGGATTTCAATTGTACGTTTGAACCCCTCCTCGGAGACGACCCCCTGGGTATTGAAGAAGAAGATTCGAAATGGTCCATCCCAACCCTGTCTTTGCCCCCTATTAGAAAATGGTCTGCTAGGGCAATTCAAATCAATGCACTAACCAGGGATCATAAGCTAAGAGCTCTTAACGGTAGGACTACGTCCGACCGGGCAGGTGCACTGACCTTTAATAGGCTCATTGGACCGTCCTGAATCGACTACATCCTAATGGATGTTAGTTTGTGGACTGACCTAATTGATATGGAGGTGTTACCAAGTCAGGATAGCGACCATAATCCTTTGTGTAGTAAGTTTAAATGGGGTAACACTAAAGATAGGAGGGTGAGTGCCCCCACGAAGATAACTAAAGAGATTATCCCATATAACAATAATCGTAGATTGAAATGGGATAAGGCAAATTTGAAGGAGGACGAACTAGGGACCATTAAATCCCTTGTGGTGGGCCTGAACTTGGATCTGGAGGTTTGGGATCGTGAAAACGGGATTAGCACGAACCCTCCCACTTCCCTTGACACAGTCTATAAAGTCACAATTGAGCAAGTAAGTCACTTCTTTATCTCCAAAGGGAAAAGCGGTGGGAAGAACACCACATCCCCCATCTCAAGTAAACCTTGGTATTCGGTCCAGTGCAAGGGTAAAAGGGAAAATCTGACAGAAGCCCTACTTTCAAGGGATCCTTTACTGGTTAGAGCGGCTAGGAAGGATTATTTGAAAGTATTAGCGCTGGCTAAACGCGAATGGGAGGAACAGCATTGGCAAGACCTAACAAATGCTGTGAGCAGGAGGAACCCAAATCTTTTTTGGGACTTAATCAATAGAGCTAGACAAGGGAGATCGCAACCATTAGCAGCTCACATAACTAGCCAGCAATGGTTTAATCACTTTTCAGCCTTATATGGCGGAAATGAGGACATAAATAGCCTCGGGGTAGCCAGCTGTGGTGGTGGGGATCCTTCAGGGGAGGACGAGCTCCCATTCACGGCCTCTGAAGTTGCAGTGGCTATTAGACATCTAACCCCCAAGAAGGCGGCCGGTCCGGATGGGATCCCTGGGGACCTCTTGATTGCGGAACCCTTGGCTTGGGCCAACCTAATCGCCACAATAATGAATCTGATTGTAAGGGGACACCCTGTGCCCGACTCTTGGAAGGGGGCTGAGGTGGTAACAGTGTTTAAGAAGGGGGCAAGAGAGGACCCTGCCAATTACAGACCTATCAGCTTGATAGATGTAATCCAGAAAGTGGTTGGCAGGGTCATTATCTCAAGGGTTGGCGATTGGATGGAGGAGGCTAGCATCCTCTCCCACTTCCAAGCTGGATTCCGAAGAAAGGTAGGCACGATGGACCAGGTCTTTCGCTTTTTTATTATCTATTGGAAGACAGTTACCATCAAAAAGGGCAGTCTATATATGGCCTTCATAGATATTAAAACAGCTTTTGACCTGGTCCCTTGGGTTAAATTGTGGGAGATCCTAGGAGGGATGGGCTTCCCCGGTAGACTCTTGAGTTTAATTGTAAAACTCCACGAGGGGAACTATGCGAGGATCAGATGGGGTACCCAGGGGCAGCTAACTGATAGGGTCCCTGTGAGGAATGGAGTACGCCAGGGCTGCGTCATGGCTCCGACTTTTTTCTCCATGTTTGTGAATGGAGTGGTGGACCACCTGAGAGGGGAAGAGTCGGATGCCCCATCCCTGGCGGGGGAAAGAATCCCCACCCTACTCTTCGCCGACGACACTTTACTGATCTCCAAATCCCTAGTGGGTCTGCAAAAACTCTTGAATCGATTTAGCTCCTTTTGCATAAACAGAGGCTTAACCATCAACACCTCGAAAACCAAGCTGATGGCCTTCTCACCTTCCAAAAGATTTTAAAATAACTTTTCACTTAATGGGGCCCCCCTGGAGATGGTCGATTCATTCGACTACCTAGGGGTGCGGATAAATAGCCGAATGACCTGGAAGGACCATCTGGCCAAAATGTTACTTGGTCACAAAAGAGCATCTGGGGTGACTCTGAGGGAGCTTCGTGAGTCAACCAGTAAACCTGTCTCCCCGGCCATGGCCATTTATGAGGGTCAGATACTCCCGGCGGCATTATACGGCTCTGAGCTCTGGGGGTTCGAAAATGTTTCGGATCTTTCCATAGCAGAAAATAAGTTCTTGATGGGAGGTGGTGGCTCTTCCCGCCTCTACCCCGCTGATCCCCCTGCGACTAGACTTGGGTAGACGAGCCCTTAAGGACCTAGTGAGGTTGCGCCCATTGCTCTTCTGGGTCCGCTTAAGAAGGACTAAGGAGCTTGTTAAATATGCTGAAGGGTTGGATGACCTATTATTGCTTGATACTGGCAATAAGATTGGATGGCTGAACAATGTGAGAGACCTGGTTATCCAACTAGGACTGAGAGATGCATGGGAGTCACAAATGCCGCCGCCCAAGCTAGTGATCAAGAAGCTATACTGGGATTGGGTACAGGGCGAGGCAGTACGTGGTACGGTTGGGGGTTCACTCACTGATCGGTTTTTAGAATTCAAATGGGTGAGAAAGCTGGAACCCTTTTTTGATCTGATAACCAAACCCTTAGACAGAGCGCTATATTTAAAACTAAGGTACAGGACCCTCCCGGTGCATGAATTCACCGCGAGGTGGTCCAATTCAGGTGCCCCCTTGCGTTCGTGCCCTGGCTGCGCAGCACCTAAGGAGTCTGTGGCCCACCTATTTTTTGCCTGTCCCGCCTACAAAATGGCCCGGAAGATCTGGCTAAAACCTGTATGTAGGGAGTTGGGGTTGAGGTGTCATAGTCTGGCCTTACGTGTTCTCTCTACCGATTCATCATCTACTGTCATGATATGCGGGGTGGCAAGATTTTTGAGTAGTGCATGGCTGACGCGCTCACGGTTACTGAAGTTGTATTCTAGGTTACCAATTGTTTGACTGCATGTAACTGAAGGCTCCCTTACTTAACCTAGTGACTGTTGAGTATGCTTCATCACAGGTCTATATTAATTATGCTGCTATATTTTATTACTGTTTTTTAGCGGGGGAATTGTATATTTATTGTGTATATGTATTCTTTTATGGTGAACAAATTTTACCGAATAAAGATATTCAAACAAACTTTTGGACACCACGCGGCTTTTATGTTATCAGCACGACACCCGCTTCAGGGACGCTGCACTTCAGATCATTGTCTTCTTTCCTCACCGGCGCTGGGGGGGAAGGGACATGGCTGCTTTGTTTACATTCCTCCTGCTACTGCGAAATAAAATGAACAAAACGGCAGCTCCACCAGTCACCGATCAACATGCTTCCTGCAGGGCGGGGTTCTGTAGGACGTGGTCATCGCAGCCAACTTCACTTCACAGCAGGACCTAGGAATGTCGGTGTGAAGGACGTTGATAGCAGCTAGCCAAGACAAAGAAAGAGATAGCCGCTATAGAGGAATCTTGTCTCCAAGGGAGGCATATCGGACAAGCAATAGATTTCACGGCATTTGGAGGACCACAGTATGAAAGGCACACCTGAGGGGCCCTGCTGGAATGGGCCACACTAAAAGGAAAGTTTACATTCACTGAAAGAGATACCACTGCAGGAAATCGCCACTGAACAAAAATGGCCATCGAACGGTCACTGCATGAACTGGTGCAAAAGAGAACTTTATGTGCAGTGAAAGAATACCAGACATGGCCTCTGCGGGGCTTGGGTGGTACTACAATGAAAGGCTGCCTCACAGAAGAACATGTCATTTTAGCAACAGGACCACTTCATAAGGAGGGTCAGACTGAGTAACAAGCTCACTGCAGTGATAATCCCACTGTAAAAAAACATCACTGCAAGGAACGTAACTGTCCATGAGAGAGAGGTCCCATTGCAAGGTTAAAGACAAAAGGGGACGGTCACTGCAAGGTTAATTTACTTGCAAGGAAGTGCCTCTACATCTGATGGTGTCTGTAAGGCGTCTTGATTACAGTCGATTGTCACTATGGTGCAAGGGAATGCTTGATACATTGGGTCATTGCAATGGAAGGGCGCTGTGGGGTGAGCAAGTCCAGAAGTAGGTCACAGGTAGTGTGTTAGTACAGGCCTAGCGCTCAAAGTTTCTCTCATAGGAGTAGCCATGAGTGGTAAATCACTTGGTGTGTGTTAGCACATATTCATCATGCAGGGTCTCTTTGGAGTCAAGTCTCCCACGGACCTAGACAGAGAAGTAAACTAATTAGCATTGCACTGCTTAAACTCCTGACTACGTAACTGTAAGCACTAACAACACAACAGCACTCACTCAGTGCACACAGCTCTCACTCGCCCTGCACACAGCTCTCACTCGCACTGCACACAGGGATCACTCACACTGCACACAGGCCTCACTCACACTGCACACAGGCCTCACTCAGTGCACACAGCCGTCAATCACACTGCATACAGTCCGCAATCAGTGCGTACTGCACACACTCACTGCACACTGCCCTAACTCACAGTGCACACAGCACTCACTCAGTGCCCACAGCTCTCACTTGCCCTGCACACAGGACTCACTCACACTGCACCCAGGCCTCACTCTCACTGCACACAGGCCTCACTCACATTGCACACAGGCCTCACACACATTGCACGCAGGCCTCACTCACACTGCACAAAGTCTTTGATTGCACTGCATACAGGCCTCACTCAGTGCATACAGCCATCACTCAGTGCATACAGCCATCACTCAGTGCACACAGCCCTAACTCACACTGCACACAGGCTTCACTCACACTGCACACATGCCTCACTCAGTGCACACAGCCTTCAATCACACTGCATACAGTCCGCACTCAGTGCATACTGCACACACTCAGTGCACACTGCCCTAACTCACAGTGCACACAGCACTCACTCAGTGCACACAGCACCCACTCACTCGCACTGCACACAGTGATCACTCACACTGCACACAGGTGTTACTCAGTGCAAACAGCCCTCACTCAGTGCACACAGCCCTCACTCACACTGCACACAGGCCGCACTCACAGTGCACACAGCCCTCACTCACACTGCGCACAGGTCTCACTCACACTGCACACAGGCCTCACTCACACTCCACTCAGGCCTCACTCACAGTGCACACAGCCCTCACTCACACTGCACACAGGCCCCACTCACACTGCACACAGGCCTCACTTAGTGCACACAGCCTTCAATCACACTGCATACAGTCCGTACTCAGTGCATACTGCACACACTCAGTGCACACTGCCCTAACTCACAGTGCACACAGCACTCACTCAGTGCACACAGCACTCACAGCACTCACTCAGTGCCCACAGCTCTCACTCGCCCTGCACACAGGACTCACTCACACTGCACCCAAGCCTCACTCTCACTGCACACAGGCCTCACTCACATTGCACAGAGGCCTCACTCACATTGCACAGAGGCCTCACTCACATTGCACGAAGGCCTCACTCACATTGCACACAGGCCTCACTCACACTGCACAAAGTCTTTGATTGCACTGCATACAGGCCTCACTCAGTGCATACAGCCGTCACTCAGTGCAGACAGCCCTAACTCACACTGCACACAGGCTTCACTCACACTGCACACAGGCCTCACTCAGTGCACACAGCCTTCAATCACACTGCATACAGTCCGCACTCAGTGCATACTGCAGACACTCAGTGCACACTGCCCTAACTCACAGTGCACACAGCACTCACTCAGTGCACACAGCACTCACTCACTCGCACTGCACACAGTGATCACTCACACTGCACACAGGTGTTACTCAGTGAAAACAGCCCTCACTCAGTGCACACAGCCCTCACTCAGTGCACACAGGCCGCACTCACACTGCACACAGGCCGCACTCGCAGTGCACACAGCCCTCACTCACACTGCGCACAGGTCTCACTCACACTGCACACAGGCCTCACTCACACTCCACACAGGCCTCACTCACAGTGCACACAGTCCTCACTCACACTGCACACAGGCCTCACTCACACTGCACACAGGCCTCGCTCACACTGAACAAAGTCTTTGATCGCACTGCATACAGGCCTCACTCAGTGCATACAGCCGTCACTCAGTGCACACAGCCCTAACTCACAATGCACACAGGCTTCACTCACACTGCACACAGGCCTCACTCAGTGCACACAGCCCTCAATCACACTGCATACAGTCCGCACTCAGTGCACACAGCACTCACTCAATGCACACAGCTCTCATTCGCACTGCACACAGGATCACTCACACTGCACACAGGCCTCACTCACACTGCACACAGGCCTCACTCACACTGCACACAGGCCTCACTCACACTGCACACAGGCCTCACTCACACTGCACACAGGCCTCACTCAGTGCACACAGCCTTCACTCACACTGCATACAGTCCGCACTCAGTGCATACTATTAGTAATCCTATTACCAGGAACCTTCAGGAAACCTCAAAAACCGCCCACTTACATCAGGGACAGGACCTGGTCCAGACTTCCCACCGAAGAATGGGCTAGGAACCTAAAAACCACCACCCCTGCATACGCTGAAGACCCGGCTGTCGCCGACAGTAAATTCAGAGAGTGGATTACCACCTCCCTGGACTCCGTACTCCCACTCAGAACTAGGGAGGACAAAAACGGGAAACCCGGTTCCGCCCCATGGTACACCCCGGACCTCCGACTACTTCGTAAAAACTGTAAAAGAGCCGAACGGCTTTGGAGGAAAGACTGGCAGCACGCCAGCAAGGAAGCATACCATAACACAGTTAGACTCTACAAAGATGCCATCAGGCACGCCAAAGCTTCCCACTACGACACTCGGATAAAAGAATCCTCCAACTCGGCCAGGGAATCCTTCCTAATTGTAAAGGAGCTGCTAAAAGTACCTAACTCTCCTTCCCCCATTTCCCCCCCGGTGGACCGAACTAATGACCTAGCCACCTATTTCAACGACAAAATTGCCCGCATCATAGCTTCCCTCCCCCCCCCCCCGATCCCGCGAGCCACATGGACAACCTTTCACCTCCCAGCCAGACCGAAAGCAGTTTACGCCCACAACTTGCGACATTCAGGCCAGTAACCTGCGGAGAGGTAGAACGAACCATGGCCAAAATGAGAAGCGGATCACCTTTGGATCCGGCACCCATCAGATTCCTCAAAACCGTGGCCCCCGTCATCGTCCCCACGCTCATGGAGCTCATCAACAGCTCACTTGCCCAGGGATCTGTTCCTGCCAGCTGGAAGAGCGCGGTGGTAAAAGCACTCCTTAAAAAACCCCAGCTCGATCCAGCAGACATGGCAAACTACCGGCCAATATCACTCCTCCCTGGAATCAGCAAGGTAGCCGAGAAATTGGTCAACGGACAATTGTCCCAGTTCTTCGAGACAAACAACGTCCTACGGCAATCCCAAACTGGATTCCGCCCGGGTCATGGCACAGACACCGCCCTTCTTGGCGTCATCGAGGAGGTGAGGCGCATACTAGATTCAGGAGGGTCAGTGGCAGTGATCCTCCTGGATCTCAGCGCAGCCTTCGACACAGTCAACCATCGTGTCCTTCTCCATCGACTCGCGGCAGCAGGGCTCACCGGGACGGCACTCAGTTGGATAGAATCCTTCCTCACCGGACGCACGTTCCAGGTATGGGACGGCAACTACCACTCGTCCACCCTCCCCCTCACAAGCGGGGTCCCTCAGGGATCTTCCCTGAGCCCGACGCTTTTTAATGCATATATGGCCCCTCTTGAAGACGTGGTGACACCATTTGACATAAAAATGGTAAGCTACGCTGATGACACTCAACTGGTCGTCTCCTTATCCCAACTAGTCGACCACCCAGACAACCTGGCTAACTGCCTTACGGAAATCCACAGCTGGATGAGTGATTCATCATTAAAACTAAATGGGTCAAAGACCGAAGTGATGCTCCTGGGAAAACAATGGGCGACCATCCCCCCAGCAGTCTGGCCCGACGTGTTCGGGGAAATTCCCTCCCCGAAGCGTGAAATCAAGACCCTCGGAGTGTGGCTCGAACCCGAGCTCTCCATGAAGACGCAAGCGGCCAAAACCGCGGGCACCTGTTTTGGGCTCATGCGCACTACCCGCAAGATTCTCCCCTTACTACCACCCGCTTCCAGGAAACTTCTTATCCAGGGACTAGTATTGTCACGCCTGGATTATAGCAACATGGTCTACCTGGGAGCCCCTGAGGCCACCATGACGAGACTGCAACGGACACAGAATGCTGCAGCACGTCTGCTCATGAACCTTCCTTCCAGAGTGTCAGCCAAACCTGCCCTCAAGGCCTTGCACTGGCTCCCTGTGCGCCAAAGGGTGGAATTCAAAGCCATGTGCACGACACACAAACTGATCAACGGATCTGGCCCTGCGATCCTCAGCAGCATGGTCACCCCCTACAAAGCACCCAGATCCCTACGATCAGAGAATGAGCACTTAGCCAACATTCCCAAATTCAAAAGGACACGCACAGGAGGACGACGATTCTCTGTTCAAGCGGCCACTGGATGGAACTCCCTCCCACGTACCCTCAGACTGGAACCCAGTTACTTGGTATTTCGTAAAAAACTGAAGACACATCTATTCCCTAAATAAATATCCCTTCCTCTCCCTCATCTGGATATCAACTCCTTACAGCGCGGAGATGCCCTTGGGTCACCAGGCGCTTTACAAATCGCTAAAATAAAATAAAAATAAAAAAATACTGCACACACTCAGTGCACACTGCCCTAACTCACAGGGCACACAGCACTCACTCAGTGCACACAGCACTCCCTCAGTGCACACAGCTCTCACTCGCCCTGCACACAGGACTCACTCACACTGCACCCAGGCCTCACTCACACTGCACACAGGCCTCACTCACATTGCACACAGGCCTCACTCACACTGCACACAGGCCTCACTCACACTGCACACAGGCCTCACTCACACTGCACACAGGCCTCACTCAGTGCACACAGCCCTCATCACTCAGCGGAACCACAGCATCACTCAGCACCACCACAGCATCACTGAGCACCACCACAGCATCACTAGTTCAAATATGTTCTCTCAAGGTTTCAAGCTTTATTACAAATGTCACAAAAAAAGTTAATATTTCACTTCTGTTCTTGGATTTTCGTCACTGAACATAATCTTCACAAAAGTTATTTACAAAAATTTAAGCTATTGCCATTACAAATTACAATCACTTTTATTTAAGTATTAATTATTTAAAAAAATTAAACGCCATTGTTAATTGTAATATCAATACATCTAAGTCACGTCAATACAAAACATGTGACATTACAAATACTAAAAGTGTCACATATGCTAAAGTTAAAAGTATTAGCATTGTAAAACACAAAACATAAATATAAAATGTCATTTACAAAACCAATAGCTCCAACTTTCCTACTGCGAGACCTATTGGCAACACCAGTGCTTGTTTTATCATGTATTGATGACCACTTTAGCCACAAGTAATTGTTATTTCCATGAAGCTAACGTCAGGTCACACTTGCGTCCTGTTTTTCATAATATGTGATTCACATAATATGTGATTCACATCTCACAGCCCTAATCACCCTCTTGCCTCGTGGTGTGGATTCCTGAGTAAGCAGCAAGGAGACTGCTGCACATTACAAGCCATTAGGACCCATCTGACTGTGGCAGAAGCCCTTTTATTGGGAATGACAGGAATATAAAACAACTACCCATGTCACTTAACAACAAAGAGGTTTAAGTGGAAACATGGCACTGAGAAGGCAGAGCCTTTACTGAGAGGCATGAGGTGTCAGAGCAGTAATGATGCACATAAGTAAATGCAGTGAGAACTGCTGCTCTGCACAAGACTTGGTGGAGGAGTCATCAATTATTGACACTGGGGCCTTAATGTAGAGGATGCTGGTAATTTGGAAACTCAGCAGAAGTTGGATTACCATAGGAAATTACTGTATCTACATATTTTTTTTTGATGGTATTTCTCCCCATTTAGTAATGTCCTTGTCGAAAATCTGCCAGATTTAAGGTTGCTCAATAGGACCGAAAAGCACCAAAATTACCACATAGAATACACAAACGAAAGGCAGCTGGTTAACAACTCCCTCCCTCAATAAAAACCAACAAGAAGGGCCTAAATTACCTTCATTATGTGTCATGGCATTCACAGCATTGGCAGGTTATTCTGCCATGGAAGGGCACTTTACGACAGGGTTAATGCTAGAGTGTGGACCACCACATGCAGTGATAGCACTACAGTGCTACTGTGTGTTTTATTGCATTAAAACAAATCCTTGCACTTCTATTGCCTAAATGTTTACATGGATGGTTATTATTGCAATATCTCCCACTACTAAATGTATTACCACACTAGGGGCCCGATGTAGGTAAATCTACATTTACCACTTCATAAATACCGAATCATACCGAATCGGTTTCTATGAAGTGGTAAATTAGAGGGGGGGAGATGTAGGTATTTCAGATTCGGTAAATACCGAATCTGTAAGATTCGGTATTTACCGATTCTGTAAATACCGATTCGGTATCCCCCATTTGCTTCCTATGGGCCTTGAAGCCCATAGGAATCAATGGGCATTACCGAATCGGTAATTACCGATTCGGTAATTACCGATTTGTGCAAGGGTGCAGGGGGTGTCACTTTGACACCCTCCAGCACCCCAAAAAAAGGAATGTGAGCCATGTGGCACACAGACATGCCCTAAGGGCATGTCTGTCTGTCACATGGCATAGGTGTGCATGCACACATGTGCATGCACACCTGGATTTGGTATTTTAACACCCAATTGGATTGGGTGTTAAAATACCGAATCTGAAGGGCCTGTGGGACTGAAAGTAGTCCCACCTACATCCCAAATTTAAAAAAATCGGTAAAATTACCGATTCGGTATTTTTGCGATTCGGTAATTTTACCGAATCGGTAAAATACCGATTCGGACAAAAAAAGGTCCCCTACATCTCAGTAGGCCAAATACCGGTCGGAAACGGCCGAAATCGCCAGTTTCCGACCGGTATTAAGGCTCCTACATCGGGCCCTAGGTAACTGCAAGAGAGCAGGATACCGAGAAATTTAGAGACAACAAGAGAACAAGAGATTAAGAATACTCTCACTATGTGTTCTTTAGCACTAAATGGTAAATGAGTGTGTGGCAAAGAAATGCCATTAGGAAATAAAACTGATCACCAAAGCATGCCTTAGTCGTCCACACTGGAAAAACAGAGCAATGGCAGGGAACAACACACCAATCTACCAAAACTATAAATGGAAAGACTTCTTCCTGAAACCTCGCAAAACCAAGCAAATATAACATATCACAGAAAATGATGAGAGAACAAGAGAAAGGGATAAAGCACAACAAGTCAAAATGAGAATATGACAATAAGAACACAATGGCACAGAGACTAGGAAGATACAAGTGAATACATGGATGAGGAATCTGCACACTATAAGACAGCAAAGCACTATAACAGAATAGTACAACACAAAAAAACAGAATAGTAAACAAGAGTGGGGCAGTCCCAGAGACCTAAAACAAATCATAGCACCAAGAAATCATTAGGCTAAATAAGAACAGGGCCCAGCTAAAACTACAGAAACAATGGAAGAGAACAAGACATTCAGAAATAAAAAGAATAAGCACGACACTAAGGGCCAGATGTAGGTCGCCCAATACCGGTCGGTAACGGCCGAAATTACTGAATTTTGGCCATTACCGAACGGTTTTGGGCTTTTAGATGTAGGTGGCATTTTTTTAGGATTCGGTATTTTACCGAATCGGTAATTTAAGGATTCGGTAAAATAACGAATTATTAACATACCGATTCAGTAAATTACCGAATCCAGGATGTAGGGAGCACTCAAGTTGGTGCATTCCTCAGTTAAGGATTCGTTATTTACCACCAACTACAAGTTGGTGGTAAATAATGAAAACCTTTGAAAAAGGATTTTTTTCTGCTTTTCCAACAGTGCGATGTGGCAAACATACATGTCCTTAGGGCATGTATGTGTGCCACATGTGCACCCATACACAATTAAGGGGTGCAACAGGGTGTCAAAGTGACACCCTGCCACCCTTCAATGTTTCCCCTTTTTACCAAACCAGTATTTACCGATTCGGTAATTGCCGTTCAATCCTATGGGCCTCCAGACCCATAGGAATGAACGGCAATTACCGAATCGGTAAATACCGATTCGGTTTTTAAGAATAGGTAAATTGAGATTACCTACATCTGGCCCTTGGATACAAGAAGCCTAAACAAAAGTGGGGCACTGCTAGAAAACACAACGCTGAGTCATTTAGGGACTCCAAGAGAACATGACGATAAGAATTCCCAGACAATAACCAGAGCTTGCCATTGACAAAACAAAACACAGATTACAGAGGCTATCCCAGTTCGGGGAGATTCACTTATGGCGCGGAGCTGAGTACCGACCCAGGGTTGCAAAGCAAAGCGCTGCTGACCTGCGTGCCAGTCGTGCGTGATTGGCCAGTCGGGACCCCCCCCCCCGAAAGTACTATGCTGACCATGGCGGGTGAGGCCATAATTGGTGGGGATATTTAGGATCAATGTGCGGCACCCTTTTAGACCAAAATTAACAGCAGCATCACTCGACCTTCAAGGGGTGCAGGCATCAGGTCAAATGGAGCTTGCAGGGGGGAAGGGGGGTTGGGTGCAGTTGCTGAAACACAGTCCTTACGTGGCAACCACCAGCGCAGGTGCAGTTTGCACAAGCTAGCACAGACCCTTAGGGGACAAGCAGTGTGGGTGTATGGGGTGCCCCGAGGTTGGTATTCTAAGGGCAGCCGGGATCCCTGCACAGAAAACTCCCAAATGGGAGGGCGGTTGGTAGGGTCCTCCCATAAGGAGTGATCCATTCATTCTCCTTTAGAGATGAGGGGTCTTAAGAGGAAGTGTCCTGAAACCAATCATGTTCTCAATCGGAATGCTCATGTTTATTCTTAGTTGCACAGGAACACATCTTAGTTATGGTTAGGTAATACCCATGTACTAGTGTCTGTATTAAAGCTAGGTCTCAATCCTATAAGTAAGATGTAATTATTATGGGTTACAGTGCAGTACTGTTTAAAATTGTGTGTGTATATGTATAGTAAATATGGTTGGGGATTTTACGATCCCTAGCCCAAAAGAGAACTGGAATGGAGATATGTCATTTGAAGAGGGCATGATGAAGCGGGCGGGATGTTGGTACTTTCAGAGGACATAGTCGACTACATGCCATATTGAAGAGGCTGCCCCCAACTTAGGGTAGCCTCATTTATAGCAGAGACCAACCAACTGCATCACTGCAACCTCCTTTTGACGTGCTGCCAGCACCCCTTTGAGGGTCTAGTGACGGTGATGTTATTTTGGTCTAAAAGGATGCAGTACATGGACCCTACATATATCCCGACCAAACATGACCTCACCCGCCAATCACAATAATTATGACATACCATTACGACCTGCATGCCCCCTAACCCAAAAAAAGAGAACTGGACTGGAGCTGTCATTTGACGTTGGCATGTTGGGGCGGGGAAGTTTTGAGACTTTTAAGGGGACATAGGCAAATACCTGCCATAAGGCAACATGACATTAATGCCTTAACCGCGGCGGCAATTCAGCCGCTGTGCGGGCGTTCTAATGAGTGGGCGGGGCTGCGTCGGCCGTTCGCAGCACAGGGGAGGGAGTGCTCCGACGGGAGCACGGAAGGGGTTAACAAAACAGAAAACTATCAGTGACCATGAGGACATGAAGACGTAGATTACATTTGAGCAAGCCACTAATGAAAAAGAACACTACACCATAACCTGAACACAAGAGTAGAAACTACAAGGAACAAGCTGATAACAGAAAGAGTGCAATGTTAATCTACCACAGAGGAAGTAGGAAGTTAAGATGAGGCTATGCATATAGTACCATGAAGTTGGGAAAGAAGGCACTGTAGACAAGACACTACTTTCGATCTGGGGGGTGGACTGGAAGTAGACTAGAAAAAAATTGATTACGGGCAAAGCAGGGCCATCCTAGTTAGCAGAAGTAAATGAACTAATATTAGAGAAGGATTTCAATAAAGAAGCACTGCACTGCAGTAGACAGATCGGTTGTGAGCTGTGAGTTGTGAGTGTGCTTCATATTTGTTTGACCTGATTCACAAATCCATTTACAGACATAAATTCAAGTTATGTGCTCAAATAGCGAAATTCATGAGTAAATTCACATTGACACTTCGGAAAAGGTACATTGGTAAACTTATCAACTCTCATGTAATATTATGCCACTAAATCTTCGGCTAGAGCAGAGAATTGTTGTTCCATGAAGAACATGTGATCCAATGTTGGTGAACACCCTCAAACATGTGAGTTTGTGGGTATTCACAAATTCTTTGAGGCCAGTTTGCACCCTGGAACAGTCAAATATGTAATATTTCCTCTTATCAAGTGCAGGATAAAATATTTTCTCCATGGAAAGCATAGAAAAGGGACACCTCTGAAAATGGACGGTGAGTGGGGCAATCGATTTCCCACTGGGGGAAAATGTTTTCACCCACGAACAATTTAAAAAAATAACGTGCATATGCACTTCAGCTGAACATTTTCAAGTTAGTAAGTATTCATCATGTGCATTTGTATATGAATAAGCGCTTGATAAATAGCTGTTAAAACTCCCCAGGTAGAAGCATGGAATTTTATGAGAATTTGTGGAAGTTCATGAATCTACTCATAAATTTCCTCCATACATATACTCACATTTACAGGAGTAGATTAAAATAAATATTTTCTGTCTAGAACCATTTTACCTGGCTCATAAACGCACTATACACAATACTGTAAAAGACCACCACAAAAAAAACAAGGTGCAGGGGAGTGTGGCACCAATAAAACAAATAATTGAATCAGAATTTGAAACGAGAAACAGACCAGAGCGGTGCAATTATAAAAACCAAGGGAACACAACACTGATGGAGAAAATGACTGCACTGCAATGCGGCTGGGTGAAAACAAAGCTTTCACCAAAAAAGAAGACACATAAAAAATACAAGACAACATAGGAAGATGCTAAGAGAGAACAAAGACTGGCACCGAATAAAAATCAAGAAAATGGTTGGTACAAGCGGGGCCGGACAGGGAATCCAAAGCAGCCCTGGCAAATTTTGTCAGACCAGCCCCATGTGGTGCATAAAGAGCGGGCGTGACAAGCGAGCCTGACCCCTAGAAGGAGTTTGGGCGCGGGGTTTCCACCCAAGAAGATAGGGAAAAGTGGCAAAAATGGTGCATTCTACAACACAATTTTCAATATATATGCAATTCTATTCACTTTTAAAGCATAGTAAATGATGATCTTACAGTGCCCCTGCATATGGCAATCTTTATGGGGGCTCTTCAATGATTCCCTCACTATCACTCTCTGACAGCGCCTCTCATCTCTCCACAGCACGTCTCTCACATGTATTTCATTTGTTTTTATAGCGCTTTTCATACAAGTGTTGGGTGTCGGAGCTTTTTACATCACAAACACATAAAGAGACAATGATTCATACCTAAGCAAATCAGTGTATAGAAAATGTTACATAACACAAGGGGGCTACAAGGTGTAGGATTCACGTCATCTATTCTGGTAGGCATTTTTTAAGAGTGCTTTATCTGGGGAAGCACAAACTCAGGATTCAGAAGGTAGCACAGGGGTTAAGCTTGACTTTAGTAACAAGAATTTATTTCTACCCAAGCAAACCTTTTTTATCATAATTAGGATAATAAAAAAAACTGGGACAAATATTTATAACTTTCTAACCTAGATTATGATGGTAATTTATACATTGCACAGTAACAAAGGGATCTCTGTGACAAAAGCAGTAACCCACTGAGCTATGCACATAAAATACTGTTCTCTGATCTGCACAGTACACGCTGTTTGAGCAGGCATATTAACAAACTACGCTGCCTTAGGTGAGTCAAAACCGCCACTAGACAAAATTCCTATCCCTCTCCAGCAGGTACTTTAATCACCAGAGTTATCTTGGCACTTTTACAGTTGCTTGACAACTGCTGGATATACAAGGAACTCTGCAGTGCTTTTAAAACTGCTGCACTGCTACAAAAGCGGGCACCCATCCTTTCAACCTCCCATGGAATCGCCCGATGCCTGGTACGGCCAGTCCGGCCTTGATCTTGGCACTTTCATCGTTGCCTGAAAACTGTTGGATATACAAGGATCTCTGCAGTGCTTTTAAAACTGTTGCACTGCTATAAAAGCAGGCACTCACCCTTTCAACCTCCCAAGGAATCGCCTGATGCCTGGAACGGCCAGTCCGGGCTTGATCTTGGCACTTTTAGTGTTGCCTGAAAACTGTTGGATATACAAGGATCTCTGCAGTGCTTTTAAAACTGTTGCACTGCTATAAAAGCAGGCACTCGCCCTTTCAACCTCCCAAGGAATCGCCTGATGCCTGGAACGGCCAGTCCGGGCTTGATCTTGGCACTTTCATCGTTGCCTGAAAACTGTTGGATATACAAGGATCTCTGCAGTGCTTTTAAAACTGTTGCACTGCTATAAAAGCAGGCACTCGCCCTTTCAACCTCCCAAGGAATCGCCTGATGCCTGGAACGGCCAGTCCGGGCTTGATCTTGGCACTTTTATTGTTGCCTGAAAACTGTTGGATCTCTGCAGTGCTTTTAAAACTGCTGCACTGCTACAAAACCAGACCCCAGAAACAAAAGCAGCCACCCATCCTTCAAGCCTCCCGGGGAAACACCTAATGGCTAGTATAGCCAGTTCAGCCTGGAGTACAAGTGAACATGGCATTGAGAAACAGAAAGAATGCAGGGAGATACTAGCAGTGAGCAACTGAAAGGCTGTTGGGGAAGATGGGTGGGGAAAATGTGATACAAGGAAACATTCCGACAATTAAGAATTCAATATGTTTGGTACCATATAAAACATTAAACTTAAACTAAGCAAGACACTAAAATCATGAAGGGCTCATGAAGCTATTGACTAAAAACATGAAACAGAGAAAGGGAGAGGCTATAAGGAACTAGAGACTGAGAGGCAAGGATGCGTTAAAGGAACAGCTCACTTAGATAACAAGGGGCTACGGGGTGGGCGCATAAAAGTAGGAGAAATGCTGGAAATTTGCAATTGCTCCCCTAGGATTATTCCGTAGTTGGAAATAAAAATTCACTTTTATGAAATTCACAAAGAATCCCTAGTGGAAAAATACAGCACGACCTCTCAACTGAATAGCATGTTTTTTCATGCATAATTTTCATCATGTGGAAAATACAGTCTTCAAAAATGCGGTTTAAATATGCATTAGCACAATTCACATTTTTGTTTGCTTCTCCATGGGAAAGTATCTTCAGTCGTTGAGAATAAAAAAGAAAAGACGTCCTACACCTCCAAATTAACTGTTTGTAGCCGTTCAAGTATGTTCGCATGTAGGGCCTCCTAAAAAGTTCCACAAAGCCACCCTTTAACCTAAATCTATGCGTGCTAAAATTCTATCGCACTTTCCAAATTTCAGTTATTGAAAACCTCATTAATAAGGGTAACATTTTGCCAGGTGTGATTCAGGATTGGGATTTTTCTCTTGCAAACTGATTTATACGCGATTTTAAGAGAAATGTAAATGTACACCATGTCCATTTATAGTTAAGTGTTGATGCTGAAAGGTGTCAGGATTTTACTGTCACAAATAGGTTTACATGCACAAATATGAGCAGGACCACTAGAATTATGTGATTCGGCGGCCGCAGTATTGTACGCATAGGTGTGGACTTGCCAGATTTGCCACATAATCCATCATCTTGTGCTTAACCTGCAAATTTAACAAGAATGTGTTTCCACTTCAAACAGATCAAAATTTGGAAAAATCACAGCAACCTGTGCTGCTGCACCATGGCAGGTCACATGCAGAGCTTGCCCGATCGTCTTTCACTTGCTTATTACTGTATGTGAAAGATAAAATAATACTGAGGAAAAACCTTTGCATAGAGAGCGTTAACGTGATAAAATTATGAATACTATTACAAAATGTGCCGAGTTCAATCACATCATTTGCCTTTCCGAGCAGCATACTTTAGTTAACCCTGACACTTAGCTGGGTCCTCCCTTGATGCAGAATTCCAGTGGCCTTTTCTATTTGATGTGTAGTTTACAGAATCCTTTGTGATAAGTACATCATTCTATATTCAGTTGAAAACATTAGTGACTGGTCAACTAGAATACATGTTTTACGGGTCTTTAAGAGAAAAGGCCACTGGGGTTGATAGTAGAGTGCCATTGAAACAGAAAAAGCAGTACAGAAAATAGAGGAAATCTTAATCTGGGCTCAAGTCCTGGAAAAAATAATGAGGTACTAATTGGTAGAGGCAATGTACAGTGACGTCCCATGAACTGATGGCACAAGAAGTATGCCTCACACCCATCACATGTGAGATGCATTAAAAATTTATCATTTAAAAACACATTATTAGGTTATGTTTTATCAGCACCCAGGAGTGGTCCCCTGTCTGAATAAGCACGTTACAAAAACATCTAATATAATCCAGCATTTTATTGATTTTACTTCTTATAAATCATGTGTATGTTTTTGAAACACAAACTGGTACTTCACGTTAGAAATGATGCAAAGTGACAACATTTTATAGACACAAACAAACTACATTCTATATCTGCAGTATTCAGTGAGTAAATGAAGCCTTGATCACAATAGGAACAAAAAATCCGGACCCTTAAAAATCTATCACGCTCATTGAAACTGTTTGCCCACAAAAGTGAAACTTTGGTGTGAAAAGGTGTCATAATCAGAGGCTGCAAATGACGGAATGCGGATTCATTTATTATGGGAGTGATGGGTGGAGATGGGGCCGATTTACTGGCTTTTCAACAGGCGTATGGGTGGGTGGAAGGAGGGAAGGAAAATGCGGTGTGACTTCCTGGATATTCATAAACTCTGGCAATTCATTTCTTATAAGTATTGCCCAGTGCTTAATTTGTGCTGGTGCTTTCTGGTGCTTAGCGCGTGCATATATTTATCAGGGCTGGGTCTACATAACACCACGTTTCTGTAACTCTGCACGTCATATGGCAATGTGAATGTGGCGAACGCCTAGCAGTACACTAGACAATATATAAAATTAAATTACCTCACTGACTCGGAGCATCACATACTGGTCAAGACCGTCTGACTCATAAATTATTTATTTCATGAATGAATCAAATATGCAGATCAGATCCACACCGTGATTCAGTCGTGACGGTCACAATGTGCATTTTGAATTTGCTTTAGTTAGGTGGCGGTCCTTGTTGGTGGGCGGGACACTGATTGGGCAGGGGGCTGGATTTGATTCTGCAGGGGCAGGGCTGTGCGGCAGGCAGCGCGCATAGATTTTTTAAAAAATGCACACCCCAGCACACCCACACGCACCCCTCCACGAGTCTTCAGCGGTTGAGGTGGTTAGCCCAGACCGACAACGTTATAGTGCAGGCAGCAGCAGCAGCAGCAGCAGGCCTAGGCCGCCCATCGAATAAAAGCAGGCAGGCAGGCAAGCCAGTGCCCAGCCGCCCACCACCAGTAACCATAAGTACAAGCCATAATATTAAGCCATTACCAACGCTGCTTTTTTTTGGTGGCTCTGGAGAGTCTGGACTCATGGGCGGCGTGACGTGACGGTCATCGGCGTGGAAGCTGAGCGCCCCTGTGCACCCCCAGATGTTAGTGTAATGCTATTTTATCTGTGATGTATCCCCGCTGCCCTCTTTGACAAGCCTGTGGAGGGGAGAGTCCGGGGAGGGGGCAGACTACCATAAACAGAAGGATGGCCTTACTTGCTGTTTGTGAACATGATGATGTTTGTCTTTCACACCAGGTCCATGGCTCTAGCTCAGGGCACAGATTGGAATTCCAGGCCCGGCCCATTGAGAAATCCTTTATTCTGCAGTACTGAGAAGAAGATTAAAGGGACACCAGATCCTCACGCTTCATGCAGACTTAACAGATTAGTCCAAGACACCTGCAGTCCTCACCAAAGGTCCCCCTCTCTGCTCTACTACACCTCAACGCCCTTCCCCCTAAAATCACAACCAGCCACCTTCCCCACCAATCCTCAAACCCTCTTGGAACTGACTACACCGACAAGCCATCGTCCGTCCCTCCCAATTACAGTATTCATCACCAACCATCCTCAGCCCCTCGCCCTCTTCCTACCCCCCTTCCAGCTCTCAACCACCTCTGCATCCACTATCATGAACCTTTAATCTTAACCCGTCCTACCCACAGACTTCAAATCTCGGCCTGCCTTCGGTTCTACCTCAGGCACCAAGCTTCTACCTTCCCAGCTCTCCCACAGGGGCTGTAGCTTCAGGGGGTGTTTAGGGTGTTACACCCCCTTAAAAATGTTACTCCGTAGTAAATAGTTGGTACACGAGCTTTCAGTTGGGTAGGATGAAATGTCTGTGGGATTTCACTTGAGATTTTTACATACCCAACACTGACAAAAACACACACTCTCTCAGGTCTGTGTTGAAGGCCTTAAAAATGTTGATCAGTTTGAAAAATTTTGTGTTTTAAGTGACACTAAAAATGCGCCATCCTCTCTCATTCCACTGCCCCTTAAGTCCCCATGTCCTTCTTCTCAAATAATGTGTTTTTTTACAAGATATCCCAACGTGACAGTTGGAAAATCTGAAGCTCACAGCCCCCCAATATTATTGACCAAGCTGCGCCCCTGCCCCCAACTATGTCTTCCTCTACTCATCCCTCCCAAATTTCACATAAGAGGGACAGACAAGGCTTTATTGCTTTATTTCGCTCCTCCGCCGCAAGTAGTATGGGCACTCAGGAAATCTTAAAAGGAACAAGCATGTGCTAGGGGCTTGAAACTTAGCACCTAGAAAAGGTTTTCTAACTCACCTACCTGCCCAGGGTTACAGGATGTAAAAACATATAAATCAATGCTTAATTTGAGCCAGTGCTCAGCACCAGCACTTAATCATCAACATCAGCGCTTGAGCGCCAGTTAAGAGCACATTCATTTTTGGTAGACACAGGGAGATTAAGTGATTCACTCAGAATCACAGGATGTTGTTGAGCCACTCCAAGACTCAAACCTGTTTCCCCAGCTCCGAAGTAGGCAGCCCTGGCCATTGGCCCACATCCTTTTCCCCACTTGTAGGGTTTGTTGGAGTTGTGTTACGCAGCACTAACAGGAGAAATGGGCTGGTCGAAGCTGCCTTCCGAGGACAGGGGCGGCCTTAGGCATGTGCAAGCTGTGCACCTGCACAGGGCTGCCAAACCCCAGGGGCCGTCACGCCAGGCCTGAGGCACTTATAAATGGTGCGGGGGCCCCCGGCCGGGGCCTCTACCTACGCTCCCTGCCCAGGGCCGCCATGAGCCTAGAGCCGCCCCTGCAGAGGAGAGCCAAACCAAAGGGGATGATGGACGGAGCGTTGAAGATTGCAAGCACTCACCCCCAGTCAACTGATCTGGGTTTAATCCATCACCGTTCTTCAGCTCACTCCACCACCCCAGTTCAGACATGGCCATATGCAAATCAGTCTGACCCTGTGCCTCATGGGAACAGTCCAGCCCGAACTGCCAAGCATGGCCATATGCAAATCAGTGCCCCAGTACTTCTTTTTTTCTGTACAAATCGACCACTGTATTGCCCGTTTGCAGTCAACCCATATTCAGATAAATGTTCAGAGTGAAATGTCAATGAAAAGTCCGTCTTAAACACTCCAATGTTTGCTGCCATGTACCGAAAGAAAGTTCTCCTCAGAGACAGTCTGAAACCTGAGGGTTGTGGCTGTCAGTCTAGCGCAGGGGGCGTGCAGAGTCCCCCCTTACTATGAAAGTCGAACTTCCTCTAGAGTGCCCCGTTACTTGGATAGTTCACCAAAATTAGACCAGCAACACGGCCTCAGCGTGCGCCTGCCATTTCCTGAATTCGCTGACCGTGTGTGAATCAGACAAAAACGGACACACATCCAGCGCTCGAATGCTGTGGGAACGCGCGGGCTTCCCGTTCCGGTGGGTTTTATTGCTTGGGGAACCGCGTTCTTGGCTGGTGCCAGCAGCTTCCCCCGCCACTGTCCCCGATACAGTGACCCAGGCTGCCCTCGGCAATCACAGCAGTCCCTCACACGCATTGTGTGAATTTTACTGGGCAGCTGGCTAGCAGCAGGGGGTTGATGGGGCCATTTCCTCCTCTTTGTGGCTGCGTGCTGCATTGTGAACTAAAGGTGTTCATATTGTCACATGATTGCTTTCCTTATGAGCTGGGCCGGGCTCTCGACATTTGCATAGTTGACAGGTAATTAATTCATTTTCAATAGGTTGTTTTTGGGCTTGGCACAGGTAAGGAATTTCACATCTCATCCCCAGATGGAGCAGCGGATAAAAGGTACAATGGGGCAGTTTATCAGTTAATCTGCGGAGGAATACATTTATGTAAGAGTGCAGTGTTTCTTTTATTTAATTTTGATTCTGTACGTCAGTATTCAACTTTATTTATAAACGGGTTGAGTATTTGTGTTAAGCAAAGTGATGGGTTTTGTAAAATGTAGTCTATAAGAGAAAATAAAATATGCCAGAACAATTTAATATTGCTTTTCTAATTGTCACTTTCCTGAGGAGCAGGGTATATAAAAATAATTCATATGTACTTGCAGACATTAGGTTGCCTACCATAGAATGCATCTCTTCTGACTCTTCCTTGCCTGGCCCGCCCCCTTTAACTCCACCTCCGCAATGTCCCTATTTTAGGTTTCCCACAGTCATGCTGTTCCAGTTGCAGCACTGACTGCATGCATCCATAAAACAGCAAACTGGAAATAAATCCACCTGTAACTAGGCACTGAAACACGCATCAGCCTCGCGGAACGGCAAAATAAATCCGTGAAAAATTCAGCGGCCAGTGAAATGCTTTACAATGCTAAACCAAAATGTGAAATAGGAACATAGTAATGAGAAACCATAAACGGACTGAGTGATGGCTCGAGACCAACCTATAGGCGTGTGATTGACAGGGCGCCACGGGGGAAGGGGAGAGTCCAGGGACATTGTGCACATCTACATGTACATACCGTACCCGTGACAAAATACATCGGCACGGGAGAAAGGAAGCATTAAGCGCATTCTCTTTAAAGAGAAATGTAATCGAATAATACAAACATTGCATTGAGGTTCGTTCACAATATATATATTTTTAAGTGTACGTTTTTATTGGCAATTTCATAGTCACTGCATCAATACTGACAAAGTTAGTAACAACACAACATTTATTTCAGTAGATTTTTATTGAAAATAATATTTACATGGTGCAGAGGATATACAGGATATACATGGGAGATAACTGAGGAAAAAAACATGAAAACATCTCTAGTGCCTCCACCCACCACCTCGGGCTCTCACAAAGACTCAGAACAATGTAAACCCATCACAAGATGGCTTTTAGGCTATTGTTCTCCTGTACAAGACACATGTTCGCGAACAACAATATAAAAAACACGTCCCTTGAAGCAACACTATCAATTATAGACTTTGATTTCCAACATTATACCGCTTCCCCGACTGAGATCTCAAGGCAGGCAAGTGGGGAGACATAATTAGTAATATCACTTGTGGAGAGAAATCACCAGGTAGTGTGAGTGGTAAGAATTCTTATGTTGCTTACACTACAATGTAAATATATCCAGGAACAATGAAGCAGCATACAGTGAAAAACACATTTGCGGCTCGCAGAGGGAATGCAGTGGGGTGGTGGGGCAGGGCATGGTGGGGGGTAGTGGAGTCGGACATACGACAGCAAGGAGTAAAGTAAGCAGGGCTCGAGTCGGGGTACCACGCGGTTGGACGGCGTCCCCCCACTTATTTTACCGGGGGGACGCTGTTCCCCCCTGCCAAACAGCTGGCCTTCACTCTTTGGCCTCTCTGGAACGAGGAGCTAGTCACCTTTCGTGACGTCACTTCCTATTGTGATGTCACTTCCGGTGACAGCGTCAGCCCACTTCTTTTTTTAGGACTTGTGCCCTGAAAGTAAGTAAATACATAAATAAAACAACTTACCTTGCAATCGCTGCATGACCAAGTTGGCGATGCAGCGATCGCAAGATAAATAGTTGTATTAATTTACTTAATTACTTTACTCCTTGCCGTTGTATGTCCGACTCCACTACCCCTCCCCCCAGCCTGCCCTGCCTCACCACCCCACAGTATTTCCTCTGAGAGCCGCTGCTGGAGACAACCACTAATGAGGTGGTGGACAATCCCCTATAATAGTTGCATTCGATACAGTTAATCATCTAGACTTTCTCAAAATCCTGACTTTACTTAAGAGCTTTGATGGCACCATTCATAAGTGGGTCTGATCAACAAAAAACAGGTTATCAAAATTAACTCCTTAGCCTGCATTATGTAAATGGTGTGCTGTCTAGAAGTGGGTGGTAAACTCCTCTCCTCCGGTGGAGATCACAGAGTTTTGCCCACCCTGCGCTCCACTTGGAGCACAGAGTTTTGGATACGCCACGTGGCAGAGTTTTTTCTCATGTATGGCTCACCAACGATAAGTTGGCGAGCGAAAAAATCAAGCACTAGACCACCTCCCAGAGGGATTTCTCAACGCGGGCAGTCGCAGCAGGTTGTTACTGCTTGCGTTGAGAAAGCTGATGCCCGTGGTGAGAAAGCTGCCGCACGCATAGAAAATCTACTATAGTGGTAGAAAGAAGCAGCACCCTCTGAAAGTGGGCAGACGAGCGTGTTGTGCTCATGGAACACTTTATGTAGTAGAGACACTCAGAATCAGAAAGCATTTCAGTGACCCACACCACATCCAAGAGTGCCATCCTATCACAGGTCATGCTCTACCTATGTACAAAAACTCTCAGTGTATTCGAGGCTGGAAACGACATTAAGATTTACCTGTAGGTAAATAAAACTCAACTCTAGCATAAAATTGCATCTGATAGCAACAATATCACCTAAAGAATTTTCTCTCCTTCATCCAAACCGGGATGTTTGAAGCCTACATGACGCGTAACTCCAAGGAAACAGAGTTTGACAATCAGCCGGGGTCGGTAGTGGGTCTACCCTCAGGGCGATGACGTGAGGAGGGGGAGGGGCAGGGCGGGGGGTAGTAATGTATGGATTACGGAGCTTTACAGGTAAGTAAACATTTTAATAAATAAAACAAATGTCATTGCGCGCACTGCATCGCATTTGGGGATGCAGTGCATGCAACAAAATGTGTTTTATTTATTTAAATGTTTACTTACCTGTAAAGCTCCGTAATCCATACATTACTACCCCCCACCCTGCCCCTGCCCCCCCCCCCACATCAACGCCCTGCGGGTACACCCACTACCGAACGCGACTGTTGACAATCACAACAAAATTGCTTAAGTACAGAAGTGGCTCCTTACTCTAAATATTGACAAACTGCCACCCCCCCCCCCCCCCCCCGCCCCCAGCTCATCAAAAGTCTCTCAAAGTCTCTCAAATTTCACTGCAACAGCACTAAGAAAGATTTTGAGAGACTTTTGATGAGCTTGGGGATGGAGGGGGGAGTTTGTCAATGTTTATAGTAACATGTTTTAGTCAATTTATGACTCCGCTGCTGAAGTTATCTACTCCACCAGGCTAATGGTGATCACTATTAGCCACCTATGCAATCCATATACCACTGTCTACCTCTTTTGTATTGAAAGTCGAATTTCGAATGTATGTATATTACCCCAATCATCTAATTTTTAAAACCACTGCATTGTAAAGTGCTCTGATACCCTCGTGGGTCATGTTTGCGCTATATAAAACTTTATAAATAAAATAAATAAAAATTGAAACCAACATTCAGCGGTTAGCAATGAGGAAGTAACGTTATTTATTTTACATTTTTTTACTGTTCTATTGTGCATCCAAAGCGCTGTAGACAACAGTGCACTTTACAAAGTTAGCAGAACACAGTCTACCTATGAGAAAATATTAAATATTGTTAAAGCTTTGCAGAAGGCATCTCAGCGTGTGGAATCAATCACGATCCTGTAAAGATTACGTACCAAGTGACTTATTGCAGTAAAGTATGCTTGCCCCAAAAATAAATAACAAAACACCAAAAAAGAGATCTCTAGCGTAATCCTCACCCAGAAACAGTGGCAAGATGGGCTTTGCCACAGCCCTCCTCTGGAGCTCAAGATGTGATGCAATAAGTTGAGTTGATTCTATGGTTCCAGTTCTCAAGTTAATATGCAAGTAATGTGTTTTGGAAACAATTAATCTCAACAATAGTTTCTTTCCACTTGTTTTCTGCTCGTTGGTGCTGCTTTTAGTTATGTAATTCAGTTGAATAATTATCAAATGGTTTCTTTGGCATCATGTTGTGGCACATGGGTATTTGGACCTAGTTATGAACTGGGACATGGACAACCCGCAGAAAAAACAAAAAGAGCATTGTATTGTTTAATGAATATGGCACTAACACAATTCATTAGATATCAGTAAACAACCAGAAGTAGAACTAGAAACCAGTTCCAACTGGTGAGTGGAATTCTCCAGAGAATTGCCAGTGGAACAGCAACTGTTGGATCTGCTCTTGCGGCGCTGTCACCGTGTGAAATCAGGGAGGAATTTGTTTGAGAAATAGAAGGGATTCCTCGGTAATGAATGGTGAGCACATCCCTAACAGGAAAATGCAGAGGGAAGAGCGCTCACTGCATTAACAAAAAAAACAGAGCAGTGTCAAATACAATAGCTAATGTGGGACTCTGGAATACAAACCACTGCTACAGAGAGCATGCTACAGGGAGGATTAAATGAAAGGCGATTTAAATAGAATATGCCAAAGAACACCACAAGGCAGCTAGAAAGCGAACAAGACCAGATGGCTAACAGGTAAAAATAACAGAAATAGCAGAGAGAGTGAGTACCGAGAAAGGGAAATATGAAGAGTAATTGGACACAATACTTACATGAAAAAGGTTTCGTACACTTAGGTGTGTGTGCCTATGGGTCTGCCCCTGGGTAAGAGCAGAAGAACAGAGTACACTAACAAACACCCACGTCAAGCCAACAGAGACTCTGGAAAAGTGAACACCTTAATGGTGTGTGTATGCTGTCTGCTGCCCAAGAATAACGGAAATCTAAAGATATTTATTGATGGTTATATTTGCAGACGACAGCCCCTGGAGGATACAAAATATGTGGACTTTTTGTGTAAGTTTATGGGGAAAAGTGAAATGGACTGTGCGCGGACAGGCCAGACATGAGAAGGGAGACTGTGTTTCAGGTGCAGACAGTGAGTACAAGAATATCTGGTTCCATGGTGCTTTCTTTATTTAACAGCTTATCCGCTTGAAAGAGGGAGACAGAAACATGTAGAGAGACAAAGCAAGGGAGAGACACAGAAACTTGGATAGAGACAGAAGCAAGAGAGAGACAAAGAAACATGTAGAGAGACAAAGCAAGGGAGAAACACAGAAACATAGAGAGAGGCAGAAGCAAGAGAGAGAGACAGAAATATGGAGAGGGACAGAAGCTAGAGACAGAAACATGGAGAGAGACAGAAGCAAGAGAGGGGCACACAACATGGAGAGAGGCAGAAGCAAAAGAGACAAACATGGAGAGAGACAGAAGCAAGAGAGGGGCACACAACATGGAGAGAGACAGAAGCAAAAGAGACAAACATGGAGAGAGACAGAAGCAAGAGAGAGACACAAACATGGAGAGAGGCAGAAGCAAGAGAGAGAGAGACACAAACTTGGAGAGGGGTAGAAGCAAAAGAGACAAACATGGATAGAGACAGGAGCAAGAGAGGCACACAAACATGGAGAGAGGTAGAAGCAAGAGAGACAAACATGGAGAGAGACAGAAACATGGAGAGAGACAGAAGCAAGAGAGGACCGAAACATGGAGAGAGACAGAAGCAAGAGAGAGACCGAAACATGGAGAGAGACAGAAGCAAGAGAGAGAGACACACAAACAAGGACAGAGACAGAAGCAAGAGAGAGTCAGAAACATGGGGAGAGACAGAAGCAAGAGAGAGAGACACACAAACAAGGACAGAGACAGAAGCAAGAGAGAGTCAGAAACATGGGGAGAGACAGAAGCAAGAGAGAGACACACACAAACAAGGACAGAGACAGAAGCAAGAGAGAGTCAGAAACATGGGGAGAGACAGAAGCAAGAGAGAGAGAGACACAAACTTGGAGAGGGGTAGAAGCAAAAGAGACAAACATGGATAGAGACAGGAGCAAGAGAGGCACACAAACATGGAGAGAGGTAGAAGCAAGAGAGACAAACATGGAGAGAGACAGAAACATGGAGAGAGACAGAAGCAAGAGAGGACCGAAACATGGAGAGAGACAGAAGCAAGAGAGAGACCGAAACATGGAGAGAGACAGAAGCAAGAGAGAGAGACACACAAACAAGGACAGAGACAGAAGCAAGAGAGAGTCAGAAACATGGGGAGAGACAGAAGCAAGAGAGAGAGACACACAAACAAGGACAGAGACAGAAGCAAGCGAGAGTCAGAAACATGGGGAGAGACAGAAGCAAGAGAGAGACACACACAAACAAGGACAGAGACAGAAGCAAGAGAGAGTCAGAAACATGGGGAGAGACAGAAGCAAGAGAGAGACACACACAAGCAGGGAGTGAGGCATAAGCAAGAGAGGCAAAAAACTGGGGAGAGACAGAAGCAAGAGAGCGACACAGAAATATGGAGAAACACAGAAGCAAGAGAGAGACACAAACATGGCGAGAGGACACGGCGGAAGAAAAAACGGAGAAGGTGAGCAATGAAGAATGAAAGAACAGTGAGAAAGAGAATGCAATATTATTCACATAGACAGAGAGTGAGAGAGAAGGAGAGGGGGAGAGGGGGAGAGAGAGGGAGGAGAGACTTGAGGGAGGCTGTGGTGAGAGGCAGAGGGCAGAAGAGACGGTCAGAGATGAGAGGCAGAGAATACGGGCTGGGGTCTACCCAGGAGCCTGGCCTCTGCTCGGCCCATGCACTGTGCGCCTCGGTCAGACTCCTGCTGCGTGTGCCGGTCAGGGGAGACATCAAAGAAGGCCCGGGGCTTAAGCTGCCCTGACACGGTAACAAACGAGCCCCTGACGAGAAATACAGGCTGGAGTGAACTCGCAGTAATGCCGCCGCTGTAAACCTGCCCCGGGGTGAATAGGTCTCTCGCCGCTCTTCACGTGCTAACACCGAGGCGGCAATACACGCAATGCAATCCTTTACGTCACCACTGGTAATAGGGCAAAGCAGTTATATGACAGACATGACCAAAGAGGCAGGGCAGCCCAGCGGGGGGGGGGGGGGGGGGGCCTCATATAGGTCTCATCCGACAGTCCCTGCCTGACCTTTGGGATTGATATCTCCCAGCTTTTCGATTCTCCAAGGAGGGTGAGATTGTGGCTTGTCCTACTGAAATCAAGGGGGTGGAAAACATGTTTGTAGTGTGAGGAAAGTAATCGAGCAGTGCCCGAAGGACTGTCTGGCTGGTCTCACAGCTCGTTTTGGGGGGTTCTTTGTGGGCCTGTTTTATGGTCTGCTGTGTCGGGTTTTACTGTAGTATATTTTAAACACCATACTTTGTGGTTACCAAATGGTCGAGATAAACAACTACACAGTACAAATAGCACTACAACCTAGCCTTGCCGATCTCAGAAGGAACGAAAGGGCGCCTCAGATTGCTGTCCATACAATATATGGCCTCTTTGCTCACATTCGCAACTAAGTGTGCATGGAGTTAAAAACAATGTCAAATCTCTATATTCATAACACCCTGTAACTAAGGTGGCTAGTTAGTGCAAACAGGACTGATTGTCACACGAAAACACAGCTACGAACACAGACCAAAAATAAGCCATATAGTTAAACACAGTCGGGTTGAATGCAACACCTGTTTCTGTCTCATTTATTCCACATCGCATGTGCCTGCGAGGAGTCCTGTCAGTCTTTGCTTCTATTGCTACCCATTCCCGCCATTGTACTCTGCTGCTCCCAAAAGAGACGCTCCTTGGCTAATAAAACAGGCCACTGTCATGAACAGGGTAACAGAGAGCTGAGGCATCAGTCAGACTCAGACAGGGCACACAGCCGAGCCCGTGGCCCCCGCAGCGTGGGTTCAACTGTGGGAATGACATAACCCGGAGCCTGGCGCGCGCCATGTCCTCCCCCCCCTGCAAGTTTCCTGCACGCGGGGACGGTGCAGCAGGAGCGCCGCGAGGGCGCCCTCGCGCCGAGGCCTACCTGTGATCCTGTCAGCTGCAGGGGTCCGGGGCGCCCGCGCGCGGCGTGAATCAGCAGAGAAGTGACACCGGCGCTCGCCGCGTGCAGCCCCCTCCTCCTCCAGTGTTGCTATGCAATCACATCCGCGGGAGTCAGTCGCAGCATCCCTCCGTCCTCTGGGGAGCAGCACCCTGCTGGAAGGGATGCGGCGGGGGCCTCAACCTGCCACGAGCTCGGGCCGGGAGGGATGAGAGTAAACACACCGGAGGGGTGGGAGGGAGGCAGGGGCGCAGCAGCAGCCTCCCGGCCCGTGTGTGGCTGTGAGGGGAAGGGTGAGTGAAGGAGAGGAGAGGTCCAGGTCTGTCTACGGAAGGCAGCGCCGTCCCCTCTGCGCGCTGCGGGCTCTGGTGGGCTCTGTCTGGAGCAGCCCCCGCAGGCAGTCTTCACGGCGCTGCTGTGGAGACATATCCGTCTATGGAAATCAACTCCACGCTACAGCCGAGCACACGGGTAGTCATTCATAGTAGTGACAGTCTGAGCATCACACGCACCGTGAGCGGAGGGGGGATTGACGAGGCGGGGGAGGAGCGAAGGGAACATTAAAACCTGCTGAATGAGTGCTGCGCTTCTTTCCAGCGGGAGAGCGTCCTTGGCTTAGGCATCCTTCCTTAACAATCTGCCACAAAGTGAGATTTTCCCTTTAGCGTTTTATAATATACATATCACACTACCTTCCATTTTCATCGCGAATCAAGATCAGTCTGACAGGTCTGTTTTTATAGTTCGGTTCGTTTTTCGGACCACAGATTTACACGGAGAAGCGGACGGTCCACAGGGACCACGCGCGTCATCTTTCTGTGCTCCGTGGACGGCGGCGCCGGGGATGGTTAATTTGATTGGTCCACAAGAACAGGAAAACAAAAGTACATTTCTGCCTTGGCATAGGCAAGAGGCAAATAAGAGCAAGGATGTTGGCGTCCGTGTTAGTACTCGTGTAATACCGAGGCTATCAAATAATAAAGCCACTTATACACCAAACAACCGCTTCAAAGAAGCGCCCGGTGCTCAGCAGAATAAGGAGCATTTGGCATACGATTCGATTCGAGAAATCTTTATTTCGATCACAAGATCATAAAAGATGTGCATTACATTCTATACAAAGTTTAAAAACGTATTAAACAACATTAGTGATCAAGATAAAAAGCTAAAAATGGAGATGTGCCACAAATTTAGAACTATCTCAAGTCTTCAAGTCTTTTACACAAGCAATTTTACACAACGACTTCGGGCGTACCACATAGAGGTTAAAAATTTGGATAGAGCAAATACTACAGTAGGGGATAAATCTATCTTTAAAACTCTATAAGCGGGTAAAAAAGTTCTGAATCCCAGATTCCTGAGCAGGGGGGACTAGCCAGTATTTCCTGCTCCTCTCATAGCCCCTGCAAAAGAAGACAACATGGACGTCGTTCTCCTTTGGGTGTGCACATGCCAGGCAAGTTTCTGAAGAGGAGCTAGAAGACCAGGATGCTGTAAATGATGCTAGGGGAAGAGTTCCATATCTCCATTGGAGAAATAATTTCCTAGTTAATGGTGGAGTAATGGCATCTAAGACACTTTCGAGTTGATAGGAGTCTTTTGTTTTTATGAACTGGTTGGACAATGATCCGTCCCGGGTACCCTCTGAAGCTCTGAAGAGCATGTGTTCGTAATAAGCTCTCGCGAGTACCTTTTTCGGTATCTTTGGACAGATGTTTAGTGGGTCCAGACATAGTTCAGGGAGTCCGATTGCTTCCAGCGTTCCCTTGATGTAAGTCAGCCACGGAATTCTTTTGACATTGGGTAACTCTAAAAATTCCTGTAACTCAGCTCTGTAGTTTGAAAGGTCTGGGCTACTCCATATACGCCGCCAGAATGTCAAAGGCTTAAGACCCAGCTCCTCCGTTATTGGTCGAATGTCCAAGTCCAGTCTAAGCGGGAGTAGTGGAGTACTCTGTGGAAGAGCAACAATCTGTTTTAGGAATTTATTCTCAGTTGTTAATAATTTAGATGATGGAATATGACCCCACAACTCGCCCCCATATGTGACACCCCCCGGGCTTGGGCTTTGTAAATATGAATAATGGTGCTAAGTGGCCGGTAGGGGGATTTGTTCACCAGTCTCATAGTGCCACCCGCCAACTGTACCAGTTTGATGTTCACTTTCGACTGGTGGGCCGACCATGTTAAATTTTCGTTAAGAGTGATCCCTAAATATTCAATTGTGTGCACCCGTTCCAATTGGACTGTTCCCAACCTAGGCGGTGCGCGGTTATGGGGCTTGGGATTGAGAATCATGTATTTGGTCTTCTGTGGGTTAATTTCAAGTCCCCGGTCTAAAGAGAACTGTAAGAGCCCGTCCAGAACACGTTGAATGCCCATAGGGGATTTGGACAGCAGCAGGGTGTCATCTGCAAACATAATTGCAGGCACCCTGCTGCCAATCAGTTTTGGAGCGTCAGTGTTGGGAATCCTGGTCAGGTGGGCAACTACCCCGTTCACAAAGAGGCAGAACAGGGTCGGTGCAAGCACACAACCCTGTCTTACCCCTCTGCGAACGGGGAACCTTTCGGTTAAGTTGCCACCTCTGCCACACCTAACGTGGGCATAGTTGTTATAGTGCAATCTCATCAGGATTGCCAAGATATCTCCAGGGACATTCAACTCCTCCATAACTTTCCATAGTTTCGCTCTAGGTACCAAATCAAAGGCGGCACGCAAGTCTACAAAGACTGTATACAAAGTACCGCCCTCGATTACAGCTGTCCTCAAATATAGAAGGTTCAGCCTAAAAATTTGGTCTATTGTGGAGACCCCCTGTCTAAATCCCGCCTGATAGGGAGTCAGGATACCCGTCTCATCTACCCAATCCTGTAGCCGGTCCAAAATCAGTCTCCCAAAAAGCTTTTGGGATATATCAATAAGACTGATTGGACGGTAGTTGGCTGGGAGCAGAGGGGACCCCTTTTTGTAAATTGGAACCACCTCTGCACCCAACCAAGTATCCGGGACCTCCATACCCCCCAGAATAGCGTTAAATATCAATGTAAGGTATGGGGCCCATATCCCTGGTTCCTGCTTAAATAGGTCCCCAGGTTCCCCCTTCAAGACCGGGCGCTTTCCCTGCAGACAGCCCAGCTATAGCCGCCCTCACCTCTTTTTCTGTGAAAGGGTCGCCAGTTGGACCTGGGACTAACATACTGTTTGGAATGTTGGGAGACCCTTCTTCTGCTGAGTACAATGCCTGAAAATGACTCTGCCATAAGCTAGGAGCTATATTAGGCTTGATTGCTGAGGATAAGTCCTCTGTACCATTGGAGACTATACGCCAGAATTTACGCGAGTCTTTGGTGGTTAGTGATCTTGAGAGGTTTTCCCAATATTCTTGATCCCATTCAGCCCTCGCATCCACCAGGAGCTTTCTATAGGATCTTCTCCTGTCTTGAATTTCCTCCCTGCTTTTGCCCCCCTTAATAGCGAGTAGCAGTTTGGCCTTAGATTCCCATCAGGTAGCATTGTACCAGGTCGTCTTGGCTGAGGGACATATTCTTTTCCCAGGCTTTGAAAACAAATCTAGCTCTAGGGTACTAATTAGATCTGCATGTGTCTGAGCAAGCTTTTCTCTATTTAATGCACCTTCCACCTCCTTCCCTATCTGAAAAGCCTTCTCCAAAAGCGGGATGATCCTTGCATATAGTTTTGGTATTCTGTCTCTGCTGGTGGCCAAATTCTCCCACCTGACTTTTCTACGGTTATTTTCTAATAGGAGTCCTGACTTGTCTTTGTCCATACCAAGCATTGTAGCATCATTCCCTGGTGAGATGTAGGAAAGTTCCAGGGCATTGTGGTCACTGTCCCTTCTCTCAATAACTTTAAAATCAACTACTTGTGACCACATTGATAATTTGAAAAGGATATAATCTATTCTCGATTCTCTGCCAGTTTTATTGTAAGCACAGATACTTGATGTGTCTGATTTACAAAGACCATTGCAGGCCCTTAAACCTTGGTTTAGAGTGAGGGCAGTTATCTGCAAGGCCAGGGGGGTCCAGGCCCTGGGGGGAGGAGCCACTGTCGCAGGCACAAGCCAACGTGAATCTTCCTCGAAGGAGGGGCCATCACGTAGGCCTGATAGTGGTTCATACTGTGAGTTTAAATCACCTCCCACCAGGCATGCAAGTTCCCAGGGAATACCATCAAGGAACACGGAGAGTTGCTCTATGGTGCTGGATTCTTTTGACGTGGGTACTGGCCTTGAGTATATGTTGACAACTACCAATTTCGAAGAATTTGGCCACTCTAGTAGGACGGCCAGAATATCGTCGGAGTCTGTCTCCAAACAGGTAGCCTGGCAGCCTAGATCCGTTGCTACCCATGTCGCGAGTCTTCCCGATGGCCTGCCCCTCCCCCCCCCCACTTAGCGGGTTTAGAAAAGACTGCATATCCCTGGAATAAGAGTTCCTCACGCGCCCAGGTCTCCTGAAAAAGTAGAATATTTTTGGAGCCAATAAAGGAACCCCACTCTGTGGAGTCAATTTTACTGGCTAGTCCTGCGACGTTCCATGAAATCAGAGTTAAGGGGTATGGTTTGCTAGTAGATGAGCCTTTGGTGATGGTGTTGACGACACTAATCTCTGAGGTGGCCATCTGAATTGGGGATGAGTGGCCCAGAGCCGATCTTTGATTGGTGTGGATCACAATTGGATCCTCTATGATAGGCTCTGGGGCTGGATTTAATTCCAATACATTTTGTGCCATTGTGTGTGATATGGGAACTGGGAGCGAACTATTCCCTATCCGTTCTGATACGGACAATTCACACCCCTCGTTATCCGAGTGTCAATCCACCATTTCCAAGCTACTATATCTGTTGTAGGTTGGAAAATGGGCTGGATAATGCATTCTGTGGGGCCCTGGAATTCCTCTCATAAATCCTCCCCCGCCTCCCCTCCTCCTTGTGATAGTTTCCCAGCCTGCCTCCTCCCCATACGGTGGAAAGTGGTCTATAGGTCTTCCCCTGTGATGAAGTGGAGCGCTTCTCTCCCTGCGACAACTTTCCCAGTCGTCCAGCAACTCTTGATGATGCCCCCATCTCTGATCCTCCAAGTTATATAAACTTGATGGATAGAAGAGTGAGAGAGGAAGGGGTTGGATATTGCTGCCTTGGTCGTCAGAAGCCCAGGCACAAATGTAAGCAGCTGTGCCCGGCTCTATGAAGGTGACCAAGACGCAGTCTCCCCTAAATGATTTTCTAGAATATCCCACCCACGTAGCCCGCCTGACCATAGAAATGTCACTGGTTATTCCTCTCGGGAGCGGTCTGTATGTGGATAACCAGCTGATGACCTTGTTCCTGAGTGAGGATGTTGATTCTGATGTCATGGGTTTTAATTCCGGAACCCCTGCCAAGACTAAGGTATAAGGGGCTGCCTCTGGAGGAAGGTTAACAGGTTTTGGTTTACGGGTGGGGTTGGATTTCTCTCCCATAAGTGTTGAATCGCCCTTGGTGTTGGTCTGGGTAGGAGCAGTATCTTTAGGTGGGGGGATGGCAGATGGAGTAGCAATTAATATTTGTGGAGTTAGTGGAGGGGCGTTGTTGGTATTGAGGTTGGGCGGGGGTTGGAGTGTCTTGTTAGGGATGGCTTGTGAGTTGTGGGAGTCAGTAGAGGGTATCGTATTCTTTACAACTGTAGTGGTTTCGTTGCCCTTTTTGGACTTTGGATCGGGGCCCCCTTTCACTATTTTAGCTCCATTGGGATCAAGTTTCTTCAAATCAGCTAGTTGCACAGTGGATTTTTCGATGTTAACTAGCCTGGCTTCGATCTTGATCAATCGAGCTTCGATGGGGCTCAATAGCGACCTGAGAAGTGTGCCAATATCCTCCAGTGTGATGTCATCGCTGGAGATATCCACTAGAGTGATGTTTGTGGCCGGTGGTGGTACCGTTGTACTATGAATTATGGGGGGGAGTTGTTGTACCCTGCTTCTCTAGGTTAATAACTGTAGTGCCTCCCTTTGCCCATTTTTCCCTTCATGGTTTGGATTTTGGAGACTTTAACCTATTTGCTTCTTTGTTTTGACCCCCCCTCTTTTTTTGTATAGCACCTTCCCTAACCCCCCTATCTCTATCGGGGCTAGACTCTTTGTCGTTAACCACCACTGTTTTTGGGTCAAGTGTTGGGTGAAGCATTCCTGGTGAGGTTTGAGGCAATTGGGTGTTTGGGGGGGCCATTAGACTCATGTCCTCAAATTCACTGGGAGCCTCGATTGTAAAATCGGAGTCAGTGGTTGTTACATTAGGTAGTTGGTGTATTACCTGGTCAGTCATTTTGTTGATTATAAGTTCAGGCCTCCCCTCCGGGGTTCTGGCTTGAGCCATTGGCCCCATTGAAGATCTTCTAACCCAGTCAATTTCCTGGGAAATTCTTCTTTCCAAAACCTCAATTTCCTCAATCAGAAGAGATCCGGCTTTGACAAAGTAATTGTCAATGGGGCCCTTTGCGGCTCCGGCCGCGGCTAGTGTAGATTTGCTTCGGGTTTCTCTAGTGCTCATTGCTCCGTGGATTAGGATGCCAGATATAGCAATAAAAAGGGGGGGGGGCCCGGACCGGACTCTCCCGTACTCGAACGGCCTCAAACGGCCCGCTCTTTGCCTGGTCTTCGCCCCGAGCTCCGTCCCGCGCGCGACCCACGTCGCGGTGGTGCAATGCGCCTGTAAAGTACGAAGAGGCTGAGGGCATGGCCGCCGGGGGAAGAGGCACCAGCTGTGTAGAATGGAGGATGCTGGTCCTCGCAGTCCCCCGGTAGGCTCCACGCGCTGTGATCCCACCAAAGTCCTCAACCTGGGCCGTTATCCACTGGGAGCGAGTGTGCTCTCCGCCGACTGCGGAGCCGCTCACACCAGGTTAAACAGCCTCAGGGAGCAGATGGAAGGCAGGGAAGCGGACACGATCCTCGCCGCTGCAAGGTTAGTCTTTGAGCGGCACCCGCGGAGCGGGTGTCACGAAAGGTGGCGGAAGAAGAAAACAGCCTCAGAGTGCAGGCAGAAGTCAGGGTCAATCCTCGTGGCAAAAGGTGATTTCCTCGGTAAGCGGCACCCGAGCAGCGAGTGTTGCTAGAGGTAGTTATGGCTGGAAGCTGAGGGCGTGGCCGACCGGGGGAAGAGGCACCAGCTGTGTAGAATGGAGGATGCTGGTCCTCGCAGTCCCCCGGTAGGCTCCACGCGCTGTGATCCCACCAAAGTCCTCAACCTGGGCCGTTATCCACTGGGAGCGAGTGTGCTCTCCGCCGACTGCGGAGCCGCTCACACCAGGTTAAACAGCCTCAGGGAGCAGATGGAAGGCAGGGAAGCTGACACGATCCTCGCCGCTGCAAGGTTAGTCTTTGAGCGGCACCCGCGGAGCGGGTGTCGCGAAAGGTGGCGGAAGAACAAAACAGCCTCAGAGTGCAGGCAGAAGTCAGGGTCAATCATCGTGGCAAAAGGTGATTTCCTCGGTAAGCGGCACCCGAATTGGATACCAATGGAAGCATCTTCATTTTTTTTATATAGATACATTAGGAGCCCGCTGCACAGCCAAAGAGGCCAGTACAGCGCTTAGAAGCGAGGGAAGCGCTGGATCTGCCACCTCGAGTCTTTTGTCCTTGCCTACAATGGGAACCTGCAGCAACAGAAGCTTGTTAGATCTAAGAGATCTGGCTTGGTGTTAAGGCGTAATACCTTTCCTTATATAGACAGGACCTTTTGAAAAAAAATCTTTACACACAGATTACCGCTTTAATTTAAATGCCTTTAGACACTGGTGATCAGTGCAAAAGTTTCAGATATGGGGTGACTGTTGAAAAGGAATTCAAGATCAGTCTCGCTGCTACATTTTTAATAGTCTGAAACCTGTGAATCAGATACACAAATGCTGGGAAGATGAGAACAGAACGAAAGCAATATGAAGTAACTTGCCCAGGGTAACACAGTGCGATTAGAAAGCACGTCTCAGACATGGACTTCAAATGGAGACATTGATGGAGCAAGGATTCGCACATTGAGCGACTTGCTTGTATCAAGAACCTCAAATAATGTTAATAAACTAAACCAACATGTTTGTCTTACTAATTTTGCACATTTTTACTCTACACAGGGTGTCCCAGTGACGCTTGCCTATGTGTTTATTAAACCTAATACGCTTGCCACTAAAATGGCTGCTGCTATGCGGGAATTTAGACTGCGCATGCGTCGGTCATACCCATGTGACGTGACGTACTCACAGTTCTGGTGGGAATTTGTTGCTCATGCGCAATACAGCTAAAATGGCCGCTTTGTGTTCACAAATGCTTCAAGCTTGCATTGCCGCTTTCGCAAAGCTGTCTGTTCTGCCTAAAACTTAATGCTTTAGTTATTATAAAGTAATGGGAATAATATAGCAACTCATGGTATATAGGGAAATCATTTATTCCAATGTATTAAAACTGTTCTTTTCCATTTCATGTAACACTTCGAAAACTTGGCCTGTTCTAACGTGATCTTGCTTGAATCTGAGTCTGCGCGAGATCTGCGAGTCTCCATAGAAATGACCTTTGGACGGGAGCCAGATGGCAACCCAAGCCAAGATGAGCCTGGGAGAGAGCCTTCTCACCTAGTCGAAGAAGCCGAACTGTACTACATTTGTAACAATTGTGTATGAAAATTATATTCACCATTGTTATGTGAAAACATATGTCATGGGAAAGTAAAATTTGAGGGGCGGGTAGAAGATTCAAATAAGGAGCATGAGAAAGTCTAAATTTTAGGCGGTGTGATGACCTAACCTCCTCCTTTGTCCAATCAAATTTGGGATCCTTACACTTGCAACATTTGGGGGGTGGTACACTGACCCGAAAAACAGTATAACTAGCGTAGGTTTAGCTAGAGAAATTGTCCAACTTGTCCGAATAGCTGACCTGTCACTGACCCAACGCACTCTATAGGTGACTGAACTCAGAGAGCTGCGAAGCACTCTGTTGGAAGGTTCGAGAAACCCATTCAGGGTTTATGCAGACTTAGAAGTGCTGGCGAAGCACTTTGCTGGGAGGTTCGACAACCCAATCGGGGTTAATGGCATATTCCTTGCAGAAAGGGAGTAGCGCAGGTGTTGCAACCGAAGCTGCGGGTGTTGGTCGTACCCTTTGGTGAACCCAGTCCTGATCCAAATTCTGGGGTTATCCTGTCCTGACTGTCCATGAGCTGTACCTACTCGCCTACTGGCACCTTGAGGGTTCCTTCCCGTCTTTTCCAAACTGACCCGTGGCCAGGGTTGGTCTTCACTCTATCCTAGGTAAATATAACGTCTGTGTGGGTGATTACTTATGTATATTTGCATTTCTAATTCTTGAATATTGCAAAGCATAATTGCATGCGTTCCTTTTTCTCCCCTGTCCCTTTATGAATTAGATTTTCATGCGTTGTTTGTTTATTAGCATGTTCCACTTTTCTACCGACCTTTAGTCAAATCTAAATTGTTTCTATATAACAAATCTTACTTTTCTTACCCTCCCTTTAGTAAATAAGCTATATCTGGATAAATCAGATTGTATACGTTTTATTTCCTTTTAACAGTTAGTGAATTACGAACGTCTATTTTGAATATAGCATGTTCCCTTTCTTTACCCGCCTCTAGTGAAGTTGTGAAAGTCTGATTATCTAAATTAGCATGTTCCTTATTTTCACCTTCCCTTTATTTTTCGATTTCCAAATGATTAGTATTCTCTGCCTTATTCATAGCTATACGTTATTTCTGATTCTAGTCATAGATAGTCTGATCTGTGTAAATCTTATGCTCATGACATATGATGATGATGATTAGATAAAGGTTTTCAAAACTTCTTGAGTCTGTGGTTATTATAAAGAGTGCAAACAATTGTAATTGATATTATATTGTAATGACTGCTTAACTTTTCAGCTAGATCCTTGATTGATTATGATCTTAGGTACCTGTGACGAGGATTGGTAAGTCAGGTACATTGAGAAAAATAGAAAGGAACAGGGTTGCTGGTAATAGAGTGTAGGTTACCCGATTAAATAAGTGTGGAAAATAAATTATGGGCCCAAGTGTGCATATTTGGTAATAAAATAGTCGGGTGAACTGCGCGCTCTATCAGAGACCACATCCAATTTTTTGCTATCCAGGAAATCCAATTCTCTTTCATTAAACTCCACCCACAAAAGCCACACCAGGCTGCCCCATCATGTCCAACAAGCAAGTTCAGTTGTCTCCCATACAGAATCCAAGTTTGTAATGTCTATGGGCAGCAGAAAATACCTTTTATCTCAGTCATGCCCATGAGGGCCTCTTGCTGACATAGACAGGCTTAGCCAAGACCAGTGGACTTATGCTGCATGGGAAAATCAAATGATGTGACAGGGTTGGCTATATTACATTGAATAATGAACAATTATGCAGCATAATGCACCATATTTTGGGATAATGTTACCTAACTATTGTTTTAACACTATCTTCGCAAACGATTCACATCATTAGTGCCAATTTGACACCATATTACAGCAATGAGCAACAGAAAGGTAACCAATTATCTTTGTGAAGGGCATTCCACTTCGTGGCAACATGCTTTTCTGCATTTTTAGTAACTTTTGGTCTGTTTGAGCTGGAAGCATTTTTTTTGTTGCTAAAACCCACAGATTATGCAGCAGATGATTTATGTGCCAAAACCATATTTGTGCAGCAAAATCGCATAATTTCAGTGCATCTGGGTTTAGCTGCCTGGCAGAAACAAGCCAAGCCCTTCATTACACAGAAAGAGAGTCAATAGATAAGCACCCCACCAACCCCACCCAGTGGGTGCTGTGTCATTCCCCTGTTAATCAGCTCACAACACACTCATTGGCTGCTGTAGCTGTGAGCAATTACCATTGGATCGTTCTCTCTTTACAGGCAAACTCCAATGTCATAGTTATTTATATCAGGTGTATGAGCCGACACAGCAGTGCGCCCTTTTACCAAAGACCAATGCTGGATCAAAACCAGCATGGTGTTGTTTTCATAAAGTGTTACTTTAACACTGACTCATCTTTGTTACTGAACTGGGATGCCTAAAAAGCAAACCTCACATTTGAGATGGTTAACCATCCTGCTAAATATAAAAAGAACTGGGGGGATTGAAAGTCAAAAAATATATGCTAAAAATCAAACATGCAGAAAATGTGTCAATTGTTTGGTTGCAAACATTATTTACTAATTGGTTGTGACAATACAGCTGGAAGATTGGCAAGTTATTTAAAATTAGAAAACACTGTGCTCTAGGTCTTAATACTATACATCTTTACTTTTTTAGTAAATGGTATCATTAAGAAAAATAAACAAAATAAAAACAGAAATTAATCACTAATGTTTAAAGAACTATTGTCCAAAATGATGGATATAAGAATGTGATATAAAACTAGTGGTTAGGTGACTAATGTGCTCAATTCAGGAATATGTGTTTAAGCTTGTGTTCTCAGGTTTGAGTCATGGTAAATTCACTCCCCCGTTTCATTCTTCTGAGGGCTTAAAATCCATTCTGCCACACACCAATAATCCCTTCCCCCATCAACAAGGCGGAATTGGCTATTAATTGCATTCACCATAGCAGCGAAGGTGCCACATTTCTATTCACCCAGGACGTTATCCCAGCAAAGACCGGCTCTGCTGTCACATTAGAGGCAATGTGTTGGCCATCTTGCGTCAGTAAAAACAATGACAAACTGGGCACAATACTATTCCAAGAGGGCCACTCAGTAAACATTGCACTGGGCAGTAGTGGCTTTTGTGCGGGCAGAACAACAGGGTGGGGGGAAAATGGGATGAAAACAGAAATAAAAGAAAGGAAAAAACAAAAGCTTACCTTAGGCTTGCCCGCTGCTTTTCTGCTCTGAATCTTACTTCGAGTCTTGCTGCAGCTGCGACACAGGCTCCCAGTGTCCCTTGCGGCCAATCCTGATGCTGCTTTCATGTTTGAAAGCTGCTTCAGGATTGGCCTGATAAGTGAGTAATTGCGCTCCCAGTGAGGCCGGCAACCTGTGCTTTGCTGTCTCCAACTCAGCAACACAGCTGGGTTGGAGACAGCTCAGTGCGCATATCGGTTTGGCAGGCCTGAGACAGCCGGCCAAACACACATGCAAACTGATACTAGTGCCCTCCACTACCTCTCCTGACTGCCCCTGTGATGATCCCTCCCCCAAGATTAGAACATGAATAGTAAACCAATATTAAATCCGGTTAAAATATTTTATTTTTCAAGTTTTGAGGCTGGCAGTAGGGGCAACGCTCCTCCGCCTTAGCAGAGGAGCCACCATTGGCCCTGGATAGCCATAATTTAATTCTAAAGTGTATAGTATGTTACAAGCACAATTACACCTAAGTAAGTTTACTACTATCAGTAGTCACAAAACTCTAAGTGTAAACTCACTACATAAGTGTGCATTACAGGTAAAGCAATTGGCTTTGTTTTGTGTGGCTGCTTGACATCTCTCTCTAAACCTCTCCCGACCCTCTAAAAACCCCTCTTACTCCGCTCTATCCCATACCCTTTAATAGTAAACCTGCTCCTTTTCCCACCCACTCCCCTCTATTCCTCACACATCAACTACTAAAACCTATATTAAGGTGTGCAAAGGGTCCGCAGTCAGGGCATAGAAATCCACACAAATAGGTTTAGATAAATGTAAGATTTTTAGTACTACAAAACATACTGCAAAGTGAAGTTTGTGAATCAGACCCAATTATTCTAAACATGGTTACTATCTTGGAATGGTAAAACAATGATACCTTACAAACAATACCTTTAAAGATGGCTGCCCAGTTAACAATAATGGATGCAGAGAATGCAGCGCACTACAGATAGAATGAGCGGCAAGCAAGCAGTCCAGTGTGACTGACTGGGGTAAAAGGGTATAATGAAAGAAATGAAAGAAGACTGATAAAAGAAAAATGGAAAACTAAAGAACTGGCCACCAGCCCAGATACTAAGGCACACTTATTTCCAGGCAGATCTGTACCCTTCATCAGGCAAAATGCTCGTACTCACAAGCCAATAGGTCCAATGGCAGAAATGGGCTTAAATATTGCTCACATGCAGTATGCTGTCATAGGGACAAGCAGAAAGTAAATTACGCTGAAACAGACAGAAGAGGGCTGACCCAGGGACCCTCTATGTATGTATATATATATTTGGAATTATTTATTTAACAACCTCAGAGGCAACTACACCTGTAAATCGTTGTCATAACTTTTCATATTAAAAATATATGTCTTGCAGACTGCACGGTGTGCTTGGTAGGGCCTCAACCATAAGGGAGGATGCGGTCATAGCCTCATTAGATGCCACTATGGCAATTGACACAATTGAGGAGCCTAATCTCTTCACAGGGCTTGAGAAAATGGGATTCGGTCCGATCTTCTGTCAGTGGGTGCGCCAATTGTATAGCAGACCTATGGCTCAAATTGTCGTTAATAACAGGAAGTCTAGGGGGGCGTGGCCTGACGCCGATTGAGATGGGAGCCTGAATCGGAGCTACAGTCGGTGATCCGCTCTGTGGCCCCATCCTGACTGCTACAGGGGAGCCCTGGCCAAGAAGACCGACCCTGAAGGTGTCGGAACCTTAGGAGGGTCCTGGGCGCTAGTTGTGAGGGGTAGATAACCCTCCCCTGCCAGTGCTGGACGACTCAGCCGGCGAGACCGTGAGCTGTGCAAAATGGCGGCTGCGCGGTAAAAGCGGAGCCCGTAGTGCGGTGGTGCTGGCTGCCTGGTTGGGGGTGGTCCGGCACTGAGGACACGGCGGCTGGAGCAGTAACCGGGGCAGAGGTGGAGGCCGGGACTGCTACTGGCGAGGAGGCGTCGTCAGGAGGAGCATCGGCGGACCAGGCGCTCAGCAGCCGCGGGCTGTTTAAAATGGCAGCCGCTTTGCTCTAACGGCCCCGGAGGTGAAGGACTTGGCGGACGATCACCCGGTGTTCCTGCCCTGGGTGCGGGACAAGCGTCAGCGGCGGCAGTAAGTGCCCGCCCTATTGCCGGTAAGGAGGCGGTGCGGGGAGGAGCTGCAGAGGGCCCCGGGACGTGGCGAGTGCCCCCACACAGGAGTGGGGCCTGGAAGGAGTCAGCTGTGGCGGAGACTCTGCCCCCTGAGGCGGCGGACACAACCGGGTGTGCGAGGAAGCAGTTGCCCCCCTTTTCATGGTAGAGTGCATAGGGGGAGAGCGAACAGTTGTGCGACCTGCGGGGAGCAGAGGAAGCGCTGTGGAGAGAAGGGCACGGGGCCTTGCAGCGAGTGCTGGACAGGCGCGAGGATCAAGTCCCAGATGACCAAGGTGAGACCCTAGGGCGGGAAGCAGCAAGAAGAGGCCTGCGGGCAGACTGTTGTGGCGGCAGCGGCTCCTGGGGATAGAGGCGCGCACAAGACGGTAGGCCTGACAGCGGTCCGCCTTGTGTGCCCCTTGGGCGACCCGCAGCGTGGACGAAGCTTAGAGAGCAGCGCTGCAGGGGACGCCAGTGCCGACCATTGTGGAGAAGGAGTGACAGTGGACCGGTGAAGAGAGGCACCTGCGGGGTGGAGTTGAGGGCCCACAGCACTGGAGAGGTAGCGACAAGGGACCCAGGGCGTGGTCTTCACTGGCTTGAACACCGCATACAGGCAGGGGGTACCTGCAATCACCTTTATCCTGTCATAGCACACTTTGGGAGTGCAGATTACTGGACTTGCGGTCACCATGGGCCGCACCACCAAGAGGCGGGACACCGAGCAACAGGAGGGAGTAGGCGAGGATTGTGGAGACTCTAATACACGCCTGGGGACCAGGAAAGATGGAGGGATGCCCAGGGCGACCTCTCCATGCAGGACATTCTGCAGGCCATAGAAAGCTCACGACTGGTGGTGGAAACTAAAATTGACACTGTCAGGGAAGATTTGGGCCTCCTTCGAGGGGACCATAGAAAACTGGCGGATCGTGTCACGGCCACGGAAGCAGAGAGAGAGAGAGTCTGGGACCGCCCGGTCGCGGCGACGTCAAGCAAACTCACGGCCATGGAGAAAAGGGTGCAGATTCTGGAGCAACGGGCAGAGGATGCAGAAAATAGGGCCAGCCGGAATATCATTCGAGTCACGGGCCTCCCTGAAAAGGTCGAAGGAAACAATATGGTGGAGTACCTCGAGCGCTGGTTGCGCACGGAAGTGGCAGAGGAAGGGCTGTCCACATTCTTTGCACTGGAAATGGGCGCACAGGTGCCAGCCCGGGCTCCGCAACCTGGCAGACCACCGAGACGGGTTGTGGCCTGCCTCTTGTTCTACAAGGATAGGGACCATGTGCTTGGAATGGCGTGTCTTAAAGGGCAACTTAAAATAGAGAACAGCATGGCATGGATCTTCCCCGACTTTTCACGAGAGGTACAGCAACAAAGAGCATCCTTTACGGCTGTCAAACGGAAACTGCGCCAGATGAGGGTGTCCTACTCTATGGTTTTTCCGGCCAAGCTACGCATAGTGCATAATGGAGGGACCACCTTCTTTACCACCCCCCAGGACGTATGGGGTTGGATTGAGAAGCAAGATCCCCGAGGGCAACAGCGTGGAGGGAATGGTGCTGCGGATAAAGCCTTGCCGTGCTTCCCTGACAGAGGGGCTGCTTCAAAGAACCACCAGACGGCGGAAGAGGCGAATCGAGCTAGGGCCAGTGCGATCGCAGCGGTGGCTTCATTGAGTGCAGAAGACACCCGGGAACCGACACCACACTCTGGGGAAGACCAGTGGGACTCGGACTCAGAGACCAGCTCGAGTTCGGTGGGGGATGCCAGCCAGACCCTGCCGCACGGAACTCCCAGATCAGCAGATGACCTGATGTGAGGTGGGCCACGCGTGCAGGTATTTCCAGAACTATGCTGGGGGGCAGGCAAAGGAGACTGATGGTAATATACTGCTACTTCTCACTCGAGGGGGTTCCCTGATGCCTATTTGTGATCTGTTAGCCGGGGGGGGATCCGGAGGGGTGAAGAGGACAGCAAACCTCTCGGTGGACCTTGGCCTGATGGCCACCTCTGAACTTTGCTTGTTTGAGCACTGAAGTGCGCAGTTTGGATGGGGGAGCTGTTCTCACTTGTCCTGCGGAGGGGTGTTGGGACGGTTTTTGTAATGTTTGGAAGGGGTTAGTATTTTGGGTCATGGGGAGGGATGCTGCTGTCGACAGGGGGAGGAGCCACGTCCTGCTGTACTGCAAGAGATGCCTGCAGACTGCGCAAAAAGGTACTAGGTATTGGGACATGCAAGGGGGTGAATATGTGCACTCATGCAGCAGACACAGGACACCTATAGCATAATGTTGTTAAATGTTAGGGGCATGCACTCTATGAGTAAAAGGTATAAATATTCTCACAACTAAATAGGAGAGGGGTGCAGAAAGCGATGCTCCAACAAACCCACATACTGGATAAGGAAGGTGAGGCTCCGCGCAGGCGCTGGAGAGGGCAGGCGTTCTACACATCATATTCAGCATTTGCCCGGGGGGGGTCCTGATTTGGGTGCGGGCAGGAGTCCCCTTCCATCCTATAGAGCACAAAATTGATCCAGAGGGTAGGTACGGGATTGTCTCCAGAAGGTTGGACGGGCAGGATGTTACCCTTGTCAATGTATATGGCCCAAATGTGGATCACGTTAGGTTTCTGGAGCAGCTGTCGGGGGTGCTGGCACCATACATGACAGGGGCGGTCCTAATAGGGGGAGATTTTAATTGTATTAAAGATACTGACATGGACCGATCACACCTGCCTCTTCGAGACTCCCCAGTACACGTGGTGGCTAGGGCTTTTAGGGATTGGCAGACTCGTTGGGGGCTCGTGAATGTGTGGCGCAGGGCACACCCGACAGACAGGGACTGCTCGCATTTATCCCACACCCACGATTTACACGTCCGTTTAGACACCTTTCTGAGCACACCGGGCCTCTACACCCAGCTGGGGGGGGGGACAGAATACCTCACTAGGACGGTCTCGGACCACAACCCACTCATGCTACCATACAGGGGGGGTAGGATTTTGCAGCCCATCCCTACATGGCGCCTCAAACCAGAAGCACTTGAAGATCAGGTCTTTCAGCAAGAGACTAGGGAACACATCATACAATATTTTACTGACAATGCGGGCACCATGGACTCTAGAATCATGAAATGGGAGGCCTTCAAGGCTGTGATCAGGGGGAGCTGCATGGCTGCATCTATTGGGGTCCGTAAGACGCTCTCAGCAGACCTGGAGAGAGCGGATGGGGCACTCAGGGCATTAGAGAAGAGACGGTCGGAGCACCCGGAATTGAGGCAGGAATCCTGGAAGCTAAGGAGGAGGTGGCAGTGCAAGTAGAGCGTCTACGATGCTTTGATTTCCAGAATTACATGGATAGGACACATGATGAGCAGGACAAAGCCGGGCGATTGCTGGCATGGCTCGCTGACCCATCCAGAAGCGGCAGTACTATACTGACGATACACGACCAGGGAGGACGTCCTTTATATACACAGGAGGAGATTAGTGGCCGGTTCAGGGAGTGCTACGCCCGCTTATATAAAAGCACTGGCAACTGCAACATGGGCTGGATAGCAGACTACTTGACACCCCTTCCGCTCCATACCTTAGCGGTGGAGGAAGCGGAGGTGCTGGGAGCGGCGATTTCGGCACGGGAGATCGGGGGGCAGTCAAAGCGATGGCACGGAGGAAGATTCCGGGCTCAGACGGACTGCCCCAAGAGTTCTATGCCACGTATCTGGTAGATATGGCTCTCAGGCTAGTGGAGTTATACGCGGCTACATGGGAGAGCAGGAGGTTGCCACCCACAACGAGGGAGGCGGTTATGATCCCCCTGCTTAAGCCTGACAAGAACCCAACTTAGTGCTCAGCAAACCGACCGCTATCGATGCCAAACCTCGATTTTAAAATTATCAGTAAGATATTGGCCACCAGGCTACTGCCAAACATGACATCTTTGGTGCATTCCAATCAAGGGGGTTTCATCCCTAGCAGAAACACCAGCCTGAACATCAGGAGGCTGTTTGCAGTGTTACAGCAGGGAGGGGTAGAAGCGCAGGACGGGGCGATCTTTGCCATTGATATCGAGAAAGCCTTCAATAGCCTTGAGTGGGAATACTTGTATGCAGTTCTAGCAAAAATGTGGCTGGGGCAGGACTTTATCCAATGGGTTCAATACTCTATACGGATCCAGTGGCGTGGGCCGCACCATCTCCCTACAGTACGGTGTGGAGAGGGGTACACGGCAGGGGTGTCCCCTTTCCCCCTGCTGTTCGCGCTGGCGGTAGAACCACTGGCGTGTATGGCAAGATCAGAGACGCCATATGAAGGCATTAGACTAGCAGACCAAACGCCCCATATCGCATTATATGCGGATGATTTGCTTCTTTTTCTGAAGGATACAGGTATGGCATTGGGGGGAGCCCGGCATATGATGGATGGGTTTGGAGCTCTTTCTGGGCTCTGCGTCAACTGGCAGAAGTCACGACTCTTCCTGATAGCGGGAGAGGCCTTGCCGCCTGCGCGCCTGGGAGACCTCCAGTGGGAACCACGCTGTTTTAGATACCTGGGGGGTTAGAGTGTATCATGATCTCTCTGATGATCAGGAGGGAAATATAGGGGGGGCTTTCCGATTGCTCAAAGGCAGTATGGCGTTCTGGGGGACGTTGTCCTGGTCAGTGGCGGGGCGAATATCCTTGCTGAAAATGGTGGCATGCCTCGATTGTTATATTTTTTTACCACGCTCCCAGTGTGGATCCCCGAGGCGTGGTTCCGATCCCTTGACTCTATTCTGACCTCTTTTATCTGGGGTCCCAGCAGGCACACAGTGGCATTGGCTATGTTGCGCAGGGCACGAGCAGAGGGGGGTCTAGCGGTGCCAGATATGGAGAATTATTATCTGGCGGGTGAGCTCCAACGCTTCACACAGTGGGTGGCAGGAGTTCTAGATCCGGGTAGGAGGACGCCCCCGTTCACCCAGAGTAGAGCAGCTGTCCTGAGTACACTCATGGGTACCATTAAGCAGCGCACACTGACCACTTCAGAACATAGGGTAATAAGAAACTGCTGGATCAGGTGTCTTCAGAAAACCAAAACCAAAAGACCTTACTCCCCAGAGATGCCTGTGGCATTATTGGAGGCGCTCCCGCATGGGGGTCAGTGGAGGGGGTTGGAGGAGTGGGCACACGCGGGGGTCACTAAGGTTGGAGATTTATACGGTGATGGGGAACTTCTCACATTTGAGGCCTTCCAAGCTAGTTGGGATATCCCACAGGGGCATTTTCTACTATATCGGGCAGTCACTGGGGCCATGCGTAGACATTGGGGTCGGGGGACACTAGAACCACCTACACATTCTACATGCGAATACATAAGCCTAGCAGGCGGTGTCATTAGGGCGGTCTCATGTCTTTATAGAGCCATTAGACTGGATTCCATGGTGCCGCTAGAGAGCCTGAAAGATAAATGGGAGGTGGACATTGGAAGCCCCATAGCGGAGAAGGATTGGGACAATACACTGCTCCGAGCCACCAAGGTCTTCCGCAATGCGAGATTTCAATTCATTAGTTGTTATACTCGGCATAGAGCGTATATTACCCCTGACAGGATTAACCGATATTTTGGTCGGGAGGATGCGTGTTGCCCCGGATGCTAGGAGATAGGGGCTAGCTATCTTGACATGGTGTGGAGTTACCCGAGGATAACAGGGTATTGGCAGGTGGTGGTTCAAGAGACAGCGCGCGTCACAGAGAAAGAGATCCCATGCACCCCTGGTCAAGTACTGCTCAACCTATTTCCCCACTCCGCTAAAACCAAGGTCACAGCCACGTTCCAAGACCTGGCCTACATTCTGGCGAAACGTGAACTTACCAGCAAGTGGAAGGCCCCGGCCGGTCCGGGGGTCAGCAATTGGAAAAGGGAACTAGTGAAGTGGGCAAACTGTGAACATAGAATCTTGCTTAGGACCGCAAAAATAGGTATAGGGAGATTGGAGCGGGCACATGCCTGGGGGGTGTTGGTAGATGATCTGCAGAATGAGGACCAGGAGTCGACATCTAGCTCGCCACGAGCGGGATTCCAACTGGCTAGCCCTGGAGAGCTGGAACAAGAAAGAGCGGAGGGGGAGACATAACTGGGCCATGGTACCCTAACATCCACCCACATGACGAGCTCTTTGCACAAGGCATAAGGATGTGGCGAGTATGAATGGGACCCAGACCATGTACGCAGCAAGAGTTAATGTGGCAAGGAGGTCGGCAGCAGCGTTGGAGGGGGAGGGGGGAGTAGTAGGGGGGGTACTGTTAGGCTGGTAACACTGATGAGAATCCAGTATAGCAAACATTATATACCGTAGTAGTCAGTAGTAGGATAAGCAGAGACTGGGAAGAGGGACATACAAACTCACTGGGACGGATCCTCCATGGGGATTTGTGGATCTTTCCTGTCTGGATGAAAATGTATCTGTATTTTGCGGATTGATAAATGCCAATAAAATCTTTTAAAAAAATAAATAAATAACAGGAAGTCTAGTGGTTCCTCTATGCCCTCCAAAACTCCGCTGATCCTGTCCCTAATGCATATTTCAAAGAAATGGAGGGACTCCAGAGAGACCTTCTGTGTGCTTGGAGACCACGCATAGCCACAAAAAAGCTTACACTCGATTGGTATGACGGCGGTATTGGATTGCCAGACATCAGGAAATACTACTGGGCAGCACACCTCACTGCTATCAACCATTGCACCTACTGTCGCCCAGATGATCCCGGTTTTAATATGGACCGGTGGATCTTCCCAAATGGATCCTTTGCCCGTGCATTATACTCCAAGCCAGATAGATTCCCGCTTACCAGAACTACGCGGCACACAGTTAAAATTTGGCATAGGGAAACCAAATCTCTTGGCTGGAATGACAGGTTGACTCTGGCCACTCCGCTGTGGGACTTTCAAAAACTGGGAGACTTGTGACAATCCAAGGGTTTCGACAAGTGGGATCTAATCGGTATCTCCAGCATCAAAGACCTTTGGAATGCTGAGGGCGTGAAATAATTTGCTATATTGCAAAATCAATACTCCCTTGCGAACTCAGAGCACTTCCACTACCTCCAAGTCTGACACGCAATAACGACGACACTGCTCCGTGGTACAACCCCTCCGGAAAGCTCTCCTTTAGAAGACAGACTATTAGATAGGCATCTGCCAGAGACAGCCATCTCCCTTACCTATCGTAAACTAATAAATAATATGGATGACCCCCTACTGGCACTTCGTGAGAAATGGACCAATGACGGGATCGAACTGGATGATGAGGACTGGCAGATGGAAGTCTCGTCTCCCAGGACAGTTGCTATTGCGGCGCAACTCCGCCTAGTGCAATTAAAAATCCTTCACAGGATATATCTGACTGGGCAAACAAGAAAAAGAGTTCTCCCAGTATAGTTTTAGGTCCAGAGGAGGGAGAGAAGAAAACCAAAGCTAGGGGGGGTACCTCTGATTAGACCTATTACTTTTTCAAAGAAATTTTTCTCAAACACTTTAAGAGAAGGATGCTATAAGTAAGAAAAAGTCATGTAATTTCTTCAAAACATTATTTTTCCTTTTTTGTTTTGCAGTTTGTCTACTTATACATAAATACAAATTACTTTGTGACACGCAAAAAACATTTTAAATAACAGATTATCTAAATACAATTAAACTACACAAAATGCAATTGAAGCAAAACCCCAAACAGTTCATTTTATCCTATTGTCATTCATTCCATCATGCATACCTCTACATTCATACCCATTCTAAAAAGACAGATATGAACATAATAACATAACCTCACATTAGACCAACACAAAATATTTAGGATAGACCTCTATGGCTATTGAGGAAGAAGACCTACCAATTAGTCACTTTCTGATCTGTACAATATTTACAAAAAAGTCCTTCTTTCTCTATATGTGTAACAAATTCATAGTACATATGAAGGTCTTTGGTGCGTATGGCCTACGTATGTTTCGGTGACTGCTAACATTTAAATCGCCTTCTTCAGGGCCAAAATATAGAAAAAACAGATTGGACAAAACACAAATACAACGATTAAAATACGGGGGGTTCTTCAATGTCTATTTTTAATAACAGCAGTGGGTCCACAGTCTCCTACTTTGTGGATTTTAATGAGGACATCGCTTATCACAATTACAGCTGCATCTGTTAGGTGATATCTCCTGCCTTTATATTAGTTGCTATGAGTTAAAGGAGGGCCAGATATGCGTAGGGTTCACAACAGAGTACTTCTCAGCATAGTTCTTCTGATGTTTCTATCTGATAGTTATTCTTGTTCTATCGAGGGGGGCAGGTTATAACTTTCCTTCCTGTCCCAGTTTTGTAGATGGCTGATGATGAAAAATCACATCGCCGTCTTTGTTATTTAGAATGTATTCTGCTGCTGGGGGTCCTCCGACATGCGTGCCCCCCTCGATAGAACAAGAAATTGAAGAACCCCCGTATTTTAATTGTTGTATTTGTGTTTTGTCCAATCTGTTTTTTCTATATTTTGGCCCTGAAGAAGGTCATTTAAATGTTAGCAGTCACCCAAACGTACGTAGGCCGTATGCACCAAAGTCCTTCATATGTACCTTGAATTTGTTACACATATAGAGAAAGAAGGACTTTTTTGTAAATATTGTACAGATCAGAAAGTGACTAATTGGTAGGTCTTCTTCCTCAATAGCCATAGAGGTCTATCCTAAATATTTTGTGTTGGTCTAATGTGAGGTTATGTTATTATGTTCATATCTGTCTTTTTAGAATGGGTAATGAATGTAGAGGTATGCATGATGGAATGAATGACAATAGGATAAGATGAACTGTTTGGGGTTTTGCTTCAATTGCATTTTGTGTAGTTTAATTGTATTTAGATAATCTGTTATTTAAAAAAATGTTTGCGTGTCACAAAGTAATTTGTATTTATGTATAAATAGACAAACTGCAAAACAAAAAAGGAAAAATAATAAAATAATGTTTTGAAGAAATTACATGACTTTTTCTTACTTATGGCATCCTTCTCTTAAAGTGTTTGAGAAAAATGTCTTTTAAAAAGTAATATAGGTCTAATCAGAGATACCCCCCCTAGCTTTGGTATATCTGACTGGACCCCAAGTAGTGCGCATGGGTGGGCTGACTGATGACACATGTAGACGGGGCTGCACCCACATGGGTACCTGTATGCACATCCTCTGGCAGTGTGATCCAATCCAAGAATTCTGGCGTGCAATCCATGTGGTCATGAACGAAACGTTGGGTATCGAAATCAAACCGCTGGCATCCAGGTGCCTCCTCAATATCTGGGAACCCACAGATCTCAACACACATGCAACACAATGGGTCACTCTCACTTGCATGCTCGTCAAGAGAAACATAGCTCAACTCTGGGGTGCCGCACACACGCATACTGTAACTGACTGGGAAAAAGACCTCGAGTGGAGTATGTTGCGTGAAAAAACAGTATATGTGGCCCGAGGGTGCCCCCGGAAATGGTCTAAAATATGGGCCCCTTGGAATGCTTATCAAGGTGATATTTGTTCTCCCCCTCAAGAACTAGACAGCGAAGACCCTCCCTCCCTCCCCGTGATCTCCACCAACATCGTTTAATGCAATCATGTGCTATTTACTTTGTGACTTGCTGTACCCTGCCTATTCATTATTGTGACTATGTACCATCATGTCGAGATTGTTTAATAAAAAGATTTAAAAAAATAATATATATATATATATATATATATATATTCTCCATTCCGCCGCCGTCTCACCTCGCTCTGGAGTAACAACCAGCCAGGGTAAGTAACACTCGGACACGGACCAATAAAGTTTCCTTTTCTCCTTTATTAATTAGTGCAGGTAAAGTCCATGACGTTTCGGCTCCACGAGCCTTGTTCACATGACAATGTTGTTTAATCGGTGTCAACCTTTTAAAGTGCCAGTGATGATTGCATTGACGTCACGTGTGAGTGCTTAAGACAAGGACATAGAAAACATACTATGTTGGAGTTTTCAATGACATTAAAATAACGGGTAACTCGGCTTGTTTTGTACACATATATCAGTAAAATACCAAAAATATATAAAAGTGTGGGTCTAATACATGGTATTAAAAACTGTAGATACATATATGCAACTATACAAATTGAATGATCCTGGAATGCATTAACCTTGTTGAGTTAATGGTAAAATACATGTTATACTCAAGGTTATAGACATTAATATTAAAGTCAATTTGATTAAGAAAACATCACAGGTGTCCCCCTGCTCAAAGTGTAGGATGTTAGATTCATTTAATCAGGTTCTAAACACAATATCATAGTAGTATCAATAATAAAGTGCAAGTGCTTCTTTCGGTAATCTACCAAATGGTGCAAATGAGCCCATCAGATGTGCAAATTTCGCGTCAAATGTGCAAAATAGCAATTTGGTGTGCATGATCCGCAATATGTGCCAAATATGAAGATCTAACTACCATCCAGTTGTGTTAACCAAGTATCTACATCACTAATAATCGATAAGTTGAAAAACCTGTGTACATAAACTAAGCATCCTAAAGTAAAAAAACCTTAGGAGGTAAATACCCATAATATGCATCTCTCCCTCTAGCAAATATCGGGGGAAGTATTGGAATACAGTCTGCCACCCTGTACCCAATGGTTTATATCTCTACCCTCCAACAATAAAAAACATGTTGATTTCTATGGCCCTGCTAAATAATCATAGGTGAATAAATACTGTAAATAATACTGACAGACTGACTGGTATTAAGGACCCAACACAGTCCGAATATTGTGTACGTGTACTCCAAATTTAGCAGTGATTTCATATAGATAGCAGCACATTCAGATTAACATATATTTCAAATCCGATCCCCACTCCACTATGTTCCCACACAGTATCTCCCAGCCGGGTGATTCCTGTAGAAGATGACTAATGTGGGGAGTCCCTGCATAATTAAAAGCAATCATGATTTTATACTCAAGGTAAACATGTATATAGGTCCTCCGTGATATTCAGGCCCATTGGTGACTTGGTATTGAGCATTAAAATGTGTTTGCTTTCAAGCTTTCTCAATTTTGCATCCCTATCTCCCCCTCTCTTGCTTCTCATGATTGAGTCAATCACCCAGTATCTAAGATCAGTGTTGTCACTTCGGTGGCATTCTCTAAAATGGCGGGCCACCAGGTAGGTGTTGTCACCATTAGTGATGGCCCGCAAATGTTGGAGAATACGTATGTGGACAGTATTTTTTGTGCTGCCCACATATTTCAATGAACAGGGGCATTCCAAGATATACACCGCATATTCGGTTTTACATGTTAAAACCTAGGTGATGGAATGTTGAATATTGGTGAACCCGTCCCTGTAAGTTTTTGTGTTTTGTCCATGGAGGCAGGCTTTACAGGTCTTACATCAGTAAAAGCCTTTGCTTTCTTGCCACCAGGTAGATTTTACATAGGGTTCAGGGTTAGTAACCACCAAATGATCTCGCAGCGATGGTGCCCTGCTAAATGTAAGGGAGACTTGTTTGGGGAGACTGTTGCCTATAACAGTATCATGGGTGACCAAGGGCAAGTGTTTGTTAAGGATTTTCCGGATCTGTTGGTGTTGTCTATTGTATCCCGTGATAACTCGAAAACAGTTATTATCAGCTAAAGCTTCAACTGATGTAATATCTGGTTTGTCTTCCTGCCTACTGCTGTTCCTAGTAAGCAGTTCCTCCCGGGAGAAAATCATAGATTTATCCTTGGCCCTCTGTATCAGTTGGCTCGAGTAACCACGCTCCAAAAAGCGGGTAGTGCTTTGGTCCTGTGCCCTTTTCAAATCAATAGGATTGCTGCAGATACGTCTTAATCGAAGCATCTCACCATAGGGGATGCTGGATATTAAATGTGATGGGTGTGCACTAGCCGCTTGTAATATGCTGTTGCCAGCAGTGGCTTTTCGAAAGATCCTAGATTCCAACTGGCCGTCTCTTATGTACAATTCAGTGTCAAGAAAAGTTACACTGTCCTGACTTAATGTTGCTGTGAATTTCAAGTTCAATTCATTGTTATTAATATCTTCAATGAACTTCAATGCATCCACCTTACTCCCCCGCCAGATCACCAAAATGTTGTCAATGAAACGAAACCATGCAACCAAATTGTTGCGAATATTGTGACGGTATTCGTGACCCAGGACCAGCTCCTCCCAAGCTCCCATGTGCAAACATGCGAAACTTGGGGAGAAGCTGGCCCCCATTGCCACGCCCTGTAACTGGCGATACAATTGTTGATTAAAGAGAAAAACATTGTTAACAAGGCAGAATCTCAACATATCCAGAAGCATTGCATTGTGATCTTGAGCATCAGAACCCCTTCTGGATAAGTAATGTTCAACCGCATTGATACCATCGTCATGCGAGATGCTCGTGTAGAGCGAGGATACATCCAAGGCTATCAGCCAATCACCTGTGACCCATTCTACATCCTTGATTTTTAGCAAAAAATCCCCTGTGTCCTGGACATATGAGCCTAATTGTTGCACATACCCCTGTAAAAAATAATCTATATAAACAGAAGTGTGTTCCAATAAGCTGCCCCTGGCAGAAATGATCGGTCTGCCTGGCGGATGTAAGGGGTCTATATATAAGTTATATCAGCTGCCATAAGACATATATATATATATATATATATATATATATGTCTTATGGCAGCTGATATAACTTACCCAAATTAATCAGGGCTGTAACCTTTATCATTGGCTTATCATCATCACCACTGCATGCATAATATATAAAGTATAAGCTTACTCACAAGACAACCATATCAAGCAAACAGTGAGCAAAATTACAAGTGCGTAAAATCACAATTGGCAAAAGCGCATGTTCACACAAGGGTATCTTGGGGCTGAATAGCAGATGTTTATTGTTAACCAAATCAATGGTACTCATTTTCTCGACCTCAGAAAGATGAAAGGCAGAGTGTACCCACAGTGGTTTGAACCTGTGACCCATGGGGTTGAAAACAGGCCTCTACAGTGGACACATTAGTCCTCTAAGCCACCAGATCCAGCATATACAACCCCTCTTAAGAAGTTCTCTTAACAAGGATTATAACAATGCAATTCTTCTTCCTCAAAGGTTTACTCACAAGCTTTTAGGATTACATTTTAGACAATAAGAGGTCATCCATTCTTCAAGAGAGAAAAGTAAGGCTTGAGCATGAAGAGAGGTGAGAAGATGATTAAAGGAAATTAAGATTTAGAAATACTCCATATACCAGTAGCCTCCTGAATTTAGGAAGATATTATGGTCATCAGGTGAATAGTATAAAGAGAAAAATGCAGGTGATGAAGAACAAAGTCCTCATGAAAACCATACTGAACAAAGTGAGGTACGCAAACTGAGCTGTCTAGAAATCCTAAATGGTTTAACTCTCTATGCTCTAAAGCTGCCAGAGAGCTAAAGGTAGCCCTAAAAGCAAACCCGAGAGACGAACCCCAGATCCGGGTCCTCCGCCTCAATTATAAAAAGATATTGGTAAAGCGCAAGGCTGAACTAAAGGAAGCAACATGGAGAGAACTACTAGATCCAAGTATGTTAGGTAGTAGCACGAGATTTTGGGGAATAATTAACAGACCCTTATTTGAAAGGGATGGTGCCGAGGATATAGGCACCAATATAACCGAAGACGAATGGGTGTCTCATTTTGGGTCTATATTTAAGAGTGCCACAACTCAATTACAATCCCAAGCTAGAGTTAAAATGAAACCATGATCCTATTTACACAGAGGGAGGTGGAGAAAAATATTTCTGGGCTGACGTGTAATAAGGCTCCAGGTCCGGATGGTATCCCGCCGGACCTTTTCAAATTAAATCCATCCCTCTGGGCCCCTTTCCTGGCGGCCGTGCTCAACGCGGTGGCAAAGGCCGGCTGTCCGGAGTCCTGGGGCACCTCAACAATCATCCTGGTATTCAAGAAGGGGGATCGCAAAAGTACTTCTTGTTATGGACCGATCTCCCTTATTGATTCCGTGGTCAAGGTCGTGGGTGGAGTCGTGTTGAACAGAGTGGCCGCCTGGGCAGAAGATAATAGGATTATTTCTGATATTCAATATGGGTTCCGCCCAGGGCATACTACCTTAGCACAATGCCTCAACCTATACATGATCCTCGGGAAGTACATGGTTGCCCGCTGTGGTACGATCTACATGGCGTTCATGGATCTTTCCTATGCTTTTGATTGTGTTAATCAGGGGAAATTGTGGCAGTCCATGAGGGCCATGGGGTGGAGGTTAGCCTGGTTGGCTTCCTGAGGGACCTGCATAGGACCACCAAGGCAAATATCAGATTTGCTCAGGATTACTGGGCATCTAGGGATTTAAATACTGAAAGGGGAGTACGGCAGGGGTGCATCCTTGCTCCGTTTCTTTTTAATTTATACATCAATAACCTGGATAAGATCTTGGTAGAAACCAGTGCCGATTTCCCTTATGTGGGGCGAAGGGGTCTGCCCGTCCTACAATGACTACGCGGTCCTCCTCGCAAGAACCGCTAGAGGTTTGCAGTCTCTGCTCGACACCTTCCGAAGTTTCATGGCTGAACGCGACTTAGCGATAAATAACTCTGAATCCTATATAATGGAGGTCGGGTCGCACCCCAAGAAGCAGTTTCCCTTTATAGTGAATGCGGTGAAAGTGCCCATAACGTCAACCTTCTCATACCTGGGCATCCTTTTAGATGACCACCTAAATTGGGGTGTTCTAGTTCGCAGAAAAAGGGGGGAGGTGATAAGAGCGAACACAGCTATTTTCAACTTTGCCGAAAAAATGGGTAAGCGCCCTATCGCGGCAATGCTGAAAATATACCAGGCGAAAAGCATTGCAATCGCTAGTTACGGCAGTGAGTTATGGGGATATGCAGCATCTGAGGGTATCCAGGTGGTAGAGAATAATTTTTTTAAACAGCTCCTAGGAGTACCTAAAGGAACATCAAACTTAATAGTACATGAAGAAACAGGGTTAACATTCATTTGTGACATTCTGGTAATGCGCCCATTGCTCTTCTGGCTCAACTGTTGGTTAAATAAAGACCTAGCCCTTAACCATCAGTTATTGAGAGAAGTCTTGAGCCTGGACAACATGCTTAACATTTTGTGGCTAAAATACATAAAAGGCTGTTTTGGTGAGTTTGGGCGTCGGGACATTTTTTTAAGACCTGATCTTATTACCGCAGTGGATGTGGAGTTTGTAAAGAAGTCTTTTATCTCACTCAAAAAATTTAATAGAGATGGGGTAGAACTGTGTAAACCAAGCGTCCGTAAATTTGTGATGCTCAAAACTACGCCATCCACGGACCCATATCTTTTGTGGTCCCTGTCGGCCCACGAGCGGTTTTTATTGACCTGGATTCAAATGGATTATTTCCATCTTTTACTTTCTGTATCGAAGGGAAGCCATTGAGGCCAGGTGCTACCAACTTGTGGCTGCAACAGAGTGTGTCCACAGGATCTGGTGCACTTCATGTTTTTTTGTAGCCTCTATGACGCTCCCCGAAGGTTCTTTTTAAAACCACTTTTAAAAAAGTAGAATTTTATTCAGGTCCGCCCAGCCATTTGCTTTCTACAAATGTTGAAGCCAGAATGTACCCTATTTGTGGTTGGTTACCTGAAATCTTCATTGAAGATCAGAAACTGCATGGAGAACTAATATATCCCCATATCACAGCTGTCATACCAGTAGCTATCCCCCTAGAGTGTAAATTATTTTATAGGCTATTGATTTTGTCATATATATACCCCTTTATTTTTATAGGAATGTATATTTATGCATTGAGATCATGAAATATGTATATGTGTTCTTATACATTTTTTATAAATTTTACTGGAAGCATTGTACCTTTTATGGTTTTTGATTTTTAAAACCGAATAAAGTATTTTGAAATTGAATTGACTTCTTCAGGATCTCTTATAAGAAATGGAAAAAATGTGAAAGAATTATTGGAAGCAATACAATTATCAAAGGAAATAGCAGTGGTCACGTGTGCCGCTCATCAGTCAGGAAAGGACTATGTAGCGCAGGTAACAGATATGCAGACCAAATTGCGCAATATTGTGCAAGAAATAAAATGGCACTTAACAGAAAAAGTGAAACAAATGAAATCAGCTGCCAACTTATGTTTTTCGAGCTCTAGAAACATGGGATGAGGTTAGACAGTTGCAGGATGAGGTTGAAGCAAATGAAAAGGATGTCTGGATAAAGTCAGGATGTGAAAGAAGGACAGAAGATGATGTATGGGTATACAGCGATGGCAGACCAATCATGCCAGATTGCTTACTCTCTCAAATGGCAAGAATGTATTATGGATACACACATGTTGGTAGGGACGCCATGATTAGACTATTCAGACAGAATTGGTACAATCCAAAGTTCAGGGTAGTCGCAGAAAGTCTTTGCCAAAGATGTTTGATCTGTCAGCAGCAGTCAAATCCAGGCAGGAAGACAGTAGTCAGTTGGGGAAAATTGGGAAGGCAGAAGGACCATTCACCAGACTGCGGCTTGACTTAATAGAGTTGCCTCCAAGCAACGGAATGAAGTACGTCCTCGTCATAGTGTGTTTGTTTTCATGATGGGTGAAGGCATACCCCACTAGGAAGAATGACAATTTGACAGTTGCTAAATTGCTGTTAAAAGAGTTGATTCCTCGTTTCAGTTTCCCAGTCACTTTGGAATCAGATAGAGGACCTCATTTTAATAATGAAATAATTTGATTAATCTGTGAAGCATTCAATATTAAACAGAAACTGCACTGTGCATACTGTCCAGAGGCTTCTGGAGTGGTTGAGTAACTAAATGGCACAATCAAGTCAAGGTTAGGGAAGGTGTGTGCATCCACATCACTGAAATGGCTAGATGCATTGTCTCTTGTGTTGATGGGACCCTAAAGTATTCCTGACAGAAACACAGGATTGAGCCCACATGAGATACTCATGGGAAGGGCAATGAGAAAAGCATTTATTCCTGGACATAAATTGATGAATACAACTGATGATCTGGTATTGGACTATTGCAAAGGATTGGCTGACCTAGTGTGTTCTGTCTCTCACCAGGTTGGAGAAGATGCAGTTGCCAGGCAGCCAACCCAAGTGCATGATTTGAATCCTTGAGACTAGGTGGTAGTGAAGAAACACGCCAGAAAGTCATGCCTAGCACCCAGGTGGGATAAACCCCGTCAAGGCATACTGGTCACTACCACAGCAGTGAAGTATGCAGGTTTACCCAATTGGATACATGCCAGTCATACCAAAAGAGTTCCAGACCCTGCTGAAGAACAGCAACTGATTCAACCAGTTGAAACAGCTGAAGGTTGTGAAGTCGAAGAATCTAGAGTGATAGATTCCAAAGTAATAGATGAGGAACAACCAAGCACAAGTCAGGAGGGTTGGACACCAGTGATTGACATACCTGAAGTTGTTATTCAGACAAGAAAAATTACCAGATGAGAGAGACAGGAAAGTAGTGAGGATCAGATAGGTGTAGAAGAACACATTCAGGAAAAAGTAAGCAGACCTATTCAAGGACCCGAGCAGGGACAGGCAGGAAAAGAAGAACACGTTCAGGCAGCAGAAGAGAAAATTGTAGTAAGACCTGAACAGAACCAGTTAGGAGAAGAAGAACAAGTTCGGACAGAAAAAGATCAATTCAAAATAAGACCGAACAGGATCAGGCAGAAGAAGAAGAACAAGTTCAGGCGGATGAAATAACAATAATAAAACCTGAACAGGACTAGGTAGAGAGCAATTCAGAATAAGAGCAGATTTAACCTAGACATACTGAAAACAAAAGAACTCTAGAAAAAGACGGAGAGGGTGAAAGAGCAGTTCAAGTTAACAGGGTCTGAAAAGGTGATAACTAGCCAGGTGGAGTGAAAAGACTGAGATACTATCTGCGAAAAACAAACGAAAGACCAGAGCAAGTGAATGAGGTTACTTGTCCAAACAGTCAACTGTGAGTAATATACAAAGACTCCCAAGACTGAGAACGTTTTAAACAATAAATACAAGGCCCCTGAGTGGACCTATGTAATATTAGAGGAATTTGAGCATTTAGATTTAAGAGAGGAATCAGAAGAAGTAGATGCTGCACAGATTGATAAAAGAAAATTGAGAACCCCTCAAGAGTTTGAATTTCCAAGTAAAGAAAGAAAGAGGAGAAAATATCTTCTCAGATTAAAATGGTGAGAATTAGAGTCACAGAGCAACTGAATCAGAGTTTCACACAAAGATAATGTAGAGCTTGCATATGTAGTATATTATTAGTAATTTCAGTATGTGTAACGGGCGCGCCAGGGAGAGGCAGGAGACGTGTTTTGGTTACTGGATTTAATTTGTGCAAAAGAAAGTCGGTACAAGTTTTCCGGGGTACAGTCTTTCTAGGGGAGCGACTTCTTTCCTTCCGGCTCTTGGATATGACCCCTTCCTCTCTTCTCTTGGTCAGAGGCCGTCTCCGCGCTCCGCCTTCCGACTCCGTCTTGCCCTTGGCTCCAAAGGTGGCGGGGGGAAAACAAATAGAGGTATATTAGGACACTGCGGGGATAAGTGACAACCCAAACAACCAAGGGGAGTGGGTAGTGAGGGAAGCCCGGTGCTCGAGAACACTCTAGTGACCGTGAGGGATGTGCACACAGTGGTTACTTTATCGCACTAAATAGGATTCAGGGGGGTTTATTTACGTTTCGCCTTTCTCCCCACCCAACCCGCTATACGGGAACGCACCTCTGTGAGCCACGCCCCTCCAGGGGAGTGGCTGGGCGGTGCGTGGTGTCGGAGGCCTCCTGGCTTCTGTGGGTCTCCGGATCCCGATTCGTCTGCTTCCTCGGCTCTCTCCTGTTGCTCCTCCGCTCCGTTCTCGCCTTCGGGGATGACAGCTTCCGAGCTCACCTCCGGCGCTGGTCTTACTTCTCCGTTTCCCTCCGGCTCCCTCGGTGATCCTCCGAACCCTTGGGCTTCTCTCCTAGGCTCCGCCTCGGCGATCGAGCCGTCCCCCTCCTCGCAGTGCTCTCTCGGCCAAGTCGTCTTCTTCCCACCATTCGTAGCTCTCGTTCCAGTTGCTCCACACCGCTCCGCTCCTTCTCCTAACCGCTCCTCCGGTGTATAGACACACCTGGTCCTGATCACCTTCCTCCTTTAAGGTGGAGTCTGGCCCCTCCTCCTCCCGCCCTCGGTACCATTTAAAGGGGCCGCTGTCAATGTCCTCTTCATCGCAGCTGTAGCGCTCCTCAACCCGGTTCCACGAGGGAGGAAACGGGGGCTGTGAAAAGAAGAGGGGGGGGTCACAGGTTACTGTTTCTCCTGGGGGCACCAAGGGCACCCCCTTACATACCTCCCCCCCTGGACTCTTCCATTCGGGAAGTGGATGCCGGCATAGAAAGTCAGCCCCTGTATTGTCAAGTCCTTTTGTGTGTTGAACCGTAAAGGCATAAGGTTGTAACGCCAGGAACCAACGCATGACCCGAGCATTGTTGGATTTATTCCTGGCCATCCATTGAAGGGGTGCATGGTCGGTATAAAGGGTAAACTCTCCCTTCTGAGAAAGCACCGCCCCGATTCCATACTCGGAGGCGTCAGTGTGTAAGGAAAAAGGCCGAGCAAAGTCAGGGGAAGACAAGACTGGAGTGGATGTTATACACTTCTTTAGGTAAGCGAAGGCTTCCAACATCTCGGGAGAGGGGCGGCTTAAGGCTTTCTCAGGGAACCTACTTTGCAACATGTCTGTGAGGGGGGCTGCGTTCTGGGCAAACAGGGGAATAAACCTTCGGTAATACCCTATAAGTCCCAAAAACGCTCTCAAGTCCTTCTTGGAGGTCGGGAAAGGGGTGTCAGCTATGGCACGGACCTTTTCTATTTGGGGTTCGATAAGGCCGTGTCCCAGTATATACCCTAGGTATTTCACCTTTTGGTAAGCTATTCTGGATTTCTTTGAGTTGACTTTCAAACCGGCGTCTTTCAGGGTGTCCAATACCTGGTGTAGGTGTGACAGGTGGGTCTCCCAATCCGGGCTGAAGACGACGATATCGTCTAGATAAGCCGAGGTAAAGGAGGTCATGTCCTTCAGGACTGTAGTCATCAATCTTTGGAAGGTGGCGGGGGCGCCATGTAGGCCAAAGGGTAATACCGTAAACTCGTAGTGTCCGTCATCCGTTGAAAAGGCAGTCTTGTGGCGGTCTTCTTCATTAAGGGGTACTTGCCAGTACTCCTTCGTTAGATCTATTGTACTGATATACTTGGACTCGCCCAGTTTTTCAATCAACTCGTCGATTCTGGGGATGGGATAAGCGTCGAACGTCGAGATATCGTTGAGAGCCCTGAAATCCATGCAAAAGCGGCGTGATCCGTCCGGTTTGGGAATCAACACAATAGGACTGGACCAGTTGCTCTTAGAGGGACGGATAATGCCCAGCCTCAACATATCCTGTACCTCTTGCTTGATCCCTTTAAGTCGTACTTCGGGGACGCGGTATGGTCGTATCTTTACGATTTTACTCGGTGGAGTCTGTATGTGATGGGTCGCCAGGGTGGTTCTACCTGGTATGTCCGAAAAAAACGTAGAGTGCTTCTGTAGAGTTTCACTCAGGCTCTGCTTCTCATCTTCCATTAGGTCGTCGTTTACAATTAGTTGATCTAAGGTACTGGAGACGTCAGGGGGGTTGGAGTCCATCAGATGTACTCCAACGGGAGGGGGACCCAGCCACTTCTTTAACAGGTTTATGTGATATACCTGTTCCTTCCTTGGGGTAATTTGAAGCTTATAGCTGGTGTTTCCCATCGTGGCCACTACCCGATAGGGTCCACCCCATTCGGCCCTGAATTTCTGCATCGAGGAGGGCAGGAGTACCAGCGCCCAGTCTCCCTTCTTCAGTCTTCTCCATCGTTTTCCTTTATCGTAAATGGTCTTCTGTTTCTGTTGGTTTCTTTCCAGGTTGGTATACGCCAGATCTCTCAGCTTTCCAATCTTGGATCTCAGGTTCCGGGCATATTCTAGGGTCTTCAAGGTCTCTTCTGGGGTCTCTTTCTCCCAGGCCTCTTTGGTCATCTCAAGGAGTGATCGTGGTTGTCGGCCATACAACAGTTCGAAGGATGAAAACCCCAAACTGCTTTGCTTCTGTCCCCTGATTACATACAAGGCCAGGGGTAGTACTTGGTCCCACTCAGCTCCGTTGATCTCCAACATTTTCCTTAGGGTGGTCTTCAGGGTTCGGTTATATCTTTCGACGAGCCCGTCTGTTTGGGGGTGGTATACCGCCGTTCCGATCTGTTGGATGTGCAGTAGCTGACATACCTCCCTCATTAAACGGGAAACAAAGGGGGTTCCCTGGTCCGTTAGTATCTCTTTAGGGAACCCCACTCGTGAGAACAACTCCAGCATCTTATCCGCTACCTGTTTGGTTGTGGTTGTAGTCAAGGGGAAAGCCTCAGGGAATCTTGTAGCGTAGTCCACCACTACTAGTACGTATTGGAACCCTTTTCGAGTTTTGGGTAAAGGCCCTATCAGATCCATTCCTACCCTTTCAAAGGGGGCTCCTATAATGGGCATGGGTTGCAGGGGGACTGCTGGGGGGCGTGTCATATTCCTCTTTTGACATACATCACACTCCTGGCAATACACCAAGGTATCTTTGTAGATACCTGGCCAATAGAAGTGGCGTAGCAGGTTTTGGGTGTTTTTTTCTGCTCCGGTATGTCCTGCTACCAAATGTGCATGGGAATAGAACAACACCTGTTCCCTAAAGGACACCGGTACCAGAAGTTGCTCGGGATCGTCCTTCTGTCCCTGTCTGTAGAGTAGGTCATTTTTCACAAAGAAATGTGGATACAATAGGGGGTTCTGGTCCCTGGTCCTTTCCGCAGCCTCCCATGCATTGAATAGAGTGGCGTCATTGCTCTGGGAGAACCGGAAACTGCGATCTAGGATCCAGGGTTCGGCTGTCACAAGGGCGGGGATGGAAGGTTCGGGGTTCCGTACTTGGGCTTTGATTTCTCTGGGGGCGATACTCCTATTGAACATACCCAAAAATTCGGGGTTATCTGTACCTATGATAAGGTCCTCAGGGAGAGTGGCTAGAACCCCCACCCTGATTGTATGGGGTCTACTCCCTTTGGGTCTGATGGGCAATAGGGCTACCGGGTAGGGCTTAACATCCCCATGTACGCAACGGATATTAACCTGTTCTTGGGATACTATCTGAGTTGATTTCACATGTCTGGATTGGACCACTGACTGGCGGCAGCCGGAGTCTAATAGGGCCTGGAGGGAGGTGCCGTTTACCCCAACACTTACTCGAAAAGCATGTCCCATTTCACTCGAGTACATCACTGCTCTCGGGATATATCCCACTTCCATCGGTTCTTCGGATTGTCTCCTCCTTGGACACAGTCGGGCTATATGCCCCCACGTGCCGCAGTCGAAGCATTGTGGCCCACTATGCGAGGGCCCCTCCGGTTTCCATGCTCTGACTCTGCTGGGCTCTGGGATTTTCAGGGGTTTCCTTTCGCTCTTTACAATGGGCTTGTGTCTTTCGTTTTCCCATGTTTGGGAGACCCTCGGTTGAACCCGGGAAAAGGTGGTTGCCATGTCCACCGCTTTCGCCGTGGTGAGATGGTGGTGCTGCCTCAACCATCTCTGAGTCGCGTAAGGTAGGGCCTCCAGGAACTGCTCCCGATAGACCCTGTCCATGATCTCTTCCTTGGTGCAGAGATTAGGGGTCAGCCACTTGTCGGCGGCCATCTTCAAGCGCACAAACAAGGTCTTGGGGGTTTCTCCCGGTACCCCTCTTTCCTTTCTGAACCGAAGACGATATGCCTCCTGATCTAGGCCCAAATGATCAAGTATAATCCGCTTAATATCTGCGTACGCTGTATCGCCCGTCGGATTGGCCACCTGGTAGGCGGCCTGGGCCTCACCCACCAGCAGGGGGGCGAGGAAGAATGGCCATTTGACCACGGGCCACCCGCAGGCTCGAGCGGCTCTCTCGAAATTCAGTAGGAAGGAGTCAGGGTCCTCTACCGGCTGATATTTTTGCAAAGATACCCCGCTAATGTGGGGGGTGGCTGTCCCCGAGGCTACCGGACTGGTTATAACTGTGGGGTCCAGGGCCCGGGCGGTCATGGCTGCCTTCATTATTTCCCTGTCCACCTCAGCCGTCAGGATCTGCTGTTGTATGGCCCATTCGAGCCGTTCCTGCCCCTTCACCAGGTTCTGAACGACCTCTTCCATCTTTGTTATGCAGATGGTCCCTGTGCCCGCATTCTCCACCACTGTAACGGGCGCGCCAGGGAGAGGCAGGAGACGTGTTTTGGTTACTGGATTTAATTTGTGCAAAACAAAGTCGGTACAAGTTTTCCGGGGTACAGTCTTTCTAGGGGAGCGACTTCTTTCCTTCCAGCTCTTGGATATGACCCCTTCCTCTCTTCTCTTGGTCAGAGGCCGTCTCTGCGCTCCGCCTTCCGACTCCGTCTTGCCCTTGGCTCCAACGGTGGAGGGGGGAAAACAAATAGAGGTATATTAGGACACTGCGGGGATAAGTGACAACCCAAACAACCAAGGGGAGTGGGTAGTGAGGGAAGCCCGGTGCTCGAGAACACTCTAGTGACCGTGAGGGATGTGCACACAGTGTTTACTTTATCGCACTAAATAGGATTCAGGGGGGGTTTATTTACGTTTCGCCTTTCTCCCCACCCAACCCGCTATACGGGAACGCACCTCTGTGAGCCACGCCCCTCCAGGGGAGTGGCTGGGCGGTGCGTGGTTTCGGAGGCCTCCTGGCTTCTGTGGGTCTCCGGATCCCGATTCGTCTGCTTCCTCGGCTCTCTCCTGTTGCTCCTCCGCTCCGTTCTCGCCTTCGGGGATGACAGCTTCCGAGCTCACCTCCGGCACTGGTCTTACTTCTCCGTTTCCCTCCGGCTCCCTCGGTGATCCTCCGAACCCTTGTGCTTCTCTCCTAGGCTCCTCCTTGGCGATCGATCCGTCCCGCCGTCCTCCTCCTCGCAGTGCTCTCTCGGCCAAGTCGTCTTCTTCCCACCATTCGTAGCTCTCGTTCCAGTTGCTCCACGTCGCTCCGCTCCTTCTCCTAACCGCTCCTCCGGTGTATAGACACACCTGGTCCTGATCACATTCCTCCTTTAAGGTGGAGTCGGGCCCCTCCTCCTCCAGCCCTCGGTACCATTTAAAGGGGCCGCTGTCAATGTCCTCTTCATCGCAGCTGTAGCGTTCCTCAACCCGGTTCCACGAGGGAGGAAACGGGGGCTGTGAAAAGAAGAGGGGGGGTCACAGGTTACTGTTTCTCCTGGAGGCACCAAGGGCACCCCCTTACAGTATGGTAATTTCTAACAGTGGCAGTGCATTTACTGATGATTACAAGTAAAAAGAATGATACAGTTACTAATGAGAAAACAGCTATAACAAAAGGAGATAGAGTAGAATTAGAAGCAGCAGATGAGACAGATTTTCATCACACAGTATCAGATAATGACAAGTCTTTGAATGTTTTTCCAAAATTGTTATTTCAATATATAGAAACAATGGAGATCAGTGATTGTTATGTCTGTATGAAATTACCAGCGTCAGTATCAGAGGGAGTTACATATCACCATTTACCCTTAACATATGGTATATCATGTAGTGTTTTAGCAAGTCTGTTTTATGCGAAAGGAAAACTTCAGTATTATTATTCAAACTTAGATGTTTTATTTTCAGAGCTTCCTATTCGAAAGAATATGAATCTAGTACTTAATAGTCAAGATGCACAGTTCATGGGTGAATTTTTCTTAATGATAAAATCAATAGACATAGTCAAGGCACACAAGAATAATTTAACATGTATATTGAGCGAACAAAAGAAAGTGTTTTTGAATTTAGTTAAGGGAAGGAGACAGGATTTACAAAAGAAAGTTGCTGAACAGAAAACCCATGTACCACCATGGGCTGGGAAAGACGGAATTTGTGCAACTGGCAAGTTTCAATCTGTGAGGTCCCTGGACTGTGCGAAGAAAGGGAAAACCTGCCTACATAGATTAAAGACAGAATATAATAACGTATTTATTGGTTCCAGTGAATGTGAACATAACGTCATAATTTTGAGAGGTTGGGGACTAAAAGGGGGAACTGATCCAGTATTTCCTGTGGTTTACTACATGTGTGGGAATAATGCTTATTATAAGTTGCATGCACGGTGGTATGGAAGCTGCTACTTTTGTATAGTATTTCCGAAAATGTATCATGTAAAAAGAATCACTGGAAACAATGAAAACACGAATGGACTAACATGGAAAAAGAGAGCTAGTTTTTCAGAAATAGTAGGTGATATATTTGGTGCATTGTTACCTTCAGTGGGAGTCATTCTGAATTCACACAGACTTTGTAAATTGTCAACAGTAGTTGATCGTCTCTTGACTGATACTGCTGGGGGTTTCTTGATGATAAATATAGAAAAGGTTGCAATGGTTTTACAAAATCGATTTGCGGATTACATTTTATTAGTAAAAGAGGGCGGAATCTGCAAAATGCTGAAAGTTCAACATTGTTGCACTTACATTCCTGACAAAAGTAAGGAAATTAGAGGGTATATTAAGAATATTACAAGACTTCAACATGATTTGAAACCACTGGAGGTTGACATTATTGTCAAGACCAAAATTACGTTGTCTCTTACCTTTGAGTGGTTATGATTCTTGTAGACAACGCAGGAGATTTCGCAGAGACGCAAGGGACCAACTTCCCAAAAATCTAATTAAACTTTGCTGACTAGAATTCACAGCTAAGTACTAACTAGAACTTCGGGAGGAGGGCCGGTACTGGACGTTGGTTGGAGGGTTGGACGTTTTGCTGTCGGCCTGCGAAACAACAATTGAGCAGCTATTACTTAAATAACTCAACCTCTCTGAATTCCTACTTAGACTGCTCTACCCTCTCCCCTCCTAAGTGAGCTATGAATCTAACTGTATCCTACCTGCGATCAGTCTGGTTCTGTCCTTCGTCCAGTATTTCTTGTCTTGTCGGGAGTGGTGTTTTGGAGTTGTCTTGTTGGATGGAGTCTTGATTTTGAGATGATTGAAGTTCTGTAAATAAACAATTATTTTATTAAAACTATTCTTTTAACAAATGTTCTCTTTCTTCTTCACCCCCTTACCCTACTACCTAAATTTACATGGAAATCATCGTCTCTTAATTATTACTGGTGGGTTCTGTGGTTTTCCTCCTGTGTACCTTAGTACCTTAGAAATGAAAATACAAAAAAAGAAAACATACATCCTATGCAAGCCTAACTCACAATTTACTTCTTGTGGATTAGATTCTTTCTATTCTTTTCCTAAAAGATACAAACATCAAAAGTATTAAACCTTCAAAAAGTCTCTGAACTGAGGAACACTGTGTCTAAGTCTCTTTCTTGCGTTGGGCGCCTTGCAAATGTCACATGTCACTTAGCTTAATAATCCTTTCTTTCTCTTTTCAGGTCGAGATCATTAATGCTGAAGGCGACGTTCCCAGGAGAAGCGCTGATGCTCCAGGCGGCGATCCCCGGTGAAGAGCTGACCCAGGAGGACGAAATCCGGAGTCTGGAACTCGCGTTGTTGCACTCTTCAAACGCAGAAGCCTGGGTGCGGTTTAAATACCGGCCGCACCCAGGAAAAACGTGCGTACGCACGATTAGCCGCCTTCGCTTTCTGCCTCAAAACGGCAATGAAAGCGGATGCGTCCTTAGTCTGCTGCGTGCTAGAAACTTGGAATGTCTCTGCTGATTTCACAAAAGATGCCTGAATAATATTCGCAATACATGAGTGAAAAGAAATATCCCCATAAGAACTTTGATACATAACCCAGAAATGCCAAACTGTATTTTACAATAAAATAATGTCCACAAATACACTACATACTTCAATCAAGAGGTGCTGGTGCACGGGAAAGGGGTGAGTTTTCTTAAAGGGAATAAGGCAGGTATGTACTAAGATTGTACATAACTGCTATCAAGTCCGTAGGGACGTGCATGATATTGAACAAGTTAGAGGATAATGTGCTTAAGTAAAGTACTGAATCACTAGATGGAAACAGGAGAATCATGACAATTATATTGGAAAGACTAATAAAGAGCATTTCTTCAATAGGGACTTGGCTTTCTGACTTAGGGAAAAGTATTTTAGGTCAAATAATTCTTCCATTAGTGGGTATAACAATAATAGTTTCAGCAATAATGATTTGGTGCAAATGTTGCAGAAACAAAGGAAAAGGAAGAAGATATGAAGTGAATGGGAAAGGAAAGAAGAGAAAGAGGGAATACGAGGAGATACAAATGGAAGAAATAAAAGGCCGAATATACAAAAAGATTAAAGATTTAGGAAAAAAATATGAAAATAACAAAGAAGAGCAGAGAATTAAGAATGAGAAACACTTAGAGTTGGCATCTGGTTGGGATGGGTAATTTTGTGATGGCTCAAAATGCCATCAGAGAAGGGATTGATGGAGCAAGGACTCGTAGAAAGAGACTTGCTCGGAAGCAATCCACTCCTTTAACTAACTAACAAGTTATTAAAATTGTTTGTGTAAACCTAATGTGCACCACATGAATATGCGGGTTAGTGAAGCTTGCTTATGTGTTTTCTAACAAAAATAACATGAACGAAGGACTACTCCCGCTCTAAACGGGGAAATCTTTACTGCGCATGTGTCAACTGCATCTACGCAGAATGACGGGCTATCGCTTGGAGGGAAATTCTTAAGCATGAGCAGAAGACACTAAAATGGAGTCTTGAAGACGCGCGTGCATGGCATCTGCTTGTTCGAACTAAATCAAGTGTTTTTTTTACTAATGCTAACACGGGGATACGTCTAATAAATAAACTGGGATAGAGTAGAGGTGGATGGTATACAGTAAAACCATGTATTCATTAAATAAATATTTGACTTTCTGACTTTATCACTAGTGCGCATTTGGGCCTCATGTATAAACGAAAGTAAGCTTAGCCATGTGACGACTGCGCATGACTACTGAATGTTAACCCAGAATGATAACTTGGATGTTGAATGAAAGCCAAGGTCGCGAAGTGTCCTATCCTGGGAACAGATGGTGAAAAGTTGAGCGATGTGGAGTCACATTCAGACTATTGACAAAATTGTTGCAAATGAAACATGAATGTTGATTGGAAATAAAATTATGAATACAATTAAGGGGATGGGTTTGTGAACAATGGTTTAACTGATTTAAATGACATGTACGCATGGTGTGATGATCTTTCCATCCTTGACTAACGAATCAGATTTAGTATTTTTACGATATTGGGGCATTAATGGGTGGAACATGTAGAACGAAAGGTATAATTGAGATAGTTGTAGTTGGTTAGAGACATTCAGGAGTCCAGATGCTGTGAGCGGGAGATGCTGCTGGGAGAGATGCTGTGAGATGCTGATGAATAGCCAAATACAAAACCTTCTATCGCAATTTATTTGTATTAGATAAGAGGATCGCGGATGAATCTTGAGGAGAGTGTCATAGAGGGGTACGACTCAGTCGTCTGTATTTAGAGAGGTCATCTATCCTGTCCTGATTCCTGTCCTGAAGTCTTTGTCACTTGATCTAGCCCGGGGGACCCTTACCAGCCCTTTGGTTAGGGGGTTGGTCTTCACGCCATTCTTGGTAAATATATTTTTCACGCTATTTGCAGATGTTCTTTTCTCTCTATCCTCTCCCTTTCTGAGCATTGATCATTGCATGAGTCAAAGGTATGTGTTGTTGAGGATTTAATTGAATTTTCTCTCCTATGAATGATGGTGACTGTACTGTAGTTTGAGTGGTTCACATGCATTTAATTTAGATATAGATTAAAAAACTTCCAGAGTCTGTGGTTATTTACTTTAAATGAATAAGATAGAGTTAGTGTTAGTTATCACCATCAACTAGATCACATAATTGTCCATCGACCAGAGAAAGAACAGGTTGATCAGTGAAAGGTTAGTTAGGAGTATTAAATAACTAATCTTGAGCATTGTAGAAATGTATAAACTTTGACTCCAGCGGTTTACTCAATTTGTGTGTGTGTTTATGGGCCCAGGTGAGTATATAGTAGTGGAGTATCTGTTGTTATTGGTATGCCGCTAGATCAGTGCTGCAATGAGAAGATTGCCATGCTACGAGGGCCGTACCCTTTGTGAAGTGGTGAGTGGGGATCATGTATCCCAGTGGGGCTGTGGAGAAAAGACTGCAGTGCTGCAAGGAAAGTAGCCCTTGTGAAGTGCCATAACCCCATATGCCAGGAGGGACTACAATTGAGGACTTTTCTGTGCAGAATGGGCCCGATCCCATGCACAGAGAATAAGTGCAGCTTGATTGACGCCCCCACCGAAGAAGAGAGGTCCCCATGGAGTACCTGCGCATCGTCAACTAGACAAGGGACCTGCTACAGAATCGTCACATTACCTCACCAGATTCACCTAATGAAACACTAGATCCCTCAGGGGGACTGAGCAGTTGCTTGTGACTGTGATATTTTTCCTGTATGTTAGTAGCAGTAGAAATAGAACGCTTCTGTTTTTTCATTAAAGTGAACATTTGGATGCACAATGATTTTACTGCTGCAGTGCACATTTGGAGTTGTGAACTCCCTTATATCCACACCTCGCTCCGAAGGAGCCTAACAGTGCTCGGACCATGCTAAAGTGCTGAAGGACTACTTGGCCCAGTTGCTCAGAATCCATAGTAGGTCAGGCCCAGGTCATCAGGATTAAAAGGTCTCAACCCCCATGGTTGAAGCCCAGTAACACTTGTTTGCCATGTGGCCCTCTGAAAGGGGTTCTAACAAATCTCTTAGGTTTTTGCTGGAAGCTCATGTTAATCCTAAAGAACTGAAGAACAATGAATCTCTAGGAACACTCCCATTAGTTACATTGAGCAATAGGCAATAAAAACAGCAGTATTGTATTCCTAACTCAGGCAACCTAGAAAGATAAGAAGTATGAAGTATTGCTTACAAGCATGATGGTGCCTGAGTAGGATGCGGACCGGAAGGATCATGGCATCTACTTACATACCCTGCTATTACCATACAATAGTTTGTTAACTATATCCACGGTATCATCTTAATAAACTGATACTTTTGATGTATGCCCTGAGGTGTTTTTAGTCAAATGACTGGACCCAAGTTGTCCAGAAAAATAGAATGATATCTATGAACTCCCTCAGGATAGCCTAGCACGAGGCAGAGTTTGCCCTGGTCGTACCATCTTACTAGGGTGCGACGAGGTGGCCTAATTAGAGCATATCATATTACATGTGTGAGCCCCCCTCGTCCAAATCATGGAATTTCCAGGCGGCTTAGTAGGAGACACACCAGCATATTCCAAACAGGATCATTAAAGTAGCTACTGGTATTTACCCCACACACTCTTATCATAAGGACACCACACCAATTTTTGTGTTGTATAGTTACTTCAGAGGCTAGCGTGGGCCCTTTTCAGACTCTTTCTTTAGCCCTAGGTGTTACATATGCAGGTGACAGTTTACAACTTATGTTCAGCATGTTCCACACACATTTTTAGGCTCCATAGAAAACGTTTGCAACAGGGCAAACATTCTACATACTACATATTTTAAGCAGCCTTAAGTTATTAGACAGAATTGTTTCAGCATGATAGTTTCGATATAACACAGAAGACTGTGTGCAGCAGGTGTTAAGCTATATACCTGTGCTTGTTTTGCTTCAGAATATGGTTTATCTGTAAAGTTTTCACCACAATGTGAAGAAGCCTGCAGGTTGTATAATCTTTAGCATCATCCCACGTTGCTTATTTTAAGAGAACGGTCTATTTTTTGCCAAGTGTTGCTTTGAGGGTACACTGTTTTTAGTAAATACTTTGTATTACTCTGTAGTGTATTTCTCATGAGAGGTTCACTGTCTGCAAACAGTGATGTATAGATTAAAATGTTTCCATAGAGCAAATACTGTTTACAGTAAATACTTCTCCACTTATATCAACTGTCTGTACAAGGGCATTGGTTGCAGAGCAGAGGGTAAGTATTTTTAGGAATTTGGCTTTCTCTGAACAGTTGTAAACAGACTGAACACTGTATGCAAGGAGGGTTTTCCATATATCTGTAGTTGATGGTTAATATGAACTATGCAACTCATGAAATGTATGGTGTAGGATCAATGTTGAAACAATCTGGGGGTTAGAGGAGCACTCACAACTGGTTTGTTTTTCTATTTATTTAGAAGTTAAACTAAGGGTGCTTCACTGCTGCAATGTGTTGACATCACATGTGTTCATAAAGTAGTGGTCTAACAGGATGAAAAACCTGGATGCAGTGAGCTCTGTACCTGTAGAATAATTGTTCTGTGCCTTATTCTATTTCAAGACAGTTTTCAAACTAATGCAATCAATTATAAACAAATGAACACATTTGTCTTATTAAAGAATTGTTATTTGACAATGATTCATGTAACTTACATCAATACATGCATTTTTGTTTGATGTGCATTTTCACAACATTGTGCTAACAAAATAACCAACAAAATATTATTTTGTACATTACAAATGTCTGTATGCAAGAAATGTTTGTAGACATAGCAGTAACAAATTATCACGTTGCTGACACAAAGGATCAATGTTGCACATAACGCATGCTTTCTATACCTCAGGGAGATGCATCTGCGATGGCAATAATGAGGCCTTATATTCTTCTGAGCTATTTTGTATTTACATCCAGACCTCTAATGCCATGCTAATGTATAGAGTAATATGCGCAAAAAAAAGATTGGCTGATGAAATCTCTCATGCCATCAATGATCTCATTTGAGATATCATCAGAGATATCATGAATGATGTTTTAGGACTCATCATGAGTGATATGATATGCAAGGTCATATGGAGTGCATGACGGGGGTACAAGTTATAGTTAACTCTGCTAACTATGCCTGGTAAATTTCTGTGGATTTTTAGGTAAAAATGTTAATTTCACCAACATATTTACCTAACTATAAAATTTTATGAAGAGAAGTTCAGGTTTTTTGGGGGGGACAAAGTAATATTTTATTGCCATACTTTGGCCATGTGCTGCTGCGAGTTGGCCACAGTGCATGGCCTTTGGTCAGGCCCTGCACCAACCTACCCACAGGGCCTTATGCTTTCTAAAGAAGAGGGAGCCAAGAGGCCTCTCTCCCGACCCTTAATAGGCCATGGGAACCCATTCCCCATGGCATTTTTGTTTTTTAAATTAAGGGGGAGTGGGAACACATGATTCCAATCCCCGAGCCTTGTTATGCCTCAGTGGACCCCATCTTCCAGGCCATTACTAGATACAAAGGGGAGGGGTCGCACTGCTCCCCTCCCCGAGCCTCTTTAGGCCCTGGGAACCCCATCCTCCAGGGCCATACATATTTGTTAAAGGGGAGGGAGGGCTGGGCTGCCCCCCCCTCATTGAGCCTCTTTGGGCCCTGGAACCCAATCGCCTGCGGTGTATGTTAAAAGACGAGGGGGCTGATTTCAACCCTCGGGATCCCATCCCATTGGGCCTGCTGACATTGTTAGGGGACACCCAACCCTCTCCTAGGGCCACCTCCCAGTCCAATTGCCAGGGGAATCCATCCTCCGGGGCCCTGCACTGCCAAAGGTGGTTGCCCTGGTGCCCACCTAGGGTACCCACCATAGTTCTTTTGGGGGATGCCGGGGGAGGCTCAAGGCCCCAGCTGACTCCCCACATCCAGCAGGAGCAGCATTGCTCCCGCCCACAAGGAGTAGCTTCAGGAGCATGTTCAGTACCACTAAAGACTGATGGTGTATTAGGAGCACATGTTTTGTAAACACTTATACCAATTGGCTAGACACAGCCTGTACAAAATTAGGCAGAAAAGCAATATGGTAGTTAGTCGCCACTAAGTAAACTAGAAAACAAACTAACACTCATTAGATGAGGTCATCAGTGAGGTTATAAATTATGTCATAAAACATGTCATGAGTGATGTCATTTGTGAGCGTGTAACCAGTGCATGGCAGTGGCACAAGTTCTAGTTAGTGTTGCTAACTATAAGTGATGAATTTCTGGGTGTTTTTCAGTACCAAATGTTAATGTTGTCATATTCACTTAACTATAACGTCCATGTAACCTTTGGTTTTTTCAGTGCAAAAAAACAAAGGTTACAGGGACGTTATAGTTAGGCTCAAATTTAACTCCCAAAAACCATTGAAATTCAGATGTTCTAGTTACCTGAGCGCACTATAACTTTCGCCCCCACAATGCATCTCACATATTACATCATTCATGACATGGTCAATTACATCACTCATGACATGGTCAATTACATCACTCATGACATGGTCAGTGACATCACTGATGACATCTCAAATGACATCACTGATGTGTTTCATAAAATATTCTGAGCCATAAAGATGTATAGTAAGCTACTGCTTAAGTTAAATTACTATTCTTGTTGTACTTCTGAGTGATACTGTTTATAACACATGTCATCCTAGTGACTGTGAATCAGTGTGAGAGTGGATGTCAGAGTGGCTGTATGGGTGTGTGAGTGGGTGTATAAGTTGCTGTATGGGTGGGTGAGTGGCTGTGTTAGTAGCTTATGGATGGGTGAGTGACTATGTGAGAAACTGTATTGATGAGTGAGTGGTTGTGTGAGTTACTATGTGGGTGACTGAGTGGCTCAGTCAGTGGATCTATGGGTGAGTGAGTGTGTGTGTAAGTCGGTATATGGGTGAGTGGCTGTTTGAATGGGTGTAGGTGTGAGTGGGTGGGTGAGTGGTTGTTTTGCACAGTATGTGGGTGAGTGGCTGTATAGGTGAATGATTGGTTATGTGAGTACTTGTATTGATGAGTGAATGGATGTATGGATGGTTGCCTGAGTGAGTGAGAAGCTGTTAGTAGCATATAGGTGAGGGAGTGGCTGTTTGAGTGAGTTTTGTGAATAGCTGTATGAGTGAGTGACTGGTTGTGTAACAGTAGTTGTATAGGTATGTGAATGGGTATGTGAGTAGTTGTGTGGGTATGTGAGTGGGTGTATGGAGGTTGTATTTGGTTGTGTGAGTGAACCAGTGAATGATATCATCAGTGAGATCATTAGTGATGTCATCAATTATATCATCAGTGATGTCACCTACTGTCATGAGTGATATAATGTATGAGATCTTAAGCAGTGCATTGCAGGGGCATATGTTATAGTTAGCTCAGGTAACTATAACTGCTGATTGTCAATGATTTTGTACGAGTGAAATGTGAGCCTTATTATAACATCCCTATAACCTTTGGTTTGTTTCTGTGAGTTTTTTTTATATCTATTTCTGAATTATATCGGCCCTGTAATCTTAGTTTTTTCAGTGCATTTGAAGGTATATTATTTTTATTTTCTGAGTGTAAATTCGAACCTTTCAGAGTGGGTGTGCTAGTGTCTGTATAGATCTGTGAGTGCATGTTTGAGTGATTAGATGTGTATCAGTAACTGTGTAAGTGCCTTTATGGTTGGGAGAGTGGTAATTTACTATATGGCTCTGTTATTGAGTGTATTAGTTGTTGTGTATCTGTCACTGGATGTGTTAGTTTCTGTTTGGGTGTATGAGTAATTTTGTGTGCACCAAAACTTTACCATCATTACACTGCAGCTATTGTTGGCAATACATCTGTGAGTGGCAGTGTCTATCTGGGAAATGAATTTCTTCATATGGTAATACATTACAGAGTGACATGACGCTGACCTTAGTGCTGCATGATATTTTGTGAGCTGCATGGAAATATAGTAACTTGTCATACAATGTGGGTATTCTTTAACTTATGTGATTTTGTAGAAAAGACATGTTTACTGGTACATGCGTGTACATTAAGTCTATCTCTATACACATCTTAATAAGAGACCCTTGCATAGTTTAGTCACATTGAAAAGGTTTGTGCAGTAGTGGATGTTCACAGTTCATTTTTAGATCCAATACCAATTACTGCACTTAAGTATAGTGGTGTTGCCTCAAGAATGGTTTAGAAGTCCTTCACAATGGTGGCGGTTTAGGAATACTGTTGCACAAGTGTTTTCTGTTGTATCATGAATTCCATAAATATCTTACTCACACCTATATTCCATTGGCTGCTTTAATCAGACTGTGGGCTTTCAGGTGACTTGGGTCTCCACGCAGAAGTGTAAGAACAAGAGTTTTTTCGTGAGAGGTTCCTGTCAGTTCTCACACCAACACTGTCAGTAGTCATGGCCTGCACTACATTCTATTGTGAATTCAGTTTTGGGTCAGACTTGTCCCATGAAGCCCCTCTCCTGGTGTGTGTCAAAGTTTTTGAAAATTATTTTGGGGAGTCTCAAACCTTTACAGCACATACTTCCGGTACTGCGGGAATTTGGCAACTCCAGCATGTTTTTAATAGCACTTAAACACCTATATAGACAGTTTGAAGGTATTGTCTAATGTTAGAGGTTTACTAATAAAGCATTAAAAGTAGTATTATTTTAGAGAAAAACATTTTAATACATTTTCAGAGTTTGAGATGACATCACAACGACATCACGCTTGCATCGCAGATTGCATGTGACACAAAAACAAATGGATTTGATAGGTAGAAACACCTTTCAATCATTAATAGAGCAAGCTCTCACCCCTTTTCTCCATCTTTTAGGAGTGGCTGTGTTACACTTCTGTATTGCCACTGATAATTTTGTTTTACTTTGCTGTTTTACTTTGTTTTTTTGAATTTTAGATAAAGATTGCATCTGCTCCTCACGACCACCCAGAGGAACATTGCAACTCTTCATTGGAGAAAGTAAGGCCCAAGAAAGAGTATTGTATGGCAGTTCTTCTCAATACCTGTCGGGGAAATAAAGTTAATGCCAAAAAAGTAACCTGGAATATTTGCAAGACCCTTTCAAGAGATACAGGTAAAAAGCACTCATGTGGTACTTCTAGAATGATGTAGCAACTCAGGACCATTCATTCCAACCATCTGGCAGAATGAGCAGAGAAAGAAAGAGAGAGGTGCAAACAAGCAACCTTTGCTGGAGCTGAACCACAACCAGGCACCTCGTCAGATTATCAAGAAATTCTGGGTATTCCAACAACTGTTCCTGAATTTGAGAATGGGGGTCAATTTTGCCTGAAATGCAAAAAAGTATTGAGCATAGGTGAACAATCAATACCTGCTCTAGTGATAGTTTTTTTTCTACCATTACAGCAGCTGTTGTACTTCTTGCTCTCGAGCACTATGTTTTTCAGTTTTCTGAGAAGAAAAAAGCTACCAAAACCCCCAAAACTATTCGAAAATACAAAAAACAAAAAGGTTTTTAAAAAACGGTCTTGTCAAAATCACCCATTCCACTCTAAGAAAGAAAATGTATATATATGTTAAATGTATGTTTGTAGTGGTGTGAATACATTGTTTTATGTCTATTGGCGTGTTATTGATTGTATAGATGAGTATGTGGGTGTGAATAACTCAATGTGTGAGTGAGTGCATGTGTTTGTATGAGTGAGTGTATGAGTGTGCATTAGTGTCTGTATGGGCGAGTGACTGGGTGTGTTAGTGCAATGGTGTGTCAGTAGAGTATAGGCATTAGTGGGTGTCTTATTGGCTGTATGAGTGCGTATGTGGGCGTATGAGGGCGTATGTGGGTGTATGAGTGCATATGTGGGTGCATGAGTGCATATGTGGGTGAGTTAATGGGTGTGAGTGGTGTATGGGTGAGTGAGTATCTATGTGGGTGAGTGTAAGGGTGCATGGGTGGCTGTATGGGTGACTTAGTGAGTGCATGAGTGGTTTATGGGAGAGTGAGTGCCTGCATCAGTGGTGTATGGGTATGCAAGGGAGTGCATGAGAGCCTGTATGGGTAAGTGAATGGGTGCATGATTGATATGTTGATGAGTGAGCAGGTATGCGAGTACTTGTATATGTAAATAAGAGAGTCTGTGTGTGACTAGATATATGTGTATGTGTATGTGTGTAACTAGCTGCAGGGGTAAGTGAGTGACTGTGAGACTGCTGTATGGGTATGTGTGTGAGAGTTTGTGTATGAGTAAGTGTCTGGGTGGGTGAGTACGTCTATGCGTGAGTTAGTACCTGTGTCAGTGACTGTATGGGGGAGTTAGTAGATGCATGAGTAGCTGTATGGGTCAAATAGTGGGTGTGTGAGATTGTAAGTGAGTGTGAGTACTTGTATGAGTTAATGGCTTGGGGGCCGATTCACAGAACTAATCTGAAATAAAATCCTAAAGTTACTACTTTTGGTTTTCACAGAAGGCATTTAGTCGTAGTAAATTTGGGACTCCTAACTTTACTGCTGTTAAACTGGGATAAAATCCTAAACTTAGTAATTTTGATATTTACAGAAGGCATTTAGTAGTAGTAAAGTTAGGAGTGAGTGCATCAGTGGTGTATGGGTGAGTGAGTGTGTGTAAGTAGCCATGTGGGTATGTGAGTGGATGTGTTTGTAGATGTATGCCTGAGTGATTGGGTCTGTCAGTGTGTACATGGGAGAGTGAAGGGGTATATTAGTGATTATATGGGTGACTGGATGAATACCTGCAGGAGTGAGTGGATGTGTGAGGAGCTATATGGATGAGTAAGTGCATGTGTTAGTAGGTGTATGAGTGAATGTGTGGGTTTGTGAGTATCCATATGGGAAAGTGAGTGTATGTAGTAGATGTATGTGTAAGTGTTTTAGTGTGTTATTGACTGTGTCGGTCAGTGTGTGAGTGGCTGAATGGGCAAGTGGCTGGGTGTACGAGTAGCTCTATCAGTGTGTGTCTGTATGTCTCAGTGAGACTCTACCTTAGTGTATACCTTGAAAATGTTAGCTTGTATAACTACACAGAAAGAAGTAATTTGGAAATTACTTTACTTGAATTGATGGTGTCAATCATCTGTTTTAAATATAAAGAACATAAATATAAGTTAGTGTTACTTTTTGCACAATACTGTGTTAAATATTTAGTTTCTACAAAGCATAAGTTCATACTTTAAACAAAATAGCAGACATTTCTTAAGCTGTAATAATATTTCACAAAAATAAATGGAATTTCTTTTCCCTTTTTTTCCACAGTTTTCAGCATTTGTACTCGTACACCATAATTGATTCTAAAGATACATTTTTCAACAGTGGGGAAAAAACAACCATAAACGGGAGTCCCTTTCAATCTGTGCAACAGTCACCTGTGGAGACGCTGCTTCTTTGCCGCCCATCGCCGGACGAGTCAGTTGGGCAGTCCTGTTGTGCCGGTCCCGGTTGGGAGTGGAGATTGCCAGCTGGGACCATAGATCCCAGCAACCTCCGCGGGAAACTCGCCGCAGCGCCAGGAGGTGCTTAAAATCAAAGCAGGGCTCCCGCAGCACGGGAATCCATTTCATTCTGTGCAACACTTACCTGTGTAAATGCTGCCGCCTACCACCGGATGAGTCAGTTGGGCAGTCCTGTTGTGCCGGTCCCGTTTGGGAACGGAGATCGCCAGCCGGGACCACAGATCCCAGCAACCTCAGCGGCAGGAAATGCTGCCCACGCTCGCAGCAGCGCAAGCAGGTGCTTAAAATCAACGCAGGGCTCCCGCAGCGCGGGATGCGCGTGGACGTGCCCGGGCCAAGGGTGGGCCCGTCAGTGCCCGTCAGAAGCAGGGCTGGGCCACCCCCTTATCATCTTTAGAACCCAGAATGACAGCCTCGATGCACGGCTAATTATGGGAAGAAGAGGTGAGGACAAGGCGAAGGCGACTAATAGCTGTCTCCCGTCGTACTAACAATCGTTTGGAGGTGGCCAAAGAGCCCGTTTGGACATTTCGGGCCCGGGAAAACACAGAGGGCATTGGGACAGTGCTCATCCAGTTTTGTAAGATACTGGACTGTCATTCATTTATTAGTCGTCCAAATTCGTTATTTGGTAGGATGAGTAAGCGTAAGGCAAAGGATTCCCTGGTGAGGGGGGGGGGGGGGAGTGCAAAGGGGACCCTTTATACCTTCTTATCGAGGGCAGAGTCATTATTAGTCCACGAAATACAGTTGGCTGAGAAGAGACTCTCATTGGACTCGATTGTGGCGCAAAAGCGGTCTTCAATGGGAAGTATAGCTACAATTAAGTCACCCAATGTCGGTACTCCACCAGGTCAAGATAAACCAAAAAGTGGTCACATTGTAAATGGCTTAATTCCCTCCGCTTTATCACCACAGGCGGCGGGACTATCAACTCAAACCATCGACTTATTATCTGATGATTTGAGCCTGCCAGAGATTAATGTGGAAGAGAGGGAGGGGGGGCTCTTATTTAAACTCTGTATCAGCACAGGGGGAGGGCTGGCAGAGGGAGACCGTGCACTGGCCATAGCTCCAACAAGCGGCAAAATTATCCTAAGGGAAGGCGGGGTGGTGGTTACCCAATCTAAAAGGGCTTTAATAGACAAAAGCATTACAAACAGTGTCGCCATCCCATCGGCTGGTTCTACCGCCTCAGTAAAGCGAACCCGTGGGGTGTCATAGTGCTAATGGTAAATCAAAGCAGAAGGGTGCACCGAAAGCGACCAGGTCAAAGGACACAGAAGGCTCAGCAGTCAGCCACCAGTGCCCTAATTGTGGAGAGGCGGAAAAGTCTCGGGCGGATAGGGAACTGTGGTTGAGGTTGGAAACAATGTTAACCACCCACCTAGGGCCCATACATGAGAAAATTAAACTGATAGAAGGCAAATTGTCCCTGCTGACCGCACAGAATAGCATCCGGACAAAAGTTGTTTACTGGGCACCCAGTTAACAGCTTGGGGGCACTAGATGGTCCCACACCCCAAGGACTGTAATTCCCGTAGAGAGAAAAGAGGGTGGGATGCACGAATGTGAACAGATGGAGGGAACAAAGGAGGGTGTAGACAAAGAGCAAACGGTAGGGCCCACGGAGGGAAATGTCCCGAGACTAAAAGTTACTGTGGGAAACAATAGATATATGAGGGGGAAACCGCAGTTAAAAATCAGAGCTCTAACTCAGACCCCATAAATATAGAGGGATTAACAAGGCGGCCCACTGGCTGAATAGAAATGTAGGTTTTAACATCTCAAACCATAGGCATATATTAATGGCGAGAAGGGTGTCCTGGATTGGATGCAGTAGGAAGAGCTTTCCTGGAGACACTAATCTTAAATCTAAGGTATCCAGGACTGGTATATGATCTCCTCACCCAACGAAAGGGGTCCTTCCATGAGGAGGGCAGATCGAGTATTAGAATGCTCCCACTGTTTTTTTTACAGGGATATGATGGGCGTAAATATTCGTGAGGATCAGAGGAGACATCTAGTGCTCGAGGGGGTCCCTCAGACCCGCTAACTAACCGGTAGGCCCCTCTCAATAACGTATCAACCCTAGACAACATAGATTGACTCAACAGGAGTACGTCAATTAGGGATGGCCACATATCAGAGAGCTTGTCTCTTAATGCAGGCATGGGAGGGACAGTCATGTTAAAGGCTAATGTGTTTATCATTCCCTCTTTACCTGGAGACCCTAGTGGGCTCGTTGTTGAAGGGAACACCCAAGTACCTAATGTATCTCTCAGTCCTAATATTTGCCCGATATTAGATAGCCCAGATGTCCTTAGACAGGGTAACATTGAGATAATTTCATGGAATATAGCTGGACTCTCATCTAAAATACATAACAATGAATGGTTAACTTATATAAAGAAATTCCAGGTTATTTGCCTTCAGGAAACGTGTGAGATGGATAGCAGTGCGTTTTCCCTAGAAGGTTACAAAATGTACTTTGTACCAGCACGCAAGAAAGCTGCGGGAAGAGAAAGGGGAGGCCTGATCACATACGTGGATTTGAGGTTACAGGGGAGGTGGGACGATTTGGATTGGGACTCCGATTTTATGCAGGGGATCAGATTTTGTTAGAAGGGTTATAAGTTAACTTTTATACATTTTTATAATGCTATTATAGCGATACAGACCACAATAAGACTGAACGAATTGGAGTGTAGGCTGGCAGGTATACAAGATCACGGGGCACGGCTGTCCCAGTTGGTGTTACTCGGCGATTTTAACTGCGCCCTGTGCCCAAATGTGAAATTCAGAAGGGGGGATTGGTCTTCCTGCCCACTGGAAGAGGGTCCGCACTTCGAGCACACAAGGGAGGGAAATGAGTTAAACAAGGTGTTAGGTATTCACGCCCTCACACACACTATGGACCTGATTAAAGCAGGGGAGGACAGATTGGTCCACCCAACTTTTAAAGGTAGAGGCTGTGATTCTTTTATTGATTTCATATTTGTTTCCAACATGTTAAAGCATTGGATTTTAAGTTTTTAAGATACATGTAAGCATTTTTAGTGATCATAACCCTTTGGTCATGTCGCTCAGGGAACCAAATGTAATCAAGCACTCTGTTCGAATGGGGGAGAGTGGTACGATAAGTGTTACTGATCAAGGAAGGAGGCTTAGGTGGTCCCAGATTGAAGGTGAAGCCTTTTATACAGCCTCAATGGCGGACAAAGAACAGCACGTTTGGAAGTGCTTAAACCTAACAGTGGACGGGGCAGAACTGGTCAAAGTTTTTGAGGGCATCACCAAGTATATTGATGGCCTACTCAGGAGTAGATTTAACAAAAATGGAAAGGAGGACCATACGTGGTTCGACCATCAATGCTCCTATGCCCTGAAGGAGCTGAAGTCAGCACTAAAAGCTGTCCCAAAGGACAAGACAAGGGTGTCCACATGTAGGGTCCTCTATAAAAGGGCAGTAAATCGACGTAAAACCCCCTTGCAACAGCAGGCGTGGGCGAATTTGAGGGAAGCGGTCGAGTACAAGAACTCGACCGCTTTTTGGAAGGTTATAAAAATCAAAGTTAAAAAATGGTCTAGGGACACAAAAGACTCGAACATCGAACGACTAGTAGAAAGCTGTGAGAAGGACTTATATCCACCTAACAACCTGCAGAATGTGAATGATCTAACGGACCACTACACCTCATCAGTAGAGAATATAGTCAATGAAACCATGCCACTAAAACTGAAAAGAGTCACAGAGAAGATCAAAAATCCATGGTTCAATGAAACACTGAATGAAGATAGGCAGAAACTAAGACTTGCTGAAAGAAAATGAAGACAACACCCTTCATCCCCCGAACTGAGATCCCTCAGAAAAATCTGAAACGAATACAAAGCATAAGTTCATACTTTAAACAAAATAGTAGACATTTCTTATGCTGTAATATCTCACAATCAGTAATGGAATTTCTTTTCCCTTTTTCCCCCCACAGTTTTCAGCATTTGTACTCGTACACCATAATTGATTATAAAGATTAATTATTCAACAGTGAAGAAAAAAAACCCACAAACATTGTTTTAAACAATAACCTGTTCATAATTCAGCACCTGCTCTTTCCTCTTTCTAAACGTAATTTTATTGCTTTTTATACATTTGCAAATAAAATGGCATCTGATGGCAGTGAGGATTAGTTACCACACCACAGCAAAGTGGCAATCAATTGCATTTGAGTTTTTGACCATCTCCTTCTGGCAAAAGAAACTGGTGACATAGCATAATATCAAGTGCTCTTTATGCGTGAAGACCCTCTCCATGAGTATGCCAAAGAAATATTTGTGTGGCACTATGAGTATTTTGACACATCTAAAGACGTATCACTCCAAACACTGTTGAAAAAGAAAAGGAATAGAAATATAAGTTAGTATTACATTTACAAAATTCCAGAAACATAACAGCACACATTGCTTATGCTGTAACAGTATATCACATTATAGTAAAACATGTACGACCCGATTTGCAAGTAAAGTGAGACGAAAGCCTAACCTTACAACTGTTGGTATTCACAAACAGCATTTACTACTCGTAAATTCCCTTTGTGCAATTAGTGAAGACGCTAAATTAAATTACATGAAATTCTACAATCACACCAAAGATGTAAGACTAGCAGCCTCAGATTTATACAATGATTGTGCGCACAGAGTCGGCCTTTGCTAGAATAGTGCCCTGTATTCATTGGTCAGTCTGTGGCTCATTACACAAACATGTCCACATCTGCCTCATTTCACCAAAATCACTCACAGATTAGCTCCCTCAGGCAGATGTCAAGATGTTTGTTTGTGGGAAGTGCAGTAATTAAAGTCCACTTTGGGAAAAAAAGAGTGGCAGCATACACCGCACCTGTGGTACTGGACGTCTTACTAAATTTATTTGCACTCCGTTAACACCAGTCTTTTATTGGTGGTAATGTGGAACATTGTGTTACTAATTAGAATTCTTGCGAATGGTAGAAATATGCGGTAATCAGATTACCGCACAAGTCTGAATCACTGTAAATGAGTCTGAGAGAGAGTAACATGTTATAGGTATTTGTAAAGAGCACAATCACCAGATAGGGTATCCTGGTACTCATATGGTGTGAATTCCTTTTACAGATTCATTTACAAAGACAATTACATGAATATCTGATTGCCAGACCCAGTCCGCCCAGGGGTAAACAGATCTAGAGAGGGCGACACTAACAGGAAATTCATTTTTATTGAAACAAGGAGGGCAGATTTATCAATATTTCATGCAACACAGCAAGACACCTTGATGAGCTGCATGAAAATAAGATGGCAGGAATGTGCCATATTTAACAGCAAATTGCGCATTCCTGTCCTCTCCTTGTGCTGGCGTATTTTTGGACACCTAGAAACCTATGCATGGGCCCTCGCGTCATGGTGCAAGAGTGCCTGTGTGGCATACAAGATCGCTCGTGTGGAGAAGGAACACCTTCCTGCACGAAAACAATCCTTTGAGGTTTTTCCTCTTTCTATGTTTTTTGCAGAATAAAGCATGCATAGAAATAGGAAAAACAAGGAGAAATAAAGATACGTCTCCTTGTTAAGCCTCCCCTGGGAAGGCGTAGCTTTTTGCCGCGTTCCCAGGTCTACCACTCATGGTAAACCTGGGCATGCGCCAAAATCATTGGATGGATGCATGGGAACACCCACGTTCCACCTATGGAACGCTTCCGTGTCGCAGAGTACAGAAGGAGCAACTTGTGATGCTTTGCGTTACTTCGGATTTGCCAAAAACTGCTGGGCCATGCAAGGTGGCCTTGCCAGGCTCGGTAAATCTTACTTTACTGTTGCCCTTGCGTAACACAAGGGCAACCCAACACTTTGATAAATCTGTCCCTCAATGCATTAGGACAGAGAAATAAAAAGCGTGATAATCACCGGCATAGCTAGGGGGGGTGCGGTCCGCCACTGGCGGCACAATTTTAGGGGCTGCCGCGCGGCACTGGTGGCCCGTTGCGGCCTCGGCGGCCTTTATAATTTATTTGAGGAAACAGTCTGTGCCCAAATAAATTAAAAAGGCCGCCGCAACGGGTCACCAGTGCACGCGGCTCAGTTTGAAAGTGCACGCCCGCCGCACCACCTGCATTGACCTGCTGCAGCAAGGACGACCCGTGCTTGTGTCCGTCCCAACCTCCAGGGCCGTCAATCAATCTTGTAGCGCGAGAGCGCTACCAATGACGGCCCTGGGCTGTGCGACATTAAAAAAATTATTTCTTTGGCCAGCCCTGCCCTCGCGATGAGAACGACGTCACCTCTACGCGCTCTCGCGATCATTTGGCCTGGGGCAGTCATGCTTCGGAGCAAGAGGAAGGATGAAGAAAACAAGACAAAAGTAGAAGGTGGGATCAAAAAAGTAGCCTTCAAGAGGAGATAACGTAGAGGAACTGTAGGGCAGGGGAAGCAAATAATTATACTTAAGTCTTTTAAAGGCATCAATTTAGAAATGTCATAGATAATTATCTTTATCCTAGGACAGATTTACATTTTATGTTCTTTAATCAAAGGGACATTTTGCAGCGTAAGTATGTAAATGGATTCAATGATGGGATTTCGCAAGGAAGCAAGGGAGCCTTGCATAGAGTGGTGGTCGAGAGGGGATGGAGAAATGTTTAAGTTTTGAAATGCTCACTGTACGCTAAGCCACGTGGTCTTGTGGGGACGATTAGGCTTATTTTATGTGGTAGCAGTAGGAAAGCGAATATAACTTGTATACACTTTTAAATAATTAAAGCATGTTGATTGTACAGAGTTGGAAATAGGATGTCTCTAATTGAATGCCCTTCATTTGAAAGTCCACTCTGGATTGAAATAATTTACTTTGATGTAATTATATGTAATATTGAAATGTTATCTATATGAAATATGAGATCATTTATTATGTTAGGCATCTGTACAAAGCTGTTTCTTAAACAAAAAAATATTTTCCTAAAATGCAGATATATTTGGAAATACCCCACTACCCCTCTAAATGCCAGGTGGTTGGCCTGGCATAAGGCGCAGGGGTCGCACAAATCACAGAAAGTAGCTGAAATGTTCGGCTGCCTGCTTCTTCCTGAATTTGGAATGCAATTGAATTAACAAAGAATTTCTAATTTCTCCTGAAAATCTGCAAAGTTCTCAGATTCTCAGAAGTTCCTGCCCAGTTCTTTTGTGAATTCTTCCCTGTTCTGCACACGCTACCATTTACTTATGTGTAAACGTGGAAAGTGTGTATTTACAGATGCTTGAATGTGACGCTAGAATGCATTTGCCCTTTCAGAATAATTCCTTTGTGAGTAAAATGTTCTGATTAGAGGAGTTCACTTCCCAAACACACCCCCTAATGTCGGTGTAGTTCCCTCTTTCCTGTATTCATTCTCATCACAACTACATGTTTATGCTGCCTTTTAAGTGTGTTAAATTTAGGTGTGTGTTTGATGTAGAAAGCTGGTCTCATGATTCACTGAGTTAAACGCTCACTACTGACATCTGTTTATGAACAGAAGATTCATGTACATCCAGGGTTCGATGCAGTCTGTTTGTACGTTTTTTGTACTGCCAGTCACCAGTGTATTCAACTGTGTAGCCTTGGACCTCGTCATGTATGTGAATGTACCCCCCGTCCCCCCCCAGGGGCGGTAATCTGAGAGATAGCCCTGGGCGCCACAATCTCTAGCTACGCCTCTGGTGATAATTCCAAACAGTTCTTTGCATCCACCACCCTCGATCAGTGAATTAAGTAATATCAAATGTTGCCTTTAATTTTATAGGAATTGATTGGTTTGCAGATCTGAAACAATAACTGGTAGGAGTTTAAATACATGAAATGTAGTTAGAGGTTCTGGCGGCACACGGCTACCTTCTCTGACTGAAGGTGCAAATAAATCCGTATGTAATTATGACAAACGTGCCTGGCATGAAAAATAGAGGCTTATACAATAAGTAGTCAATTATGAATAAATGCAGCTTTGATTTTACTACATTCAGAATTGAAAAGCAGCAATATGAAATACCCAATTATTTAAATAATTGAAGCGATTGAAATTCAAATGAGAAAAAATAAGTTTAAAGCGTACAGTATGTACGGACAGGACTCAAGAAGGGGAAGAAAACAATACAAATTGAGCAAGGCAACCACAAAAGCAAAGTTTGAAAACAGACGTTCCTACTTCTCTAAATACATAATTATGACTTTCTCCATTAGGGGCAGGCAGCGTGCAGGAGCGCCAGGGACAGGCGCCTCTCGCATCAGAATGATTGCGAGGCGCTGTGTAATTAGTTCCTTTCAAGCTGCGGATACACAATAAAGTAAATCACAGCGACGGATTGTGCTGGCAATGAGTCGCTGGCACACGGATGTTAAAAATCTCTCTTCAATCATTCTGGGGGTTGGAAAAATAAACACTGTAGAAGTTAGGGCTGTGCTTAATTTGTAAAAGAATGTGCCAGAGACCAAATTTTTGCTCAGGGTCGGACTGGTCTATTGGGTAACCAGGCAGTGCCAGAAGGCTGGTCTGACTGGTCAGTTTGTGTACTATTTTTGTGGCTGCTTGTGGGCCTCTCTTGGTTTTCTGGGCCGGTTTCTACTGTTGATTTTCCTGATATTAAAATGAAATTGTATGCAGCAATCTAAAGTCTCCGACGTCTTCATTATACTCGCCAAAAGCGATTCAATTCCTCATCAGGGGTATTTAGGCACTATATGAATGCAATTACAATTACACGACCTTGCTAAACACAGAGTGAGTTTTTATTAGTAAAAACTGCACCAATTTGCTAAATTGTTATTAGCTTTCTAATTCACTAATGTGGGCCACTTTCATTTTGGCTCCCGGATTTGCTTTCTATCCCAGTCAGACTCTGCCCCAGCTGGTGTTTGCCAATTTTGGGTTTGGCTAATAACTCTGTGTATTGTGGATTCCACCCAATGCCTTTTTCGATCACTACAAACTCCCTACCTCTTTATCTCACTCTTGCAGGTTCTTTTTCATCCTTGCTTTAATTCTTTGTCACCTTTTTTTCAGTCTTTCTGTGCCTCCTTTTTTCGCTCTTGCTCTCAGTCAAAGTCTGACGAGTTCAAGTTCAAGTTCAAGAATTTATATAGCGCACTACTCACCCAGAGGGTCTAAAGGCGCTTGGGGATCGGGTTCATTATTTGTCGAATAGCCAGGTTTTAAGTTCTTTTCTGAAGGAGGTGTGGTTCTGTGTAAGGCGGAGGTGAGTGGGGAGTGAGTTCCAGGTCTTGGCCGCCAAGTAGGAGAAAGGATCTACCTCCCATGGTGGATCTTTGGATACGTGGCACTGCGGCGAGGCCTTGATTGGAGGATCTCAGTTGGCGGGTGGGTGTGTAGAAGGATAGTCGAGTGTTGAGGCATTCGGGACCTAGTTTGTAGAGGGCCTTGTGTGCGCGGGTGAGGAGACGGAATGTTATTCTCTTGTTGACGGGAAGCCAGTGGAGATCTTTCAGGTGGCCGGTAATGTGATCTTGGCGAGGGATGTCCAAAATGAGTCTCGCTGATGCGTTTTGGATGCGTTGGAGTTTTTTCTGTAGTTTGGCTGTAATTTCGGCATAGAGGGTGTTTCCGGAGTCTAGTCCACTCGTAACCAGAGCGTGGGTGACAGGCTTTCTTGTCTCGGCGGGGATCTAGTGGAAGATTTATTTGAGCATACGAAGTACATTGAAGCAGGAGTATGAGACGGCGTTGACTTGATTGGTCATCGAGAGCGAAGAGTCTAGGATGAAGCCAAGGTTACGAGCGTGGTCCGTGGGTATGGGTGCTGAGCCCAGATCCGAAGGCCACCATGAGTCGTCCCAGGCAGAGGGGGTTGATCCTAGGATGAGCACTTCCGTTTTGTCTGAGTTAAGTTTAAGGCGGCTGTCTTTCATCCATACGGCTACTTCTTTCATGCCTTCGTGAAGATTGGTTTTGGCGGTGTTGGGGTCTTTGGTGAGGGAGAGGATCAGCTGGGTGTCGTCTGCGTAGGAGATGATGTTGAGGTTGTGTTGACGCGCGATGGAAGCGAGTGGACTCATGTAGACGTTGAAGAGGGTGGGACTGAGTGATGTTCCTTGTGGTACTCCGCAGATGACTTCGGTGGCCTCTGATTTGAACGGGGGAAGTCGGACTCTCTGAGTTCTCCCAGTTAGGAACGAGATGATCCAGTCCAAGGCTTTTCCTTTTATGCCGATGTTGCTGAGGCGTTGTATGAGTGTGTTGTGACAAACAGTGTCGAAGGCGGCGGAGAGGTCAAGTAGAATGAGGGCCACTGTTTCTCCGTTGTCCAGAAGTGTTCGGATGTCATCTGTTGCTGCGATGAGGGCGGTTTCAGTGCTTTGTTTGGCTCGAAAGCCGGACTGTGAGGGGTCGAGGGAGTTGTTGGATTCGAGGAAGGCAACGAGTTGGCTATTGACGGCTCTCTCAATGACTTTGGCCGGGAATGGGAGGAGGGATATGGGGCGAGGAAAACTAAGTGCTTGTCCCGAAACATAAGGAACGGTGTCCCTCACCCACAAACACCGGCTCAAATTAAGTACTGGTTGGGATTGTACTGACGATAAGGTAACCAGGGAAAACCCTAGCAGCCGAGAACAGCGTGGCTGCTTTTAGGGGTGGATAGAAAGAGGGATCAAAAGTTATCCAGTCGAGCAAACACCTCTGAAGGGACACACCCGACTTTCTTGCAGACATGCAAGTAATTTAGCCTGCACATACTCAGTGTACCAGGCTGCTGATATGCACACATTTTCCAGGGCAGCTTGTAGCTTCCTTCCCATCACTGCTTAGAGTCTGTGTGGGGGAGTAGTTTTCATAATTATAATAAACATTGAGTGGCTTTAGCACTCCTCAAACCACACTAAACCTCAGTCCTATGCGTCATGCTCTAGAGGTGATGTCCACAAAAAAGTTACACAGTCTCTTAGCAAAGGTGAAGATGTGCGAGGTAGATATGGCATATGACACAGACAGTTACTAATGATATGAAAAAGGAATCCAAAATCAAATATTCTTTTAACGTGCAGCATTTGTGCTAACATTTGGCTGTAAATACACAGCTGAAATGCACATTTACAACCCGGCACCATTACACCCCTTCAGAGTTCACTACCTTACTCTATTACATTTGTCTATCACTTTATAGTAAGAGCTACTAAAATAAAGCAATTCTGTGGCTAATTTTTTCTGCATAGTTAGGAATTTCCACATAATTCATTATCTGCTGCCAAATTAGCAGATTTCAAAAAAAAAGTTGCTCTAGCTCATTATGATCAAAAGTTACTTAAACGCTGCCACTCGTTGCTGTGCCAAGGCAGACTCTTTGCAAAGGTCAATGATTGAACTTTCAGTTACTGAATGAATAAAAACATGGGTGATTTGAATTGAAATCTTTGCCTATACAGTGTTAAGATCGAATAAGGACAAGATAATGAAGTAAAGCTGCTCAAAATGTGCCTCATTGTGGTGCATAATATGTCTTTTCTTGCTGCAAAATGTAGACAACCCTGCCACATAATTTGCCGCATAATTTGGTCCTTCCATACCAAATAATTCCATGTGCCCCGTTTGTAGCTTCCTATAATATTAGCCTGCTGTAGTAGCTTTTCTATCTAGAGGGCCTGGTTTAGATAAGGGTAGTGATGAATATTCGTCCAGTTTACAGTAGTGACATTATTTCATCCGAAAGTGGAATTTTATCGGAGGATTCTCTGCCTGAGAAGTGGCAGTGTTATTTTGTCCGGCAGAGAATCATCCTGTGAAGATTCCTCTTATGAAGAAAACTGGGTTACTAATGCTTTCTGGAGGATTACACTTTGCATATCTTACCTAAATGGGGCTTTTTGCCCTCAACAGAACTGTAGTAGTAGTAGTAGTAGTAGTAGTAAAAAATATGTATTTGTTGATTACTTAAAATCATTACAATCAGCAAAGTACATGTCCAATACAAAATCAGATGAAAAATATGTATACAGTGTACATTTATATCCAAACCAAAATCTACAGCCCTGACATAGTTTGTTTGACTGCAGATAATCAGTTTGCAAAAATAACGTGCATTGTGCCAGCAGCTATAATTCACAATATACAATACCTTAAAACAATAAGACATACAGAAATAAAAAAGTCACAAAAGAATAACATTTAAGACAAATTTGACAATAAAGTACAATTAATCTAATAAACTTTTAGCATAAGAAATTAAGGTGCCTTGTGCTAGCAGCTAAAGTTGTCAATATACTAAATAAACTTTAGAATAAAAGGTACATGAAAACAAACCAACCATAATAAAATTGCGTTAGAAACAGCATTAGCAATAAAGTGCATTTATAGTAATAGACTTTAGCCAGACTTCAGAATACCCACAATATCCCTAAAAACATTCGATAGCGATATAAAAAAAACGCACTTGTACTATCAAACCCTAACAACTATGGTTTAAAGACAATACATAACCCACAAAAATCATTGCAGCTTTTTAAATAATTTTCGTAGCATAAATATCTTCACTTAAATTGTCTATATTACAAAGTTTCTTTTCAGCTACAAAAAATAAACTTAACAAATCGGGAAATAAGACGGGTGGTGGCTCCACTTAAACATAAAATGATGGTGTTTCTACAAGATCTTACTCCCAATTCATTAAAAATAGACTTTAAGATGGTCTTCCGCTCTTCTAACAATTTTGGGCATAAAGTTACTATATGCACTAAGGTTTCCTCACAAGAATTGAATAACCTACATAGGTTAGAGGGCCACTTGTTTTCCCATTTTGGTATTCCATCTTTAGTTGGAAGTCTCACGAACCGTAATAACATAAATGTATTCTTAGTTAAGGGTTTTAAATGAAACAACAAATAAGGTTGGGAAACCAGTTTACCAAAGGAGTTAACAATTGACTATAGGTGTTTTTTTCCTTAGTTCATCTTTATCTATTATAGTTGACAATAAGATAGCTGATTGGTTGACTGATTTTTTATTAACCACTTTACTCCTGATTTCATCTTCTAAATTTGGACAATCAAAATTACGTAGACACTCATTTAAGTATGTTTGCCAACTACTCACATATTCACTTCTCATCATCTCATGCCAACACTGATTTGTACGAGAACCCTCTTCAGCACAAGACAATGACAATAAGGTCTTTAAAAATGTAGATTGTCGGGCCAATATTTGTTTTTTAAGACCAAATTCTAGTCTTATATTGGCACGACTTATATATCTAGGAATCCTAAAAACTGATTTGTATGTCCTTAATTCAGTGTCATCAAGAATTTTCGCGGCTTTGCCGCGAAAAATAATAGAACCATAATCCAAGAACGGAATTAACTTTGCTTTCATAACCTTCAACAGGTGGTCATAATTTGGGCATAACAGCTTATCTCTCAATTTTCTAAAAGCATATGATAATGATGTTCCCTTGGCTTCAAGGTTATTAAAGTGCCTACCTAAATGACATACCATCATTAAATGTGATTCCTAAATATTTGTACGATTTTACACATTCAATGACCAAACCATTGATATTCCATTCTTTTAATCCTAATTTACTTTTTCCCATGGTCATTATTTTTGTCTTTTTTGTATTTATTTTTAGACCATTTTGAGTAACATATTGGTTAAAAGAATCTATTAATCTTTTTAATCCTATAACAGTTTGGCTTAATAAAAAGGTATCGTCGGCATATTGTAGAAATGTAATCTCTTTGCCCAAAATAGCAGGAGAGTGGGCATTAACATGTTTAAAATGAGCTGGGAGATCAGACTTAAAAAGATTAAAAAGGCAAGGTGCCAAGACACAATCTTGTTTCAAGCCAATATTGGTCTCAAGGCGACGAGTTGTGTGTCTTCCTTCACCGACTTTGATCTGTACCCATGTATTGGAGTATAATAATTTGATCATCTTTAATAAAGTGTTAGATATGCCCCAATTAATTGACTTAGACCGTAATACATTTTGTGGCACAGACGCAAAGGCGGCTTTTAAATCAATGAAACAAATGTACAACTTTTGTTTCCTATATTTGGCTCTATCACCCAATAATGTCAATAAAATCAAATTTGTGATGGTCGAGTCTCCCTTTCTAAAACCAGTTTGTAAATTTGGAATCAGATCCTCTCTCGGGTCCCATGCTTCCAGTTCTTCCAAAAGACAACTAGCAACTATTTTAGCTTCCACATCTGTTAAAGCGATTAAACGATAATTTGCGGAATTCTCTTGGGGACCACTTTTGTATATTGGTTGGATCATACTTCCCTGCCATGATTCGGGAATAAAACCTGTTTTAAGCACAGCATTAAATAAAAGTGTTAATACCTCTGTCCAATGTTTTAAATTTGCTTTAAAAACTATGTTCGGGATTCCATTCGGACCAGAAGCTCCATTTGATCTAATATTATTTATTACTTTTTTAACTTTCTCTACCGACCATGGCTCTTTATCAAAGGACCTTAAAGGATCATAGACACTTGAGTCTGGCCCGCCATTTTTTATATTTTCTAGCTGGCCATGATGGGCAGAATTAATTTTACTAGAATCATACTGTGGGCCCGAGGAACAGATTTAAGATTATTAAAAAGGTTTACCCAGCTTAATTCTTCAATATTGGCACTATTGCCTCTATGATTACCAAGTTCAAGATTATTAATAATACCCCAGAATAACCTTGAATCTTTAAGTTTACATAAAAAATGTAATTTAGACCAAATTCCTTCATAGTACGCTTGTTTAGCCTTCCATATTTCGTTCTTGTATCCCTTTTTCAATTGTCTAATTAGTTGGGATACAACAAAATTAGATGTTCCTTTTCGCTTTCCTATACAATGCTCTTGTTACTTTATTAGGACTTCTTTTAAGGTATAGTAAACTATTAGAAAACCACCCTGGATTATTTGAGGTCAAAGTTACACCTTGTGATGGTTTAAAATTAGAAAAATTAGCCAAAAGAGCGGAACACAAACAAGGCCAAAGAGCAACCATGTATTTTCCTTCAGCAATAGCATCTTAGACATTTAAATTGAAACGGGAAAGGACTTCCAATATATCCTTTTCAGTTCTCTCATTCCATATTAACCTTTTAAGATTAAATGGAGTAGGAGCAGTTTGGATTATTCTTGTTTCAGTCAAAAGAAAAAGCAAGAGAAATAACTTGTGGATTATGATCACTCTCAATTCTTGGTAATACATGATAAATTTGTAGCAAATTAAAAAGTTTTTCAGAAGTTATGGAGTAATCAATAATAAAGGGACTACACGTTTTACTAAATGTCGATGTGTTATCTTTGGCTTGCATAATCTTAAAATTACATTTTATAAACTGGTAATTAATCCATTGGGATAAAATTTTCAAATGTATATTCACCTTTTTGCAAGTAAAAAAGGTGCATGTTGAAATCACTAGGCCTGGGCGGTAAATTCCACCCCGCTCGCGGAATTTGCAGAATTTGGGTAATTACGCGTTCGCGGAGAAAGCAAAATTGCCCAAAATACTGCGTACCGCGACTTTGCAAAAGGTTTGCTTGTTCGCGTTCTCAAAATGTGTGTTCACAAGATATCCCCCCCCCCCCGAGCACGCAAACAGCGATTGTGAACAGTAAAATAGCATCGCGAACAGGCAATTCTGCGTGTTCGCGGAATTTCTGCTTGTTCGCGGAGATTTTTTACGATTTCGCAGAGATTTGCGTAACGCGATTACGAAAATTCCGTCCACCCCTAGAAATCACCAGAAATGATTATCATCAAATCTAAATGGTCATGATATAGCACTTTTACTATTTCCCATAAACACGAAAGTTGAGTGGATTTAACCTTATTTTTTGAACTTATATAAACATTTAAACAAAATAATAGATTGTTTGGAAATTAATTTAATACACTGTATCCATTTTGCCTGAAGGTCATTCTCAAAATGTTTAACATTCAAGTTCACAGAAACATAAATAGAGAGGCCGCCACTAGGACGACCAGTTGAGGCCTTACGAATAGCCACATTAGAATATTCAAAATAACCAATAAGGGGTTCACTAAACATATTCCAAATTTCCTGGAGCATTAATATGTCAAATGTTTTAAGAAAACTTATTACATCTAGATCTTCAAGAAGTGATTTAAGACCCTTTGTGTTCCAAGAACAGATTTTAAATGGTTTTAATATTTTTTAAAGAGAGTTCGGGCATCAATCGTTCTTCACAGTGTTTCCATTTGCCAGTGTTGACGGAAGCCAACTCCAATCTTCAACCAGATTGGTTTCTTTCTTTGACTCTTCACATATTCGAAGACCTGGTTGACAACTCCTGATCTTAATACCGAATGACAAATTAAACTTTGTTGATGGACCAGAGGAACCTTTCAGAACTCTAACATGTGGTTTCGGACCTATTTTTTGTTCACAGATCTTTAAGTCCGGGCTACAAGATGACCTACTCGGAATCAACGGAGTCGGATATTGTGACCCATAAATTCTCCAAACTTTGATGCCCCATTTCTCAAATTGATTATTATTAGTGATTATTTTACTGACAATTTCATCACTTTGCCAAGTTGTAACAGTTATTTTATTATAAAAGTTATTACAATCTTTCTTAAACTTCACTGGTTCCAAATCATCTCAGGTTACATCCTTCAAATCTACAATTGCATTCAATAATTTTAGAATGTTTTCACGGTTCAAGATATCATAATGGCCTCTAGTAGTATACTGAGGGCAAAAGACTACTTTCTTCAGTTCATACAAGTAATCTGAAGCCTCCGTTTCCTCATTTATGGAACAAATTGGATCCCTCTTCCCACTGATAGGAGCCGAGACAGGGACTATCGATACATGGGTTTCTAATGTCTTTTGATCATGAATACGTGGTTGTTCAATATGAATCTCATTATGACTTTGATGGTTAACATTATTTACAATTTTCTGAGTGAAGGTATTTTGTTCTCCACATTAATCAACCAATTCTTTAGGAAACTGTTCTTGCCTAATAACCAGACTTCGATGGAACAGAAATTTTAGACCATATACTGACATTGGACACTTCAGGGGTGGGAGTATAAATGGTTTGTCGATTTTGTTTAACCTTTGGATTGACCACACGTGCTTCCGCAGATCTAAAAATCGGAAATAGGATTTCATATCAGACTCTTTAGGCTCATTAAGTTATTTTAAGGCTCATAAGAGTTTTTTTCCCTGTGATATTTTATTGTGGGTTTTCTAACCTTTTTCGTGCCCATTTGGACAGAATCTCAGAATTTGTAATAGCACTTAATGCTTGATTTGCTTCAGGACAGATCGTATTCCCCCCATCCACTATCAAATGATCCTTAGATTTAGTACTTTTAGGGCTAACTTGAGATAGCTTCGACATTTTCAAATTGATGGCATCATTGGCAGGTTGTTCATTCGTATTGGTAATTTTACTAATTCTGCTATTCATAATTTCTTGTGAATTCACTGATTTTTCTATGGTGGTCAATCCCGATTGGCAAAAAATCATTCAAATTATCCAGTTCACAGTTAAATTAATTTAACTGAACTGAATTTGCAGCAGGTGGGTCCACACCACCCAGTCCCTAGAACCTGAAACTGGTCAAAGTTTAAAGCAAAGGCAGTCTGAAGTTACCTGCGTCCGCTTCTTGTGCACACCTGGCTAATCCCCTAAACTCCACCTGCGTCTTACCCTTCACTTCAACAAGCATCAACCATTATGATGGGATCTCCTCTGCACAAGAACTTTAGGGATGGAAGGATGTGATGTTGACAACTGAGCTGTTTCACTGATAAAAGATGAGTTCTATGCTCGACAGTAGCCGGAATATTTTGGGAATGATGGACTTTAATTCAGGAGGGTGAAAGTAATCTCATTCAGAAAGAAAACAATCTCTTCTGAAGCTCTCCTGTGCCCAGCCAAAAAGCGTCCAGACTTGCCATATAGAATGCTACCACCCTGCCAAGTGAGGAGAAAAGCAGAGGTGAGATATAGTGCTCCTTCTCAATTGTATGGTTTCATGATCTTGTCCTGTCACCTACAGTAGCCAAGTAAGAAAGCTGAGCAGCCACCACTTCCTCTTGAAGAGGGGCTCTCAAAATAGGAGCATATAGTGTGTGGCCTTGGGTAGAAGTTCCAATTGCCTGGCACACATTGCAGCCATTGTGAAAAAGAACTTACACCTTTCTTTTATAGAGCCCAGTGTGATCATACAGAGATGAACCACAGCTCTTCGGAATGGTTACACACTAAACCGTGTTCTCCAAACCATCCCGATTGTCTACTGTTGGCTTACGGAATGGAGCTGATTGAGAAAGACTATTGTGTTGAAAATCAGAGTGCATCAAAATGGACATGATGAAAACCTCTTACCCTCTCTTCCATCTTTTCCCTTCACGATTGTGGCTTCTCAAGAGGAAAGGGATCGGGAGAACCCCTTGATCACTTCAAAATGGAATCGGTACATGCCTCCAAATCATGATGAAAATCTAAGTAAAGCCCTGTTTGTACCAGTTTAACACTGCGATGGGGTGCAGTTAGACCCTACCTTGCCCTGGAGGCAGGGCCGGACTGGCCGTAGCGGGCACCGGGCAATCCCCCGGTGCGCCGCATGGGTGGGGGGGGGGGAGGGGGGCGTTTTTGTTACAGGACCATTTAAAACCGGCCCTGCCTGGAGGCATGAGAGGAACCGCTGCAGGGTGAGGTATTTCCTTGATTACTACAGCATCGAAGTAAAGAGGACTGATTTTTAGTGACTCACATTCTTGTGCCTTCAAAAGCTGTAGTGTAGACGAAGCGCACAAACTTACGACACCACGGTGATGGAAGCCTGTAGCTGAAGGGGCATTGAAAAAACAGGAAAATGTGTTTCCTCCAACACCTGGCCAGGACTGATGCATCGACCAGAGTAGCAGAAATGACTTTTCCCCACTGTTCCTTCAGCCATTCGTAATAGGATGGTACACGCCGCTGCGGGCCCCTCATTTCAAGCCTTATGCTGCAATAAAGGGCACGTAGATGGCGACCATGCCTGCAATCCCTGAAACTGAACTCCTGCATCTTGCAAGATTACAACACTTTTCAGGGGCCCGGGGCAGTGTCTTATTCATAGTTAGGCTCCTGTCAAGCAGATGGATCCTTTACAATGGTTCTGGGCTTCACTCATTGTCGAGTAATATGAGCAATAACACAAGCAGGTTTCCAAGCACCATATACAGGCTGTGCTGCGATCAAGAGAAAGGTGTTGCCCTGCTCAGTCACACACCCGCAGCAGGTATTGTGGTCCTGCTGTGGGGAGGGAGCCCACTGATGAAGCACGATACCTTCGGGCGAGTGAGGCTTCTGTTCTGAAACTACATGCTTCTGTCTTTCACCATCTCTGTTCCTTTCTCTTTTTAGTCCTCTGTGTGTGAACAGTCCAATACCCTCAAATATACTGAGACGCCCTTTCTGTTGTAGCTAAATTTAGCCTCAGAGAGGGTGGTGGGGCAAATCCATTTACAATACAATACAATAATGAATTAGAATGATTAGCTCAAGCAAGAAGAAAAAAAATTCTTGGATCTTATGGAAGACCTCCTTCAGTCCGGTTGCTCCCACACGCTCCAGCTGTCCTGCACGCTGGTATCGTTGGTCTCCTGCTTTTCTGTTTCCTAGCGCTGCATTGATTCATCTGCCTTTTCAACTGATAGCGCTGCAAGGACGCTCTATAGCGCTGCATTGGCTCATTTGCTTATTTTACTGATAGCGCTGCAAGGACGCTCTATAGCGCTGCATTGGCTCATTTGCTTATTTTACTGATAGCGCTGCAAGGACGCTTTATAGCGCTGCATTGTCTCATTTATTCTTACAACTGCGCTGCACTGTCGCTTTATTTATTATTTATTAAAATAGCAGCGCAACGTCGCTGTGGCAGTAACTTTGATTTCGGCGACTTTACACCTGGTTTGTGCGTGTAAGGCTCTCTCCCTACAACACGCTGTGCATTTGCTGCCCCTGGCTGTGCCTGCCTTTGACCCTCCATTTTGTGTTGTTGTCTTCCCCTGGTCCGCCCCTCCTCCCGCCACCGCCTCCCAGCTGCTGCCCCTCCCACCCACGATTTGTATCCTTCCTCGCTCCTGAGTCCTCTGTGACCGCCTGGACCCTCCTTCAGTCCGGTTGCTCCCACACGCTCCAGCTGTCCTGCACGCTGGTATCGTTGGTCTCCTGCTTTTCTGTTTCCTAGCGCTGCATTGATTCATCTGCCTTTTCAACTGATAGCGCTGCAAGGACGCTCTATAGCGCTGCATTGGCTCATTTGCTTATTTTACTGATAGCGCTGCAAGGACGCTCTATAGCTCTGCATTGGCTCATTTGCTTATTTTACTGATAGCGCTGCAAGGACGCTCTATAGCGCTGCATTGGCTCATTTGCTTATTTTACTGATAGCGCTGCAAGGACGCTCTATAGCGCTGCATTGGCTCATTTCCTTATTTTACTGATAGCGCTGCAAGGACGCTTTATAGCGCTGCATTGTCTCATTTATTCTTACAACTGCGCTGCACTGTCGCTTTATTTATTATTTATTAAAATAGCAGCGCAACGTCGCTGTGGCAGTAACTTTGATTTCGGCGACTTTACACCTGGTTTGTGCGTGTAAGGCTCTCTCCCTACATCACGCTGTGCATTTGCTGCCCCTGGCTGTGCCTGCCTTTGACCCTCCATTTTGTGTTGTTGTTTTCCCCTGGTCCGCCCCTCCTCCCGCCACCGCCTCCCAGCCGCTGCCCCTCCCACGCTCCGCCCCCTCCACCATCCATTTATGACCAATGATCTAACGTGCAGCGTTCACGCGCAGCGACCGCGCCCAAGGTGCGCCAAAGGTAAGCCCGTCTACGCCCGTCCGCGCCTGGACCGCGCCCAGCGCCATACCCCCTGGCCCCCGTCCCTCCCAGCCCTCCCGCATTACCTACGATGCCGCAACCCTCCTAGCCCTTAACCCCGGTCGCGCCCCCAACTGCGTCCTAGCAGCTCCTGGACACACCCATGGACCTTTCTCCTGCTACTCCTGCAAATTCAGCGGCACCGACAACTACTCCGCTACGACCACTCCACAGACTCCCGACCCCAACCACCTACAATGCATCCTTCTCAACACCCGCTCGGTCCACAGACACGCCATTGACCTATGGAATCTACTAGACACCATCTCTCCAGACGTCGCCTTCCTAACAGAAACATGGATGAACGCTTCCTCCGCCCCAGACATCACCATTGCCATCCCTGAAGACTATAAGATCACACGCAAGGACCGTACCGGCCACACAGGAGGAGGAATCGCTATCGTCCATAAGAAATCAATCCGCATCTCAACCAGCTCTGACGCCAACCTCGCCAACTCCGAACACCTTCACTTCCAAATCCACATCGACCCCAAGACCACACTCAGAGGCACCCTCCTCTACAGACCACCAGGACCCCGCGCAAAATTCAGTGAAGACATCACGGACTTCATCACTCCACACGCGCTCCCCTCCAAAGACTACATCCTTCTGGGAGACCTCAACTTTCACCTTGAAAAGATCAACGACCGCAACACCACCACCCTCTTGGACAACCTCGCCAACCTCGGACTTAAACAACTAGTCACTTCCCCCACCCACATCGCAGGTCACACACTCGACCCCATCTTCACCTCCAGCAATCATGTCTCCTTCAGCCACACTACGGATCTCCTCTGGACTGACCACAGCTGCGTCTACTTCACCTACAACAAGCCAAAACCCACCAACCACCTCCAACCAACTCTGCAAAGAAACTGGAACAAAATCACCACCGACCAGATCTCCGCATCGCTCCTTCTAAACACCCCAGCCCACTCTTCTAACCCAAACCAAGCCGCCGCCAACCTCACCCTATGGTTATCCAACACCGCCGACACCTTAGCACCACTGAAAAAACGTCAAAGCAAACCTGGCAGCAAGAAGGCCTCATGGTTCAACGATGATCTTAAGAAGTCCAAGAAACTCTGCCGCTCCCTTGAAAAGGCCTGGAAAAAAGACCCAACCACTAGCACAAAGGACGCCTTCAAAAACGCCACCCGCACTCACCACCAACTAATCCGAAAGGCCAAGAAAACAGCATTCAAGGATCGACTTGACAACAACGCCCACAACAGCATGGAACTTTTCAACATCGTCAAGGAATTCTCCAATCCCTCGGCCAACTCCAACGACATCACCCCCTCTCAAGCCCTCTGCGACTCCCTAGCCTCATTCTTCCACAACAAGATTGCAGACATCCACAACAGCTTCGACAACCAACCCGGAGACCAACCCATCCAACCATTTGCTGAACATTCTCCCCCCGTGAACACCCTTAACGACTGGAACCCAATCTCCACTGAGGACACAATCCGCCTGATGAATTCCATCCACTCAGGATCCCCCACAGACCCATGTCCTCACCACATCTTCAACAAAGCAGACTCCGTCATAGCACCGCACCTCCGAGACGTCATCAACTGCTCCTTCAACTCCGCCTCCTTCCCGGAAGACTGGAAACACGCTGAACTCACCGCCCTTCTGAAAAAACCCACAGCGGACCCCACCGAACTCAAAAATTACCGCCCCATTTCGCTCCTTCCATTCCCGGCCAAAGTCATCGAGAAAGCTGTCAACAACCAGCTCGCCGCTTTCCTCAAAGCCAACAAATCCCTCGACTCCTCACAATCTGGCTTCCGAGCAAAACACAGCACTGAGACCGCCCTCATCGCAGCAACAGACGACATTCGAACTCTACTGGACAATGGAGACACAGTCGCCCTCATCCTCCTCGACCTCTCTGCAGCATTCGACACAGTCTGCCACAGCACCCTTTTACAACGCCTCAATAACATCGGAATACAAGGAAAAGCACTTGAATGGATCGCCTCGTTCCTCACCGGAAGAACCCAGAGAGTCCGCCTTCCACCATTCAAATCCGAGGCCACTGAAGTCATCTGTGGCGTACCACAAGGATCCTCACTCAGCCCCACCCTCTTCAACGTATACATGAGCCCCCTCGCGGCCATCGCCCGCCAACACAACCTCAACATCATCTCCTACGCGGATGACACTCAACTGATCCTATCACTCACCAATGACCCCAGCACCGCCAAAACTAACCTACACGAAGGAATGAAAGAAGTTGCCGAATGGATGAAACAAAGCCGCCTGAAACTGAACTCAGACAAAACAGAAGTCCTCATCTTAGGTACATCCCCCTCTGCATGGGACGACTCTTGGTGGCCGGAAGCCCTTGGAAAAGCACCCATCCCGACAGACCACGCACGGAACCTAGGCGTCATCCTGGACTCTTCACTCTCAATGAACAGACAAGTCAGCGCCGTATCCTCATCCTGCTTCAACATTCTTCGCATGCTCAAAAAAACATTTCGCTGGATCCCCACCGAAACAAGGAAAACAGTCACCCATGCTCTGGTCACGAGCCGACTGGACTACGGAAACACCCTCTACGCAGGTACTACCGCTAAACTCCAGAAGAAACTCCAACGAATCCAAAACGCCTCAGCCAGGATCATATTAGACATCCCGCGCAACAAACACATCTCTGGTCACCTGAAAGACCTCCACTGGCTACCCGTCAATAAGAGAATCACTTTCCGACTGCTAACCCACGCACACAAATCACTCTACGACATCGGACCAGAATGCCTCAACTCACGACTGTCCTTCTACACCCCCTCCCGCCATCTACGTTCTTCCAGCCAAGCCCTCGCCACTGTACCTCGCATCAACAAGACCACCATGGGAGGCAGATCCTTCTCATACCTGGCTGCTAAAACATGGAACTCACTCCCCGCTTACCTTCGCCTTACCCAGAACCACCTAGCATTCAGAAAGCAACTTAAAACGTGGATATTTGACAAGTAATCCTCCTCCCCTTTCTAAGCGCCTTGAGACCCTCTGGGTATGTAGTGCGCTATATAAATTCTCTGACTTGACACATTCTTTCAAGACACCAGTCTCTAATCTTAAGAGATTACTTGAAAAGCTGTTTTTATAATCAAGCCCTGTGTAAATGATCTCGGCCTGTTTATCTTTCGCCCATTAGTGCTGCTGAAAAGATCTTTACACATTACCCTTTCAGCCAAGATGTCTGTGCGCTCCATCACTTTTCACCAAAGCAGACCTTGGCTAGAAGAAATGATGCCACCCTATCCAGGCTCATCAGCCCACATTTTTCCTAGCTTCTCTGCAATATCCCAATCTCTTTCTCATAGTTCCCTTGCACTGCAGCTACCTGTGTTAGGTCGAAGCCTACCAGACAGCACAGCTGTCTACTTGCAGAGACATTCCACCCATTGCTTACCATGGGCTTTGCCTTTTTAACTCACATTTCCATGCTTTCTGTTTGCTGGCTTTGTTTTAGGCTAACTAGCTTGAGCTAGACCCTCTAGTAAAGTATAGCCTTTTTACTGCCTTCCTGATTGGCTCCTCCTATTCTTTTTTTTTTTAAAGACTTTATTTTCCCGTTTTTCAAATGTACAGAAACAGAATGGGCGATACATTGCAAAGCATGTAAGTATGACAAGTCAAGTCAAATTTGCTTTTTTCAAGATAAAAACTCATAAAAGCATGATACATCTAAAACCATTAGATCCACAATAACGGGTATAAAATTTGATTACAACCTCCAAAACATTTCCTATTTTATCCATGGTAGAAAAAAAAGAAATGATACTATAACAAAAAACATTTAAAATTTAAAAGAATAAAGCATCATGACTTCTCTAGTGTTAAGAACCAGCAATAAAACATCAAAGTTCATATCGTTATAAAACCAGTATAAGTCCAAAATACAAGGTCAAAAACATTCCTTTTCACTGGTGGGAAGAACAGACTCAACCGACCTACTATTGCACAAGAAATTTCCTTCTGATAGCCCATGCCCATCCCAGGAATTTGGCAGCCTCCACAGCAGTGGTTGGCAGAGTGCTGGTGCAGATAATTCTTAAAGCCACTTTGCTCTCTCTCGTGCCAAGCTGTTTGCACATCGCCCTCAGCCAGACACATCAGGGGATTGAGTAGGCCCCACAAAGAGAAGGTGGGCAATGGTCTCGGTGCAGATGTTACAAGGTGGGCAAACATTAGAATTAGCTTCTTCCCATCTTCCTGTTAACGATCTAATTGGGGGCGACCCCACTCTAAGTTGGAAGTAAAGCTTCCTGTCCTGAGGCTTAGCTATAATGTCCCAATAGGGCTCCAGGGATGGGGAAGCTTTTACTTCCAAAAAGCGTCCTTACAAAGAGGAGGGATCTGCATCATTCCAGTAAGTATTAACAATAAGGAGAGTGTGCATTACAAAATACATCCTGGCATGTGGATTAATTGAGGAATGTTGTACAGGCAAAAGGCGAGGACAGTGCAGAGATGATCAGGACATTGGAATATACTGTTATAAGTCTGTGATAAATGAAAAGCCGGGGCCACCGCCAGCAACGTGATATTAACATTGAAAAACATAAGAAGACAAAAAAAAACAGGGGAGACAAAAAGAAAGCATGTATAGAAATATTTGATATCAAACATATCAGCCGACCCCCTCGGGGACAATACCACTCACTGTCTGTGACTGCTGATCGGTTTCCTTGGCAATGTAGGCCCTGTATGGGCCCCCAATGTCCACCGATCTGGACACGCCAGGGATCTGAGTGGAGTATTTCTCACAATTAATGCTGCAGAAAGCCATCCTGCCTAGCCACGATTTCAGTGTTGGGGATCGTCTACTACCCCATAACAAAGCAACTTAGCTCTTTGCCAACAAGAAGCCTAAAGCAGCGAGTTTTCTAACAGCCCGGGGGAAGTTGGCGACATAACCCAGAAATGCAATCTCCGGAGTGGGAACAAGTTGCATGCCAAAAATGTCCCCAAGGGCACCATGTATCTGAGACCAATAATCATGTGGGTTGGGGCATGTCCAAGAGAGATGAGCAAAGTCGGCAAAGGGAGCTTTACATTTCGGACAATAGTGGGGTCTACCAGGTTCAAATCTGTGTGAGCGTGCTGGGGTATGATACAGCCTGCGGAGAAACTTAAAATGAAGGAGTTTGTGCCTACTATTTAGGGAAACGTCTTTAGTTGCTCTACAGCATTGCTTCCATTGATCGTCAGTGATAGGGTCCTCCTCCCACTCAGTGCGTACCCCGGAGTCAGAAACAGGAATTGATTTGCTGTGGGGTGTTGGATAAGGAGCGTCAGTGGGGGTGTGGGATCCGGAGCCATCGGGAAGGTAGCGAACGAAGCCCGGAGCATAGATTGTAATAGAGTTAAGATAAAGGTGTCCATGAATGAACGCTTGGAAAATCGGGCGTCTTCTGAGACAGAAAAGGCATGTCCCTCAGGGAAGAGGTCACCGATAGTATGAATGTGAAATTCATCTAGTTTACGCTTGACCACTCTCTACCCTGTTATCAGGAACCAAGAGGGATTGGGCAATGGCAAGGCCGGTGAATACAGCTGGGTGAGATCCAATAATCTGTGCAATCTGTCCCAAGCCCAAAAGGTGGTCGAGACATTTTGTATGTCCCGAGGGTCGTGCAGAAAACCGGTAGGAAGGACAGTGGAAAGGTCTCGAGGAAGCACCAATCAGCCTCCGGTTTCAAATAGAGGATACAAGCATCTGGATGGAACCAGGAGTGTGCGTAGCAACATTGTGCTATTAAGAAATATAAATAAAAGTCAGGGACCCCAAAGCCCCCTCTGGCATGTGGAGAAGTGTGGCTCAATGATTAGAGCGGCAGACCCTGATGCAGGGGTCTAGCCCGGGACCAGGGTTCAATTCCCCGCCTCGGCGGGTCTTTGGCTCAAAATTCCACAGACATGATAATTCTCGCCTCGGTGCCTATTCCAATCATGGAGTCCCACTCTGCAACTCTGGGCAATATCTTGCTTAATCTCCACAACGGCCCCCACAATGCTAAGGTTGCCTGGCCTCCACCTTGGGGTGCCCAGGAGTGGACGCCTCACAGGGAAAGCCAGGATGGGTTCCACAGCGGTATTTGTACAAGCGCCTTGAGACCCCCGTCGGGTGAGTAGTGGGCTACACAAGTATCAATTTACATTTAACACGCCAATTAACCCGTGGAGGCTTATCTCCCCATACCAGGCGCAATAATATAGACCGCAACTGGGAGAAAAAGGTTTTGGTGAGCGGGACTGGAATATTGTTAAAAAGGTATAGGAACCACAGGAGGACAATCATTTTAATTATGGCAATTCTCCCCGCCATGGACAATGGAAGACGTAACCATCTCTCTATCTGGGTCCCCAGTGAGCTGATTACACTGCCATAGTTCAATCTAATCATGGTGGTGGTATCGAGGTGGATGTGAATACCCAAGTACTTGACCGCATCTTGGCACCATTCGAGGGGGAAGGAGCAGTTCCAAGCAGATGTGCCGGAAGTAAGCGGAAAGATGACTGACTTGTGCCAATTGATGTTGAGACCAGAAAATTTACCAAAGCGAATTATTTCTAAAATAAGGGGTACAAGATTAAGTTGGGGCATCCTAACATACAAAATCGTGTCGTCAGCATATAGTGAGATTAAGAGAGGGTCAGTGTGGAATTGTAATCCTCGATGTAGGTGTTTTTCCTGAAACTGACAGACCAGGGGATCCATCGCCAAAATAAAAAGCAATGGGGACAGAGGGCAGCCCTGGTGCGTGCCCCAAGACAAGGAAAAAGAACCAGTAATTGTGCTGTTCGGGCGCAGTCTAGTGGTAGGCTTACTATATAATAGAGCCACTGTAGAAACGAAACATTCCGGCATACCCATGCGTCTCATGATGGACAAGAAGGGCCACTCAAGGGAATCAAATGCCTTCTCCGCGTCGAGAAGGACAGCGGCGGCCAGGGTGGAAGGGTCAAACCTATGTAAAACCATGAACAGAGTCCTCAAATTAAAGGAAGTTGAACGATGCGGCACAAAGCCCAACTGTGCCTTGGAAATTATAGCCTCCATTAATAGTGACAGGCGAATTGCAATGACCTTAGCCAGAATCTTATAATCGAGGTTCAACAAAGATAAAGGTCTGTATGAGCTGCATAATTTAGTGTCTCTGCCTGGTTTAGGAAGCAGAATAATGACCACTTCTCGAAATGTAGGAGGCAGGAGACCCACCTCCGAAGCCTAAGCATAAACCTCCACTAACTGCGAGACCAAAACATCCTTGTAAACTTTATAAAACTCGGCGGAAAAGCTGTCCAGTCCGGATGCCGACGAGCCATGCAGCGCATCAGTAGCCTCCACTATGCTGTCCTGAGTAATAGGGATAGCCAAAAAATCCTGCATGTGCTTTTCTAGATAGACCATAGCAATCTCAGCGAGATAATCACCTTGATCATGCAAATCTCCCGACAGTTTGGACATGTATAAAGCTTTATAGTAGGAAAAGAAGGTGTCACAAATAAGTGTGAGCGCAAAATCCGTTCCGCTTGTGGATTTTCGGTAAATCCGCAATCCGCGAACTCCCGCGAATTTACCGAAAATCCGCAAGCGGCGGATCCGGGGGGCAAAGGTTCAAGCCTTCAAGCTTGAAGTTGTTGTAACTATTTTAGGATGGCGCCGGCAAGCTGCCAGCGCCATCCTAAAATAGTTACTAAGTTAGCTTCAACAGGAAGCACTAATAGATAAAATAAAGCAGGTGCTCGAGCACCTGCTTTATTTTATCTATTAGTGCTTCCTGTTGAAGCTAACTTAGTAACTATTTTAAGATGGCGCTGGCAGCTTGCCGGCTCCATCCTAAAATAGTTACAGGATGATGGAGAGCTCACTCAAGGGACCCCTGCGCACATCAGTGCGATGGCATAGTAACACACACGTGGTCACTGGAGACAAAGCAGGGGCTCAAGTTGCACCTCAAATTCAGTAACGCATTCATCAGCCCAAAAACAATAGTGAGCTTTGTCGTGGCTGGGCAGGTGTGCTTTCTCCCAACATATACCGTCGAAAATTAGCTGTGATGCTGGACAGAGGCACTTGCATCCTTGACTTTCACGAGCGCAATCCCCATGCAGTTACTATGACCAGGAGCTTCTTTATCCTCATCTGCTGCTCTGATCGGCCTCTGATCATTTATACACACAAGAGGCACTTGAACTCGCACAGAAGATCCCCCATTTAAAAAATCAGCGAATCTGCAAATTCGCGAATTTCGAATCCGCGAATCGACAAATCCGCAAATTCACGGATCGCAATCTGAGAAATCTGCCCATGCTTAGTCACAAATTTCCAGAGTGATATGCAACAAATCACCCTGCAGACCGACGATTTCGGTGATATAAGATGAGTCACGAGGGGGGCGGAGAGTTTGAGCCAATAACCTACGGGGTCTTTCACCCTCACGGTACCGACACGCACCAGATTGCCTATTGAGGAACAGCAACTCCTGGTCCGCCGCATCTCTGAATTCTATCATCAGTGACAAACGCCTAGCCTCATCCCCGCTGGAGGTAGAAATATTCAATTCTCTATCCAGATCGGCAATGTCTTTTTCAACACGGGACAACGTGGAACGTATATCTTGCAACACCCCAGCATGCTTGGCAATGCAGACACCGCGGATGTAGGCCTTGAACCCCTCCCACAGAACTGCCCAAGTATCCACCAATCCTGTATTAAGTTCAAAGTAGTCCTAAATCTATTGGCGGACTTCCTCATTAAAAACTGGATCTAATAATGCCCAACCGGAGAACCGCCATTGTCTCTCGCCTGGCCTGGGGATATTGAGTTTGAGGACTAGCGGAGAGTGGTCTGAAAATGTACGTGGGAGTGTGAGTAGTCCGCCCACCCACCCAGCGACTCCTGGAGAAAGGAGCCAGTAGTCTATTTTGGTCCATGTATTGTGAAACCCCGAGTAGCGGGTAAAGTCTGTGATGTGTGGATGCAGTTTATTTTCAATGGCAATTAAGGAGAAGTGAGTACATAAATCGAGGAGAACCTTACGAGATCGGGGTTTAGCATCAGGAATTGAGGGGGTGCTGTCTCTGTCAGAAATCAACAGTAGATTAAAATCGCCCCCAATGATCAACAGTCTGGGTCGAATGTAAGGCAGCGCACCTGTAGGTCATAAAAAAAGAAGGGGAGTCCACATTTGGGCCGTATAACCGACCAGCGTGATTTTATGTCCCATAAGGGTTCCTGTGACAATCAAAGTTCGACCCTCCACGTCCGTTATGGTCTTATACAGTGCAAAGGGGACGCGCTTATGTTTTAATATGGCAACCCCTCTGGAATACCTACTGTAATTGAAAAAAAGCGATGGGAGCCCCAGTTTGTAGCAATAGTAGAAGGGTCGTAGGGGGCAAAGTGGGTCTCCTGCATAAATACAATGTCAATGGTGTGTCTAATAAGGATATAGTTAAGAACCTGTCTACGCTTTTTGGTGTTATTTAGCCCTCTAACGTTCCAAGACATTAAAGAAAGCCTGGAAGGACCAGGCTGTAGTCCTAGCTTAACCATCGAAGAAACAAAATCAAAACTGTACCATAATACACGCATCTCCAACGCCCCCGAAGAGCAGTGATACAAGCATAAGCAATGAAAAGGAACCAGCATCCCATCCCCCTCCCACCACCCAACCTCTCATAGATCCCCAAGAGGCAAACCCCAATGATCATGGTAAAGTACCAGTGCAGTACACACGTTACCAACACAGTATGAGAGAAACAAGCCTTCTCAAAAAGAACCATTGCGATCAGAAAACAGGTGGCATTCGCCATGGGGCGCAACAATGCCTCGCCGGTCAGGCATACCATTCAGACATGTTATAGGTGAATAGGAGAAAAATGAGGAGTTTCAACACAGTAGAACTTAGAGACATGTAGGAATAAACAAACAATCAACCAGTTCCTGGATCTGAAAAGACGTCGACACTGTTCTGCGAGCCCCCTTGAGATGGGGAGCCCAATCTCAGACCGGCAGCCACCCCAGAACCGTTTTTCTTGTAGTCCTGGCAAAATTCCTGTGCCTCCATGGGGGAATCAAAGATATGAAACCTGCCCGCAACATCAACTCTCAACCTTGCAGGATAAAGCATGCCGTATTTGAGGCCAAGATTTCTCAAGGTTGCCTTGACTCCATTATATTTACGCCGTGCCTCTTGGGCCATGATGGTAATGTCAAGGAAAAAAAACAACTTGTTGCCCTGCACCCTGAATATCACCCAGTTCAAGGGCCGAGCGAAGAGCCGCATCTCTATCAAGAAAATTCATGAGTCTTGCAATGATAGGACGTGGAGGAAGACCAGGCCAAGGACGGGGCCCCAGCCATCTATGGGAATGCTCTACCACAAAGCCCTAAGTGAACTTGTCTCTGCCAAACAACTCAATGAGCAGCTTTTCCACATAGGTGTCCATATGACCAGTAGAGGTCGTCTCCGCCACACCAATGATGCAGATGTTATTACAATGGCTGCAGGCCTCTAAGTCTTCATTCCTGATGGCAATGTCATTGAGGATTTTCTCTACGCATTCCAGCCGTTTCAACGAGGCCTAAGCACTGTCTTCAATATCCGAGACCCTTGCCTCGACTACATCCAGTCGCGGACCTGCACTTTAGACCCCATCTCCGCCAATTTTTGGTCAAAGCTGTCAAATCGGCCGTTGAGCGACTTGAAACCGGCCCTCATATCGCTCAACATAGTCATAACTAGTGAGGCCACGCCATCATGGTCGTTGGAATCCATAGTACCAGTGGACGTACCAAGGGGCACCTCTGAGGTGGGACCGGAAGTTTTGTCGAAGCTCAATTTATGTTGGTTAGGGTCCCTCGGTCCCTGTTCTTCATGTTGTTTTGCAAAAGAAGAGGCGTGATGGCGGTGTGTCAAGGCCGCAGCCAAGGAGCGACCCATTAGTACAAAGGAATAGGTCCCACGGAGGAGAACACAAAGACCCAGAGAAAGGGTGGGGGCTCGGCCAACATTGGCACCAGGGCAGGCACGATGATGGCGATCGAAGCACAACAGGCAGTCTCCAATACCAGAGTGAACACTGAAGAAACAACTCTGAGAAAATGGCGGGCCCAGGAAGAGCACAGACAGAGGCGTCTTGGTGGACTGTTCCCCCTAGCTTCCAGGTCAATGATTTTGACCCCTCTCTGTTGGCAGGGCAAAGTTGTTGTGGTGCAATCCAGACCCCAATCGAGGCAGTTGGTGGAGCCCACCCGCATGTGTATTATGGCAGTCAAGGGAGATCACGGACATTCCGGGCGGCAGGCCGAGATGGGAACAGTAGGCCCTGGGATCAGGGAGGAGGCCGCTGCTGTCTTGCGCCCAGGTGCAGCCTGCAGGTCAGGCAGGTCTGGTTATATGCGGGCGGGGTGGGCCTTAGGGAGCTGCCGGGTGGAAGGAGAGTGTACTCGCACGGCATGGCCCGCTGCCACTGCCGCACCCAATCAGGCCGGGCAGGGTCCCCGCGCCAACACGCCTCGCGCCCGCCGCAGTCCAAAATTCAATCCCCGGCGCGGGAGCACACAGAAGGTCGGAGTGGCTCCGCGCGCGTCCCAGCGACCGGGACCAAACCGAGAGCCGCAGCGAGAGGGGCGGGGGTGGGGGTGGGAACACCCAGCGAGCCCCAGTGAAGGCACACAGGACAGCATGGGCCTGCACCAAGGCAGCACTCACCGCGAAGCTGGAGCCAGCAGGGATCGACCCGTGAGAGGGCAGCAAGGCCGCAGATCCCTCAGCGCCGGGCAATCGCGCCGCCGTCATCGTCCCACGGGGCTCCGGTCTATTGCGCCAAGTGTCCAGAGCAAATGGAGGGCGTATGCTGTGTAGAGGATGGCTTTACAGAATGGCTTTATGAAGTTTTGAAAGCCCGACCGGCGGAGCTTCAAGCGGAGGCAGCCATCTTGGTCGCCTCCCTGGCCACGCCCCCGGCTCCTCCTATTCTTCCACGACCCCTTGCTGTTTGGAAACTCTTTAATTTGAGCACTTTATGAGAATGCATTTTTTAAAACTGCCTCTCCCTGCATGCTTCACCCCACTGCTCTCTCTACAAGGCTACTGTAAGGTGATTTGTGGATTCTGCCGTCACTTTTACCAGAAGCAGTTTTTGTTTTAGTTTTTTAAACACATTTTCTGTATGAAAGTGTTTTGTTTAGAGTTTGCTTTTCTCTGGGCGTGCTTAAGTGCTGCCACAGCACTCCTTCCACTTAAATGCCAAAAGCTGTCATTTTCTTTTTACAATTGCCAAGATTTGTAGGTTATTTAACCCATGAAGAGAGCATAGTGCTATCTTTATGGCATGTCAACTAAAATCCTTGGCCCATCCGCTGTTTGACCAGGGGCCTGAACAGACTGTAAAGATATATTAATTGTCCAAATGAATGCTGGTAATGAAAAGTGTTCCTCCAACAAGAAAGAAAGCACCTGAGCACACATTTCTATTTCTTTGGGAAATCTACCAATACTTTGCAGTGATTAACAGTTTAATTTAGTTTTCTAATGTGATGCTTTTCTGTGGGATGTTTATGCACTGTGAGCAAGCATTCCTTTGATCTCTTGGCATGTGCGTTCCACTATGTTCAACACTTTAGTACAAGTACAGTTACTTTCATTTATTTTTTTGCATTTGAATATGCTGAGCGTTGTCCCTTCCGCATTTAATACAATGCTCTTTTAACCTCTTCGGTGCTGGGCAAATTCTCCCGCTGTGCGGGAGAATTAATAGGAGGGCAGGATTTGGACGGCCCCTGGCCGTCCTTAGCAAACGCCCACTGTGATTTCAAATGACCGAAGGCAGCCCTGAGCACCGAAGAGGTTAAATGCATATTATTTTGTTTATATGGTGCTAGCTTCTTCCCCAATGCATACAATGCTGCACATGTGATTTTTGTACGAAAACCTAATAAAATAATGCATCTTTCCTAGTTGGACTTGGACCCTCCATGTACTGTTTTTTTTTTAAACACTCATGTTCTTCTTGAGAAACCCCACATGAATTTGATTATTTGGAACCCTACATTAAATAGTACATGTGAAGGCCACTGGGCAGTAAACACCAGCATATGGGTCACATCTGCCATATGTCACTATGCATGTTTATTAGGGTGAATGACTTTCCCTTGCAGGTGGATGGAACCTCCCTCCCCCCAAAACCCTATATTTGTTTCTACATTTAACTCCAAGCCTTTACCACTACCCACCCCTAAAATTACCCTTACCACCTTATATCATTACCCACCCATAAACCCCAAACTTACCCAGCACCTTTTACCACAATCCTCCTAAACCCTAAAATTACCCTTACCAGTCTATAGAACTACCCACCCCTAAACCCTAAAATTACCCTTACCACCATTTATTACAACCAACCTCTAAACCCTAACATTACTCCGACCAATCCCTACAACTACCCACCCCTAACTACTAAGATTAACCTTACCACCAATACTTTTCATTTATTTTTTTGTAAATCAAACTATATATATGAGTGTGTGTGTGTATGTATATATATATATATATATATATATATATATATTCAATGAAAAAAACCATAGGTTTCAGGGACGTTATAGTTAGTTGGACATTTGACTCATATAAAACCATAGAAATTCGCCAGTTAGAGTTAACTATAACTCGCGCACCCGCAATGCACTGCTGATGATGTCACATATTACATCACTCATGACATGGTCAGTGACATCACTGAATGACATCTCAAGTGACATCATTGATGACATCATCCACTGAATGTGTGTTTCTGTAAAGTTTAAATATGTTTCATATATATCTATGCCAAGGTGTATTAAAGAAATAGTGGATTTACAAGTGCCTGAATGGATTATTTAGTAGGTGCGTTACTGACTGTATAACTGAGTGATTGAACGTGTGTTACTGAATACATGGATTAGTGACTTAACTGTGTGAAACTCTGTATTAGTCTGTCAGTTGGTGTGTAAGCAGCTGCATGGGTTGGTGAGTAGCTACATGACTGTCTATATAGGTTATTGATTTGTTGTTTGAGTATCTGTATGGGTGCCTAAGTGTCTGTGTGGGTCGGTGGACAGGGAGGTGTAACTCTGTGCACAGATGTGGGAGTGGGTGATTCACTGGGTGTATGGATTCACAGTGCATCTGGGAAGGGCTGTATGGGTGAGTTAGTGGGTGAATGGGTGTGTTGGTGAGTGAATGAATGTCTCATTGGTATATGTGTGAGTAACTACAAATGTTTTAAAGCAGTATATGTGAATGTTGGAGTATATAAATGACTATACGTGAGAGTAAGTTATTTTAAGAGTGGGTGTATAAATGAGCATCTGCTTGAATCACTGATTGTATAAGACAGTAAGTATGTGTTAATATTGCATGACTGACTAGGTGAGTGAGTAACTCAATGGGTGAGTAGTAGAGTGTGACTGTATGTATAGGTGTATGAGTACATATTACAGTACTGTATCGATGAGCAACTGTATGTATAAGTCACTGCATGTGTGTACAGACCTAGGAAATAGTCAGTGGTATGTAGAATCTGGCATTGTTGTGTATATGGTTTCCAAAATAATAGTCTGAAAACCTGTTTTTTTCAGTGAATTTCTAAGGTTTTTTTTAATGTTAATTCCCAAATATAACGTCTGTAATACCTATAGTTTTTTCAGTGAATTTCAAAGGTTTTTTAAATGTTAATTTCATATTTTAATATTTATAAAACCTATATATTTTCTAATTGTTTTTTAATATTTTGCAACTCGATTATCTTTTTTTTACTTTAAAAATTATGTAATGTTTTATATCTCCCCCCCAAAATGTATATTTATTTATTTTTTTAAGAAAACTACAGTCCCGTACTGGTAGTCTACCAAGCCCGATCAGCACGCAAAACCTATCCACCACATTTAAATGATGCGTATTTCGTATCCAACAGGATTGTGGCACTGCATCCCGTGTAACAATATATACATATGAGGTCGCACCACCTGCTACTTTAGTAGGCAATGGGTACACACCCACTGTGTATGAGGCGAGGGCACGCTGCCACGCCCTGTGTTACGTCATAGACGAACAGTGTCTCGCTCCGTACACCATTCCCTCATTTTTTTTGTCTCAAAACTATATCTAAATAACTTTAAAGTGTACATAGAGGGCAAGCAATAATGACAAATATTTTAAACATTTATATATTTATAAATGTAATAAACTTATATTATAGTAAATATATTTTCTCAAAAATCACGTCGGGTGCAGTCTCCTTGCGCGCTGGGTGCGCCATTGCCATGTGACCATCAAAAAAAGCATTTCGTTATTTCATAACATTTCCCATTGTAACAGTTGGAAAACACCACACATTTTAGTCAATCTCTGTACTGCATTTGATGAGACACACCTCTTCTGCTTAGAGAGCTTTTTTCTAAACTTTTTGCAATGTACACATATCTTACACTACACACAATGTGCAACAATCATTTTCATCAATATTCATACTTTGTAAAGTAGCCTTCCACCTGTGATAGCCATAAACCTAAACGTTACATAACCATCTTTTTCTCCACTACCAGAGGTAACATGGTTGCATAGGCTGTCCACAGCACAATGTAATGTAGTAGTGCCCAGAGGCAGTATCATGCATAGATAATGGATGCACTGCCACAGATGGATAGTGGAAAGGGGTACAGGCACGGGCGCTCAACACCGTTTTATTAGCAGGGTCAAATATCCAGTGACGTCTCTGCCTGATGCGTGTGGGGTGAGTGTAAAGCAACCCTGAGGAAATGGCCGCTGCTTGCATCAACTACAACAGTAATCATTAGATCACACACAGAGATTCAATATTATAAGATTCAATAATTTGTGCTGCAGTAGGGTAGGGACAGTAGATGTGAAATAATACAGACAAAATTCTATTGTAAAACAACCACAACTTGTGGTATACAGAGACACAATCAATAGATATAAAATAATACACAAAAAGATTACATCATAAACACTCCATCAGTTCTAGTGCACTCACATAGTCACATCAAAAGCATTCAGTATGTGCACAGCCAGCGATGATGCGTGCTGCGGGCAGCCCGTACTAGGGGCAACATCTGTTGCCATCAACACTGCATCATCTGCAATAGTGACTTGATCTGAATTGTGAACACTGCTGTCTGCACTGTAGGCCAGACAGAGTGGCCAACAAAGACCCACAGTCACGTGACATTGACTTGAGCTCCCCAGTTTGCAGTACGCGAAGCAACAAAAAAGCATGGGTGGACCCAGCCATGATGCGTATGAGTGGTCAAGACAGAGCGCATTGCAGCAATGTCTTTTCTTACAGGACTTCATCATCTATAATACCGACTCAATATCAAATGTGAACACTGTCTGGAGTGCACGCCAGAGAGAGGGTTCAGCAAGGGTCCACAGCCACGTTGCATTGACTTGAGCTGCCCAGTTTCTCATACACAAACCAAAAAAAAGCATGTGCAGAGCCTCTAATGATACGTATGCATGGTGCAGACAGAGCGCACTGGAGCAAAATCTTTTCCTACAGGACTGCCTCATCTACAATACTGACTCAACATGAATTGCGAACACTGCTATCTGCAGTGTTAATTGAAGGCAGTACTCACACAGACATCCATGAATACTTTTTCTCACTTCCTCTTAACAAAATACAACATAAATTACAGAAAATTCTGCAATAAATAAATCAAAACAATTCGAATTCCGATTTCTGCTGTCCACAATGTAGACTACTCAGTGTTCCTTTCCACTTGCAAGATAAATGTGGTCATTGTACTAAACCTATGTCATCTAGAACAATGTCTTCAAGCAGGTATACTAAAAGGATAGTGTGTATATTTCAATATACGTTGTAGTTACTTGACTCCTGGATTCTGTAATTAAACAATCACCACTCGATCTGAATTGTGAACACTTCTGTCTGCAGTGTAGGCCAGAGAGAGCGTTCAGCAAGGACCCACAGCCATGTAACGTAGACTTGAGCTTCCCAGTTTGTCATAAGCAAAGAAACAAAAAGCGTGTGTGGAGCCTGTAATCATACATACACATGGTGCAGACAGAGTGCACTGGAGCAATGTCTTTTCCTACAGGACTGCGTCATCTACAATAGCAACACAATCTGAATTGTGAACACTGCTGTCTGCAGTGTTAATTGAAGGCAGTACTCACACTGACAACCATGAATACTTTTTCTCACTTCGTCTTCACAAAATACAACAACATAAATTATAGAAAACTCTACAATAAATAAATCAAAACAATTTGAATATCGATTTCTGCTGTCCACAGTGTAGACTAGTTAGTGTTCCTTTGGACTTGCAAGAGGAATTTGGTCATTGTAGTAAACCTATAAGTCATCTAAAAAATTTCTTCAAGCAAGTATACTAAAAGGATATTGTGTATATTTCAATAGACGTTCTAGTTACTGGACTACTGGATTCTGTAATTAGACAATCACCACTCGATTTAAATTGTGAGCCCTGCTGACCACAGTGTAGGTCAGAGGCACTATTCAACGCCTCACAGCCACGTACCGTTAAATTCGAAAGCATGGAGTTTGTTGCACCAGATTGGATGGGGTACACAGAAATAATCACAGACTTGAACTTCTGACATCCTCAATCATAGAATCAACAATTAGTTTCACTGTTCGGACCTGCTGTACCACAGTGTACACCACTCACTGGTGTCAACCAAGCACAATAATCATGTGCAACAGGTAGCTACGCAAGCACAGAGTCTGATACACCTCAAAGGAGGAAGTCACATGAAAACCAAGCAGCAGGTAATATTTATTTATTTATTTGCGGGTTTGTAACGCACTTGAATAAACTCCCGAAGGAGTATCTCCGCGCTCCAGAAACACCAGTGGCAAAAGAGGGGCAGTTAATCCTAAACAGAGATTCATATTTGATAAATCTCGGCCAAGCCGGTTAGGCCTGATACAAGAGGGTTTTCAGTTTTTTTCTAAAGGCAAAATGGTCCGAGCACTGTCTAAGCAGAAGAGGAAGTTTGTTCCATAATGTTGGGCCACAAACATGACATGACTGACAGTGCTTTACCTCCCTGTCTGGCCCTTTTAATCATGGGCACCCTCAAAAGGAGCTGATTACTTGACCTTAGGGTGCGTGTGGGGACATATGGAACAAATTTCTCTGCCAGATATGAGGGTCCTAAGTCATGTAGTCCCTTGTGTACTATACAACATATCTTGAACTTAACTCTTTGGCAGACAGATAGCCAGTGGAGTTTTTCTAGCAGAGGTTTAGAAGGGGATCTGGGAGGAGCATTAAGGACCAATCTGGCCGCGGTGTTCTGTACCACTTGGAGTCGGTCCAGTACCTCTTCATTTGCAGATGCCATAAGGCCATTGCAATAATCGAGCCGACTGAGCACTAAGGCCTGGACCAGCGTCTTTCTAGTGGAGTCAGGGAGGAGTGGAAATACCTTGCGAAGGAATCCTATCACATGAAAACAGGACCCCACTATATTATTTCCATTTTGTTTCAAGGATAACTCCTGTTCAAGGCGGACCCCAAGGTTCTTTATCACTTGCTTTGGTTCAGGAACTGGTCCCAGATCTAGTGGCCACCAGTCAGGGGACCATAGTATCTTGGCCTCACCGAAAAGCATAACCTCAGTCTTACCACTGAAGAAAGTTGGAAGACATCCACTGGGAGACCGCATTCATCCCTTCGGAGAAAGATCGCTTAACCTCCGAGGTCAGAGATTTAAATGGGAAAAGCAGCTGGGTGTCATGAGCATATGACACTGGACAAAAACCAAAGCCTCTCATAATTTTTGCCAGGGGGGCCACATAGATGTTAAAAAGGGTCGGGCTCAGACAGGAGCCCGTGGCACCCCCTTGGTGATCTTAACCTCAGCCAACCAGAACTCACCCATGGTGACACATTGAGTGCGGTCGGAGAGAAAGCTCTTTAGCCAAGCCAGTGCCATGTCCTCCAGTCCACTCTCAGCCAGTTGTTCGATCAAGATCTTGGGTGATAGAGTATTGAACGCTGCCGATAAATCCAACAGCACCAGGACAGCTGAAATACCCCTGTCCTGGTACATACAGAGATAGTCTGTTACCGACAGCAGGGCCGATTCTGTACTATATTTCGGCCTAAAACCGGACTGAGAGGAATCCAGGCTTCCAGATAGTTCCAGGAAGTTAGAAAGATGTTTATTAACGTGCTTTTCGATGAGTTTACCCAGAAAAGGGAGCAGGGAGATTGGTCTAAGATTGGACAGATTGGTCCATGGGACAGCGGTGTTCTTCCGGATGGGTCTTACCAGAGCCTTTTTCCACTCTCGTGAGACACAGCCTGTGCTAAGCGAGAGGTTGCAAGGTTCTGGATTTCAGGACCTGCCCACCACTCCCATAATTCTTGCTGGTATCTGATCTGATGGACACCCGCTCTTGATATCTGACATCATTCATTGTTGGATCAAGACACCGTTCCATTGTTGTGACCTAGAGTAGGTTGCACCTCGTCGGGGGGAGTACCTTCATATCCACTCTCAAATGAAGTTATAACATCGTCCATTGTGGGATCAAGACACCATTCCACTGTTGGGACCTACAGTTGGTTGCACCTCATCAGAGGGGGTACACAGAAATTATCACAGACTTTTACTTCTGACATCCTCAATCATAGAATCAACACCCTGTTTCACTGCTTGGACCTGCTGTACCGTGGTGTAGTCCAGCGACTGCCGTCAGCCAAGCCCAATAATCATGTGCAACAGTTAAATACCGAAGCACAGAGTAAGAGGCACCTCAATGGAGGGAGTTCTGTGAGAAGCAAGCAGGAGGTAATATCAGACATCGTCCATTGTGGGATCAAGAGACCGTTCCACTGTTGGGACCTAGAGTTGGTTGCACCGGGTGGAAGGGAGTACCTTCTTCTCCACTCTCAGATACAGTTCTAACATCGTCCACTATGGTATCAAAACACTGTTCCACTGTTTGTACCCGTTGGACTACTGTGTTAGTAGTATACAGAGCACTCCACGGTGCTGGGCCTCAGGCTGGGCGCTGTGTGCCTGTGTCGCAGTAGCCAGCGTTCATCTCAGGAACCTTCCGACATCGCAGAACGCCAGCACGTGGTGGTCTCTCTTGCACATAATGTAGTAGCAAAAGGTGAACTGTGGGGCATATGTGCGTCGCAGCGGCCATGACAATTTCTGGATACCATCAGGCTGAGAGCATCATTCTCACAGCCACCTTCGCTCACGGGTTCAACCTCATAGCGGTGTAAGCTGCGCAGGCCTGGCAGACACGTTCGCCATTCCTGACCAAAACTACACCCACACAAACATGCCTTTTATTCATACCCCTACGCTGGCCTTGCAAATGCCAAGCCAGCCCACTACGCTAAAGATTTGGGGGGGAAGGGGGCACGTATGAGCTATGTTTTTGCAATCTTCCCTACTGACTGAACTATCATGGTTGCGTCCACTGTCTACTTCACTCAATAGACCATAAGTGTATGTTCACATGTACATGTCTGTGTTCTGCATACTCAAGTATGTCCGACACATCCCCTCAACACTTTGCATTGTATACTTTTAGAATAGAGAATCACTTCCCACCTTTGCACATGCTTTGCTCCCATCCCTCCCCGCATTCTGCATTGTGTGGCCGAGGTGCCATGCCATGTTTGGTTTGTATACATGGCTAGCCACGGTTCCCACAGTACGTACTGTTGCTGTGTCTGCTAGGTGTACATGTTGTTTGTCATGTTGCATGTCATTATATAAGGTACCACGTTTATTCACGAGCAGTGGTTTCTCCCATTTACATATTGCTGTCTTAAAGAGGATACAGAACTTTTTCTCACAGGTGAAAAGTGCAACCACAATGGCACTCATTCATTACTATCCAAGAATGTCCAACTGCATGACGCTTCCAAGTTTACAGCTCCCAATCTTGAGTGCTTTCTTAAAACCATGCCAACTCCCACAATCAGCCCAACATCCACACAGCCTTCTAACAGCATTTATCTGCTCCTCAATAACACGCACTCCTACAGAATATGAGCTGGCATACCGTCTGTCCTTACTGTTTCAAACTGAGTAACTTCCTGTGGCAATGTCTATTCCCACCCACACAAAACAACTCCTAAACTTCAACTTGACCTTCAGAATCTACTTTGAAAACAAATGTCATTAAACTAACCAAACTGAAACAGCTTTTTTTTCAGAACAGAAGTGTCCCTCACTTCTGCAAAAGAAATGTATCGACTGCGGATAACACAAACTTCAAGTAAAATACAGTCTGTTTTAAATACGAACCTCCCATTACACTTTGTAAATTGTTACACAATTTTCAACACATCTCACACTCAAGGTCTGGCACACTTTTTTTTTTTTTTACATGAGCTCCCCCAGCCTTTGCACACTCTTTCAAACCGTTTTTGGTATAATACCAGACTTAATTTATTTGATCATCTATGGAATAACAGGAACAGTGCCCATAATTCTCGCTCTCTTTATGGCCATCCTACTACTATTTTTGCTTCTAAAGAATGGCTGTGCTCCCTGTGCTAACAACAATGTCCGACAGAATATGCCTCTACGCAAAGCTACATCAATATTGTCAAATAATGGAACAACTTTTCGGCTGCCTACCTCTCTCTATTATCGGAGCCAGCTACAACATGACATTTATGTACACATATGCAATTTGCGTACAACCATCTTTCTATGTCAAAACTTGCCCATTCTACTGGCGAATGGATCTTTGCCTTGCCAACATCCCAACAATCGCTCCAGATATCCAGCAAGTAATCGAGTATCTTGAAAACCATGAACTTGATTGTTCAGGCAATTGACCAATGGCAAATGCAACGCAAAAAAGTATTGTGGCGGAATGGGATTTCTGCACAACCACGAAAGATCTCCTGCTTGGTGCGACCTTTGACAACATTGCAGATTGCCTGCCACTTCAAATTGCTGCTCCAACATTTGAGGAACATTACTGTCCCTTCGAGGATATGAATTGGATCGCTTCGCTTTTCTCACACGATGGCAACAATGACTTCTTGGAACATTACGCATCTCATGCCGCTGAAGAACTTCCGGACTGCTTTCTCTAAGAATTGTAAGAAATTCACGTTATTCTTGGATTGATTTTTTCCAACTTTTTTTACTTTTTCCTTAAAATTTTTTAATACACTTAAATTGAATTATTTTCATATAATAACTTTCTAAGTATGCTCACGCATTTCAACTCGGTTTTCATTATTGGCCCTTACGTCTCCACTCTAAACATTGATCGGTGATGTATGGCCTATGCAAATACGCTATTTACTTGCTAAATTAGCCTAAGCCCGACATCCGTTTTGAAACCATGTCTATTCTTTGTGCATACGTCTCTCTCTGCCTGCCGTTATCCACAAAGCCCTTTCACACAAATTTACTCTTCTTCAGCCTGTGCTCACAAGCTGGCGATCGTGATAAAAAAAACACAACATTGTTTAGGAACCGGTTGACACACTGTGGTAATCGTATCCTACCTTTATTTTCATTATACAATTTAGTCATTCATGTCTAATAGCTATTATTCATGTCACATGGAACTGTAACATGTAATGTGGAATTCACTGATGCAGGCGCTTTGGTTTCAATACAGCAGTAGCGGTTGGAGTTTGCCTCAGCTCAATGCCTTAGCTCTCTGCACAAGAATGTGCTTCTCAGAATCGCAATGTTTGTGTTCCCCCTCAAAGTTCCATTGTGGCTAGAACTATTACAAATTCTGACACGCACCAGATAGAATCTACTGTACAACAGTTTCCTGACTGTTTAGCTGTTGATAATTTTGTGTTACAAAAAAGCAGTACCAGGGAACCTAAAAAGTGCAATTTTTTTCCCTAGTTTTCTTAAAGGATACATGTGGTAATCGTATCTTACCTTTATTTTCCTTATAGAATGTAGAGTCATTCAACTCTAATAGGTATTGTGAATGTCACTTGGAACTGTAACAAGTAATGTGGAATTCACGGATACAGGAGCTTACGTTTGAATCCAGCAAAACAGCTTAGAGTTTGTCTCAGCTAGATGCCTTGGCTATTGCATTTTGACTGGGTGTGAGTGTGAGTGTTTGATTGATTCAGATGCTCCATCCATCACCACCCCCTTTTGTACCGCTTTTGGCCGCCATAAGTGTGGCAGGGTATGCTCAGACGTGAGTCCCTTGCTCACTTTGCCACTGGATTCAAGCAAGCCGGGCTGAAGACGGCTGGAATGCCAGACACCAGTCCTCGGAAGCTTGTTTCCGGTCCAGGGAAGACATGGCTTGGCAGTTCGGGCTGGACTGTTCCCATGAGGCACAGGGTCAGACTAATTTGCATATAGCCATGTCTGAACTGGGGTGGCAGAGTGGGCTAAAGAACGGTGATGGATTAAACCCAGATCTTTTGACTGGGTGTGATTGTTTGATTGATTCAGATGCTCCGTCCATCACCACCCCCTTTTGTACCGCTTTTAGCTATTGCACCAGTGAGTCCATTTATGGCACTTAAATAAAGATACTTTTCATATAACTTTCAAACTCCATCGCTTTATTACAGACAGGCACTTTCTTACACATACCTGATTTCATCATTAGTCTTCTGTGGCATTGCAACATTCTGCATTATATTCTTCACATTTATTCTGTATTGCTGCTTGCTAAAACACTGCATTCGAGCTTCAAACCGGTAGGGGTGAGTAGTTCGCTTCCCACTCCCTGTATAGTATTAACGCATAGTAACACTACTTACACAGGTATGGTACTGCGGCCAGTATCCTACAGCGCCCACAGCACATCAGTTTACAGCACTCAGCTCACGGTTTAGGTGCAAGATTTCATCCACGAGTGTACCGGCACCTCACCTTAGCACCATCTCACTCTGGGCAAAACAGCACTTTCACACCGGTAGGGGTAAATACTTCAGCACATCACTTTTCAACACTCAGCTCACGGTTTAGGCGCACGCTTTCATCCAGAGTTTACCGGCACCTCATCTCACCACCATCTCACTCTGGGCAAAACACCACTTTCACACCGGTAAGGGTAAATACTTTGCTTCAAGCTCCCTCTATAGCGCACCCTAACAACCCTACAGAGCTCACAGTGCTTGTAGTGAGTACGCGTATGCGGCGAACCGGAAGTGGGTAAAGGTGAATGTGCCGGAACCATTCCCACAGGAAACAGACAGCGGTCTAGAGGTGCAACGAATCGAGGAGGAAGGGCCGATGACGTCTATGTAATCGAGCGGCTCAAAGAGAACGCGGGCGGAGGAAACAGCGTACGAGAGTATCAAGAGAGCAGAGGAACGAGAGAAGAGCAGAGCGAGGTGACAAGAGGCGGAAAAGTAGGAGAAGAATAGGAGGCGAGTGCAGAGCAGAGTGAGAGGAGAGACGGGAGAGACGCGAGGACACCAGTAAAGCAGGACGCCAGCAGAATACTTTATACAACGCGCATACCCGGTGGGCCAGAGAAGGGAGAAGATGCCCTGGGTCCCAACGCCACGGCCCTGGAGCGGGGTCGTGGTCTCAGGCGAGTACCCCTCGGGGGATCATTTTGGTGGGGGTGGTGGGGTAGGTTTTGGGAGGTAGGGCACACAGGTGTTGAGCAGTCAATCCAGCACCTACCCTGCCCCGGTTTAACAATCCCTGGTGACGGTAGCACATAATACAAAACTGAATAGGACTGGGAACTGACCTGACCATATTCTTTTTCTCTTTCTATCCGTCTATGCTCACGAGTTCAAGAACCAAGGAAAGAGCCAGAGGACCTAAGGACTATTACTCAGACCAGAGGAACACTATGATTTTGTTTGGACTAAGTCTCCCTACTTTTGATGACTGAACTGTTTCTTTTTTGTTTGAAGTATATGAAGCTCCTGAACCATATCACCCTTATATAGTAATAAATACTTAAATATCCCCACTTGGTCACGTCCGGACAATCCTTTAATATCCTTCGACCACCCACACAACCACAGTGCTCCTACCCTCCTCTTTCCTAGTCTTTTCGCCCTTTTTTTCCCCTTACGCGCTTCAACGGAATCACAAAATAGGGGCCAACACTTCCTAGTTGCGTCCGCTCGCAGCCAATAAGCAGCAATCTCGTGCTCGTAATGCCTCAGCCAATCAGATCAGTAATACTAAGGGGGGATAGGCCCAAAAGACAGGCGCCAGGTAGGGACTTGTATATAATATACATGATGAATGACCTGGAATCCTTGTCACTTACTATTTTTAATTGTAACAAACCACGCTATATTCTTTTCGTGATTGGGTTATTTAATCACCCTGTTTTTTATTCTTTCTTCAATCAGATGGCAGAATTCCTAAATATCGATATCTGTAAATTGATATTTCTCCAAAACTACAGAACAAATTTACACCAAATAAACAAAAGCGTGCTTTCTAGACCAAGACCCTTCTCCCTGCCAAATTTGGGGTAATTCCGTTCACCCAGTAGCCTTGTATAACGTTTCCATGGAAATTAACATGGAGAAAACATGTTTTGGGACCCCTTTTTTTCTCAGCCCCCCTTGATGAATCACCCCCAAACTTTTAACATGGACGCTGATATGCACAAAGAATTAGTTTTTAAAATTTCATGAAGATTCATCAAACGCCGCCAAAGTTATAAGCAAAACAAAAAATGTTCTTCCTATGGAAACTAGGTCTTAACTATACCTACCTACTGGCGACCACCAGTAGGTAATATATATATCCATCGCTATCTCGGCGTGGATAGCACTGTGCTAATATTATGCTTAAAGACTTTGATAGAAAAGCAGACATTTGAGGTGAGCAGATCTAGTGTAGCTAGTGTTGAGAGTGCTCCATACAGGAGCTGCTTTCCATCTAAACTTGAGAACTAGCCAGAGTTCTCTGCTTCGTTTTTGCATAATTTATTTGTCACTCTATGCCTGAAAGGGTATTTGTTTGAGAATATATATATATATATATATATATATATATATATATATATATATATATATATATATCTGCAAAATTCCAAAAATAATTACGCTCTCAGTAACAAACGCACGCAAGGCAGTCCATAAGCCAAGGGTGTTTATTCACCTACTCCAGGGCTAGTGAAAAAGACAGTCTGGTCGAAACGCGTCGCCAATAAACATACATTGTTTAACACGGACCCTTGATTGCGAGTCATTTGTTGTCCTGGAGAACATCTAATTGGGAAACCTTCGTGAATAAATATATATATATATACGACGACGTGTTTTTAATCTGGAGGGTTGATGAAGCCAGTGCGTTAGATTTCATAGAGATGTTAAATATCAATGATTATAATCTAAAATTCACGCACCACATTAGCAAAATATCTGTTAATTTCTTGGATGTCAGAGTTTACCCCAAGAATAACTGCTTGGCAACCACCCTTTACAGAAAAGAAACTGCGGGCAACTCTACGTTGCACGCGAGTAGTGCCCATCCGAAACATACCATTGATAACATCCCATATGGTGAGTTACTCAGGATTAAGAGAATCTGTAGTGTGGGAGAAGAAAGGGATAAATGTATAGAAGAATCCATCAGCTGATTCAGGGCCAGTGGATACCATGATAAAATCCTTAAAACAGCGGTTACAAAAATCCAACAAGTAATCAGAGAATCCCTTCTGTCCCAAAACAATAAGATTCTGAACCAAAAGGAACATTTTGAAAACTCTGATATCAGGTTCCTGACAGCTTTCAGTCATCAGGACAGAAAAATAAGATCTATCCTTACGAGAAACTGGCCCATTCTGCAAACAGATGGAGTTCTAGCAGGAGATCTTCCAGCCAATCCAAATGTTACGTTTAGGAGGGGACCCTCCTTACGTAGTCATGTCTCTAACCCCTTCCCAGAACTTACTACACAACCCACCCGGCTTTCTCCCAGAAATGGGTTTTTCAAGTGTAACAGCTGCCGGGCATGTAAGTTCGGGATAAATACATGTTCATATACTACTCCATTCAGTCCAACTCCCCTGCAGATCAAGGGGAATTACAACTGCAGGACTGAATATGCAGTATATGTCCTGACCTGTACTTGCGGCCTGAGGTACATTGGAAGCACCCGGCCAGCAGTACATGCCAGGATATTACAACACCTGCGTGCACTTGTTAACAACGACAACGCTTATCCTGTCGCCAGGCATTTCAGAAAAGTGCATAATAACAATTTGGAATGCTTGAACTATTTTGTGTTAACATCGGTTGCACAACCAAGAAGAGGGGGAGATAGAGAAACTTTTGCGCCAGATGGAGTCTAGAATGATACTAGAGCTTGATACTAAGGCTCCAAATGGGCTCAATACCACGGAGGATCTCTATCATTTTCTTTAACTGATTTGTGAGTTTTTGTTCATTTGCCTAACTCACACCCATTTCCGACCCAGCTGTAGTCTCTTACCCTGTGGGTGTGCTGTCACAGTTCTTTGCTCTTCTCCCTTCCCTAGGCCCTCGCCTCCCTCCCTTACTTGTCAATTCCAGTCTATTTTTCTTTCCCTCCCTTTTTTATATATATTTTGCACTGGGGTTCACTCAAATTAAATGGATTAGTTTATGTTCCATCCTGAGTTTAACACATGGCACTATGGTGTTATCAGCACATTTAGAACATTTGACATAGAGATCTACCAGACGGGGTGTTAATCAAAGAGAGCAATAGGGCTGCCATCGTTATTTGATGTCCCTTACTATTTAATTAGGATGAACAGGGTTGCCATCATCTAAAGATGTCCCTGCAGGATTGATAACAGTACTTACTTTGGTCTTTACGGTTCTTGTATTTATATTGCAATTTTGCACAGAGTGTATATGTTTACAGATCTTGCTTCTTTTAATGTGTATATAGGGTAAAACATTTTTAAGATATAACAATTAATTTTGTATTGAAAGTTTTTAAGTATTTATACTTTTATAACCAGAAATGCCTATTTTGCACATGATGTAAAGATTTACAATCTGCACGACATGGCACTTTGCACTTTATATGATAGACTGTTTTAGACCATAATCATGCATTTATGCAGATACAATCCTGTGTTAAATCATCTTAAATGTAAATGAATTACCATATTTATTTTGTGCATTCAAATGAAGAGGATTTTCACAATGGCAGTCAGACTTTCGATGATATATAACCCAGAACGTAATAGTATTTCGTCTATGTTTACTATTATCACATGGTGTGCACTAGCAATTTAAAAAACCAGGCATGTAGGGTAATGTGTGACTGTGAACAAGGGCTACCGCCCGAAACGCGTCAGTCTCGTATGCTGCCTTTGCCTAAATAAATAAGAACTTGCCTTGATTTTGGGACTCGTGTCGTTTTCTGAGTCTGGGGCTCCAGATTCCAGTCTTTGTGCTTTGCCTGTATTACCTACTGGCGATAGCCAGTAGGTATATATAGTTAGGATTTTTTCTCTATGGAACTTTTGAAAATTCTATGCCTAATAACTTTGGCGTTTGTGGACGGAATTGGCTGAAATTTTCAGGAAAATGGCACATTTTGTTTCTGAGCAGCTCCTGGAAATTTGGGGGGGGGGGGTTCGTCAAGGGGGGGCCAAGAAAAAAGGGGGGTCCCAAAACGCGTTTTTCCCATGTTAATTTCCATAGGGCGGTTGGCCTCACTTTTAGCTCGAACGGCTGAATGGATTTGCACGAAACTTGGCAAAATTGTAGGGACTGTTAGCCCGATGTGCCTTTGCTAGGTCTCAATATATGTGCTCCAGTGGATTTTGAGAAAATAACGTTCAAAACAAGATATATATCTGTAACAGCGCTCCAGGCTGCGCTCCGGTCCGCTTACTTTTCGCGAAACGGAACTTTGCGATGCGAAGCTGATTGGCTCCCCGGTGTCTGTCAACATTCTAAACAGTCCGGAGCGGCCGCCATCTTGTCTCTCGGTAGGATCGAGAGACAAGAGGAGGCCAAAACAAACGGGGAAATGAAGGAAAGGGGGCAAGGTAGACCCCTTCTGACCCCCTAGGATTGATGAGGGGGATATTATAGAGCCACGCGGGGCCCAAAAAAAAAAAAAAAAAATTCCGATTTTTTCGCCGTAGAGACGCGTCTTGGTACGCGAACCGGGCAGCTAACCGGGCAGCTATCCGGGAAGCTAACCGGCAGTGTAACGGGAGTCTGAGGAGTAGCTGATTGGCTGTCAACATTGTAAACAGTCCGGAGCGGCCGCCATCTTGTCTCTCGGTAGGATCGAGAGACAAGAGGAGGCCAAAACAAAGGGGGAAATGAGGGAAGAGGGCAAGGTAGACCCCTTCTGACCCCCTAGGATTGATGAGGGGGATATTATAAAGCCACGCGGGGCCAAAAAAAAAAAATCCGATTTTTTTCGCCGTAGAGACGCGTCTTGGAACGCGAACTGGGCAGCTAACCGGGAAGCTAACCGGCAGTGTAACGGGAGTCTGAGGAGAAGCTGATTGGCTGTTATCATTGTAAACAGTCTGGAGCGGCCGCCATCTTGTCTCTCTGTGGGATCGAGAGACAAGAGGTGGAAAAAAAAAAGGTGTAAATGAATGAAAGGGGTAAGGCAGACCCCTCCTGAACCCCTAGGATTGATGAGGGGACTATTAAAGTTCCCTGCGGGGCAAAAGAAAAAAACAATTGCGATTTTTCGCGGTAAAGGTGCTTCCTGGTACGTTAACCGGGCAGCTAACCGGCAGCGTAACGGGAGTCCGACATATTGTGTTTTTTGAACGTTTGTGATATGTGCACGTGTGGATTTTGTCTAATTAAGGTTAAAAAAAATATATATATCTTTAAGCGTGTTCTGGCGCGCTTACGTTTTGGGTTTGGTTTGCGCTGCAGAGACGATACATCACGGTTATGCGATGCATCATGAGGCGTCTCACGGGCTACGTGATACGTCACTTAATAAAGAATATATTTTACAGCTATAGATATTAGCTTTTAAAAAACCAATGAAATTCACAGAAAAAAACATAGGTTATAGACCATATATAATTAGGAATTTGCATTTACAAAACCTTGAAAATTCAATGAAAAAACCATAGGTTATAGACCATATATAGTTAGGGATTAGCATTTAAAAAACCTTATTTTATTTGCAGAAAACCATTGAAATTCCATATATAGTTAGTTGCACTAACTATATATCGCGCACCCGCAATCCACTGCTGATGATGTCACATATTACATCATTCATGACATGGTCAGTGACATCACTGATGACATCTCAAATGACATCACTGATGACATCTCAAATGACATCACTGATGACATCACTGATGACAACATCAGTTGTCTTACATATTGAAGAATGAGTGGATGTATAAGTGTCTGGATGAAGGATTTAGTAGGTGCATGACTGACTGTATGAGTGAGTGATTAAATGTGTCTCACTGAGTGCATGGATTAGTGACTAAACTGTCTTAATTTGTGCATCATTATGTATGTTGTTCTGTAAACTGTTGCATGTGTTGATAAGTAGCTATATGAGTAACTATATGGGTTATTGATTGGTTGCCCAAGTATTTGTATGGGAGACTGAGTGTGTGTGTGGGTGGCTGGGAGGTGTATGACTCTGTGCATAGATGTGTGAGCACTTGATTCACTAGATGTATGGTTTCAAAAGTGCATGTAAAAACAGCTGTATGGGCGGTTGACTGTGTGCATGAGTGTATTGGTGAGTGAATGGATATCTCAGTGCTACATGTCAAAGTAAGTACATATGTAAAACACAGTACATGTGAGAGTTGACATATATAAATAACTGCATAAGAGCCAGTGAATGTGTGAGTGGCTGTATGGATCATTGTGAACTTGTATCAGGGATTGTATAAGAGAGTAAATATGTGTTAGTATATGTTTGAATAAGTAAAGTTTGTATAACTGTATAGTTGAGGAAATGGAGGTGTGATTGATTCTTTGCATGACTGACTAGGTGTGTGAGTAACTCCATGGATGAGTGACCGTCTGTGAGTGTCTGTTTACACTGATTGTATCTAAGGTTATATTAGAGTCTGAAGAGGTTCATCGTATTATCACATGAATGATATCATCAGTGATGTGATCAGTAATGTCAAATGAGATGTCATCAGTGATGTCATCAGTGATGTCATTTGAGATGTCATCAGTGATGTCATTTGAGATGTCATCAGTGATGTCATCAGTGATGTCACTGACCATGTCATGCATGATGTAATATGTGACATCATCAGCAGTGGATTGCGGGTGCGCGATACATAGTTAGTGCAACTAACTATATATGGAATTTCAATGGTTTTGTGCAAATAAAATAAGGTTTTTTTAAATGCTAATCCCTAACTATATATGGTCTATAACCTATGGTTTTTTCATTGAATTTTCAAGGTTTTGTAAATGCAAATTCCTAACTATATATGGTCTATAACCTATGTTTTTTTCTGTGAATATATATATATATATATATATATATATATATATATATATATATATATATATATCCACAAAATTCCAAAAATAATTGCGCTCTCAGTAACAAAGGCATGCCAGGCAGTCCATAATCCAAGGGTGTTTATTCACCTGCTCCAACATGTTTCAGCTTACAGGTAAAATCCTTGTTCATGTGAACACGTGGAGTAGGTGAATAAACACCCTTGGATTATGGACTGCCTGGCGTGCCTTTGTTACTGAGAGCACAATTATTTTTGGAATTTTGCGGACTGATTGACCGGCGGGCTCGGCCGGAGTTTGTGCCACCTCCCACGGGGCCACTAGCAGTTACGAGGAGCGAATGTTTGGGAGAATATATATAGATATAGATATATATTATATATATATTCACTGAAAAAACATAGGTTTGAGGCCTGATTTAGTTAGGTTTTAGGGGTGTTATAGTGAGCTGGACATTTCACTCGTACAAAACCATTGAAATTCCTCTGAAATAGTTAGTTGTACTAACTATAACTCAGGCACCCGCAATCCACTGCTGATGTCACATATTACATCATTCATGACATGGTCAGTGACATTCACTGATGACATCTCAAATGACATCATTGATGACATCATCCAGTGAATGTGGTTTGGTTTGATATTTAAATAAGTATTATATATATATATATATATATAAATGTGCATTGAAGACTGAGTGGATGTATAAGTGTCTGGATGGAGGATTTAGTAGCACTGTGATTGACTGTCTAAGTGACTAATTTAAAGTGTTTCTCTAAATATATGGGATAGTGATTAAACAGTGTGAATATCTATATCACTCTATCTCTTGTTGCGTAAACTACTACATAAGTTGGTTACCAGCTATTTGAAAATCTATATTACTTATTAATTAGTTAAATGAGTATTTGTATGGGATAGTGAATGTGTGTGTAGTTGGGTGGGAGGAGTGTGACTGTCCAAAGATGTGTAAATAGTTGATTTAGTAGGTATATGAGGTTAAGACTGTATGTGGAAACAGTTGTTTTAATGTGTGAATGTCTTTATGGGTGTGGTGATGAGTAAATATATTTCTCAATGATACATGTTCAACAAACTAGAAATATAAAAGGCAGTGTATGTGACAGATGTATATAAATAAGTATACATAATACTCAGCGATTGAATGAGTAACTGTATCAGAAACTTTATACATGCAATAGTGATTTTATTACACACTAAGTATGAGTTACTATCTGAGTTACTATATGAATAATTAAAGTGGTGTTTGTATAAGAGTGTAGCTGAGTACATGCAAGTATGATCACTTATTTGCATAAGTGAGTAGGATGACTGTATAAGTCAATATGATGTGTGCTGGTGTGTAATGTAGGTGTACAAGTATATTTAATAGTGTTCTATTGATCTTTGTTAGCATGTATGAGTGAATCTGTAGGTAAGTGTTTAGATGTGTTTGTATATGTAGTAATCACTGAGAGGGTTTTTAGAAACTTGTATTGGTGTGACAATGGTTTCAAATATGGTACTCCATATATTATAATGAGTGTTGAAAGGTTATACTAGTGTATGTTGAGATGTATCAGATTGTCACGTGAATGATGTCATCAATGATGTCCTTTGAGATGTCATCAGTGATGTCACTGACCATGTCATGAATGATGTAATATGTGACATCATCAGCAGTGGATTGCGGGCGCGTGAGTTACAGTTAGTACAACTAAGTTTATCGGAGGAATTTCAATGGTTTTGTATGAGTGAAATGTCCAGGTCACTACAACACCCCTAAAACCTATGTTTTTTTCAGTGAATTTCACAGGTTTTTTACATGTTAATTCCTAACTATAACATCTCTAAAACCTATGTTTTTTTCAGTGAATTTCAAAGTTTTTTTAAATGCTAACTCCTAACTATATCAGGCCTCAAACCTATGGTTTTTTCTGTGAACTTCGAAGGTTTTTTAAATGCTAATTCCTAACTATAACATGTCTGAAACCTATGTTTTTTTCAGTGAATTTCAAAGGTTTTGTAAATGACTAATTTTAAATGTATTAATTGTTAAAAAAAATTATACTGATTTACTACACTTTTTACACTATTTTTAGATATTTTATTTTTTTAATTACATTATACATTACATTACAAAGTATACCTTCTCAGAGTGAATTACTTTACTTTAAATACTTTGGAAATAGGCAACAGTACTTACAGTTGTTGCAATGGACAACACAATTTCAAATACAATTGAGCTCAATGTGAATTTCTAGTTAAATGCAATTAGTTACTTTATGGATTACTTTTCTAACCACAGGACCGGATCCTAGATTCAGTCCCTGGACATCTCCTGTAAACAGTTGAGTAAAAGCGTTTTGGTTACAGTAGTGATTTTTAAGGAATATTATTGTGCCTGGTGGGTTACTTGGCCCCCACGGTCCCTCAGGTTTGAATTGGAATTTTTTCCCTCAACTTAAAACGCCCGTCCCCTCCTTTCACTATTGTTTAAACACACCCTGTCACCATTCTAAGTTGAGAGATTAAGTCCCCTTCAATCCGAAGGGTTCCTAGGGTCAAACTATCCCACTAGGTACCTCAAGTAAGCGCCACAGAGCTGCATTGCAGAGAGGTGTAAAAAGGGGCATGGCCTCTGAACACCTGTCTGCAACACAGCTCCCTGGCGCTACTAGAGATACCTGTAGGGCTATTTGGCTCTCAGAGACCCTCAGTATTGAAAGCAAATTAATTCCCCAACTTAAATTGTGCCACAGTGCGCGTTTGCACAGTGGAGAAGGAAGGTGGCGTGGCCTGAGGTGATCTATCTGCAAACAGGCCCTGTAGCGCGTTTTAAGTTAGAGAATTAATTCCCGCCAGGTATCTCCAGTATGCGCCAGGAGCCTGCGTTCAGAGAGGTCTTCAGAGGACCCTCAGGATTGACAAGGAATTAATTCGCCAACTTAAACCACGCCAAATGTTTCCACACGTCAACTCGGGCCCGCCCCTCCCTTCACCACTGTGAGAGGTGTAAAAAGGGGCGTGGCCTCAGAACACTTCTCTGCAACGCAGCTCCCAGGCATATACTGGAGGTAGCTGGTGGACTAGTTGGCCCCCAGGGACCCTCAAGATTGAAGAGGAATTAATTCCTCAACTTAAAATGCACCACAGGGCAGTGGTGTTTGGGTAGTGTAGGGGGTCGTGCTGGGGGTAGTGTTTTAGGGTTTAGGTTAGCGCAGTGGTGTTTGGGTAGTGTAGGGAGTCGTGCTGGGGGTAGTGTTTTAGGGTTTAGGGTAGTGCAGTAGTGCTTGGGTAGTATAGGTGGTCGATCTGGGGGTAGATTTAGAGTTTAGGGTAGTGCAGTGGTGTTTGTGTAGTGTATGGGGTCGTGCTGGGGGTAGTGTTTTAGGGTTTAGAGTAGTGCAGTGGTGTTTGGGTAGTGTAGGGGGTCGTGCTGGGGGTAGGGTTTTAGGTTTTGGGGAAGTGCAGTGGTGTTTGGGTAGTGTAGGTGGTCGTGCTGGGCTATTGTTTTAGGTTGTAGGGTAGCACAGTGATGAATGTGTAGTGTAGGTGGTCGTGCTAGTGGAAGATTTAGGGTTTAGAGTAGTGCAGTGGTGTTTGTGTAGTGCAGGGGGTTGTGCTGGGGTAGTGTTTTAGGGTTTAGGGAAGTGCAGTGGCGTTTGGGTAGTGTAGGGGTTCATGCTGGGGTTTGGTTTAGGGTAGTGCAGTGGTGTTTCGGTAAGGTAGGGGGTTGTGCTGGGGTAGATTTAGGGTTTAGGGTACTGCAGTGGTGTTTGTGTAGTGTAGGGGCTCATGCTGGGGGTAGTGTTTTAGGGTTTAGGGTAGTGCAGTGATGTTTGATTAGTGTAGAGGGTAGTGCTCACCAGGGAGTTAACTGGAAGTCTACTGCTGGTATTGAAAGTGATTTGTTCAGTCTGCATGTCAGAATTTTCAAAATAAATAGAAGAGGATTTGAGATCTTACTTAAAACATGCCCTAATTTTTCTTTCTACAGCACTAACCATAATTTCTATGACAAAATGAACCCCCTTATTTTGTTCCTTTTTAAATTAAATGTTTTAAGTGTTACCAGTTTATTCCAATCAAGATGGCTTCATGTATGCCATAATTTTGTCAATAGTAAGGCTGTTAGCGCTCTAGTTGTTCTTTAGAACACTCTGTGAAGCTGCAGTAGAACACAAAGGAATCAACTACCTCTCTGCCCTTGTTGGATGTACATGTTTTACTGAGAATGTCAGACTTCATTCTCACATGAATGAGAAAGATAATGTGAATTTACAGAAAATATGCACTCATTTTAGCTTCTGGAGCACATTCCAAACCTCTATGGGACAAGCATGAGAAAATAGTTCTCTCTCAAACATGATTTATGATATCCCAGCAGAAGGCTTTTTCACATGGTAAAATCAGCTTAGAACACACCACAATTCCTAAAATATGTATGGTACCATCAACAAATGATTTATAATGAAACTAAAGTCTTAAAGTCTTAAAACCTTCTATTAAATGCAATGCTTTTTAATGAGGTTCTATCATGTATATTGGGCCTAAGATGGCTGCCAACACTTATTGGATGAAGTGCTGACAGCCAATCAGATCTCACAATGAGATGTGTCATTAGGCTCTGCCCAGATATATATATATATATATAGATATATATATATATATATATATACACACATATATACACTTTTTTCCTTTAATATCTAAGAAACTACTGAACACATTGACACCATTTAAGCAAAAGGCACGAGTCTGAACTGAGGACTACCTCTTTGCCAAATTTGTGTAATCCCGCTTAGCAGTTCGGGCTAAAGGTCCCTATGGAAAATTGCATGGGGAAAACAGGTTTTGGGAGCCCCATTGTTTCTCCCCCTCGCTTTACGAATCATCCTGAGACTTTCAGAATAGGAGCAGAGCGGACCTGGCAAATAGTTTTGAAAATTTGGCTAAGATTCGTCAACCGGCGCTAAAGTTATTCCAAATAGAATGTTGCAGATTTCCTATGGAAAATAGGTCCTAACTATATCTACCTATTTATATATTTATAGATATATTACCTACTTTCCATAGGAAAAACTTTTTTTTTAATGTTTTCTCAATATCTTTGGCGCCGGTTGACGAATCTTCGCACAACATTTTGAAAATTAGAGGCCCACTCCAGGCAGCTCCTGTCTTTAAAGTTTGGGGGTGACTCGACAAGCGGGGGCTGAGAAAAAAGGGGGGTCCCAAATTGTGTTTTCCCCATGCAATTTTCCATAGGAAACTTTAGACACAACTGCAGCCCGAACTGCTGAACGAATTACACCAAATTTGGCAAAAAGGTAGAGCTTGGTTCAGAAAGAAACCTTTTTTTAAATGGTATAAATCCGTTCAGTAGTTCCTGAGAAATGTGAAAAAGAAAAAGTTTCCATATCTAGGGATGTGGTGGAGTCGCGACCCCTCCCGAGCTTCACTGTGATTGGCTGCCAACACTCCAAACCAGGAAGTGTTGGCAGCCATCTTGTGACTCGAGTCACAAGAAAACAGGGAAACAAAGGTGAAATAGAAGAAAAGGGGGCAGGGTAGAAACACCCACCGAAATTATTAAAAAAAATGTTCAAGGCGATTGAGATATCTTTGTAAAGATCCCCAACAAATAAAGAAAGAAAAACTGTTTAGAAAAACACTCCTCAGTATTTCAGGTACCAGGGTGGTTCGGACAAGAGCTGTTGTGTTGGTGTGTATATGGCTGCTACACATAAGAGCAGATGCAGAGTTTTAGGTTAGTTAGAAACACCCTGTTGCATTCATCTGTAAAGTACACTCCATCATTTCTATAAATTCCATGCATGTCAAAACGCAGGTTGTTGTTGTTCTAGATATAGCCCATGCAATGGTCTCTGAGGAATGCAGAAACATTTATATTAACATGCTTCCTGGCTTTGTCAATCTGTGGACAGAATTGATTACATTTCTCTATTAAAGTACACCAAAACAGTGTGGGAGAAAAGTGACATCAGCTCTGCAAAGGTTTCTTTTATTAGGATTTCTAGCCCTACTTCAGTCAATGTGCCTGTGTCAATGCCACCACAGTGCACAATCATGGGGTGAGGAGCTTGGGAATCCAAAATGGATTTAACAAAAGACAGCAACTAATGAAACTTTAACTCTCTCTAGCCAAGCCAAGTAATCTGCATATTTGGCAAACCATGTCCCTGTCAATACCTTTCTTTTGGGCAACCTCTTTAGCCCAATAGATATAGCTGTGGCACACAATCCATACTGTAAGCATGTTGAAGTGAAGGGGGAATAGCCGTCAGGAGAAGGCCGGAGATTAATTTGGTAGTTTTCCAAATAAAAAGCAGTTAAAATGGAGGGGTTTTATTTTTTTTTTAAAGACATATTTCATTACACGCTGTCAGCATGCAAGTGAATAAAAGTAGGTAGTGTGATGGATGCCAGAGCAAGAAGTCTTAATATTGGCTGTTATTTAAAGAAAAGAAATGTAATATAGACTTTGATACGCTTTTGAATCTGTGGTGTAAAGCACATCTGCTGTATTTTATTTGGAAGCAGCATGTTCCTTCTTGAATCTGTTATGAACATGTGACCTACTGGTTGCACTGGGTTCCTAGGTGCACTGAGGTAAGAGTGTATTGGGGAAAGGGTGTTAAAGAGACATTTCTTTTTTTAAGTTGAGGAGTCATGACAGATTTTTAGTAATGGCAAGAATGAATTCCCAACTCAGGACTATGTTTAAATGAGGCCTTGGGTGGGTCAGGTCCTGGGGGCATTGCCCAATTCCTAATTTGAAAATTGTGGAGGGCCGCGGGGGGCCCGCAGCCCCGGGGACTACCACCCCCCAGGGGCTATGATAATAAGAGTGAGTGAGGGCACACATGCGTTTGCAAACTTGTCATATCACGCCCCACCCCCTCCCTTCACCACTGTGCAAACGGGCCTCTGGTGCATTGTAAGTTGGGGGATCAAATCCCCTTGAATCCTGAGGGTCGCTAGGGTCCAACTAGGTACCTCCAGGGAGCGCCACAGAGCTGTGTTGCAGAGGTGCAAAAAGGGGCGTGGCCTTGGACCACCTCTCTGCAACGCAGCTCTGTGGCGCTTACTGGAGGTACCTGGTGGGCTAGTTGTCCCCCAGGGACCCTCAGGATTCAAGGGGAATGAATACCCCAACTTAAAACATGCCAGGGAGTGCATTTCCACAGTGGTGAAAGGAGGGGGCAGGACTAATGTGACATTTGTGTACTTATCCAATCACTCCGCCAAAACCCAAGCACTTATAAATTCACCATGCACTCTCCTTGCAGTACTCTAATCATCCAGTCAGTACCCATGCACTCATGCAATGATCCATGCACTAACTCATGCACTGCTACAATACACTGAGCAGTACCCATGCAGTCCAGACATCGCCCTGTCAGTACCCATGCACTCCTTCAATCTCCCAGAAAACCATGTACTTATCCAATCACTCCACCAAAAGCCAAGCACTTATAAATTGTAAATGTAAATGTAAATGTATAAGCATTTATATAGCGCACTACTTACCCGTAGGGTCCCAAGGCGCTTCGACCGCTGCGAAACCCTTCCTGGCTTCCCTGAGAGATGGTCCCTTAATGGGTATCTCAAGGGTGAGACCAGGCATCCCCGGCGGTCTGGTGGGGCCGTTAGTGAAGATGAGGCAAGCTAATGCCCAGAGTTGCCGAGTGTGATCGCTGATCAGAGTGGGCACCGAGGCGAGAGAATTATCGAGTCCGCTGACCCTGGTCCAGAAACCTGCCGCGCCGGGAATCGAACCCTGGTCCCGGGCCGTCCTCTGCTCTCGGGTCTGCCGCCTCTAACCAGTGAGCCACACTACTTCACCATGCACTCTCCTTGAAGTACTCTAATCTTCCACTCAGTACTCATGTAATGACCTAGTCACTAACACATGGACTGCTGCAATACCTTGAGGACTACCTATGCAGTCCAGTAATCTCCCTGGTATTATCTGTGCAGTCCTCCAATCACCCAGCCAATCCTATCTGCTTATCCAATCACTGCGCCAAAACCTAAGCAGTTATAGAATCACCATGCACTCTCCTTGTAGCACTCTAATCATCCAATCACTACTCATGTACTCATGCAATGACCCTGACATTAACTCATGGCAAATACAGAGAAGGTCATGCTAATCACAGGGGTACCCAGACGCATAGTGTTCCCTAGTGTATGTAGGTGTTTTCACTGTATTATAAGTGTCTTTTAGCATAGCATTGGCTCTAGGCCTGGTTAGTCAGAGTCAGTTACCACCAGTACCCATCAGCAAAATGTTTGGGGCACATGAGGACATTCTTCTCCTCTGTTGGTTCTTCCTGCACTTTTTTTTGTCTTTCTGGACTTGTGTTGCCTCTTTCTGCATTTGTCTTGCTTCTTTCTGCACTTTTCATCCTCTTTCTTTACATGTCCTACCTTTTTAGGCATAGTTAGAAATTAGCATTTAAAAAACCTTAGAAATTCACTGAAAAAAACATAGGTTTCAGGGACGTTATAGTTAGAAATTTTCTTTAAAAAAACCTTTGAAATTCACTGAAAAAACCATAGGTTTCAGGCACTTTATAGTTAGTTGGAGATTTCACTCATACAAAACCATAGAAATTCGTCCGTTATAGTTCGTAGACCTAACTATAACTTGCTTCCCCGCAATTCACTGCTGATGATGTCACATATTAAATCACTCATGACATGCTCAGTGAGATCACTGATGACATATCAAATGACATCACTGATGACATCATCCACATGACCATCTGATGCACCTCCTCATACTCTAATAAAAACCTTTCATACACCCACTCTCAAATACAGATCACCATTATCGAAACCATAGACAGAATAGCAGTTAATACATACCTGCTCAGTGATTCATATGTCTACTTACACATTCACCCACTAACCCATACAGTCACTCATACACACAGTAATTCATCTATGCAGCCATGGATATATCCACTCCTACACCCATATAGACACTCGCACACTGCCTCTCACCCAAAGAGTTACTCATACACCTGGTCAGTCATGCAAAGAAACTATCACACACCCATTTCCTTGCTTATACAGTCATACACACACCACTGCACTTATTTATACAGATACTAATGTCCCCAACTGGCACAGTTCCGGGGGGACATTGAGGTCGAACTCACAGAAGTCTTAGGGTGGGAAGTACCCCACGACCCGCGACACTCGCTCCTGGGTATCACGGATGGGTTGGACGGATCCAGGAACGAGAAGCTGTTTTTTAACACGGCTATGGTTGTAGCAAAGTGGGACATAGTCACCACCTGGAAACATCGAACTCCGCCAAGCCTCAAGAAATGGCGGGAGGGGGTGGACTGGTGTGCGACACAGGAAAAGCCTATGTACGAAGCACGGGGATGCCCGAAGAAATACCATAGGGTGTGGGGCTGGGTATTCTGGATTAATTCTGGACTGTCTGCTAATTGTTTATACCAGGCTAAATCTAGCGGGGGTTCACATTATTTGATCGCTCATCCAACTGATTGGGAATTGTCATCTATACTGTACTGATCTGCTGGTATCTATCTGTTTTAATGTCAAACAAAATTGTTTATCTGTTTTTTGAGAAACAATGCGTATAAAAATCTGTACATTAATCTGAATCACAGCATATAGCTCACTAATTCTTCGGAGTACATGCAAACAGTGTGTGTCAGGTTACATATATAATTCATCGGATGGTTTTATTGAGAGCACATATTCCGGACTAAAACTTGTAAATACATGTGTTCCTGGTTGAGTACAATACTCCCTGGATGATTGTACGAGTGCATAGATAGTGTCTAGGTGATTCCACTAGAATATAGGTAGTGCTTGCATGATTCCCAGAGTATGCAGGAACTACATCGGTAGTTTTATATCTGCATACTTATTACCTATGTATTCACATAACTATGTTGCTACTATCTGGGTGACTGGATGAAAGCATGGGAGTTGCCTGCATAGTTCAATAAGTTCATAATTAGTGCCTGTGTGATTGGAAGGGTTTGAATAAGCTTTGATATCCCACTTGATATAGAACTGCATACATTGCTCTCTAAGGGCATATATTGCATTGTTACTCTACGTGCACATGCATTGGTAAGTTTCTAAAATTAAAAACAACAATTCTCACTTTTTCAAAGCACAAAACCTTTTCTTGATGGCATACCTAAATCATTACGCAAATATTTAGGTCTTTAAAACATATATTCAGCATTTCTCAAATAAACGTTACACGACAAGTGAAGCTAGCACAAGAACTCTCACGAGACATTCTGCACTATTAACCCCCTCAAATGTAAACAGAGCATGTTTAAAGAAATACCACCCTCACCATATACATGACATTTTCAACAGCCTTTAGGAACATAGATCACCATGTAAACATATATGTGATTTTGTAATAGATATACACCTTCAGGTAATCTTTCCAGAAATATAGTTTGCTGCATCTTTACGTAACCTCAAGAGTCTCATAGTACATATAGCAAGAGTTACTTACCTTCGGTAACTATATATCTGAAAGAAACATTAGTAGTGATAGTTCTCCAATATTGGGGTGTCTTTCATAGATTCACATGCTTGAATATTCCCTGTCGTTGAAGTGGGAGTTGCACGGTAAATAAATTAGCAATAAGACCCAACACTATATGTATATAGAAACATAATTACATACATTCTAAAACCATAAATACTTATAAGTACCAAGGATAGCAGTAATACATAGGAATACATTAGAAGAAAAAAGCACTTTCCTAACATAAAGTCATTATGTTAGTCCAAACTACAGCCAATCAGGCGCAAGCACCCCTCTAGAACCTTCTACTCAGAGGCTCAGGCCCTCAGATTTTCTACCGCACGTCATGTGAAGGGAGTCTACCTGAGCTCTGCTCAGTTTTCAACTTCCTTATGGATTTCTTCTGTTTTCTGAGATGTCTTTAAGTAAGAAGTCTTTGTTTCGTCCTTGTGCTTCTTGTGGGAAGATGCAGCTCTTCTCTGAGGACCCTCACAAGAAGTGTATTTATTGCCTCTATCCAGAGCATGAGGTTGGCAAATGTAAAATTTGCAGGACTTTCTCCACCAAGACCCTTAAGTACACGGAGGGGCGTCTCCTCCTTTGGTTGCAGAGGTTGAAGGAGAAGGATTCACCTCTTTCTGATGCAGAAAGCATTGCGTCAGTTGGGTCTAGAGCCACCTCAAAACGTAGCAGTGTGCAGGATATGCCATCTACATTCCTGAAGAAGAAACTTGAATTCCAGAAGGCTCCTGCTGGGTCTTCTCCTCTTCCTGCTATGCCTTCTACCTCGAGATCTGACACTCAGGCGTCCACTGCTCCTTCTACGCATGTTTCCCTTAAAAAATGTACAAAATCGACGGGACCGTCGACGGTCGTTCCGACAACGAAATCTGCCGTCTCTGCCTCTCGGACGATGACAGTGACGACGACTTGTGCCAGCAGGGCGTCGACAGCGGCTGCGTTGACGTCCGTATCGACAAAGGTGTGTGCAAGCTTTAAGTCTGTCTCATCGACGATTCTAATTTCCTCGTAGATGAAGAAGGGAGTCTCATCGACATCAAAATCTTCGCCGATGCCTTTTGTGAAGAGAGCATCTTCGTGGGCGGTTGCTCCGTCGACGACGGCTCCATCGACAACTGGTTCATCGACGGCGGCTCAGTCAATGGCGGTTCCATCAACAATAGTTCGTCGGTGGCTGTGGTCTTGCCGTCGTCGGCTTCATCAGCATCTTCATCGACGGTGGTTGTCACGTCGACGGTGTTATCGTTGTCGACATCTTCTTTCGCATCACTACCTCTGGTGCCATTTTTATCATCAACTTCAGGGGCACCTGCTGTTGACCCTCTGCACCACCGTCGGCATGTACCTTTGGATCAGCTTTCCATTCCGCGTCACTCTCAACCTCCATCACCACTTTTTGCCACTGCTTCGGAGCATGACTGTTTCTGAAGAGAAGGTAGATGATAGATTCCGGGCAGCTCGAAGCCCTTCGGAACTGATTATAAAATGTCAGGACTATGAGGACGATCAGGAAGATTCTTACTACCATGAGGAGGAACCTTCTGCTCAGGTTCTCACAGCGCAAACACCACTCTCCCTCATTTCTAATCTGCAATATATGCTGGAGGATTACAATAGGCAATTTCCACCGTCTCACCAGGGGTCTGCACATCCTACAGGGCCTGCAACAGCAGCGGCTCCTCCCTCTACTGCAATGCCAGACGTCAGCATCTTCTGCACCACCTACTACCTCTATTCAGGTTCATGCAACTGTTTACAAGGATGATGATGTTCGCCCAGATCGGGAAAATGGCGAAGCTGATGATGATGGGCACATGGCTGATTGGGATGATTATCAAATCCAGACACCATCGCCGCCACCTTCGGGCCCAGGGGATTCCCCGCCTGTGGATATAGCGGGTCTTCATCAACTTATGGAACGAGCGGCACTGCGCTTCAAGCTCCCTATGGTTCTGAAAGAGGAGGACTGTTTTCTCTATGACTTCAAGAGTCAACCTTTTAAACAGGTCCGGGCAGTGCCTATAATTGACTTCATCAGGAATGAGGGCGTCAAACTGATGCAGATGCCGAATTCTATCCCGGCGCTTCTTCCTCGTTTGGAGAAGAAATATAGGGCGCCCCAAGGTTCTCCAGCCTGCCTGGTAGCGCAACCTAAACCTGATTTCGTCATTACCCAGGCTGCACAACGTCGTTCCAGGAATCAGTCTTCTCCTATTAGCGCTCCTCCTGACCGTGAGGGACGTCGTTTGGATTGCATTGGATGAAAATTCTCCACTATGGCTTCTACCACTGTGAGGGCTGCAAATTCTCTAGCCATTCTGGGGGGCGATGACCGCCAAATGTGGGCGGATAGGTCTTCTTTTATCGACCTCATTCCTGGGCCCTCCAGAGCAGAGGCTCTCAAGATTCTCCAAGAGGGAGAGAGAACGTCATCTGAAATAATCGACTGCTCTGTGGACATTGCATGCACTGGGTTTCGTCAGCATGCGGGGCGGCCGCTTTGCACCGTCAGGGCTGGCTTCGTTCCACCTCTTTTCGCCAGGAGGTTCAGGCAAAGATCCTAGACATGCCCTATGACAGTGAATCGCTCTTTGGCCAGCATGTGGACAACGCACTTCAGACCATAAAAAAGGACACCGAGACGGCTCGATCCCTGGGCATTTTGCAGTTCCGCAAACAGCCTTTTCGTGGTGCACGCGGCTGCAGCACCTCCTCTTCTTCTTTTCGCAGCGGATCCAACCAGTACCGTTCCTACAGCCAAGGAAATCAGAGGTATTCCTCCCAGTCACAGCAGTCCTATCAACAGCAGTCTTCAAAATCCTCCAGAGGAAAATCTTCCTACAGAGGCTCTGCTTCTAAGAAGCAATGACTTAACTTCCCCGCTCAATGTTGGAGGTCGAATCTCCCTCTTCTTTTCCAATTAGTCTTCAATCACCTCAGACCGTTGGGTGCTGGACATTGTATCGAAGGGTCATGCTTTGGAGTTTGTCAAATTCCCTCCAAACACTCCTCCATCTGGTCCACCTCCGGCACACCTCAAGGAGCTTTTCCAACAGATTCGACTCATGATTCAGAAAGGTGCCATCGAAGTGGTTCCAAAGTCTCAGAACAAGTACCTGAAGTGCCAATCCTTTGCATACTCACACTCGTGGAAATTCTCCGCATTCTTTTGAAGGACGAGTTCATGACCACCATCGATCTCCAGGACGCTCATTTCCACGTGCTGATACTTCCAAGACACCGCAAGTACTTACGCTTTCGGGTGGGGCGCAGAGACTTTCAATTCGAGGATCTGCCTTTCGGCCTTCGCTCCGCCCCTCGCGTCTTCACAAAAGTCCCGGCTCCGGTGGTGACATATCTACGTTTGAAGAGCGTTCAAATCTTTTCTAACCTGGACGACGGTCATCAAGTCGCAATCTCGTCACCAGGCGTCTCTGGACACTCAATTCTGTCTGACTATTCAACTCTCTTGGTCTATCCATCAACGCCGAGAAGTCCCAGGTTGATCCAGCTCCCTGCAGGACTTTTCTAGGCGCCACTCTGAATACTTCGCTGGCGAAGGCATTCGTGTCTCACGAGCCTCAGCTGCGGATTTTACGCCTAGTGGCTCTCATCCATTCAAAAGAGTCCGTTTCAGTTTGTGCATTGAAATCCTCTCTCTGGATGACATCCTCCTGCATCTCCCTGATCCCAAATTGCAGGCTCAAGAGTCGCCCAATTCAGGAGGTCACCAGTTCTTTCAACGATCTGGTTCTGGTGACCGGACGTATGAGTTCCGCTCTCTTATGGTGGGCCCAGCCGTCAAACATTGCTGCCGGTACTTCTTTCCTAACCGTCGCTCCGGAGCTCATCCTTACCACGGATGCCTCCCTGGAAGACTAGGGCACACATCTTCAGGAGCTATCCATAAAGGGCAAGTGGACCCTGTCTCAACATTCCTGGCACATCAACAGACTGGAACTCATGGCCATTTTCCTGGCGCTCAAGTCTTTTCATCTTCTGCTCCAGGGAGAATCTGTGCTCATTGAAGCAGACAAGCATAACAGCATCAGGTCACCGCTCCTTTCTCAGCTGGCACAGAGCATCTGGGACTGGGCGCTCCGTCGCCACATAACCCTGACAGCGGTTCACCTCCCAGGCATCTCCAACATCCTAGCGGACACCCTCAGCAGGTCTGCGTCCTCGACCCACGAGTGGGAGTTGCACCAGCCAACTCTGGACTTCATCTTTTGGTTGTGGGGTCGCCCGAACCTGGATCTATTTGCGAGCCCTGTGAACCGGAAATGCCTGTCTTATGCAAGTTGGCTTCCCCATCAAGGGTCATGCGGGAAAGCCCTTTTGATGGACTGGTGCAATCTATTCGCCTACGCTTTTCCGCCGATTCCGCTGGTTCCTTGAGTGTTGTGGAAAATGCTGAGACAGCCGTGCCACATTCTCCTGATCGCTCCCAGATGGCCTCGACAAGAGTGTTTCTCGGAACGGCTGATCCTCTCACAGTGCAAACCCATCCTCCTTCGTCCTCGAGCGGATCTCCTCACAATGGACAAAGGTCAGATCTGTCATCCAGACCCCTTCTCGCTCAAACTATTGGCCTCGAACCTGAGCACCTTGAATTTGCCACTTGAATATTTTGCCAGCATGTAGAGATGTTCTTGCCAATGCGAGAGCTCCGTCCACAGTAAAGACTTACAAGCTAAAGTAGAAAAGGTTCTTTCACTGGTGTGCATCTGCCAACATCCATCCCGTGCACTCCTCTCCTGCTCAACTTCTGCCGTTCTTTCTGCAGCTGGCTCAATCAAGACTTTCCCACTCCACTTTAAAGGTATTCCTAGCGGAAATCTCTTGTTTCCGGCAGGATGGATCTTCTTCTCTCTACTCTTCCAGGGTCATTCGACAGTTCTTCAAAGGACTATTCAGGATGTTCCCGCCCATTTGGCGTCCTCCTCCTACCTGGCATCTTAATGTTGTTTTGGTGCAATTGATGAAGGCACCTTTTGAGCCCATTCACAAAGCGGATTTGAAATTTTTGACCTGGAAGTGGCCCTTCTTGCCTTGACCTCACGTCGCATGAGTGATATCCATGCCTTTACCAATCAGCCTCCTTTTCTTCAATTCAAATCGGACTGTGTCGTACTTCACACCAACCCGGCATTCATGCCTAAGGTTCCGACTGATTTTCACCTTAATGAACCGGTGTTCTTAAAGCCTTTCTTCGCTAATCCTCAATCTCCAGTGCAGCGACGTTTGCATTCATTGGACGTTAAAAGATGCCTTCAATTCTACATCGACAGGACAGCACCTTTTCGTAAGTCTGATCAACTGTTCGTTGCGTACGGACACATGCGCAAGGGGCATTCTGTTACCAAGCCAACTATTGCACGTTGGATTTCCTCAGCAATTTCATTTTGTCATCAGAAGGCTGGCAAGCCTCTTCAATCTACAGTTCAGGCTCATTCCACCAGGGCGATGTCTTCCTCTACTGCCCTGTTTGCGGATGTGCCGATTCACCAAATAAGAGCAGCCACGTGGTCCAGCAGGCACACTTTCACGAAGCACTACTGCCTCGAGACGATCAACAAAACTGATACTGCAGTGGGCTAAGCGGTGCTTTGCAGTCTTTTAAATAAGGTGAGCCTCTTTCCTTCCCTCCGCCTGTATGAGTAATTTATCTGTCAGGCAGCATTATGTGATTTCATTGCATTGTAAGCTTATGCACTGCTCTTTAGCCTTGCGGCCAACTGTTACTGCTCACTATTCTATTCAAGCATGTGAATCTATGAAAGACACCCCGATTCTGGAGAAGAACAATTGTTACTTACCTGTAAACTGTGGTTCTCCAGTATTGGTGTCTTTCATAGATTCACATGAGACCCACCCACCTCCCCTCAGAGGCTCGCTTCTCCTCTTAGACTCTCGTGTCACTCTGGTGCTACGAAAATCTGAGGGCCTGAGCCTCTGAGGAGAAGGTTCTAGAGGGGTGCTTGCACCTGATTGGCTGTAATTTGGACTAACATAATGACTTGGATATGTTAGGAAAGTGCTTTTTTCTTCTAATGTATTCCTATGTATTACTGCTATCCTTGGTACTTGTAAGTATTTATGGTTTTAGAATGTATGTAATTATGTTTCTATATACATATAGTGTTGGGTTTTATTGCTAATTTATTTACTGTGGGGCTCCCACTTCGACGACTGGGAATATTCAAGCATGTGAATCTATGAAAGACACCAATACTGGAGAACCACCGTTTACAGGTAAGTAACAATTGTTCATTCCTTACCTTAGAATTACCCCCCGGCGTAAGACTGGATCCAGAAAGTTTTTGTCAGCAGTACCCCTGCGCGTCGGTAGGCGTCGTCATGCGGCTCTGCGTGTGTCGTTGGTGCCTTTGTTTCCGAGATGACGTCGCTGGAGCTACTTAGATGCGCTGACATCAGTACTGTACACTACTTTCCGCGCCAGGAACGCAGAGCCACGCAAGACACTGACCACTGGTGCCTTGAAACTAGGTCCCTGAAAGAGATGACCTTAACCCTAGAAATCAGTTTGTAGAACAGGGAGGATGGGTGGGGTGGTAAAGAATCTATCACTACTAATGTTTCGTACAGATATATCGTTACCAAAGGTAAGTAACTTGACCATATGAAAAACACGTAGTGATAGGTTCCTTACCGTACAATAGATACCAACCCTGGTGGTGGGTCTGCGAACCAAGATCACACCAGAAAGTTCTGAAGAACACAACGGCCAAAGAAGCCGTCTCTCCGGACTTGGCTGTCTAGGCAGTAGAGCTTGGTAAACGTGTGCAGCGAGGCCCATTTAGCTGCCTGACAGATGTCCCACCGGAGGCTCCTTGTTAGCAAAAGAATTACAAGCGTTTATGCACAGAACGACCCACCGAGAGATGGTCCACTTGTGCACGGCTCGACCTTTCTTGGCGCTCAAATAGCCCACAAAGAGCTGGTCATCCCCCCCGGAACTGTTGTGTGCGGTTCAGATAGAAGGAGCGCACACATTATAGGTCCAGACGGTGGAGCCTCTCTTCCTCTTTTGAAAGATGCAGAGGCGGAAAGAAAGTGGGCAAAGTGATGGTCTGACGGTGTGAAGGGCAGCAATGACCTTTGGCAGAAAAGAGACGAACCCTGAGAACAACTTTGTCCGGATGGACAGAGAGAAAAGGAGGTTGAGAAGAAAGAGGCTGGGGCTAACTCACTCTTCTGGCAGAGGAGATGGCCACTAGGAAAGCGGTCTTTACAGTAAGAAGACAAAGAGGACAGTTGTGAAGTGGCTCAAAGGGAGCGCACACCAGATATTACAGAACCAGGTTCAAGTCCCACTGAGGCATTATGAAAGGAACAGGAAGGCAAGAGTGAGTAATGCCTTTTAAGAATCTATTTACAACAAGGGACTTGAAAAGGGAAGGCTGATCTGGAAGCCGTAAAAAGGTTTAAATTGCAGAGAGATAGCCCTTGATAGTGCCCAGAGGAGAGCCCTGCTGGGCCAAAGAAAGGAGGAATAGAAGGACCTCTGAAAGATGGGCAAAAAGGGGATCCACAGGCTTTGCTGTGCACCATCCCACAAATTTATTCCACCTGCAGGCGTATACAGTCTTAGTGGAGGGACGCCTGGCTGCCAAGATTACATCACAAACTTGGGGAGGCAGGTCAAAAGAAGTCAAATGCCGCCGCTCAATCTCCATGCAAGGAGGTGGAGGCTGGACAGGTTCGAGTGGAGGACAGTCCCCTGTTGCAGCGATAGAAGATCCTCCCGAAGAGGTGGTCGGATCAGGGATCGATAGCCATGCTGAGTAATTCAGGATACCATACTCTTCTAGCCCAGTCCGCAGCCACAAGACTGACTTGGGCCTGGTCACGCTTGATCTTCAGCACTCTGGGTAAAAGTGGTATAGGCGGAAAGGCATAAAGTAGATCGCAACTCTACCAACGACGAAAAGCATAGCCTTGCAAGTGCCACCTTGGAAATTCCAACGAGCAGAACTGATGACATTGCTCGTTCTCTTCGGTGGCGAAAAGATCTAACCAAGGCTCTCCCCACGGCTGAAAGAGACCATGCGCCACGTTAGAGTTCAGACGCCATTCATGATCCATCATGCACCGGGGGCTGAGTTCATCCGCCCTGGCGTTCAGATAACCTGCCAGGTGTTGAACCACCAGGGAAATGCCCTGATGTACCAGCCATGTCCAGTGAGTCAGAGCCTCCTGGCAAAGTCCATGACCCCACCGTGTTTGTTGCAGTACCACATGGCGGTGGTGTTGTCCGTGAACACCTGCACTACTCTTCCCCGGACAGAGGGAAGGAATGCCTTCAGTGCAAGACGGATTGCTCGAAGTCCAGAAGGGTGATGTGGAACTCAGACTCCGCCGGAGACCAGAGGCCTCTGATCTCCGCCTCTCCCAAGTTGGTGCCCCATCCCAGAAGAGACTCGTCCGGCACAACTGTGTTTTCCGGTTGGGGAATGGAGAGGGATCTGCCATTGACCCAATTGCGATTTGTGATCCACCGCTGCAATTGTCATGCAGTGCCTTTCGAGATTTGGACCAGATCGGACAGGTTGCCCTGATGCTATGCCCACTGCATACTCAGGTCTCACTGCAGAGCTCGCAAATGCCATCTGGCATGATCCACTAGCAGGATGCAGGAGGCCATCAGGCCAAGTAGCCGGAGGACCATCCTGACCGAAACCCGGGATAGAGGCTGACGGATCAGAATCATAGCCTGAATATCCAGAACTCGCTGTTCGGGAGGATAAACCTGAAACTGTGCAGAGTCCATAACCGCTTCGATGAAGAGGAGCTTCTGAGAGGGAATCAGGTGCGACTTTGGCACGTTGATGGAGAACCCCAGCAAAGGCAGGAGGTCGGCCATAGTCTGGAGGTGGGAGACGACTGCTTGGTGCGAGCCTAGCTCCAACAACCAATCGCCGAGATAGGGGAAGACTGGAACCCCTGATCTGCGCAGATGAGTTGCGACCACCGCCATCACTTTCGTGAACACCCGAGGGGCACTGGTAAGGCCAAAGGGGATCATGGTAAACTGAAAGTGCTCGTGGCCTACTGTGAACCGCAGGTAACACCGGTGGGCCGGCAGGATGGGGATGTGGAAATATGCGACCTGCAAGTGCAACGCTAACATCCAGTCTCCAGGGTTGAGGGCAGACAAGACCTGAGCTAGCGTCAACATCAAACTTCTCCTTCCGGAAGAAGCAGTTGACGACCCTGAGGTCCAAGATAGGACGCATGCCCTTGTCCTTCTTGGGCACCAGAAAGTAGTAGGGATAACAACCATGACCTACTTTAGGCCCAGGAACCCGCTTGATGGCCCCCTTGGCCAAGAGAAGAAGTGCAAGATGGTCCCCCGACATGCAGTGGTACTTAGGTGGCATGGCTGTAGCGGTAGTCTCCAAGGGGAGGGAGTAGCCCCTTCTGACAATTTGCAGCACCCACCTGTCCGAGATGATGTTGCGCCAGCGGGGTAGAGGATGGCAAATTCTGCCGCCCATTGGTGTTTGATGGGCCTGAAAGTTCGGACTAGGAAGGCTTTGAAGTGGATGCTGCGGGGTGGAGGTAGACTGACCCACGCGTTGGCTCCCAGAACCGCCTCGGCGGTTCCCACATCCGCGCTGAGGATGTTGCTGCGCAGGCCTGTGGCTCTGAAATAAACATGTTGGGGCACCCCTTCTTTGGCCATGAAAGGAGCAAAAAGCAGAAGGCAGAGGAGGGCAAGCGGCTGACAGGCCCAAGGACTTGGCCGTAGCCCGCGGTCCTTAAAGTGCTCCAACGCACTATCTGCCTTGTTGCCAAAAAGGTGAATGCCATCAAAGGGCATGTCCATCAGAGTGTTCTGGAGATTCCCTGAGAAGCCAGTTGTCCGCAGCCAGGCGTGACGCCGAAGCACCCCCGTCATGGAAATCGCCCTGCCCAGCGAGTGGCAGTATCATGCCCACAACGAATGGTGAACTTAGCTGCATCTCTCCCAGCTCCAATAGCTTGGGAGAGGACTGTCCGTGCCACCTCTGGACAGTTGGGCAGTATCTGCACAACCGTGTCCCATACAGAGTGGGAATAACGGCCCATGAGGCATGGGGTGTTTACTGACCGCAGCGCTAAGCTGGCAGAGGAAAACAGCTTCTTGCCAAGCTGCTCCAGTTTCTTGGATTCCTATCCGAAAGTGCGGATGGGAATGCTCTCTGGGAAGCAGAAGCTTGGACAACCAAGCTCTCGGCAGTGGGATGTTGGGAGAGAAAGAGGTGGTTCCTCAGAGCCGGGAGATGGCGTCGGGTCACGTTCTTGTCAACAGGATCCCCTGGGTTGGCCTGGACCAAGTGCCCAAAAGAACGTCCGAAAGTGCGTTATTAAAAGGCAGCAAAGGCGCCGGAGAGGTCGCCACCGGCTGAAGCACTTCTGTCAGGAGGTTAGTCCTGATGGCCACTGTAGGGAGTTTGAGGTGAAGGGCCTCTGCCGCCCTCCACAACACCACTGCGTAACTGGCTCCCTCCTCCGTTGCCACGGTAGGAGGATACGCCATGCCAAGGTCAGGTGAGATGTCAAGACCACCGGCATCCCCCAAATCCTTTCCCCAGACCGGATCATAGTCACACTGTTGCGTGAGAGGGTCCTCAGACCCTTCCCAGTCAGCTCCTTACTCAGAAGTCTGTGAAACAGGCTGAAAATAAGGAGGACGGACATAGGGGTAAAAAAGCCTTGTCGGTATCTGCGTCAAGCGGTGCCGATCTGGCACCGTGTCCGGGTCATGGCTGAAACTGGGGCAGACACTGGCGGTGGTCCGGATGACATCGGAGGTGGTGCCGGAGGAGGGGTTGACACCTGTGGGGACGTTATGAGGTCAACCAGTGTTGCCCGGGATCCTAGCTCGGATCAAGGAGAGTCCTGCGGCGCCAGGCCCAAAGCAGACAGCGGCGGGGTTGAAGCCGCCGGCGATGAAAGGGCAGGACTCCCAATCGTGCCTGCGGGGCCCTTAGGCGCACCAGCAGGGCCAGATGGCCCAAAGAATCAGGCCATGGCATCAAGAAACTCTTGCACCTGAGCAGGCTTCGCCGACTGACCCGGAAAGGGTGGGTAGGCCGGCAGTAACATCGCAGGCTCCGCCAGGTCCGCGGGGGTGGCACCACCTGCACCCTCAGCCGCGTGACAGATAATGGGTGAGGGGAAGTCAAAGAGAAACCACGCTTCTTCGACTTCTTGGAATTCTTCTACTTACCTGACCCAGAGTGCGAAGACTTGGATCCAGAGGAACAATGGTGATGGCTTCGACCTCCCACGGGATTGGGACCTAAAGCGGCGCAGAGCAGACTGCCGGACTTTCAGCAACTTTCGTGACCGCTCCCGCAAAGTCTTCGGCGCCATGGCCAGGCAGTCGGGGCACGACTTGGAGTTGTGGTCGCGCCCCAGGCAGTAAAGACACACGTGGTGTGGGTCAGTCCCCACAGTTCTTAAAGCCAGGCATCCCTATGACACCAGGAGTCAATCGACTCAAATGAATTGAGACAAAAGGCCTTGAAAACTAAGTAAAAAAGTGACTGGGGGTACTTGCGTCAGCACGTCCAAGCAGCTGCAGCGACGTTATCTCAGCGACAACAACGCACTTGGAGCCGCACGACGACGCCTACCAACGCGCAGGGGTACTGCTGACGAAAACTTTACAGATCCAGTCGGACACCTGTGGGTAATTCTAAGTAAGGAATCTATCACTGTGTTTCTTTCAGATACGATCTGCAGCCACAAAAACCATATCTCACCATCTAAGTATATGCAAACCGGTCATATAATTAGAAACCACATTGACAACCACTTCCTAAAACATGTATTACTACTGTATAATTCATATACATACGCAGCACATTTTCTGATGCCAAAACTACTCCTGTTTAAATAATGTGGCTAAAATTCCCACAACTCCAAGAATGCCAATAATATAGATGTATCTATTCTGCACATAATGCCGGGACTGGTGGCTCAGTGGATGAATGCATCCACTCCAGGAACCTGTGTTTGACCTCCTGGTCACAGGTACAAATCTCGGCAGGTCCACTCAGTCTTTCATCCTTTCTGAGGTCGATAAAATGAGCACCATTGAGTTGGGTAACAATAAACATCTGTTATTCACCGCCAAGATGCCCCTTTGAAGGGGTGAATGTGCGCTTTACAAATACACATGTTATGTAATGCTTAGAGTAGACATGTACAATAAGGATTGCTCATGGTTAATTTTCAATAGTACTAACATTTTAAGCACATACCCACTGCCAGATACGGTTCATCGGATTAATTCTTTTTCACATCACCACGATACTCTTTTTTATCCAATATATATATATATATATATATATATATATATATATATATAGAGTCAGCGAAAGGAATGGTGCGAATACTGATTAAATACGCATGGAGTGACAGAGAAAAATGTCTTAAGGAAATAGCAGACATTGAAGAACAAATAGCAAAAGAAAAGGACTCCAAAGAAAAAGAAGAACTACGGGATGCCATAAACAAAAGGATTAAAGACTATGAATTAACCATTCGAAAAAGAAAGCAATCAAAATTCCTCAGAGACGAGCAAGACTACCTCACAGGGAGAATTTTAACATTCGCCAGAAAATTCGATGCCACGAGAAAGCGTATGGCACAGACGAATGTAACACCTGCAAACGAGGATACTGAGGAATCGGAAGTCTCAGAAGGAGAACAAACGGAGAACATCAAAGAAAAAACCGGGGCAACTGAGGATCCTTTTTTCGACGAGTTCGAGGTGATCAAGGAAACTAGTCTCCGCCCCCAACAGAGGAACCACCCACCAGCACCCCAACAAAATCAAAGAGGAGGACGCGGAGGGGCAAGAGGAGCAAGAGGTGGGGGCCAACAAGCAACAGCTTCCCCGAGAGTGACCAGGAGCGGATTGAACCGCAGAAAATAATAGACAAGCAAGACAATAACATCATCAACCTTTCTAAGAGAAAACTAACGGATGATGACATTTCCATCCTCAAGAAAGGTCTAAGTTTCTGCCCAGCTAGTGACTTTGATCCTGTGAAAGTACGAATTGATTTATTCAAATACATCAGGAAACTCAAGTTCAAGAAAATTTTCCTTCAAAATCTAAAAAATCATATTATTGAACCGAACCTTGAAGTTTCAACTGTAAATCAAAATGATGCTCAAACATGCGAAGAACTAGCAGACATACTCCTGACACCTACTCAAGAACTATTGCTCAATACTACAACAGCTGAGTCGTCGCCACAGAGTGACATCACGCAAAAACGTGACCCCAGCACTATGAAAAATAAGTCCAAAAAGTTGCCTATCACAAACTACGATGCAATCGATCTCTTTAATGAAGCAGTACTTGAAGATCTCGACAAAATCTCATCTGGAACAAAAAGCAAAATAAACCAAAAAACATCAAATATATCAAAAAGAGAATGGCAGGCAATCAGGTCGCTCAAAGAAGATACAACAATTGAAATCAAACCTTCTGATAAAGGAGGAAATATTGTGATCTTTGATCGTGACCATTACCTTGCAGAGGCACATAGACAATTGAAAGATAAAGAATGTTATACCCCAATACAGAGAACTGAGTATAACAAAAGTATTCTGACTTTCCATAGCATGTTAGACAATTGGCAGAAAGAAGGTATGTTAACCATGGACGAGTACCTCTTTCTAAAATGTGAAGCACCGATAGTACCTACATTTTACCACCTGCCAAAGGTGCACAAACATGCCAAAAGGCCTCCAGGACGCCCAATAGTGTCCTCCATCGGAAGCCTTCTTGAAAACACTTCCAGATTTGTTGATTCGTACTTGGCACCCTTCGTTAAAGACCTTCCATCCTATCAGAAGGACACGCAAGACTTCCTAAGTATTATGGACAATATAACATGGGACTCCGGAATGTTGTTAATTACATTAGATGTAGTAAACTTATACACCTGCATCAACCACGAGCAGGGTCTTTCTACCGTGAAATGGTTTTTAGATCAAAAACCCGAACATTTCCGTAGTCACAGTACCATGATTTTGTCTATGACCAGATTTTGTTTGTTTAATAACATTTTCTTATTTGATGGGACTATGTACAACCAAAAAAGGGGTACTTCCATGGGCTTGTGCTTCTCCCCCAGCTACGCGAATTTATTCGTGGGCTGGTGGGAGAGGCATGAGGCATGGAAGGATTGCAACCAGGAATGGACTGAAAAAATCCTCATGTGGATTAGGTACATAGACGACCTGTTTATAATTTGGCATGGTGATCGTCAGTCAGCAGAAGAATATATTGCAACCCTAAACATTAACACTCTCAACTTAAGATTCACAAGCACGATCAGTACCACCAGCATCAATTACCTAGACCTAGAAGTATTTGTGCATAATAATATCCTGCAAACCCGCCTGTACAGAAAACCTACTGCGGGAAATGCGGTCTTGCATGCCAAGTCATACCATCCGAAAAGTCTTGTAAAAAATGTACCATATGGCGAATTTTTACGCCTAAAGAGAAATTGTTCTCTGGAACAAGACTACAAACATGCAATAATTGAAGCACAGGGAAGATTTGAGAGTAGGGGATATAACAGTAACATCCTCAAACAAGCCAGTGTTAAAGCCTCTGGATAAACAGGAGGGATCTCCTTACTCCCAAACTAAAAACAGAGGCACCTGATGACGTTCGTATGATAACCAAATTTAACACCAAATCAGGTGAAATAGTAAATATTTTCCAAAAACACTGGCATATACTCACTGCTGATAAAGTCCTCAAAAAGAATCTGCCAAAGAGACCATTAATTACTCACAAAAGATGTCCATCTTTGGCAGACCATCTGGTCCACAGCCACTTTAGACCATCGGCCCAACCCATCAAAATATCGAAATCAGTTGGTTTTTTTCCCTGTCTTAAATGTAAGGCATGCAGATTTAGTGGCAAAGTATCGGAATACCCCAATCGCACAGGCGACAAAAAACCCAATATAAAAATAAAACAGTTGCTTAACTGCAACTCAGAGTATACTGTATACTGTCTCACCTGTACTTGCAAGCTGCGATACATCGGCAGCACCATAAAACCAGTAAAACTAAGAATTCTTGAACACATGCGGGCAATTACAAATAAAGATAAATCATATCCTGTTGCCCGCCACTTTGCCGAACACCATCAGAGCAAGTGGCAAGAACTTAGTTTCTACTGCATTGACCAGGCCCCCAAATTAGAACGGGGAGGGGACAGGGACAAGTCCCTACGTATCTTCGAGTCAAAGCACATCATCAGTCTAAAAACCATGACTCCGTGGGGTTTGAATAATAATGAAGAACTGTGGCTTCATTTATAATTACTGTACAGTCACAATTATATGGAAACAATAGGAAGAATAAGAATCACAACTGTAACAACATGCCCTATTTTTCCAATAATCTGTTGTGCCTTAAAAGCATAATTTGCACTGTTTACGAAATCGCCCATTCAGGGCTGAATAACTAACACCATGCATATTGAGAAAAAAATTGTTGTAAATATCTCAATTGCTGATCAAATTATCCTTACTGTGTTTAATGATTTGTTGAACATATATATTTGTATAATTACGTTACATGTTTTTAATGAGCACTATGCACTTTCACGTCAGTCACCAATCTTTAGCCCGTGATTCTAATGCAATTTGCACATTATAAGATGGCCGCCGAATTTTTATACAATTGATGTCCATTTTTCATGTTCATGAAATGTATAGCTGGCCAATGGCTTTAAATGGCGACATTAATCATGCACTAACGTTACACTGACGAAGCCTGCAAAGGCGAAACACGTCTGTAAGGGGTGAGGGGTGTTTGGTGTAAATAAATTTGCAAACTGGATACCAGCGTGCCAGCCGATCTTTTTCTGAAGCCTATACTGGGATACAGAAACGTGCAGCTATATATATATATATATACATATATATATATATATATATATTACCTACTCGCGGTCGCCAGTAGGTAGTTCTAGTTAGGATTATTTTCAATGCAAAATCTCAACATTCTATTGTGAATAACTTTGGCGCCGGTTGAGGAATCTGCCTGAAAATGTCCTCAAATTTGCCTCGCGGCGCTCCGGTCCTTCCCTGAAAGTTTGGGGGGGGGGGATTTGTCAAGCGCGGGCCGACATAAAAGGGGGGTCCCAAAACGTGTTTTCCCCATGTTAATTTCCATAGGGCGGTCGACCTCACTTTTAGTCCGAACGGCTGAATGGATTTCCACCAAACTTGGCAAAATTGTAGGGACTGGTAGCCCGATGTGCCTTTGCTATGTCTCAAGATATGTGCTCCAGTGAATTTTGAGTAATTTAGGTTTTGGGGCAATTGTGGTTGTCACTAGCAAGGAGGATGAGCTTTATGCTCTGTTCACCATACGAGATGGTCTTACCACAAAAAATACATGTAATTCTGAAGAAAACAAGTTACTTACCTGTAACTTTGGCTCCCCAGTATTGGTAACTTTCATAGATTCCCATGCTTTGTATCATTCCCCGTCGTTGGAATGGGAGCCTCGGTAAATAGAAAATACCATAGTAGTAAGCACAAAGTGAAAAAATAGGCCTAGGCCTCATCTCATTTTGTAGCTTATCCACCTCTTTTTGTAAAAGAGACCAAACTTCTGCAGTAGCCAATCAGAGTAGCCTCACCCCATAGAACCTTCCTGAGAGAAGCTCAGAGCCTCAGATTTTCGTATCTGTTGTAAACAGCTATCCCACAAAACAATCAGACTGAGCTTTCCCAGGGGAGGCGGGTGGGCGCATGGGAATCTATGAAAGTTTTATTAATTAACAACAAGATAGGGAGGATTCGAAAAAGGATCACTCCTATATCCCCGATCATAAATACAAAAAACAACTACGGAGTGACTTATTGGAGCCTTCGACATATAGAGTCAGACAACCCATTGGACAAGAAATTCTTCCACCTCCTAGTGATAAACCGATATTGGAACCAGACAAAAGGAAAAACGTGAAAACACATACACCAGAAACAAAAAATGAATTGTTAAGAAGAACCCTCACTCACCCTAGTGGTGACATGCTTCATCACGGGGTTCCCACTGGAGGAACCGAATGTCCCTCCAGTGTGCTTCGACGCCTGATTTACAGCGGAGCAGGTTGTTGTGAATTGGACTTGGTGTATGTGAATGAGTGCAAGTGAAGGTGAATTAAAAAATATTAGCTGTACCCAAAATCTATTTTATTCAGCGGTCAACCAATATTGTTAAAAACACTGTGTGGGATATTAGGGGTGGTAATATTATTGACCACTTATATCCCTTCAATGGTAGGTCGACATGTTTCAGCTGTCTCTTTCTATTTGTGCAGCTTTCTTCAGGACCAGTGACGTAAAAAATCCCTGGTGGTCCGTGCTCGCTAAGGCGCGTCCAACCAGTGGATATATGTGAAAAATAAGCATATAAAAGAATTACCGTGAAGTACGGTTGCCGCAACCTAGTATTTCCAGGTGCGCAAAAAAAAGCACAAATCTAGAGTGCTGTCATCTGTGGGCTTAGACGGGGGAGGCTATCTTCACGCTACTGCAATTCGCTCGTAACGGCTCGCTTCCATTAACCTATTGGGTCCACTGCCGCCGCCCGGAAAGTGAGGTTGTCTGACTCTATTTAAATGTCTAAGGCTCCAATAAGTCACTCCTTAGTTGTTTTTTCTATTTTTGAATCTAGGAAAGTTACCAATACTGGGGAACCAAAGTTACAGGTAAGTAACTTGTTTTCTTGCCCCGGTATTGGAACTTTCATAGATTCCCATGCTTTGTATCAGAGTAACCAGCAGTAAACAGAAAAGCATATTTTGCAATTTGTGAACCTGAAAATGTCACATTTCTGATCAGAAAACTAGATACACATTAGGATCATAAAACATGACAATAACACAGTAATACAAAATATGCAACCAGGAAGGCGGGATAGAAAGAAGGGAAAGCGGCTGACAGGCCCAAGGACTTGGCCGTAGCCCGTGGTCCTTAAAGTGCTCCAACGCACTATCTGCCTTGTTGCCAAAAAGGTGAATGCCATCAAAGGGCATGTCCATCAGAGTGTTCTGGAGATTCCCTGAGAAGCCAGTTGTCCTCAGCCAGGCGTGACGCCGAAGCACCCCCGTCATGGAAATCGCCCTGCCCAGCGAGTGGCAGTATCACGCCCACAACGAATGGTGAACTTAGCTGCATCTCTCCCAGCTCCAATAGCTTGGGAGAGGACTGTCCGTGCCACCTCTGGACAGTTGGGCAGTATCTGCACAACTGTGTCCCATACAGAGTGGGAATAACGGGCCATGAGGCATGGGGTGTGTAGGAGAGTAGGGTCTGCAATCCTATGATCACCCAGATTTTTTTGCTTTTGTTTCACTGGTTTACGACTTTCTCTGGCTGTGGGCCTGCCAATCAGACCCACAGCCTGGCTGTTCTCTTTCTAAATTACGATATGTACCCTAGGTGCATTTACCAATTGGTACTGGGCCACCTTATCAGACCCCGTAACGCAGGGCATAGGTGTACCCAGGGCCGCCAGGGGCTGCAGCATGTATTATGCCACCCCTGGCTGGCCTCCTAAAATTGACACAACTGGCTGCATGACAGCTGGGGCAAAGTCGTGTAATCACCCTTTGCTTTAGGTATAGTAGCTCTATATCTAACCATACAATGGACACCCGAGTTCCTATCAGTCACTCCTATGGCAGGCCTTGACAATCCTGAAGGCAGAGTGCGTGGGCTCGTGTGAACTTGGTTCTGGCCCGAGCCGAGCCCGGTTGCAGCTTGCGGAATCAAGACCCAATGGCTGTTCCATGATAACGCGTACCACATCGGTAACTTCGGTGTCGCGTTATCAAGGCATGTCGAGTAAGGTGTCATACGAATCGGGATGCTGCCCCCTCACCAATTCTGGCGACGAGGTTAGCATTCCGCCCTTCTAGAGGGACACGACATGTACGTAACTGTGAACCCCGGTTAAAGTTAACTAAAGCCTCAGCTCCACAAAATGGATGCTGCCACCACAGACACGAGTCTGACCTCCTGCTGCTGGGAGTCCTTCCAGCGAGGAGAGCTTGGACAAAGGGTTTCCGGTCGAGGGCGGTGTTCGCACCGTCCCAGACAGGGTTTGTGTATTCTGGGTAGGCAGGGCTTTTGCGAGAAGGTGACTGCGGAGTGGCACCCCGGTGCTCACTACGCATCTGCCGGTTAGAACCGGTTCCAGGGGCACCAGCCCTGGCCTGGGGAAAGTCCGGCAGGAGAGAGGGGTGTAACTACCCCCCTTCCTGGTCCCACCCTTAGGGCAGGACCTAGTCATGTACCCACCCCTTTCTTTAGAATAAAGGCCGGAGCGGGGACCCTTCCAAATTAGATCATCTTTGAATCAAGAACTACTTTCTACGAAAGGACATTCAAGACTCTTCTCAAGATTTCTCCCTTGTGACTAAGGAGTAGTCACCCTGCATCAGCGGGCACCACCTAAGAACTCTGCGGTTTGCTGTAAGTCCTTCATCAAGGAATCCGACGGCCCAGCTCGACGAGAACCGGCTTCCCTGGCACCTCTGACCTCTACCCACGTCATCAGCTCAGCTGTGATCTGTGGGTGCGACGAGACCTTGAGGGACCGGCCATCATCAGAACCTGCACGCTCTTAACCAGCACGACCATCGAAGCAATTCTCTGGTGAGTGCTCTGGGGTCCGAGAAGCCCCGACCCTGAGCCGCTCCAGCACCGAAGTGCAGCCTCCCAGCATCTCCACGATCTGCGTGGGGCCCTTCTGCTCGCTGCTCAGCACGTTGTCTGGTCACTAGCCGCTGGCTTGTGCCCTTCCTTGACGACGACCGACAAACAACTCTGCTGGTCTGGTTGCTCCAGATCGGCCCTTGCTCCCTTTTCCGAGAGGAGCATCCCGGACCCTCCTGGTCCATTCAAGACGCCATCTTAGGCCTACCACGTGGCCCTGAGATCTGCCAAGGCTTGTTGCCCCAATCCTGGGCCCAGTGACGCCGACAGCATCATCCTTCGTGGGACAGCTCGCACCTCCATCCTGGTCGCCGACAACGCCTCATGGTCCGTGAGACTGCAGAGCCTAGCGTCGCCCACTCACCTGGTCGAGGTGACGGCCAACCGGTGCCCTCCTGGTACCCTCTGACTACTGGCTAGTAGTACGAACTTGGTCCCCTCTGCTTTCAGGTGCCAACGATCTCTGATCCAGGCTTGGATCTCTACGAACTATTCATCACTGGTCGCCGGCCAGCAACTCCTTTTCTTCCGGCTCCTGGCTCGTCAGCGAAGACCCCCGACGCCTGTAAGACTTGTGCAGCCGCAGCCCTCGTGGCTAGGTAACTTCGGCATTTCGGTGCCTGCATAGCCTCCTTACTCTAGGGTCCTGAGTCCCTCGCTTCCGACTTGCCTTATCGGGTCCGCCCGAGATCACTAAACTTTCCGTGTCCTCGGACACTTGTTTTAATTGTGCACTTGAAGTATTTTCCTAAGAGATTTGGTTTGTGCTTAGTACCCTGTCCTCATAAAGAGTACAGGGCTGTTGTGAATCTTAATAAATATCCTGTTTATTTTCATAACACTTGTGTGGTGTCCTTTCACTTGGTGTTCAAGGGGTACATGTGTGGTAAACAGCTGGCTTAACACGCCCTCTCGAGTCTTTAGCCTTAGACTGCTCGTATCCACGCTACTAGGATAGCTGGTCTATAGGTTGACTTACAACCAATCATCATAAGGGTCGTTTGGAACGATACATAGCGGTCGCTAGAATAGCGAACGCTGCATATCGGGCCAACTTCTCACAGGGTGTTTACTGACCGCAGCGCTAAGCTGGCAGAGGAAAACAGCTTCTTGCCAAGCTGCTCCAGTTTCTTGGATTCCTATCCGAAAGTGCGGATGGGAATGCTCTCTGGGAAGCAGAAGCTTGGACAACCAAGCTCTCGGCAGTGGGATGTTGGGAGAGAAAGAGGTGGTTCCTCAGAGCCGGGAGATGGCGTCGGGTCACGTTCTTGTCAACAGGATCCCCTGGGTTGGCCTGGACCAAGTGCCCAAAAGAACGTCCGAAAGTGCGTTATTAAAAGGCAGCAAAGGCTCCGGAGAGGTCGCCACCGGCTGAAGCACTTCTGTCAGGAGGTTAGTCCTGATGGCCACTGTAGGGAGTTTGAGGTGAAGGGCCTCTGCCGCCCTCCACAACACCACTGCGTAACTGGCTCCCTCCTCCGTTGCCACGGTAGGAGGATACGCCATGCCAAGGTCAGGTGAGATGTCAAGACCACCGGCATCCCCCAAATCCTTTCCCCAGACCGGATCATAGTCACACTGTTGCGTGAGAGGGTCCTCAGACCCTTCCCAGTCAGCTCCTTACTCAGAAGTCTGTGAAACAGGCTGAAAATAAGGAGGACGGACATAGGGGTAAAAAAGCCTTGTCGGTATCTGCGTCAAGCGGTGCCGATCTGGCACCGTGTCCGGGTCATGGCTGAAACTGGGGCAGACACTGGTGGTGGTCCGGATGACATCGGAGGTGGTGCCGGAGGAGGGGTTGACACCTGTGGGGACGTTATGAGGTCAACCAGTGTTGCCCGGGATCCTAGCTCGGATCAAGGAGAGTCCTGCGGCGCCAGGCCCAAAGCAGACAGCGGCAGGGTTGAAGCCGCCGGCGATGGAAGGGCAGGACTCCCAATCGTGCCTGCGGGGCCCTTAGGCGCACCAGCAGGGCCAGATGGCCCAAAGAATCAGGCCATGGCATCAAGAAACTCTTGCACCTGAGCAGGCTTCGCCGACTGACCCGGAAAGGGTGGGTAGGCCGGCAGTAACATCGCAGGCTCCGCCAGGTCCGCGGGGGTGGCACCACCTGCACCCTCAGCCGCGTGACAGATAATGGGTGAGGGGAAGTCAAAGAGAAACCACGCTTCTTCGACTTCTTGGAATTCTTCTACTTACCTGACCCAGAGTGCGAAGACTTGGATCCAGAGCAACAATGGTGATGGCTTCGACCTCCCACGGGATTGGGACCTAAAGCGGCGCAGTGCAGACTGCCGGACTTTCAGCAACTTTCGTGACCGCTCCCGCAAAGTCTTCGGCGCCATGGCCAGGCAGTCGGGGCACGACTTGGAGTTGTGGTCGCGCCCCAGGCAGTAAAGACACACGTGGTGTGGGTCAGTCCCCACAGTTCTTAAAGCCAGGCATCCCTATGACACCAGGAGTCAATCGACTCAAATGAATTGAGACAAAAGGCCTTGAAAACTAAGTAAAAAAGTGACTGGGGGTACTTGCGTCAGCACGTCCAAGCAGCTGCAGCGACGTTATCTCAGCGACAACAACGCACTTGGAGCCGCACGACGACGCCTACCAACGCGCAGGGGTACTGCTGACGAAAACTTTACAGATCCAGTCGGACACCTGTGGGTAATTCTAAGGAAGGAATCTATCACTGTGTTTCTTTCAGATACGATCTGCAGCCACAAAAACCATATCTCACCATCTAAGTATATGCAAACCGGTCATATAATTAGAAACCACATTGACAACCACTTCCTAAAACATGTATTACTACTGTATAATTCATATACATACGCAGCACATTTTCTGATGCCAAAACTACTCCTGTTTAAATAATGTGGCTAAAATTCCCACAACTCCAAGAATGCCAATAATATAGATGTATCTATTCTGCACATAATGCCGGGACTGGTGGCTCAGTGGATGAATGCATCCACTCCAGGAACCTGTGTTTGACCTCCAGGTCACAGGTACAAATCTCGGCAGGTCCACTCAGTCTTTCATCCTTTCTGAGGTCGATAAAATGAGCACCATTGAGTTGGGTAACAATAAACATCTGTTATTCACCGCCAAGATGCCCCTTTGAAGGGGTGAATGTGCGCTTTACAAATACACATGTTATGTAATGCTTAGAGTAGACATGTACAATAAGGATTGCTCATGGTTAATTTTCAATAGTACTAACATTTTAAGCACATACCCACTGCCAGATACGGTTCATCGGATTAATTCTTTTTCACATCACCACAATACTCTTTTTAATCCAATATAAATATATATATATATATATATATATATATATATATATATATATATATATGTGTGAGAAGTTGGCCTGATAGGTAGTGTTTCCAATTCTGGAACCACTGGTTATCAGTCCAAACAAACCCCAAAGATGTCAGGTTGTAAGTCAACCTTGTAGACAAGCTATCCTAGTGGTAGCATGGACTAAGCAGCCTTAAAGGCTTAACTTAAGAGGTCGGGTTAAGCGAGCTGTTTTACCACATACAATCCTGTAATCAAATGAAAGGACACCACACAAGTATATATTATAAAAATATATGTATTTATTTCTAAATTACTCCCCAGTACTCTTTATGAGGAAAGGGGCACAAGCGTTAAATCAAAAGCACTGTTACACATATAAAGTTGCACGTTTATGGATGAGGGCGGGTGGCCACTCGGACCATATATTAAAAAAGTGGTATAAGTAACACTTTACGAACAATGGTTAGGCCTAGGGCCTAGAGATTCGCTGGGAGCAGTCAGGACAAGCAATGAAGAAGTCGGGAGTAGCCCACAGGAGACGGGTGCAGCACGGAAAGTGCGGCGCGCACCAATGCACTGTCAATGGTGCGTAAAAGTCAATTAAAGTGAATTAAAAGATACTTCCGCTGAACCTAGGAACACAAAACTTTAGACACAGACCCTAGAGGTGTGTACCAGTGTAAAGACACCGGCGTTGCAAAGTTACCTCACCCACAGGCCGTGGGTGCACAGGGTCGAAGTGGCGTCGGGTTCTGTCACGCAGGTTCTTGGTGCTTGGAGCTGTTGCAGCTGCAGGCGCTGTGAAGCAGAAGTGTCCGGTGCGATCCAAGGGTGGATCGAAGTAGAAAAGTACCTGAAAGCAGAGGGGACAGAGTCTGGGTCACTCAGCAGTGACCAGGGTGGAACCAGGACGGAACCAGGCAATGTCGGGCGCAATCAGGCGGTTGTCGATAGGCTTCTCTCCGCTGTCACGTGGGCTCTGGGGCATCTGCGACGTCCAGGAGCAGGTCACGATCTGTCCCACGTAGGCTCTCGCCGTCAGCACCGTCGGCTTCAAGATTGCAGCAAACAGCACTTGGCAAAAGCAATCCACGCGGAACCGGGAGATTGCTTATCACTCGAACCAGGAGGGTCAGAGTGGGTGCTCCTTTTCAGAGGAGCTGGTGCAGATCTGGAGCAACCAGAAAAGCAAGTCGGATTTCAAAGTTCGTCGGCACAGGGGCCACAAGCCAGCTGGCAAGTGACCGGGCCAACGCGTCGAGCGCACACAAGCAGAAGGGCCCCACGCAGCACTCAGCGAGTGTGGAGGGGTGAGCTTTGGTGCAAGTGGAGCTCGGGGCTGGGGCTTCTCAAACCCCGGTGTACAGCTTCGAGGGTCACTCGTGGGCCGCACGGTCAGCGTCTCGTGGCCTTTTCAAGATGGCGTGCCCCACGCTTCCGGTCGCCTCCACGGGTCTCAGCTCTGCAGGGACTGTGGATCGGGCAGGTAGAAGGCAGGCAAGCTTGATCTCGTCGATCTGTCGCTCGAGTTCCGGCGGGAACTGCAACAAAGCAAGGGTCGAGGGCTGGATGGTGCCTGTTTGCACAGGGTGGTCACTCCTTGACCACAAGGGAGATTCTTCAGTCTTCTCACGTCGTGTAGAAAGTCGAAGGGTCCAGATTTCGTTTCTTATGTTTCTTCAGGATGATCTGAGGTCCGTTGGGACTGCTCCCCCTCTTATTCGAATCTCGGGGGTTGGACATCCTGCTAGGTCCCCTCCTATGGGTGGGACCCAGGAAGGGGGTGGTTACACCCCTCTCCTTTGATCCTGGCCGCGCTGGGACAGGGGCTGGGAGGCCCCAGAACCGGTTTGGCCGGATCCTGCAAGGGGCAGCCTTGTGCTCCCCAGGCAGTGTCTGGTTTCATTGAAACCTCCCTACTCCAATCCACTATCTCCTGTCTGGGGTGGTTTGACACCGCCCTGTGACAGGAAACTCTTTGTCCAGGCCTCCTCTGCCGGGTTTCGGTCAGCAGCAGGAGGTCAGACCCGTGTCTGTGGCAGGGGCATCCATTTTGTGGATCTGAGGCTCATTTTAAATCAACCGCGTTTCAGTAAAGTAACATGTCTTCTCCCTCTAGAAGGGTGGAATGCTACCCCCGTCGCCAGAACTGGCGAGGGGGTAGTATTCCAATTCGTATGACACCTTACACGACATGTTTTGATAAAGCCAAACCAAAGTTGCTATATAACCGCGAGGATTATAATGCGCTTAAGAGTATATGGTATGGCATTATCCCGGATCAGCTTAGGGAGTTGTTCCCGACAGCTGCAGACAGGCTCAGCTCATGCCAGAGCACCATCTCACATAAAACCACGCACTCTGCCTCCAGGATTGATGAGGCCTTCCATAGGAGTGGCTTACAGGCTATATATGTGTCCAGATATAGGTTTAGATATAGGTATACTATATCTAAGCAAGGGGTGATTACACCCACTTGCCCCAGCTGAGTGATCAGCCAGTTGTGTCAATTTAGATAGCCAGCCAGGGGTGGCAAAAGATATGCTGCAGCCCCTGGTAGGCCTTGGATGCACCTATGCCCTGGGCACCTATAGTGCTCTGTACAGGGGCTGATAAGGTGACCCAAGCCAATCTAGTTATGCACCTAGGGTACATGGAATCCATTTTACAGAGAGAGCAGATAGCCTGGGGCCCTGATTAGCAGGGAACCAGGCCAACTAAGTCGAAAACCAGCTAAACACAGGGCAAAAATCTGGGGTAACCATAGTCAGGTAGCCACCTTCCTACATAACCCCCCCCCAAACGAAAGGAGATAAGGCTATCCTTGGCCAGGTAAGCCTTTATTGCCTGAGTGGCCATATAAGGAAGCACCTGCACTAGCATGGGTACCCCCTGTCTCATGGTCCACTAAGCAGTCCCTCACCCTAGGGGTATTAGAGGGTCTCCACCATAGGGAATCACTACCTTGGGTGTGTTTATGCAAAGTTAAAGGCTGGTTTGGATATGGAGTATTGAAGTGAGGCTCCACTATTTTTGGGCTCAACTCCCTCCAATTATCTTCCACCATGTGTGCCTTTCTTTCTTCAACTGAGTTGCACTGAGCTCTCAGGGTCAACCTCTGGCTACCTAAAGCTGGAGGCTGGGTCCCTCTGTTTGGCTTGCTGGAGGGACAGTTCAGGTTTGGGCCCTTTGGGTCCCAGGTTTGGCTGTGCCCAACAGAATCCATCTGTGGGAGGTCCCTAACTGTTTTTAAGGGGGCTCCCTCAGGAGTTTTTAAAGTTTTCACCTTACTAGGCCTACTAGTTTTGGTGCCCCTAATCTGTTGATGGGGGTGCTTTATTTGACAGGGGGCCCTCTGGGTCTCACTGTCCTTCTTGTCCTCTGCAGCCCTGGGCTGACTAAGGCAAGGTAGAGAGGGGCAGGTTACCTGCTCCAGACTGGATCCCACCTGAGAAGGGTCCACTGCCATCAGGGGCTCTGTCAGGCCAGGCCTAACAACCTCTGGGGCAGTTCCTTCATCAGGGGTAAGATCAGTTCCCTGAGGAGGCTGATCCTGTCCTAATGTCTGGTGAGGGGAAGATTTATCTTCCTCCTCCATGCTCTCAGTTTGGGTGGAGTGATCCATCATTTCAGGCTTCACAACAACCGTATCTGTTTGAGTTTGGGCTGTGGCCATCACAGCCCCACCAACCTTTTCAGGAGGAGACTCAGTTTGGGTTTCTGCTGTTATCATAACAGCTTTGCTATTCTGGTTTGGAAGAGCTTCTGGTAAAGATGGGGCAGAGAGTTGCTCAGCCCTACCAATCTTTTCAGGAGGGACATCTTGAATTGGGGCTATAGCCAGTACAGCCCCACTAACCTTTCCATTGGAATTTACCATTCTAGAATGGATTTCCTGTTCAACCTCAGCCCAGGCTGAGATTTCCAAATCATTACCCAGTAGACAGTCTACAGGCAAGTTTGGTGACACTGCCACTCTCTTTGGGCCAATGACACCTCCCCAGCTGAGACTTACTACTGCCATGGGATGATTTGTTTGGATGCCATCAATGTTTGTTACCTGGTATGTGGCACCTGGTAAAAGTTGCTTAGAGGGGACTATACAGTCAGCCACCATGGTGATGCTAGCCCCTGTGTCTCTAAAAGCTTCAACTTTCAAACCATTGATGATGGGTTCCTGTCTATATTTGCTCAAGGTATTTGGGCAAACAGAGAAGTTGGCAAACCCCATGCCAGTCTCATAGACAAGATCATTTGGGGATGGAGACCTGGATAGGCCAGGGTCCCCTTGGGCTCCAAAAGTAAACCCACCCAGATTCCTGGGTGTGCTCCCACTTCCTGGGGGATTACTGCTGACAGTAACAGGAGGTGTTGGAGCTGGCTTTGGAGGTATGTTTTCTTTATTGCCATTCTTGGGACAACAGCTGTCTGTTTTGTAATGCCCAACCTGTTTACAGGCATGGCAATAAGGCTTTTTCTCTGTTGAAGAAGTGTCTTGGGACCCACCCCCCTTCTTGGAGTTTTGGGGCCCTGGGGAAGTGTTTTCTTTACTTTTATCCCCACCCTTATCTTGAGGCTTGGTAGACTCCTTCTTCTGGTTATTGTCCTGATTCTTAGGCCTAATCCTGGTTCTGACCCACTTATCTGCCCTCTTTCCCAATTCTTGGGGAGAGGTCAAATCTGAGTCCACCAGGTGCTGGTGTAAGAGCTGGTTCTGACAATTACTAAGGATCTGCTCCCTCATAATCAAATTATACAATCCTGTGAAATCATGTACTTTGCTGCCATTCAGCCAACCCTCCAGAGCCTTAGTTGCACAATCAACAAAATCAGTCCAGTCCTGAGTCTGTGTCTTCTGGGTATCTCTGAACTTTAACCTGTACTGTTCAGTGGTTAAGCCAAACCCATCTATCAGAACACTCTTCAGGACTTTGTAATTGCTGGCATCCTCATGTCTGACAGTGAGGAGCCTATCTCTCCCTTTCTCTGAAAAGGAGTACCATAAGATTGCTGCCCACTGTTCCTCAGGAACCTGCTGTACCATGCAGGCTCTCTCCAGAGCAGTCATCCATTTGTGGATGTCATCCCCTTCCTGATAGGGGGGCACAATCTTTGTCAGGTTTCTACTATCATAGGACCTGGGTTTCTCTTTAGGAATTTTGCTGCCACCAGTGGCATCTAAGCCACACAATTTTCTTTCTCTTGCTAAAGCAAGTTTAGCTTGAGCCAAGGCTACCTCTTCCCTTTCTATTTGGAGTTGGACAGCCCTCATCCTGGCCCTATGCTCTTTTCTCTGGGAGGAAGTCATTCCTCTTTGAGATTCTCTTGAGGCACTAGAAAGGTGAGAGTCCCTTGACAGAGATCTCTCCCTTCTATTACCTGGGAGAATTTGGTTATGAGATCTGGAGTGGTGCTGGCCCCCTCCATTCCCATGTAGGTCCAAGTTGGCCGGGTTAAGCCTGGCAACCTGTACCTGGTTTCCCCCCTGATCCTGATCTTCAGGCTCATCTACATCAGAGCCTTCTTCTTCTTCTTCCTCCTCTACTACATCATCTTGAAGATCCTCATTCTCAGGGGAGTTTATCCCTTCCTCTGTTTCTAAGGGAGTCTGACTCACCTTATCTAGGTCATCCTTTTCTAGGAGAGCTACTAGGGAAGGAATGGTAGGGCCTCTGCCCTTTTTTAGCCCCCTGGCTGTGCACAAGGCACTCAGGTCTTTGTGGCTAAGGTTGTCATATCTGGATGTTGTCCCTATAGGATCAACTATTACAGGAGCAGAGCCTGAAGCTCTACCTGTATCAGACATGACTGCTAGTGAGGTGTAAGTGGTGCACTTACCTACACTAAGTGGTTTCCTACTGTACCTTGCTAGTGAGTTGTAGTCAGGGTGTGCTAATCCCTTTAATCTACAACTACTAAGTTCAGTAGAACTTAATATGCTAAGCTTTTGATTTATATGTACCTAGAGGTACTTGATGTGATCTTTCAATTTGATAAAGATTGCAATGGTAAAACAAACAGCAAGCTCAAATCCGCACCGCTGCACACCAATGTGAGAAGTTGGCCTGATAGGTAGTGTTTCCAATTCTGGAACCACTGGTTATCAGTCCAAACAAACCCCAAAGATGTCAGGTTGTAAGTCAACCTTGTAGACAAGCTATCCTAGTGGTAGCATGGACTAAGCAGCCTTAAAGGCTTAACTTAAGAGGTCGGGTTAAGCGAGCTGTTTTACCACATACAATCCTGTAATCAAATGAAAGGACACCACACAAGTATATATTATAAAAATATATGTATTTATTTCTAAATTACTCCCCAGTACTCTTTATGAGGAAAGGGGCACAAGCGTTAAATCAAAAGCACTGTTACACATATAAAGTTGCACGTTTATGGATGAGGGCGGGTGGCCACTCGGACCATATATTAAAAAAGTGGTATAAGTAACACTTTACGAACAATGGTTAGGCCTAGGGCCTAGAGATTCGCTGGGAGCAGTCAGGACAAGCAATGAAGAAGTCGGGAGTAGCCCACAGGAGACGGGTGCAGCACGGAAAATGCGGCGCGCACCAATGCACTGTCAATGGTGCGTAAAAGTCAATTAAAGTGAATTAAAAGATACTTCCGCTGAACCTAGGAACACAAAACTTTAGACACAGACCCTAGAGGTGTGTACCAGTGTAAAGACACCGGCGTTGCAAAGTTACCTCACCCACAGGCCGTGGGTGCACAGGGTCGAAGTGGCGTCGGGTTCTGTCACGCAGGTTCTTGGTGCTTGGAGCTGTTGCAGCTGTAGGCGCTGTGAAGCAGAAGTGTCCGGTGCGATCCAAGGGTGGATCGAAGTAGAAAAGTACCTGAAAGCAGAGGGGACAGAGTCTGGGTCACTCAGCAGTGACCAGGGTGGAACCAGGACGGAACCAGGCAATGTCGGGCGCAATCAGGCGGTTGTCGATAGGCTTCTCTCCGCTGTCACGTGGGCTCTGGGGCATCTGCGACGTCCAGGAGCAGGTCACGATCTGTCCCACGTAGGCTCTCGCCGTCAGCACCGTCGGCTTCAAGATTGCAGCAAACAGCACTTGGCAAAAGCAATCCACGCGGAACCGGGAGATTGCTTATCACTCGAACCAGGAGGGTCAGAGTGGGTGCTCCTTTTCAGAGGAGCTGGTGCAGATCTGGAGCAACCAGAAAAGCAAGTCGGATTTCAAAGTTCGTCGGCACAGGGGCCACAAGCCAGCTGGCAAGTGACCGGGCCAACGCGTCGAGCGCACACAAGCAGAAGGGCCCCACGCAGCACTCAGCGAGTGTGGAGGGGTGAGCTTTGGTGCAAGTGGAGCTCGGGGCTGGGGCTTCTCAAACCCCGGTGTACAGCTTCGAGGGTCACTCGTGGGCCGCACGGTCAGCGTCTCGTGGCCTTTTCAAGATGGCGTGCCCCACGCTTCCGGTCGCCTCCACGGGTCTCAGCTCTGCAGGGACTGTGGATCGGGCAGGTAGAAGGCAGGCAAGCTTGATCTCGTCGATCTCTGTCGCTCGAGTTCCGGCGGGAACTGCAACAAAGCAAGGGTCGAGGGCTGGATGGTGCCTGTTTGCACAGGGTGGTCACTCCTTGACCACAAGGGAGATTCTTCAGTCTTCTCACGTCGTGTAGAAAGTCGAAGGGTCCAGATTTCGTTTCTTATGTTTCTTCAGGATGATCTGAGGTCCGTTGGGACTGCTCCCCCTCTTATTCGAATCTCGGGGGTTGGACATCCTGCTAGGTCCCCTCCTATGGGTGGGACCCAGGAAGGGGGTGGTTACACCCCTCTCCTTTGATCCTGGCCGCGCTGGGACAGGGGCTGGGAGGCCCCAGAACCGGTTTGGCCGGATCCTGCAAGGGGCAGCCTTGTGCTCCCCAGGCAGTGTCTGGTTTCATTGAAACCTCCCTACTCCAATCCACTATCTCCTGTCTGGGGTGGTTTGACACCGCCCTGTGACAGGAAACTCTTTGTCCAGGCCTCCTCTGCCGGGTTTCGGTCAGCAGCAGGAGGTCAGACCCGTGTCTGTGGCAGGGGCATCCATTTTGTGGATCTGAGGCTCATTTTAAATCAACCGCGTTTCAGTAAAGTAACATGTCTTCTCCCTCTAGAAGGGTGGAATGCTACCCCCGTCGCCAGAACTGGCGAGGGGGTAGTATTCCAATTCGTATGACACCTTACACGACATGTTTTGATAAAGCCAAACCAAAGTTGCTATATAACCGCGAGGATTATAATGCGCTTAAGAGTATATGGTATGGCATTATCCCGGATCAGCTTAGGGAGTTGTTCCCGACAGCTGCAGACAGGCTCAGCTCATGCCAGAGCACCATCTCACATAAAACCACGCACTCTGCCTCCAGGATTGATGAGGCCTTCCATAGGAGTGGCTTACAGGCTATATATGTGTCCAGATATAGGTTTAGATATAGGTATACTATATCTAAGCAAGGGGTGATTACACCCACTTGCCCCAGCTGAGTGATCAGCCAGTTGTGTCAATTTAGATAGCCAGCCAGGGGTGGCAAAAGATATGCTGCAGCCCCTGGTAGGCCTTGGATGCACCTATGCCCTGGGCACCTGTAGTGCTCTGTACAGGGGCTGATAAGGTGACCCAAGCCAATCTAGTTATGCACCTAGGGTACATGGAATCCATTTTACAGAGAGAGCAGATAGCCTGGGGCCCTGATTAGCAGGGAACCAGGCCAACTAAGTCGAAAACCAGCTAAACACAGGGCAAAAATCTGGGGTAACCATAGTCAGGTAGCCACCTTCCTACAATATATATATATATATATATATATATATATAGTCAGCGAAAGGAATGGTGCGAATACTGATTAAATACGCATGGAGTGACAGAGAAAAATGTCTTAAGGAAATAGCAGACATTGAAGAACAAATAGCAAAAGAAAAGGACTCCAAAGAAAAAGAAGAACTACGGGATGCCATAAACAAAAGGATTAAAGACTATGAATTAACCATTCGAAAAAGAAAGCAATCAAAATTCCTCAGAGACGAGCAAGACTACCTCACAGGGAGAATTTTAACATTCGCCAGAAAATTCGATGCCACGAGAAAGCGTATGGCACAGACGAATGTAACACCTGCAAACGAGGATACTGAGGAATCGGAAGTCTCAGAAGGAGAACAAACGGAGAACATCAAAGAAAAAACCGGGGCAACTGAGGATCCTTTTTTCGACGAGTTCGAGGTGATCAAGGAAACTAGTCTCCGCCCCCAACAGAGGAACCACCCACCGGCACCCCAACAAAATCAAAGAGGAGGACGCGGAGGGGCAAGAGGAGCAAGAGGTGGGGGCCAACAAGCAACAGCTTCCCCGAGAGTGACCAGGAGCGGATTGAACCGCAGAAGATAATAGACAAGCAAGACAATAACATCATCAACCTTTCTAAGAGAAAACTAACGGATGATGACATTTCCATCCTCAAGAAAGGTCTAAGTTTCTGCCCAGCTAGTGACTTTGATCCTGTGAAAGTACGAATTGATTTATTCAAATACATCAGGAAACTCAAGTTCAAGAAAATTTTCCTTCAAAATCTAAAAAATCATATTATTGAACCGAACCTTGAAGTTTCAACTGTAAATCAAAATGATGCTCAAACATGCGAAGAACTAGCAGACATACTCCTGACACCTACTCAAGAACTATTGCTCAATACTACAACAGCTGAGTCGTCGCCACAGAGTGACATCACGCAAAAACGTGACCCCAGCACTATGAAAAATAAGTCCAAAAAGTTGCCTATCACAAACTACGATGCAATCGATCTCTTTAATGAAGCAGTACTTGAAGATCTCGACAAAATCTCATCTGGAACAAAAAGCAAAATAAACCAAAAAACATCAAATATATCAAAAAGAGAATGGCAGGCAATCAGGTCGCTCAAAGAAGATACAACAATTGAAATCAAACCTTCTGATAAAGGAGGAAATATTGTGATCTTTGATCGTGACCATTACCTTGCAGAGGCACATAGACAATTGAAAGATAAAGAATGTTATACCGCAATACAGAGAACTGAGTATAACAAAAGTATTCTGACTTTCCATAGCATGTTAGACAATTGGCAGAAAGAAGGTATGTTAACCATGGACGAGTACCTCTTTCTAAAATGTGAAGCACCGATAGTACCTACATTTTACCACCTGCCAAAGGTGCACAAACATGCCAAAAGGCCTCCAGGACGCCCAATAGTGTCCTCCATCGGAAGCCTTCTTGAAAACACTTCCAGATTTGTTGATTCGTACTTGGCACCCTTCGTTAAAGACCTTCCATCCTATCAGAAGGACACGCAAGACTTCCTAAGTATTATGGACAATATAACATGGGACTCCGGAATGTTGTTAATTACATTAGATGTAGTAAACTTATACACCTGCATCAACCACGAGCAGGGTCTTTCTACCGTGAAATGGTTTTTAGATCAAAAACCCGAACATTTCCGTAGTCACACTACCATGATTTTGTCTATGACCAGATTTTGTTTGTTTAATAACATTTTCTTATTTGATGGGACTATGTACAACCAAAAAAGGGGTACTTCCATGGGCTCGTGCTTCTCCCCCAGCTACGCGAATTTATTCGTGGGCTGGTGGGAGAGGCATGAGGCATGGAAGGATTCCAACCAGGAATGGACTGAAAAAATCCTCATGTGGACTAAGTACATAGACGACCTGTTTATAATTTGGCATGGTGATCGTCAGTCAGCAGAAGAATATATTGCAACCCTAAACATTAACACTCTCAACTTAAGATTCACAAGCACGATCAGTACCACCAGCATCAATTACCTAGACCTAAAAGTATTTGTGCATAATAATATCCTGCAAACCCGCCTGTACAGAAAACCTACTGCGGGAAATGCGGTCTTGCATGCCAAGTCATACCATCCGAAAAGTCTTGTAAAAAATGTACCATATGGCGAATTTTTACGCCTAAAGAGAAATTGTTCTCTGGAACAAGACTACAAACATGCAATAATTGAAGCACAGGGAAGATTTGAGAGTAGGGGATATAACAGTAACATCCTCAAACAAGCCAGTGTTAAAGCCTCTGGATAAACAGGAGGGATCTCCTTACTCCCAAACTAAAAACAGAGGCACCTGATGACGTTCGTATGATAACCAAATTTAACACCAAATCAGGTGAAATAGTAAATATTTTCCCAAAACACTGGCATATACTCACTGCTGATAAAGTCCTCAAAAAGAATCTGCCAAAGAGACCATTAATTACTCACAAAAGATGTCCATCTTTGGCAGACCATCTGGTCCACAGCCACTTTAGACCATCGGCCCAACCCATCAAAATATCGAAATCAGTTGGTTTTTTTCCCTGTCTTAAATGTAAGGCATGCAGATTTAGTGGCAAAGTATCGGAATACCCCAATCGCACAGGCGACAAAAAACCCAATATAAAAATAAAACAGTTGCTTAACTGCAACTCAGAGTATACTGTATACTGTCTCACCTGTCCTTGCAAGCTGCGATACATCGGCAGCACCATAAAACCAGTAAAACTAAGAATTCTTGAACACATGCGGGCAATTACAAATAAAGATAAATCATATCCTGTTGCCCGCCACTTTGCCGAACACCATCAGAGCAAGTGGCAAGAACTTAGTTTCTACTGCATTGACCAGGCCCCCAAATTAGAACGGGGAGGGGACAGGGACAAGTCCCTACGTATCTTGGAGTCAAAGCACATCATCAGTCTAAAAACCATGACTCCGTGGGGTTTGAATAATAATGAAGAACTGTGGCTTCATTTATAATTACTGTACAGTCACAATTATATGGAAACAATAGGAAGAATAAGAATCACAACTGTAACAACATGCCCTATTTTTCCAATAATCTGTTGTGCCTTAAAAGCATAATTTGCACTGTTTACGAAATCGCCCATTCAGGGCTGAATAACTAACACCATGCATATTGAGAAAAAAATTGTTGTAAATATCTCAATTGCTGATCAAATTATCCTTACTGTGTTTAATGATTTGTTGAACATATATATTTGTATAATTACGTTACATGTTTTTAATGAGCACTATGCACTTTCACGTCAGTCACCAATCTTTAGCCCGTGATTCTAATGCAATTTGCACATTATAAGATGGCCGCCGAATTTTTATACAATTGATGTCCATTTTTCATGTTCATGAAATGTATAGCTGGCCAATGGCTTTAAATGGCGACATTAATCATGCACTAACGTTACACTGACGAAGCCTGCAAAGGCGAAACACGTCTGTAAGGGGTGAGGGGTGTTTGGTGTAAATAAATTTGCAAACTGGATACCAGCGTGCCAGCCAATCTTTTTCTGAAGCCTATACTGGGATACAGAAACGTGCAGCTATATATATATATATACATATATATATATATATATATTACCTACTCGCGGTCGCCAGTAGGTAGTTCTAGTTAGGATTATTTTCAATGCAAAATCTCAACATTCTATTGTGAATAACTTTGGCGCCGGTTGAGGAATCTGCCTGAAAATTTCCTCAAATTTGCCTCGCGGCGCTCCGGTCCTTCCCTGAAAGTTTGGGGGGGGGGGGGGATTTGTCAAGCGCGGGCCGACATAAAAGGGGGGTCCCAAAACGTGTTTTCCCCATGGTAATTTCCATAGGGCGGTCGACCTCACTTTTAGTCCGAACGGCTGAATGGATTTCCACCAAACTTGGCAAAATTGTAGGGACTGGTAGCCCGATGTGCCTTTGCTATGTCTCAAGATATGTGCTCCAGTGAATTTTGAGTAATTTAGGTTTTGGGGCAATTGTGGTTGTCACTAGCAAGGAGGATGAGCTTTATGCTCTGTTCACCATACGAGATGGTCTTACCACAAAAAATACATGTAATTCTGAAGAAAACAAGTTACTTACCTGTAACTTTGGTTCCCCAGTATTGGTAACTTTCATAGATTCCCATGCTTTGTATCATTCCCCGTCGTTGGAATGGGAGCCTCGGTAAATAGAAAATACCATAGTAGTAAGCACAAAGTGAAAAAATAGGCCTAGGCCTCATCTCATTTTGTAGCTTATCCACCTCTTTTTGTAAAAGAGACCAAACTTCTGCAGTAGCCAATCAGAGCAGCCTCACCCCATAGAACCTTCCTGAGAGAAGCTCAGAGCCTCAGATTTTCGTATCCGTTGTAAACAGCTATCCCACAAAACAATCAGACTGAGCTTTCCCAGGGGAGGCGGGTGGGCGCATGGGAATCTATGAAAGTTTTATTAATTAACAACAAGATAGGGAGGATTCGAAAAAGGATCACTCCTATATCCCCGATCATAAATACAAAAAACAACTACGGAGTGACTTATTGGAGCCTTCGACATATAAATAGAGTCAGACAACCCATTGGACAAGAAATTCTTCCACCTCCTAGTGATAAACCGATATTGGAACCAGACAAAAGGAAAAACGTGAAAACACATACACCAGAAACAAAAAATGAATTGTTAAGAAGAACCCTCACTCACCCTAGTGGTGACATGCTTCATCACGGGGTTCCCACTGGAGGAACCGAATGTCCCTCCAGTGTGCTTCGACGCCTGATTTACAGCGGAGCAGGTTGTTGTGAATTGGACTTGGTGTATGTGAATGAGTGCAAGTGAAGGTGAATTAAAAAATATTAGCTGTACCCAAAATCTATTTTATTCAGCGGTCAACCAATATTGTTAAAAACACTGTGTGGGATATTAGGTGTGGTAATATTATTGACCACTTATATCCCTTCAATGGTAGGTCGACATGTTTCAGCTGTCTCTTTCTATTTGTGCAGCTTTCTTCAGGACCAGTGACGTAAAAAATCCCTGGTGGTCCGTGCTCGCTAAGGCGCGTCCAACCAGTGGATATATGTGAAAAATAAGCATATAAAAGAATTACCGTGAAGTACGGTTGCCGCAACCTAGTATTTCCAGGTGCGCAAAAAAAAGCACAAATCTAGAGTGCTGTCATCTGTGGGCTTAGACGGGGGAGGCTATCTTCACGCTACTGCAATTCGCTCGTAACGGCTCGCCTCCATTAACCTATTGGGTCCACTGCCGCCGCCCGGAAAGTGAGGTTGTCTGACTCTATTTATATGTCTAAGGCTCCAATAAGTCACTCCTTAGTTGTTTTTTCTATTTTTGAATCTAGGAAAGTTACCAATACTGGGGAACCAAAGTTACAGGTAAGTAACTTGTTTTCTTGCCCCGGTATTGGAACTTTCATAGATTCCCATGCTTTGTATCAGAGTAACCAGCAGTAAACAGAAAAGCATATTTTGCAATTTGTGAACCTGAAAATGTCACATTTCTGATCAGAAAACTAGATACACATTAGGATCATAAAACATGACAATAACACAGTAATACAAAATATGCAACCAGGAAGGCGGGATAGAAAGAAAAGCTCACCGACTTATTGGAAAAGGTTCCTCAAAACCGCCTGGCCCACTGCCGCATCCTCTTTCACAGAAGAATCCAAGCAGTAGTGGCGAGTGAAGGTGTGGACACTGCTCCATGTCGCTGCTCTACAAATGTCCTTGATTGGGACACCTGCGAATAGAGCTGTCGATGAAGCCATTGATCTTGTAGAGTGAGCACGAACTGCTCGCTGCAGTGGTTTTCCAGCCGCCTGGTGGCAAAAATGTATAGCACTGGAAATCCAGCGGGAAATACAGGCTTTAGAAACTGGACACCCCTTGCGAGGAGCACTGAAAGAAACAAAAAGCTGTGAAGATTTTCTGAACTGTCTTGTCCGCTCCAGGTAGAATTTCAGGCATCTGTGAATGTCCAAAGAGTGCAAAGTTCTTTCCGCGGGTGTGGAAGGCAATGGAAAGAACGGTTTTAAGACCACTGGCTCATTTAGGTGGAATTCTGAAGGCACCTTTGGGATAAATTTAGGATTTGTTCTTAGGATAAGAACATTATTCTTGAATTGCAGAAAAGGTTCCTCAATTGTGAAAGCTTGGAGCTCACTTACTCTTCTAGCCGATGTCAGGGCCAAGAGAAGAGCCAGTTTCCACGAGAGAAACTTAAGGTCAGACTTATGAACAGGCTCAAAAGGGGCTTTCATGAGATATGATAAGACTAGATTCAAATGCCAGGCTGGTGGCGGCGGCCGGACTGGAGGAAAGACCCTGAATAAACCCTTCAGAAATTGTTTGATAATTCTTGCTGACCATAGGGAAGGACCTGAAGATGAACGTCTGAATCTAGAAATGGCCGCTAGATGTACTTTCACAGAAGATGGAGACAATCCAGATTTAGCCAGAGAAAGTATGTAAGGCAAGAGTTGGTGCGGAGCAGAAGTATATGGGTGTAAACCTTCCTTCCGACACCAAACACAGAATCTCTTCCACTTAGCCCGATAGGTCTTGTTGGTACTAGGCGCCCGGGCCTGGGCCAAAATGTCCCTACATTCCTGTCACGGGTCTGACTGTCAAGAGACATCTGAATTTAAAGACTGGTGGTGCGCCACCCCCCTTTCACCTTGCGTCTTGTCTCAACAGCCGCAGACTTCTACGTGGCATGAGGAAGAAGGAGACCCCGACACGGAATGGCCATCAGGTGTGAATGTATACGGCTCCTTTAAGGCCGAAGGCTGGGATTGTGGAGTCACGCCCCTAGTGACGACAAAAGCAGGAAGCACGGCATCGAAGAGGGACGGCGTTTTCCCCGAGGAGGAGATCGAGGAGGAGAGCAGCACGGAACCAAGTCCAGGAAGAGAAGCAGACGGAAACGACAAGCCAGGAGGCCAACGGTCGGACGAGTCGCCCTGCCACGCGCCCACGGGAGGAGCGTGGCTTAAAGAGGTACGGGGCCGGGTCGCGGGTTGGGTTGGGAGGCGGAGACAGCCCCCGGCGTAACACTTCCTGCAACCAAACCCTTACCTGAGCACGAGCACCTTCCGTCACTCCCATAGTTAATTGGAGCACTTCACGGGGTTTGCGTGTCCCTCACTCCCGGTCCTTGTATGTGTCCAACCAGAGTGCAGGCAGTAATTCGCCTTCTCTTGATTTCCTTTTCTTTCCGGTACCACGTGGAATCCTGTTGTTGAGACGTATCAAGATAAAGACTTCCACGACCAGAAGGCACCGCGGCATTCAGCGAAACCCAGAGACTACAGACTACTTACCTGTTCATGAAGAAAACGTATATAACAATAAAGCCCTCCTTAAAACCTTTAATCAAGGACCCAGTGTTTCTCTTTGAACCGGCCCCTCCCGCTCCAGTGGTCGAACCTCCAATCCTTCCTGAGCCCCCGGGACAATTCCCCTGAGAGATTTAAACCTTGGAACTCTCAGAACTCAGGAGCCTCGCTGTCAATCGCAGAGACTTCAAGTCCGGATGTAGAACCTGTCCGTGAGACATTGTCAACAGTGTTGGAACAGGATGCAGGAGAACTGGCTGGTCCTGGGAGAGGAGGAGAAGTTCCGAGTACCAAAACTGTCTGGGCCATGCTGGAGCGATCAGAATCCTCCTGCACGGTTCCACCTTGAGCTTGCTGATCAACCTCGGGATCAGCGGAATGGGAGGAAAGGCGTAAACAAAGGCGCCGGACCAAGCAATCAAAAGCGCATTCCCCAAGGATTCCCGATGGTGAACCCTGCTTGCGAAGGACTGGCATTTGGCGTTCTGGGGAGTTGCAAACAGGTCGATGGATGGTGTCCCCCATCGTGCAAAGAGCTCCTCCAGAACGGTCTGGTCTAGTTCCCACTCGTGAGAGACAGTCCTTTGGCGACTCAGAGCGTCTGCCCTGACATTGAGTGTCCCCGCTAGATGTTCCGCTGAGAGGGAGATATTGTTCTGGATCACCCAATTCCACAGTGTCTGGGCTTCCCTGGAGAGGGTGGAGGATCTTGTTCCGCCCTGTTTGTTTATGTAGTGCATGGATGTGGTGTTGTCCGTACGAACCAGCACTGCACGGTTGCGAATCCTCGGAAGAAAAGCTTGTAGAGTCAGACGGATAGCGAGAAGTTCCAGAAGGTTGATGTGGAACTTGACCTGGACTAGACTCCAATGGCCGCTGACCTTTAGCTCTTGGAGGACCGCTCCCCATCCTTCCATGGAAGCATCCGTTGTCAAAACAATGGGAGATGGTGGAAGTTGGAACGATAAACCCCTGGAAAGCTTGTCTTTCAGCGACCACCAGCCGCTTGCCTTTCTCATTTCCGGGGTAACGACAATCCTGTCGTCGAAGGATCCTGTGACCTGTCGCCATTGCTTTTCCAATTGTTCCTGCAGTGGACGCATTCTGAGCCTGCAGTGTGGAACTAATGGTATGCAGGATGAAATCGATCCGAGAAGCGATTTGTACCTGCGAACTGTCAGTGTCTTTCGAGATTGAAGAAGGCGGGCTGAACAAATCAGCTTGCTTTGGCGCTCCTCCGATGGAAAGGCTAGGCAACTCTCTGTGTCCAGGATGGCCCCTAGGAACTTCGCTGTCCTGGAGGGGCATAGAACAGATTTTTCCTTGTTGAGTCCAAGACCTAGTTGCTCGAACAATTCTTTGCATGACCTGACTGCCTTGGACGCCTCTTGGGCAGATGGAGCCTTCAGCAGCTAATCGTCCAGATATGGAAAAACCTGTATAGCTTGTCTCCTGAGAAAGTCTGCTACTGGAGCCAGAATCTTTGTGAAGATCCGCGGAGCGGACCGGAGACCAAACGGCAGTACTTTGAATTGCAAGTGGCTCTTGCCGACTGTAAATCGAAGATATTGCCTGTGAGCTGGATGAATAGGAACATGGAAGTAAGCGTCTTCCAAATCTAGGGTCGCCATGTAGTCCCCTAGATTGAGAAGGCGGAGGATGTCCTGAAGAGTGACCATCCTGAAGGACAACTTGACGAGATAAGTGTTGAGCTGCCGTAGATCTAAAATTGGACGCCACTTGTCCTTTGTCTTCCGAACCAGGAAGAACCTGGAATAGAACCCTTTCCCCTTCTGAGAAAGGGGTACAGGCTCTACCGCCCCCTTGGTGAAAAGTTGGTGGGCTTTGAGATGAAGGAGCTTGAGATGTTTGGGAGGAAAGGCGTCTGGCGCTCTTGTTGGAGGAAGGTCTTGAAACTCCAACGTGTGTCCTTCTTTGACGATCTATAGGACCCACCGATCCGATGTAACGACCATCCTGTTGAGGCAATGGGCAATCCTGCCCCCCACTGGTGTGAATGAGGGAACAGGAACAGTGGAAAGAGCCACCTGGCCGCTATTGTTTCCTGGTGTTGTCTCTCCTTTGCTGCCCTTGACGTCCTCTAGGCTGCTGGCGAGAGAAAGAACCCCTCTGAGAGTACTGAGGTTTATATGTCTGGCTAGACTGAGCCAGAAGAGTAGCGATTCTGATTTCCTCCTCTATAAGAGGAGAATCCTCTACCTCTTGCTCCCCTGAAGGGTACTTTGCGATACTGCAATGTTCCTAAGGACTTGGCTGTATCGGTGTCCTTCTTTATGCCCTGCAGGCCGTCAATCGACGTGTTTGCCAAACAGCATTTCTCCGTCGTATGGCAGATCCAAGATTTTATTCTGCAATTCCTGTCTGAACCATGTGGCTTTCAACCACCCTTGGCGTCGCAGAACAGCCGAACCGGCAAGTGCTCGAAATGCTGTGGTCGCTATATCCATTGCAACATCAATGACCTCCGAAGAGGCCCGCTCCCCCTCCAGCAAAATCTTCTTCACTTCTTCTTTAGAAGAATCCTGCAATTCCTCCATAAATGGAGCAAGGTCGCACCACATCTGGCGATCGTAACGTCCCAGAATTGCTAAAGCATTGGCTGCCCTAACCAGAAGACTGGCCATTGCTGAAAATCTTTTACCTACATTGTCCAGGCGCCTGCCCTCCTTATCTGGTGGTGTAGTTAGTGGCGTGGATGGATTTTTATATTTGCTTTGGGCGGCTTGAGAAATGACTGAGTCCGGTTTTGGTTGGCCAAGCAGACATGCCGGACTGCCATCAGGTGCTTTGTACTTTTTCTCTAGTCTTGGTAGCACCGGGAGGACTGTGGCCGGGTTATGCATAGCCTTCAAGCCCTCAGACCAGACATGCTCAATGATTGGTATGGACCGTACTGATTTCCTGAACGGTTCCTTAAAGTCATATAAGAAACATTCTGATTGAACCGTGGTCACTGGGAGACCAAATCTTTTGAAAGCCCGTTCCATTAGGTTGTGAAAACCTCCAACGTCCGCTGGAGGCGAGGTAGCGTTGTCTGGATCTGCGATGTCTGGATCCCTTGGGTCAATCGGATTCCAATCCGCCTGTTGATCCTGATCAGGAGCCACTTGTTGGTCCGCATCGGAAGAAGCAGTGTCATCATCTGTATCATGCACTTGCACCACATCTTGTGGGTGCTCTTCAGGCGCAGTGGTACGCTCTTTTGGAGGCAAAGAGTGGTCTGCCACAGGCTGCAACGATTGAGGCGGAGGTGTCGGAGGACGCACTCGTTGAGTTTCTTGAGGAGTAGGGAAACATTTCCGGTAGTCCTGCAACATAAGTTGTAGATCCGCAATCAAACTGGACGGCATCGCCACCATCCCTTCTGGTACCTGACGTGTAGGCTGCTGCAAAGGCATCTGCCTGGTAGTAGCGTGCTCCTCCTCATAGTAATGTTCCGGAACATAGTGTTGGTGTTCCATCTCTCCTTCCTCAGAACTAACTTCCTGAACCTTAACCTGTAGGTCAGATGGGCTATATGCTTGTCCAAACTCACTAAAAGTCTCTTCATCAGAGTAGTCATCCAACAGAAGATTAGGTGGAAATTTCTGAACCTGTCGCGGAGACGTCATCTCTGGCGTTATCAGCTTCTTTCTGCGTGAAAAAACAAGTTTTTCAGATGATTCAGTCATCGACGACATCGTCGGCGAGGTCGTCGTCGTCGACAGCAACTCTTTATGGGACTGCGTCGACGATGGAAGCGCTGACGAAGATACTGTTCTCGTAGTCGAGGATTGAGTCGTCGACGAGCAGAAACTCATCGTCGACGATGGTAGGAGCGTCGACGGGATAGTCGACGAACTCGTCGTCAGCAGCATGGTAACTGGCGTCGTCGACACAGTCGTCGTCGACACAGTCGCCGTCGACGCCAACTTTGCGGTCATCGTCGTGGAGATGGTTATTTTCGTCGACGACGAACAGGAATCAGGAGCTTTGAAAACCGTCAACGGTGCTGGCGTCGTCGACGCAGCGGTCGTCGACGAGGCAACTTTTACAGAGCTGTCCTTTTTTACAGTCGTCGTCGACGTACCTGTGATTTTAACCGTCGACGACCTCTGTTTCTTGTCCGAACTGACCTCCTGAACTGAAGTCGAAGGCTTCTTGACCCCTCTATCCTTCTCAGAGGGAGGTGAAGAGATAGTTGTAGACTTTGTCACCTTTTTTGAGGGTTGTGACTCCTCAGGCTTACCCTGCCTCTCCTTTTCACCGTGGTGAGGAGATTTTAGGGAAGCAGGCCTGTCAGACCTATCAGAGGTCCCTGGTAAGGCCTTGTGAAGGGACTCGCCTGAAGTAGAAGGGGGAGACCTACCCCTCTTCTGAGACTTCTTAGATGACACCATCGACGAGGAGCCCTCACTGTCTGAAGACACAATGTCCTTACGGTCCTTCATCTTCTGAAGCCATGTGAGGAGACGTCCTTCCCTGTCCCTCAAGGTCTTCGCTGAGAAGGTTCTGCAAATCTGGCAGCTTGTAGGTTAATGGTCCGGATACAGGCAGTATATACAGTCCATATGTATGTCATCGACAAACAACCTCTTTTTGGAGCAGGTGGCACAGGCTCTAAAAAGGGCTTTTTTCTCCTTGTCAGACATGACTAAAAGAAACTGAGCAGAGCTCAATGGAGACTCCCTTGCACAACGTGCGGTAGAAAATCTGAGGCTCTGAGCTTCTCTCAGGAAGGTTCTATGGGGTGAGGCTGCTCTGATTGGCTACAGTTTTGAAAAGAAATTATAGCAAACAATTAATAAGAAAATGCCACGACCTCTCATTCACATATTTGTGTATATAGCTACGACATTCACACAACCTTATAAGTTTATGATCACAAAAAGATATATTGTGAGTTTTTTAAAAAATCTTTTATTTTTATTTTTATTTTATAGCAAGATTTGTCTGATTATTTTGAGTGTCCTATATAGGCTCTTTAAATAGATGATTATAATACACAATTCAATATTTCATTTTATGAAGATATACACATTTAAAGACAAGAATTTTTTTTGAAAAATATGAACACATATTACAAAAACTAACAAAGACAATTCGGTCAATGATCTATTGTAGTGGGCAAAAGCGGTGAAAGCTGGCAGCTTGTAGGTTAATGGTCCGGATACAGGCAGTATATACAGTCCATATGTATGTCATCGACAAACAACCTCTTTTTGGAGCAGGTGGCACAGGCTCTAAAAAGGGCTTTTTTCTCCTTGTCAGACATGACTAAAAGAAACTGAGCAGAGCTCAATGGAGACTCCCTTGCACAACGTGCGGTAGAAAATCTGAGGCTCTGAGCTTCTCTCAGGAAGGTTCTATGGGGTGAGGCTGCTCTGATTGGCTACTGCAGAAGTTTGGTCTCTTTTACAAAAAGAGGTGGATAAGCTACAAAATGAGATGAGGCCTAGGCCTATTTTTTCACTTTGTGCTTACTACTATGGTATTTTCTATTTACTGAGGCTCCCATTCCGACGACGGGGAATGATACAAAGCATGGGAATCTATGAAAGTTCCAATACTGGGGCAATTCCCCAAACCGTGGTCTCTGGTCTCGATGGAGTGGGTTGCTTTCTTTTGGAGGTGGTGGTTGAAGATTGGGGAGGGTTACTGGCCAGTTCTCTCACCTCTGCGGCAGCATAGTTGTTCGGATACTTGAGCTGCATGTGTCTAATCATGGTACTATTACCAAATGAATATTTTTTGTTAGGGTTCCCCCTTGAAAGTTCCATGCCACAGATTAGGCAAGTCACCTTGGGCGCATTGACTTTCTTCTTGCCCTCTGGGATAGAAAAAAACTCCCATACAATGTGCTGCCTTGGCTTGTATGGGGTATTGTCTTCTGGCCGCCACCTTCTCCCCTCCTCCTCCTCCTCCTCTTCTTGACCACCAATGTAATGTCGTGGTGGTCCTCTTGGTGGTGGTGGTGGTGCAGATGCTCCAGCTGCTGCTGCTACTGTAGCCATTTTAAAGTACAAAATATTTCTGATAGATTTCCAAACAGGTCTTCCTCAGTCAAAGGACAAAGTCAGAATAAGGAAAAAAGGTGGGGTCTTTCGTCATTTGGAAAAAAAAAACTGTCCAGAACCAATGAAAAGTGTTATTTTCAGGTCACATGACCTGGGCTTTCATCATTTAGAAACCAAAACTGTTCTGCACCAATAAAAAGTGTTATTTTTAGGTCACATGACCCGACATGCTTACGCAACGCGCCCCCGGGCGCGCCACGGGGTGCGTCGCGTAAGCGCGTCAGATGATTACGTTGCGCAATCGTATTCACTCGAGTATTTCCAAGTGCGCTTACGCCGTGCGTATCACGCGGACGCGGCTACGCGATACGTCATGATATTTTCGTTCGCGGCAATAGCGGTAACGGGACGCTCACCGGTGCGCGACCCGGGCGCTCCGGAAAAATGCGCTTTCCAGTGCGTACACCGGGGCGCGCACCGGGAGGGCACCAGGGCAAAAAAAACAAAAACAAACAAACCAAAAAAAAGTATTATATAAATATACAATATAGGATTCATTATAAAAAATATTACATTTCATAGGTTTGAGGCCCTATATATAGTTAGGAATTAGCATTTAAAAAACCTATGAAATTCACTGAAAAAACCATAGGTTTCACACCAGTTATAGTTAGGAATTAGCATTTACAAAACCTATGAAATTCACTGAAAAAACCATAGGTTTCACACCAGTTATAGTTAGCAGGAAGTTTTACTCGCATAAAACCATTGAAATTCCCACGTTATAGTTAGTTGTACTCACTATAACTTGCGCGTGCAATGCACTGCTGATGACGTCACATATTACATCACTCATGACATGGTCAGTGACATCACTCATTTTTTATTCTCATGTTTTAGCTCTTTCTGGATAGTTTTGACACTGTTGAGATTTGTAAAAACTAAGCACAAGAATGGTACACCACTCATAGAAAGCAATTATAAAATGGCAACTTCTTCTAGATTCCACTCTATGATCATGAGAAAAGTAGCAGATGAAATCATGTCTTCCATTTGAGACTATTGCATTTCCACCTGTGAATGGTTAACCATTTCCTTCTGGTTAAAAACGGTTTCCTGTCTTCAAATGTTCGCAAAGGTTTCGCAATCATCGCGGCATCACAAAAAAAACATTAAAAAACACAGGAGTACAAACAGATATTTAGCTACAGTTTTAAAAAAATGTAAATACTGAACAGTTCATTACATAGTCCTGAGTTGGAAATTAAAGTTTGCCATTACTTAAATTGTGTCATAACTCCTCAACTTAAAAATACATTCTGTGAAGGAGCTGGCAGAGAGCTTCGCTGCATATTATGCAGATCTGTATCCCCGAAAGAATACTTACAAGAGGATTTGTTGGACAAGTTTATTGCTGATCGTCCGCCTCGTGCGGTGTTGGACGAGGTGCGAGAGCGCCTAGAGCTCCCGCTGACAGATGAGGAGCTGGGTACGGCACTGGATGAGCTCAACCCGGGGAAGGCTCCCGGACCAAATGAGTTCACTAGTGAATTATTTAAGAAATATCACCTACAGCTGGGTTCGCACTATAGAGCGCCATTGAAGGAGGCCCGGGAGCAGGGTAGCTCCCCCCAGATTGGAGACATGCAGAAGTGGTGGTGTTCCTCAAGCCGGGTAGGCCCCCGAGCACCATGCTTCCTACAGCCCAATCTCTCTTTTGAATGTGGAAGCAAAGGTTCTAGCCAAAGCGTTAGCAAACCGGCTTCTCCCTCATATCTTAGCGCTTGTCCACTCAGATCAGGTCAGCTTTATGCCTCAGAGGGCTACCAGGCACAATATCCGGCGAGCGCATGTGGCGGTGGCGGAGGTTCAGGGTACCGGGGAACAGGCTGCGCTTCTTCTAGCAGATATGGACAGGGCATTCGATTCGCTGAGCCTATCTGTTCGCGCTCCTGCCTCATCTTAATCTTGGGCCCCGCTTCCTATCTTATTTGCGGCTTCTGTACACAGACCCGACTGCCTCGGTTCGAGTGGCGGGGGCCATCTCTTCCAGATTTTCCATTGGGCGTGGTACCCGGCAGGGCTGTCCTCTCTCGCCATATCTCTTCTCCCTAGTTCAAGTTCAGGTTCTGGCATTTATAAAGCGCACTACTCACCCATCGGGTCTCAAGGCGCTAGTGGAAGGGGTTCATTGTTTGTCGAAAAGCCAGGTTTTAAGTTCCTTTCTGAAGGAGATGTGGTTCTGAGTAAGGCGGAGGTGAGTGGGGAGTGAGTTCCACGTCTTGGCCGCCAGGAAGAAGGATCTGCCACCCATGGTAGATTTCCGGATGCGCGGGACTACGGCGAGGGCATGATTGGACGATCTAAGTTGACAGGTGGGTTTGTAGAAGGACAGTCGAGTGTTGAGGCATTCGGGTCCTAGATTGTAGAGGGCTTTGTGTGTGTGGGTGAGAAGGCGGAAAGTGATTCTTTTGTTAACGGTAAGCCAGTGGAGATCTTTAGATGTCTGGTGATGTGATCTTGGCGCGGGATGTCTAATATGAGTCTTGCTGACGCGTTTTGGATGCGCTGGAGTTTTTTCTGTAATTTTGCTGTGATTCCGGCGTTAAGTGTGTTACCATAATCCAGTCGACTCGTGACCAGTGCGTGGGTGACAGTCTTTCTTGTTTCGAGAGGGATCCAGCGGAAGATCTTTTTGAGAATGCGAAGTACGTTGAAGCAGCAGGACGAGACGGCGTTGACTTGCTGGACATCAAGAGAGAGGAGTCTAGGATGAAGCCAAGGTTACGTGCATGGTCTGTGGGTGTGGGTGCTGCGGCCAGCGCGGAAGGCCACGAGGAATCGTCCCAAGCTGAGGGGGAAGAACCTAGGATGAGTACTTCCGTTTTGTCTGAGTTGAGTTTTAGGCGGCTATGTTTCATCCATTCGGCTACTTCTTTCATGCCTTCGTGAAGATTGGTTTTGGCGGTGTTGGGGTCTTTGGTGAGGGAGAGGATTAACTGGGTGTCGTCGGTGTAAGAGATGATGTTGAGGTTGTGTTGACGCGCGATGGAGGCGAGAGGACTCATGCAGACGTTGAAGAGGGTGGGACTAAGTGAGGATCCTTGAGGTACGCCGCAGATGACTTCAGTGGCCTCTGAGTAGAATGGGGGAAGTCAGACTGAGTTCTCCCAGCGAGGAATGAGATGATCCAGTCCAAGGCTTTTCCTTGTATGTCGATGTTGCTGAGGCGTTGTATAAGGGTGCTGTGGCAGACAGTGTCGAAAGCGGCGGAAAGGTCGAGTAGGATGAGGGCCACTGTTTCTCTGTTGTCCAGGAGTGCTCGGATGTCGTCGGTCGCTGCAATGAGGGCGGTTTCGGTGCTGTGTTTGGCTCGAAATCCAGATTGAGATGGATCAAGGGAGTTGTTGGATTCAAGGAAGGCTGCGAGCTGGCTGTTGACGGCTTTCTCGATGACTTTGGCCGGGAATGGGAGGAGGGATATGGGTCGGTAGTTTTTAAGTTCAGAGGGGTCTGCTGTGGGTTTCTTCAGAAGGGCGCTGATTTCGGCGTGTTTCCAGCTTTCTGGAAAGGTGGCAGAGTTGAACGAGCAGTTGATGACATCACGGAGACGGGGGGCGATGATGGAATCAGCTTTGTTGAAGATGTGGTGGGGGCAGGGGTCAGTGGGCGAGCCAGAGTGGATTGAGTTCATGAGGCGAATGGTGTCCAGTGGTAATTGGGTTCCAGGCGCTGAGGATGTTAGTTGGCGGAGTAGGATCAGAGGGGGGTGGGGAGGATTGAACGCTGGGAGAAATCTCGAAGCTGTTGTGGATGTCAGCAATTTTGTTGTAGAAGAAGGAGGATAATGCGTTGCAAAGGTCTTGGGAGGGCGTGATGTCATTAGACGCTGCGGCGGATCGAATCAGTTGGTGGTGTTTGCGGGTGGCTGACTTGAGGGAGGCCATGTTGTCTGAGGTTGGGGTTTTTCTCCACATCTTCTCCAGAGTGCGGCATAGTTTCTTGGATTTTTTTAAGGTCATCATTGAACCAGGGAGCCATTTTGCTGGTTGAATTGATCTGGTGTTTTTTAAGGGGTGCTAATTCGTCAGCACTGTGGGTGATCCATTCCATGAGTTTGGTGGCCGCTTGGTTTGGGTCCAATGAGAGGGTGGGAGGGTTTTGGTTGAGTGACGTGAGGAGTTGGTCGGAGGTGATTTTGTTCCAGTTTCTCAGAGGAATAGGTTTAGGGCGATTGTGGGTTAGGGAGGTCTTGTAGCTGAAGTGAACGCAGCTGTGGTCCGTCCAGTGGAGAACTGTGGTGCGATCGAAGGAGATGTGCTTGCTGGATGTGAAGATAGGGTCGAGCGTGTGTCAGGCTACATGGGTGGGGGTGTCCACAAGTTGTTTGAGTCCGAGATTGGCCAGGTTGTCCAGAAGGGTGGTGGTGTTGCGGTCGTGTTTGTTTTCAAGGTGGTAGTTGAGGTCTCCTAGAAGAATGTAGTTCTCGGAGGCTAGGGCGTGTGGGCTGACGAAGTCCGTGATGTCGTCGCTGAATTGGGTGCGGGTACCTGGAGGCCTGTAGATGAGGGTTCCTCTCAGTGTGGTCCTGGGGTCGGTGTGGATCTGAAAGTGGAGATGTTCGGCGGTTGCAAGATTGTCGTCGGAGCTGGTTGTAATTTTGATGGTGTTCCTGTGGATGATGGCGATGCCTCCTCCTGTTTGATTGGTGCGGTCTTTGCGGATAATCTTGTAAGTGTCCGGTATGGCTATGGCAATGTCTGGAGCTGATTAAGTGTTCATCCATGTTTCAGTAAGGAAGGCGATGTCAGGTGACGCAGTGTCGATTAGGTCCCAGAGTTCTGTTGCGTGTCTGTGGACCGAGCGGGTGTTCAGCAGGATGCACTTTAGGCGGTTTGAGTTGGAGTTGTGTTTGGAGGACGTGGAATTGGTGAGGGTCCTAAAGCAGTTAAATTTGCAGGAGAGGCAGGCGAAAGGGCCGTGAGTACGTGCTGGAGTAGCTTCGCAGCAAAGTGGTGTACGTCCGGGATTGAGGTCGAGGAGAGTAGCGGCGTCATATGTGATTCTGGAGGGTTGGGAGCGGCGGGGGCCAGGGGGGCAGGCGCTGGGCGCGGTCCAGACACGGACGAGCGTAGACGGGCTTACCTTTGGCGCACCTTCGGCGCGCATAGGGCGCGACCGCTGCGCGTGAACGCTGTGTGCTGGAGCATCTGTCATATGTGGACAGTGGAAGGGGAGGGGCGAGTCAGCTTAGAGGCGGGAGCGGGGTGGAGCTCAGGTCAGGGAGGCACAACAACAACTAAAATGGCCGCAAGTAAAGAGTTTGAGTGGGCGCAGGGCCCGTCCGACAGGATTGCGCTGTACGCGGACGATGTCCTGTTCTTCCTTACAGACCTCAATAGGTCGGGCCCCGTTACCTGCGAATTATGCAGATATTCGGAGAAACATCGGGGCTATATATGAACCCTCACAAGTCCACCTTATGGGTGTTGGGGGAGCGTTCAGGTGTGGGGGATTGGGCATCTACACTTCAAGTGGCAGTGGGGAGCATTAAATATTTCTGGGTGTTTCTGTCTGAGGCACCCACAGTCTCCTAAGAGCGGAATGTAGCGCCGGTGTGGGAACGGGTCCGGGCGGATCTCAAGACGTGGTCTTGTATGCCGCTGACGATCTATGGCAGGTCGGCCATTTTCAAAATGGTGGCTCTCGCCCGGCTGTATACCAACTACAAAACCACCCATACCCCATCCCACCCAAACGGTTCAGACAGGTAAATTCGGCACTGGGGCAGTTTCTCTGGGAAGGGGGCACTGTACGTGTGGCGCTGCGCACATATTTTTTATCTACATATTGTGGTGGATTGGCGTCTTCTGACATTCTCTCCTACTATCAGGCCTCCCACCTCCTAGTCTTGAACGAGTGGTGGTGTGGAGACAAGGGGGCCCCGGTGTACGCTCTGGAGCGCTACCTTATGCTACGCTGCACACTATTCTATATACGGCGCTGTTACGGAAGGCACTGCCACTGGCCACACATGTGGTGTTTCAGATTTGGAGGCAGGCTCTGTGCCACATGGGATGGTGGAACACCCTGACTGGTGAAATCCCCCCTGTGGTACAATGGGCGTCTGCCCGGGCTCGCGACACTACAGGGCTTCCGGGGATGGGACAGCATTGTCATCTCGACCCTAGGGGATGTATTATCAGGTACGACGCTCAAGTCCTTTCAGGATCTTAGCAAGGAATTTAGTATGCCCCGCTCTCAGTTTTTCAGATACCTGCAGTTTTGCCATGCACTCACCCCCAGCTTAGAGTCCCTCCCCGAGTTCAGCCCTTTGGAAGCAAATGTGTTTATGGGAGATTTGGAGACGAAGATGAGATCACCCATATACCAGTCACTGGTCACACATTGTTCTTCCACACTGAAGAAGCTCCGGGAGACTTGGGAGGAGGACGTGGAAGAGTTGGAGGAGGAGGATTGGAGGGAGGCGCTGGCAGCCCCCAGTGGTGCGGCCATAGCGATGTGCCTACATCTCATCCAATTTAAGTACCTACATACAGTCTACTTCACTAGGGTGCGGCTATGGCGGGAGGGAATGATCGCATCTCCGGACTGTCTTCGATGTGGCGGGGAGGAGGAGACGTTTATACATACATTCTGGAGTTGTGGTTCCCTTGATCGATTCTGGAGGGGGGTGCTGGCCTGTTTGTCTGAGGTCTTGGGGTGGGAGCTTCCTCGTATGCCGCAGTTCGTCTTACTGAATGTGATGGAAGGGGTGGGCGGCAACGTTTACGAGAGGCATTTGCTGCTGCTGGGCCTCACATTGGCGAAAAGGGACGCGGCCAGAGCGTGGAAGGACCCGCGGGCCCCCTCTGTGGCAACATCGAAAAGAGGGTGGGATTTTTGTATGGGGCTGGAGCAGCAGATTTTTGTAGCCCGAGGATGCCCACGAAAGCATTATAGAATCTGGAAACGCTGGGCTGAGTTCAGGGGCCTATGGCTTGAGCCGGCGGTGGAACCGGAAGAGCTTCCAGAGGTGTGATGAAAGGGCCATGATAGCGGGTATACATGTGCAGTCATTTGGGTGTGCTATGTGTAGGAGACTTGCGACAGATTTCGTGCGACTCGGGGGTTGGTTCAGGGGTGGGGGGAAGCGGGGGTGGTTTGTCTAGCATTGCTTTGTTTATATTTGTCTATAAAAAGAAAAAAGTCGATTGCATTTCAATTGACGTCATATAATTGTCCTGCAGATGTCTCTGGTGTGCAGAGCGCTGCGAAATGTGTGCAGTCTATCAAGAAAGTCTGTTTTATCAAATAAAATAAAAAATCTGTCTCCAACACCCTCCCCCAAAGGTCAGAAGTTCACAGCACATTCTAAAAGGAATATTCTACTTCCAAATGAGATATAGCAGGTTTGGTCTACTCCACAGATTCAAAAGCATATCCATGTCTGTATCACACTTCTGTTTTTAAACAGCCAACAATAGGACTTCTTGCTAAGGCAGCAAAACACACTACCTAAATTTTTTCACTTTCATGCTGACAGCATCCAATGACATATCTTATTTTTAACACCTCAATTTTAACTGCTTTTTAATTGGAAAACTACCTCCTTCCGCTCCAGCCTTCTCATGACTGCTATTGCTCCTTCACTTTAAAATGCTTAAAGTGTGGTTTGCGGGCCACAGCTATGTCCATAGGGCTAAAGAGGCTGCAAAAAAAAAAAAAGATATGGACAGGAACTGGGGGCCAAATGTGGAGATTACTTGGTGTGGCCAGAGAGGGTTGACGTTTCATCATCGGCTGGCTTTGGTTAAATCCATTGTGAATTGCTGAGCTCCTCACCTCATGAGTGTTCACTGTGGTGGCAATGACCTAGGCACATTGACTGTTGTAGGGCTAGAAATCCTAAAGAAAGATAACCTTTGCAGAACTGATTTCGCTTATCCCTCACTTGGTGTACTACAATATATGCCAATGACAGAAATGGAAGTGGTCAAATCAATTCTGTCCACAGATTGACAAAGCCAGGAAACATGTTAATAAAACTGTTTCTGCATTCCTCAGAGACCATCGTATGGGCTGTATCTATAGCAACAATCTCCCTGTTGAGATGCATGGAATTTATAGAAATGATGGAATGCAATTTACAGGCAAAGGCAACAGGGTGTTTCTAAGTAACCTGAAACTCTGTATCCAGTCTTATGTGTAGCGGTCATATACAGACAATCAACACAAAGGCTGTCAGAGCCACCCTAGTACCAAAAATAGTTAATTTTCTTTAAAAAGATATATATTTTTTGTTGTTGTTTTGTTTTGGGGAATCTTTGCAATTACATTGCGATGGTCACAGATATGTCATGAGAACAGCCACCAGCACATCCAAAATGTAAAAAAAATTCTATTCTAAACATTGCACTGCACATATCACTATATACATGCTTCTTTAAAAAACATGTTGAAACTCATTATTTGGTGTTCATTTGCTTTAAAATCCATCTTTAAGACCCATTTTCTGTTTTCACAGTTATTCTGGAAGTCACGACGGCGCTGTTAGACGCGAAAATCTTGTCTATTCCAAAAAGTGAACACAAATATGCCCATAAATGACCATATTTTACAAACTAGGGGTTTATTACAGTAAACTTCAAACTCATGTTTTTCTAGTGTATTTCTAGAACAGCCATCTCTGAAACCTATTCTCCATTTTCGTGGTGAGGCCGGAGAGCGGGATGACGTCGGTAATCGCGGATACAGTACGAAAGCGTAAAGAAAAAGCAGGAACTCAATAGTCACTATAACAGCAATGCCCCTGCACTATACAATGGTGTAACACTTTATAGTAATGACATTAATGGCGAAAGATGATCAGTGAATACACATCCACATTTCCAAAGTGACTGTAGAGGATCAGTTACTCCAGGTTCAGATACAAGAGTTCCGTAAAAGAAAGAAAATGTTCAGTTCTTGGTGTAAAATAATAGGTTTATTGTTCCTTTGTTAATGCCAACACGTGTTTCATCGCAGGGAACCTACTGCGAATCTTCAGGGCTGGACGGAAAACATAAAAAAGGTGCATTTGCAAACGGTTCTTATTATAAAAGCAGATGGTTGGTGACTTTCCAAAGTGAGAAAGTGGTCAAGCATGTGTGCATATGTGACATGTTTGATATAACAGTGAATTCGTGATGGTATACATGGTGCGAGTGGTTAAGTGATTCTACAGTGACATCTTTTATTTTTAGTGCCATTGTCTGTCTGAACACTGGATTAAGGAACATTGCATTGGTGATGGTAGGTCTAAACATTTGCCGTAGACAAAGTGTGGTGGTGTGGTGAATAGAGTGCGATTGTGGCTGAAAGGGCGATAATCCCAGGTGACATAGGTAAAATATGTGGGTTAAACCAAAATCACGTTTTAAACAAAAACACACGTTTATCAGTATATAGTACCAGTTGAACGCTTCACAAGTACTGCTTCACTGACAACATAGTTACTTCACTATGCATAGCCTGTGGGTAAGTTCCAGGAATTCGCCTGGCTGGGTGGTTTAATCGAGATAGTTAAGAAAGAAAGCTTTGACGAGTAGGCGTTATATGTTTTTGCAGGCATGCGTTGTTGTTTACATATACTGTTAATCTCCTTGTTGTTTACATATACTGTATTCCAGGGAAGGCTGCCCCTCGCTTTAAACCACTTTTTCCTTTTCCCTTCCGTAATAACTCTATAAACATCCACCTGTACTTATACACCCATACGTTCTCTACCACTAACATGGATAGAGACAAGGTAGCTACGGACCTTTTTGAGAATCTTGCCAAAGGCGTACCAACACATACGGCCACGGCCAACTCTGCACACATGCTTGACCACTTTCTCACTTTGGAAAGTCACCAACCATCTGCTTTTATAATAAGAACCGTTTGCAAATGCACCTTTTTTATGTTTTCCGTCCAGCCCTGAAGATTCGCAGTAGGTTCCCTGCGATGAAACACGTGTTGGCATTAACAAAGGAACAATAAACCTATTATTTTACACCAAGAACTGAACATTTTCTTTCTTTTACGGAACTCTTGTATCTGAACCTGGAGTAACTGATCCTCTACAGTCACTTTGGAAATGTGGATGTGTATTCACTGATCATCTTTCGCCATTAATGTCATTACTATAAAGTGTTACACCATTGTATAGTGCAGGGGCATTGCTGTTATATTGTTTGTGTGGATCCCCTGGGTCCAAATTTGGGCGGTCTTGAGAGATTACCGCTCGCCCTTTTGCCTATACCCATCACTTGATAGTGCTCTCTACCGTGCGGCCACACTGGTGTGCGCCCAATTTCCCTGGTTATAATTGAAAAATCTCCTTGTTGTTTACACAACTCAATAGTCACCACCACATTTTAAATGATAACTTTATTAATAATTCTAACCATCACACTAGATAACTCACTATCTAAATAACTATAAAACATTTATCAGAAACTCAGTATCTCTATAACAATGAGTCTTAATGATTCACTGACTTTTTTTTATATTTTCCCAAATATTGGCGATGTCGCGATGACCTAGCAATGGTACATGGGGGGTCGCGCTGGTGGCCATGGCGGCGGCACGAATATTGCATGCAATTAAAAACATCACTTTTGGACACATAATTTGTGTCACTAATATACCTTTTTCTCAAACATGGGTTTAGAGTATCTCCAACCTGACCTCTTAGGTTAGTTTTCACACAAATTATTAGCCACTGGAACCGTTCCAGGACGATAAAATGGTGATCGCAACTTTCTGTTCAGGTTGCGTCCAGCCAATGAGAGCATTCCTGTTGGCACGCAGTGTCGCAATTAATTGCGAAATAGTCAAAAAATATCCACAGTCAGAGACATATCTGTACATTTTGGCGTAAATTTCTCAAAAACTACTGGACTATTTGCACCAAATAACAAAAAGCACAATTTGCGTAACATCTACCTTTTTTGCCAAATTTGGTGTAATTCCATCCAATGGTACGGGATGTTGGTTTGACAACACGATCCTAGTGGAATTAACATCACAAATGCACTCTTTTTGTACCCCTATTTCTCAGTGCCCACTGCAGGTATCACCCCCAAAACATTACATGACACGCAGAACCTACTTTGACACTTTTTGGGAAAATGTTCTTGAAGATTGGATAAAAGAAACCAAGGTTATAGGCAAGTAAAAAAAAATGATTTTCCTATGGAAACTAGGTCCTAACTATAACTACCTACTGGCAGCCACCAGTAGGTTAAAAAACAAAATATATCTATATCTATATATATATATTTTGTTTTCCACTGAAAAAAACCATAGGTTTCAGGCACGTTTTAGTTAGAATTTAGCATTTAAAAAACCGTAGAAATTCACTGAAAAAAAACATAGGTTTCATGGGTGCTATAGTTAGCTGGACATTTCACTTGTGCAAAACCCTAGAAATTCCTCTGTTATAGTTAGTTCTGCTAACTATAACTCGCGCCCCCACAATGTACTGCTGATGACGCCACATATTACATCACTCATGACATGGTCAGCAGAGCTAACTATAAAGGAGGAATTTCTATGGTTTTGTACGAGTGAAATGTCCTTCTCCTACCTCGCCGCCAAGACATGGAACTCCCTCCCCACCCACCACCGCCTGACCCAGGACCACCTCGCCTTCAGGAAGCAACTCAAGACCTGGTTGTTCGAGCAGTAGCAGATCCCCCCCCCCCAGCGCCTTGAGACCCTCTGGGTAAGTAGTGCGCTATATAAATGTGACGATTGATTGATTGAGCTAACTAGAACACCCCATAAACCTATGGTTTTTTCAGTGAATTTCTAAGGTTTTTCAAATGCTAGTTTCAACTATGCCTGCAGAGGTTGGTCATGTGAAGAAAGAAGAAAAAACACAGAAAAAAGCAAAAGAAATGCAGAAAGTAGTATCAGAAGTCCACAAAGACGAAGATAAGTGCAGGAAGAAGCAAGACATGTGCAGAAAGAACCAACAAAGGAGCAGAAAGAGGCCTTGTTGCAAAATCATCCTGTTCCCACAACTTTTTCAGACGGGTACTGGTGTTAACTGACTGACTAACCAGGCCTAGAGCCTGGTGCTAAGCTAAAAGACACTTCGAATACAGTGAAAACACCTACATACACTAGGGAAACTATGTGTTGGGGTACCCCTGTGATTAGCATGACCTCCTCTGCAAGGCCCTAGTACATAATAGGGCAGGTGGATCAAAATTACCTCTTAAAACGCACCATGGGGCATGTTTGCACAGAGGTGAAGGGGGGGGGGGGCGGTCTGAGGTGACATGTGTGCAAACACACCCTGTGGCCGTTTTAAGTTGGGAGATTAAGTCCCCTTGAATCCTGAGGGTCCCTGGGGTCCAACTAGCCTACCAGCTACCTCCAGTAAATGCCACAGAGCTGTGTTACAGAGAGGTGTAAAAAGGGGCATGGCCTGGACCACCTTTCTGCAACTTCGGCCTGTGACCTTTACTGGAGGCCTAGTTGTCCCCCCAGGGGCCCTCAGGATTGAAGGGGACTTAATTCCACCAACTTAAAATGCACCACAGGGCGTGTTTGGACATATGTCACCTGAGGCCCCTCCCTCTCCCTGCAACACTCCGCAAATGCGCCACATGGCGCGTTTTAAGTTGGGAAATGAATTCCTCTTAAATCCTGAGGGTCACTGGGGGCCAACTAGCCCACCAGGTACCTCCAGTATGCACCAGGGAGCTGTGTTGCAGAGAGGTGTTCAGAGGCCACGCCCCTTTTTACAACTCTGCAACGCAGCTCTGTGGCGCTTACTGGAGGTACCTGGTGGGCTAGTTGGATCCAAGGGACCCTCAGGATTGAAGAGGAATTAATCCCCTAACTTAAAATGCGCCACAGGAAGTGTTTGCACACGTCACCTCAGGCCCCCCCTCTTCCCTTCACCACTGTGCAAGCAATCCCCCTGGCTAGTTTTAAGTTGGGGGATTAATTCCCCTTTAATCCTGAGGGTTCTTGGGGACCAACTAGCCCACCAGGTACCTCCAGAAGGTGCCAAAGAGCTGCGTTGCAGAGTGGTGTAAAAAGGGGCGTGGCCTCTGAATATCTCTCTGAAACACAACTCCCTGGTGCATATTGGAGGTACCTGGTGGGTTTGTTGGCCCCCAGGGACCCTCAGTAATGAAGGGGAATAAATTCCCCAAATTTAAATGCGCCAGGGGGCGCATTTGCAGAGTGTTGCAGACAGGGGGCGGGGCCTAGCCGCAATACAGATTTTTTTTTTTTTAAAGAAGGGTGGCTGTGTGGCCCTCCTTCTCTTGCCTTTTTTTGTCCCAGGGGACCCCATCCCCCAGGGCCTGGCCCCATTTAAAATAAAAAAATGTAAATTTGGAGCGGGCCGCATGGGCCCCCCTCATGTGACCAAATCCTGCCCCGGGGACCCCATCCCCCGGGGCACGGCCACACATTTATTTTTATATAGGAGGGGGGTTGCATGGCCGCCCTCCTAAGGCCTCTATTGGCCCCAGGGACCCAATCCCCCATTTTTATTTAATAAAGTATTTGGTTTGAAGCGGGCCACCCCCCTAGCGGGCCATTCCTAGCCTCAGGGACCCCATCCCCCAGCGCTGACCCTCTCCTTTGGGGACCGTCCCAATGCCCCCACGGTCCCTGCCAGCTCTCCGCCTCAACCGGGAGCCGGCATTGCTTTTCCACAAGAGGAGCGGCGCACATGCAGCTCACCGTGTGGAAAAGCAATGTGGTTTGGATTTTGGAAGAAATTCCAAACCACAGTTTGCTATGGCAGGGTGGGAGCCGCGGACTCCCGCCCAGCCATAGCAAACAGCAGTGTCCCGGGGGTGGGCACCCCAAGACACTGCAGGAGCCGGCCCTGGGGGGTGGCGGTCCCCAGGGCCATCACAGGCTCCAGGAGTGGGGCCGCGTGACCCCCTCCCAACATTGGCAAATCACTGGGGGGTGGTGGTCCCCGTGGCTCCGTAACGGACTCCCAAATTTGCATAGTTAGTGCCCCGGGGAGGTGGCGGTCCCCGGGGTGTGTGGGGGGCTCAAGCCCCACCACATAGGTAGTTATTTTTTTTAAAAAACAAATCCCGGGGGTGGCGGTTCCTGGGCGGCGGGAGGAGGGATAGTGGGGATGTGCCCCCGCAAATGTTTCAGAAAAGCCCCAGGGGGTGGTGTTCCCTGGGGGGGAGGGGGTCCCTGGGGCTGCAGGGGGCTGTGAGCCCCCTGCAAATATTTATGAAAAGCCCCGGGTGGTGGCAGTCCCCGGGGCTGGTGGGGCCCCCCATTACAATATAAACATTGCCTCAGGACTTGGCCCACCCGGGGGCTAAATAATGTGCTCAGCGAGTCCCTTGTGGGACCCGCTGAGCAGGTCTAGGGGGTCAGGGTTTTTCTACCCTGCCCTCTTTTTCTCGTTTTGCGTGTTTCTTTTACTGCTTTCTTGCGCCTCGATTCTACCGAGGCACAAGATGGCTGCCAACACTTCCTGATTTGAAGTGTTGACAGCCAATAAGAATGCAGCTCGTGATCGGCAGGGTGTGCGGATCCTCCGTGCCTCTATATATCGAAACTTTTATTTTTTGCTTTTCTTACCAACTACTGAACGGATTTATACCATTTAGGAAAAAGAGTTCTTTCTGAACCAAGCACTACCTTTGTGCCAAATTTGGTATAACTTCGTTAAGCAGTTCGAGCTGTAGCTGTGTCCAAAGTTTCCTATGGGAAATGCCTTTTTACACGGTACCGGTTCTTTGGAAGTCTCCTTGAGGGTTTCATTCTACGCCTGGGTGATTCTGTTTACACAGAGTTTCTTCACAGTCGAGGTAAATAGTTCAGCGTGTTTTCTATGCTCCAGTGTTTTACCCATACATGTACGTGATGTCAACAGCGTGTTTGCTGTTTTCCTTTATTCAGAACCAACACAGTAAGCAGGATATCACCTGAGAACGCGTTCCAGCGTCTCTGGTGCTACGCAAGTCAGTTTCAGAACTTTTTTGTTCCGACACTTGATAGCATGAGACAGGGGCAGTCACCACCTTTTCTCTTTGTTTTCAGCAGGAGTCTCCAGCTTTCAGTGAGTTGGGAAGTGGAGTTATTCCATAAATTCTTTGCCCTAGAATAAGTTTTCTACATTTTTGCGATCACTGGTCTCACAAATAATGATTGAGGCAAACAACGCCAGTTCCCAAGTTTGAAATTGGTCACCATTAACATTTCTTAAACTGAACTTTCTTCCCTTTTCCGTTTTCTGCGCACAATTAACAGTTCACAACCACAAGGGCGACTACTATTCTTCACTTGGCAGCTTTTATTTCTATTGCCTCCAGTAAGATGTATATAAGGATTTTCAGCAACATGTTTGTTCACAGTTAGAAAGCCATTTTGGTAGATTGACAGTGCATTCATTATGTGCTTGTAATACTTTGTGTACAGTATATTGATTCATGTTTTTTTTTCTACAGTGGCCCCTGAAGAACGGATTTGTTTATAATCCCAAAATGCATTGGGCATAGATATGAACATTTGATTCTCGCTTCAACATTTGTGGTTTATAAATTTTGCATTTTTTAAATTTTATTTCATGTTCAAGCTAGGACACTACTAATGTTTTGGTAACGTTGATGCATTTAACAAAAATATTGGTGATTTCAATGAGTAAAGTAATTGAAATGTAAATCTAATTTGAACCATTGAGTACGTGCTGTTTAATTTTGAATAAGAATCGAATATTGTATATACTTTAATTGCAGCTGTGCGCTCGGTGATTGTTACCAGAAATAACCTAAATGCCTTTGACCATTTTTCTTTTTTATTTCTCAGGAACTACTGAACGGTTTTACACCATTTACCAAAAAGAGTTCTTCTGAAACAAGGGCTACCTTTTTGTCAAATTTGGTGTAATGCAGTTCAGGTTATAGCCGTGTCTAAAGTTTCCTATGAGAATTAACATGAAGAAAACAAGTTTTGGAACCCCCCCTGGTTCCTCGCTCCCCGCTTCCCGAATCACCCCGAAACTTTCAAGATAGGAGCTGACCGGAGCAGGCCATAAGTTTTGAAAATTTCGCTAAGATTCGTCAACCGGCGCCAAAGTTATTGGGAAAACAAAAAATGAGTTTTGTATATATATGTGATCAAGGCCCAGCGAGGCCGAAACGAGTCATGGCAGCACAGCGCACTGAATAAATTTGTATGCACAAGAAAGAGGAGTCTGTTCCATTTCTTTGATTTAGCAAAGCAGGAATCATTATGAAGGAGGATTGTTGGTGATATATATATATATATATATTTAAAAAATCGAACATCACCGTCGCCGCTCCAACTCGTCCTGGGTGCTCGCTCCTGCGGTGGTGATCCGCTAGTCATTCATTAACAGAAGCAACCATCTCTTGCTCCAAAAAGAAAACACTCACAGGTGTGGTTTAAGCAAAAATGCTTTATTGTAGACCCCCCCCCCCCTGCACAGGCAGACACGTTTCGCCTTGCAGCTTTTTAGATGTCAGTTTCCTCGTGCAAAACCAGCAGTATTTCATCATCACAGTGTATCACAGAATTTGACAATGACAAATGATGGACTTACCTTTCATTACTGCCTAAAAATAAGGCGGCCATCTTAGATGCTGTTTTTTTTTTAATATACTGGTATTACACTACCATAAAATAAAATATAAAGTGCATGAATTTTAAAACCATCTGTACCATGAAGGGGACGACAATTCATATAATAATTGCTCTTCGATTTAGACTTCATTTTATATTAATTTGTCGTTTAGCAACATTACACAATTATAAATGTAAAGAAACATTTCCTGCTATAAGAAAGTTTCTTAGCGTCCCTTGGTCAAAATTGAGCCTTGAATGGGCAAATGTCGGCGATGTTATTGGTGGATTTACAGCAAGGTGGATTTTATAAGCTCCTACCCCAATGTTACATTTTATCTTAAACAGTAGATAGTAGATACTCTTTCATTTCAAATGAACCCATAGCTCCTCATCGTTATTTAATCCTGTTGGAGTCTTTGTCTGGAGATCAATCATAAATTTAGACTCCAAAACCCGTAATTTCTTGACCCGGTCTCCTCCTCTCATCTTTTCCTGCCTGATCTATGCAGCAGTATTTAAAGAAATCTCGGTTGCTTTGGTGCAATTGCTGAAAATGTCACGCAACCGGATAAGTGACATCTTTGCTTGTATGGCGTATATATGTTCGAGGATGCACTTTTTTGCCGATTGTATTGTACTCCCTATATAGCGTTTGGAGCATGGGCATTCCAAAAAAAAAAAACACAACAAAATCTGAGTTACAATTCAAACGTTTTTTAATTTGTCTAAGAGGCCTTTATTGCTGTTTTTACAGGTTTTACAGCGAAGGCAAGGATAAAAACCCACAATATCAATTATGTTTTTGGCCGTTACAGAATCTTCATAGTGACTATGTATTAAATGGTCACTTAGAGACTGGGAGTGTTTATATGTTATCAAAGGACGATTAGGTAGATGTTTCTTTAAGATGTTATAGGTTAGTAGGATAAAGATTACCTGCAAGAGGAGTGTGTCTCCGTCTTGGGATGTTTGCGATATATATTGCTACAGTAAGGTCACTTGAACCAATATAAAAGAAATCAAAGAAAAGTTCCATAGAGAACTATCAAGAGAGGGGTGAGATTGCTATCACAGGAGGAATACCAGTTTTGGGAGTAGAACATCCTGTAATTCCTAAATTTATACCTCATTCCCAAGGTGTATAAGAATGCACAAAAACCCCCAGGCAGACCGATAATATCAGGCCTAGGAGGGCTATTTGAAACCACCTCACAATATATTGACCATTTGCTTCAAGAACATGTCCATAATCTACCCCCTTTTTTAATGGATACAGGTGACTTCTTTTGGAGAATATATGACATTGCGTGAGACTCCTATGTCTTTATGACCATGGATTTTGCTGCGCTGTAGACCAGCATTTCTCACTGAGATGGCATAAGAGAAATTGAAGCATTTTGTAGATGTTAGACCTATACATCTACACCAGCACATACTGATGCTTCTCGAAATAACAAAATGGTGCCTACAGAATATTTTTTTTCCTGTTTGGTCAAGAAGCACAAGTTACTACTTGTGTAACGATATATCTGTAAGAGACATTAGTTACTGATAGATTCCTTACCTTAGAATATCCCCAGGCGTCAGACTGGATCCGGACATTTTTGCATAGTAGTACCCTTGCGCATCGGTAGGCGTCGGCTGCGGCTTCGCGTCAGTCGTCGGCATTGTGGGCTCCGTGTTGACGTCGTCTGAGTACTTAGACGCCACCTCCACGTGATGACGTCAGTTCTTAGACACAGCTTTTCCGCACCAGAAACGCAGAGCTATGCTAAAAACCAACACTGGTGCCATTGAAACTAGGGCCCAGAAAGGGGATGACCTTAACCCTAGATATCGGTTCGCAGAACGTGGAGGTCGGGTGGGTCGGTAAGGAATCGATCACTAACTAATGTCTCTTACAGATATATTGTTACACAAGTAGTAACTTGTGCATCTGAAAGAGACACGTTAGTGATAGATTGCTTACCTTAGAATAGATACCCCAGCAATACTAACCCCGGTGGTGGGTCTGCGAACCAATAATCACACCAGAAAGTCCTGGAGGACAGAACGGCCAAAGAAGCCATCCCTCCGGACTTGGCTGTCCAGCCAATAGTGTCTTGCAAACGTGTGCAGCGAGGCCCACGTAGCTGCCTGGCAAATGTCCTGCAAGGGCACTCCTCGGCCCAGGGAATTTGTAGTTGCCGTGGCCCGAGTGGAATGAGCCCTTAGTCCCACAGCGGGTTCCTTCTTAGCCAAGGAGTAACATGCCTGGATTCACAAGATGATCCACCGTGAGATGGTCCACTTGTGCACCGCCTTTCCCTTCTTAGCGCCCACGTAACCAACAAAGAGTTGGTCATCCTCCCGGAACTGGCGTGTGCGATCCAGATAGTAAGAGCGCACGTTTTGGGTCCAGACGGTGGAGCCTCTTTCGAGGGATGCGGAGGCGGAAAGAAGGTGGGCAAGTTGATGGACTCCCCGATGTGGAAGGCTGTGACTACCTTGGGCAGGAAAGAGGGCCTTGTCCGCAACACAACCTTGTCCCGATGGAACGAAAGGCAAGGAGGTTTAGAGGATAGAGCCTGGAGCTCACTCACTCTCCTGGCAGAGGTGATGGCAACCAGGAAGGCAGTCTTCAAGGTAAGAAGGCGGATAGGACAGTTGTGAAGCGGCACATCAGAAAAGTAAGAACCAGGTTCAAGTCCCACTGAGGCATCACGAAGGGAACAGGTGGAAACGTATGTGTGATGCCTTTCAGGAATCGATTAACAACAGGGGACTTGAACAAAGAAGGTTGATCAGGCAGCCTTAGAAAGGCTGAAAGGGCAGAAAGGTAGCCCTTGATAGTGCCCAGAGCAGAGCCCTGCTGGGCAAGAGAAAGAAGGAAGAGAAGAACCTCAAAAAGAGGGGCAGAGAGAGGATCCACAGCCTTTGCTGTGCACAATGCCACAAATCTGTTCCACCTGCAGGCGTATACCGACTTTGTTGAGAGACGCCTGGCTGCCAGAATGATGTTACATACTTAGGGAGGCAAGTCAAATGGCCTCAACTGTCGCCGCTCAATCTCCAAGAATGGAGGTGGAGACTGGACAGGTTCGGGTGGAGGACCGTCCCTTGCTGCTGCAACAGAAGGTCCTGCTGAAGAGGCAGACGAACCGGGGGATCGACTGACATACTGAGTAGGTCGGGATACCAGTACCTTCATGCCCAGTCCGGAGCCACAAAGATGACTTGTGCCCAGTCGCGCTTGATCTTCAGCACTCTGGGCAGAAGTGGTATAGGTGGAAACGCATACAACAGACCGCAACTCCACACGCGACAAAAAGCGTCTCCGAGCGAGTGCCGCCTTGGAAATTCCAACACGCAGAACTGATGACATTGCGCATTCTCTTCGGTGGCGAATAGATCTAACCAAGGCTCTCCCCACTGCTGAAAGATGCCTTACGCCACGTCAGAGTTCAGACGCCATTCGTGATCCATCATGCACCGGCGGCTGAGTTCGTCCGCCATGGCGTTCAGAGAACCTGCCCGGTGTTGAACCACCAGGGTCACACCCTGATGTTCCAGCCACTGCCAAAGGCGCAGAGCCTCCTGGCAGAGGATCCACGACCTCACCCCGCCCGGTTTGTTGCAGTACCACATGGCGGTAGTGTTGTCCGTGAACACCTGCACTACACTCCCCAAGACAGAGGGGATGAATGCCTTCAGTGCTAGACGAATCGCCCGCAGCTTCAAAAAGTTGATATGGAGCCAGGACTCTGCCGGAGACCAGAGGCCTCTGATCTCCGCCTCTCCCATGTGGCCTCCCCAGCCCTGGAGGGACGCGTCCGTCACAACTACGTGCTCCGGTTGGGGAAGGGAGAGGGATCTACCGCTTACCCAATCACGGTCCGTGAACCACCTCTGCAGCTGTCTCGCAGTGCCCTCCGAGATCAGGACATGGTCGGACAGGTTGCCCTGATGCTGGGCCCACTGAAACTTCAGTTCCCACTGCAGAGCCCGCATCCGACAACGGGTGTGATGCCTCAGAAGGATGCAGGAAGCCATCAGCCCCCGATGCCACAGCGTCAACCTGACTGAGACTCAGGATAAAGGCTGAAAGATTGGAATCAGAGCCTGTTTATCCCGAACCCGCTATTCGGGTGGGTAAACCCGAAACTGCGCCGAGTCGAGAACCGCTCCGATGAAAAGGAGCTTCTGAGAGGGACAGAGGTGTGACTTCGGCACATTGATGGAGAACCCTAGCTGGTGCAAGAGGACTGCCATCGTCTGGAGGTGGCCGACAACTGTCTGGGGCGACACCGCCTTCAACAACCAGTCGTCGAGGTAGGGGAAGACTGAAACCCCTAACCTGCGCAGATGAGCTGCGACCATCGCCATCACTTTCGTGAACACCCGTGGGGCGCTGGTAAGGCGGAAGGGGAGCACGGTAAACTGAAATTGCTCGTGGCCTACCGTGAACCGCAGGTAGCGCCGGTGGGCCGGCAGGACAGGGATGCGTCCTGCAAGTTCAAGGCCACCATCCAGTCTCCTGGGTCCAGGGCAGCTAAGACCTGAACCAGAGTCAGCATTTTGAACTACTCCTTCCGGAGGAAGCCGTTGACGTTCCAAGATAGGGCGTAGGCCCCCTTTGCCCTTCTTGGGTACCAGAAAGTAGTGGGAGTAGCAAACACATCCTACTTCTGGCCCAGGAACGCGCTCGATGGCCCCCTTGGCCAAGAGGGCCGTAACTTCCTCCTGCAGAAGCCGCAAATGATCCCCCGATACTAGGTGGTGTTGCGGTGGCATGGCTTGAGGGGTCGTCTCGAAGGGGAGGGAGTACCACCCACCTGTCCGACATGAGTACGCCAGTGGGAGTGGTGATGGCGAACCCTGCCCCCTACTGGCATCACATGGGCCAAAAAGCACGGCGGGAGGGTGTGGACTGGCCTCGCCGATGTCCCCGACCACGTCCACGGCGATTTTCACGGCCGCCACCACGCTGAATGTTAGTCTGCGGTGCGTGGCTGGCAGCACGTATGGTGGCGCCCCTTCCTTGGCTACGAAAGGAGCGAAAGGCACCAGTTTGCTGGTGCGGGGCCGAGAGGCCCAAGGACTTGGCCGTAGCTCTGGAGTACTGAAAGCGTTCAAGCGCATGGTCTGCCTTGTCGCCAAAAGGCGACTGCCATCAAACAGCATGTCCATCAGTGTATTCTGGACATCGGCCGAGAAGTTGGCGGACCTCAACCAGGCATGGCGACGAATCGCCACCGTCGTTGCCATCGCTCTACTTAGTGAGTCGATGGTATCCAGCCCACACCGGATAAAATATTTTGCTGCATCCCGGCCTTCCACATGGGCTTTGGGCCGTACCTCCAACGGACACTCTGGCAGCAATTCCACGACCGTATCCCACAGAGAGTGGGTGTAGCGGCCCATGTGGTGTTGGAAGACCGCAGTCCCAGACTAAGGGAGGAGAATACCTTTTTGTCGTACTGCTCATACCTCTTGGATTCCCTGTTCGGCAGAGCCGACAGGAATGCGGTCTGGGAATTTGAAGCCTGGATGACCAGGCTCTCGGGGTGGGGTGGGTGGAAATGAAACATGGGTCACCCGGGGCCGGACGGTGGCGTCTGGCCACGTTCCTATCTACGGGCAAACCCGTAGCGTGCCTGGACCAAGTGCCCAAAAGAACTTCGGTCAAGGCCTCATTAAACAGCAGCAGAAGCTCGGCCTAGCTTGACTGCGGTTTAAGGACCTCAATGAGTAGGTTAGTCCTCACGGCCGCGACGGGGAGCTCAAGGCCCAAGACCTTGGCTTCCCTCATCAACACCACACTGTAGGTTTCCCCCTCCTCCGTAGCCACGGTAGGAGGTGACACAAAGCCAGTGTCTGGTGATGTGTCCAGACCACTGGCATCCCCAAGTCCACCTGTCCAGTCATCTTGAGACTGACACTCTCGGGTCAGAGGGTCCTCAGACCCCTCCCAATACTCCCTTTCACCCATCCCCTGATAATCAGGGTTGTCAAACGATGAGGCCGGTTCATAGAAGCTAAACTCCCCAAGCGGCGTCGAAAGCGGCGCCGTTCCGACGCCGGAACGAGGGAGGCATCGGGGACGGCGCTGCCCGAGGACGGCGCCGGAGGTGACACCCGAGGGACCGGCGCCGGTGAGGTTGTTAGGTCAACCGGCGACGACCCGGATCCAGAAGAGGATCCTATGGGGCCCTGCGGCGCTGGGCCCGAAGGCGCCGGCGGTGTCGAAGCCCCCGACCCGCTACGGGCCCCAGACGGGTCCGCTGGGCCCGAAGGCGCCACGGAACCCGTAGGGAAGAGAGGTCCCTCATGGTCATGAGGAACCGCTCGATCTCCCCCGGCGTCGCATCCTGCCCAGGGACCGGAGGGTGTGGAGCAGGCTGCGACGCCCGCGACTCCGACTGAGCCCCGTAGGCAGTGTCACCCGAACCCCCGGCTGCGTCGCGGGGCCGGGGTTCCAGGGGTGGGGAGGAGTCAGAGGAGCTTACCTGACGACGACTTCTACCCGGAGGAGTGATGCCGACTTTTGGAGCTGTGATGGCTCCGACCCCGCGACCTGTCCCTCGACCTCCTGTGGGACCGGGACCTCTCGCGGCGCGGGGCCGACTGCCGGAGTTCGAGTCACTAGCGGGACCGCTCCCGCCTCGCTTTCGAAGTCAGGGCCCGGCAGTCAGGGCAGGTCTTGTCGTCGTTGTCGACGCCGAGACAGTGGAGACACCGATGGTGAGGGTCAGTGACCGACTACAGTCGGTCGCAATCCTCACAAGGCTTGAAACCAGGCATCCCTAGGCACTGTCCGGAGTCGCAAGACTCAAGAAAAAATGATCAAAAGAGATCAAAAAAGTCTAGTCAAAAAGTGACTAAAGTACTGCTTTTTCCAGATCTGCGCTTGCTGGCGCGGAAAAAAGACGAACTGACGTCAGCACGCGGAGGCGGCGTCTAAGTACTCCGACAACGTTATCAGGCCGCCCACGACCCCGATGCCGCAGACGATGCCTACCGGCGCGCAAGGGTACTGCTACGCAAAAATTTCCAGATCCAGTCTGATGCCTGGGGATATTCTAAGGTAAGGAATCTATCACTAACGTGTCTCTTTCAGATACATACAGGCAAGTCAGAGGGATGACTATGCGCACCTGCTTCACCCACAGTTATGTCAACCTGCATATGGGCTGGTGGGAGGAGCAGGTGCTCGCAGTCGGCTTCACCTAGGAATGATTCAAGAACGTAGTCCTTTGGACGAGTTATATAGGTTACCTACTTATACTATGGAAAAGCACACTGGAAACAGCAAAGTCATTTGCAGAAAAACTTAATCTGAATCAATCTTTTAAAACGAAAATAAGCACAACAGAGGAAAAGTTTATAGATCTAGTCATATTTGTAAAAAGACCATCAAATCCATACAAAAACATTCAGAAAGCCTACAGCAGTTAATTCTATTCTCCACGCAGGCAGCTTTCATCGAACATAATTGTAAAACAGTATCCCCTATGCCGAGAATATCCGCAGGAGACTGAACTGTAGTGATGAGACTACCCTAAAGGAAGTACAGGCGGAACTCAACGATAGATTCCAAGCTAGAGGATACAATAAGGAAGTTTTGGATACAGCTAGAAAGAAAGCCAATTCAAAACAGAAGTTCAAGAGAGGGAGCCAAAGCCAAGCTGGTTCAGGACACCTGAGAATAATCACAAAATATTCTGTTCATCATCAGAAACTAAGGGGAATCCTATCGACACATTTGCCTCTCATTCAGAACGCCTGGTTAATTGGCCAAATTGCCCCTAGGAACACCCTTCTGACTTTCAGACGGGCAAAATCTATGCGTCACAAACTGGTAGTGCGCAGTCTAGAAGTAAACAAGAATCATGGTTGAGGGGTAGTCAGGGGTTCCAACGGGGCCACAGGTGTAAAGCCTTCAAATATAGCCAGAACACTAAGGAATTCAAGTCACCATTACTTAATGCCCCATTGATGATTTGCTGTGCATATAACTGCAGGAGTGAGTTTGTGGTTTATGTGCTGCAGTGGTGCAGTCCAAAAATCTATGTAGGAGCACAATCCATATGGTACACGTTAGAGTATTGATAGAATTGGGGGGTCTCTAGTTGGAACAGATAGGTACTTGTGACAAATAGGGACCCTCTCCTCTAGTCAGGATAAGGGGATTACACTCCTAAAATAACCCCTGCTCACCCCATTGATAGCTTGGCACGAGCAGCAAGGCTTTATCTCAGAGGAGTTGTAAGTTAAGCATTTGTGACCACACACAGTAACCCAGTGAAACACTACAAATGGACACCACACAAGGTTTTATATCAAAAATAAGTATTTTTTTATATAGAGTTACAAGACCAATAACAAAAATAATCCACAGTACCATTAGAATTCCAGGATTCTGGTTGAAAAGGCTGAAATCAAGGTTCTATGTGAGTCGGTAGCCCGGACCGGCTACCGTGTTGTTGAAATAACAGAGTAACAAATCCAGCGGACCGCGTCGGTACGGGCCCACTCAAATGTCGACAGACTCAGGCACAGTACCTTTTACTTGAGGCGGCCGGCACAGACGTGCGAGCCGGTTCCGGTGTTCATCGCGGTGTAGAAAAGAAAGCATTGCAGGACGTGTTGTCACTCGATGCGGTGCAGGCAGCGGCCCGTTGACAGTCGGTAGATCCGAGGCGTGCGTTCCAGGGAGAGACGGTGCTTCGTTGCGGTGCTCCAAGCTTGCAGTGCGGCGACAGAGCCGGAGTTCGGGAGCTGGCGTCGATAAGTCCGGACAGCTGTGAGAGTCAGGCAGTGTGTCGCGAAGCGTGCGAGGCGGTGCCCAACTCCGGTGTGTTCACAGGACTCTAAATCAGCAGCAGTGACCGCGTCGGTCAGATCAGTACGAGTCAGTGTAGCGTGGCGTTGCACATCGCGGTGTCCACCAGTCACGGTGCAGGTAACGGCGACGGCATCAGGACGGAATTGGTGAGCTCAGAGCTCCCGTTGTTCGAGGCGGACGTTGTTCGATGAGGTGCCTACAGGACACCAGGCCCGTCGTGAAAGTCGGTCATAGCTTCCTGCCTCTGTAGCCACTGAAACAGCGTTTCCAGCAGCAATTCACAAAGGCTGATGAAGTCCACTGGTCCTGAGACTTGGGTCAGGGGGCAAGCTTTCTTCCAAGCCCTCAGATCTTTTCACAAGTTGAAAGTAAAGTACACCAAGTTCTTTCTCCTCTCTTTGGCAGTCAAGCAACCACTGCAGGCCAATCCCCCAAGCAGCACTTCAGCTTGGGAATAGTCTTTCCTCAGTTTCTTCAGGTTCCTCTCCTCAGCAGAGGTTTTGTCTTGTAAGTCCAAAAGTGATCTACATTTTTGGGAGCAGGATCCCAATACTTATACCCCAAAATCCTTTGTTCTCTGAGAGGAAAGGGGCCTGTGCCCAGTCAAAACCAGTTCTGAAGTACTCTGTTTACCAGACTTCTCCTTTCCTTTCACAGTGCAGGGCAGGCTCATCAGACGCCCCACAGGAGTTGGAGCCAGCATTATAGAGGGAAGGACCAGCCCTATTCAGGTCCCAGGTGCAACCGCTCCCTCCCATCTAGATGCAGATCTCTCTATTCACCACTAGGCTGCCCCAGCCTGTCTCTTGGAATCCCTCAGCCCAGTCACTCAACGCCAGACAAAGGAATACACAACCTAGCAGAGGAAGGCGTTTGGATAGTTAGACAAGCAAATACCTACTTTCTAAAAGTGGTATTTGCAAACACAGAATATTAAAATAAACTTTACTAAAAAGTGTGTATGTTATCATTCGGAGTCCAGGCATACTGAACTCTAATTTCTACCATGTTCTCTGAGCCCGTTAGAATTATAAAATGTAATAATTCCAACAGCCCATTCAGGCCTATGGAGAACAGGTAGCCTTGCAATAGTGAAAGACGAAAATGGCTGTAATTCACTATTGGGACATGCCACACACATCAGGGCTTGTCCTACCTTATACTTACAATGCACCCTGCCCTTGGGCCTACCATAGGGGTGACTAATATGAAGAAAAGGGAAGGTTTATGGACTGCCAAGTGGGTGCACTTGCCCAGTCAGCATGACAGTACCGGACTGCACGCAGGCTCTGCAATGGCAGACCTTAGAAACATTTTACCAGGCTGCTTCTGTGGGTGGCACAACCAGTGCTGCAAGCCCACCACCAGCATTTGGATTTACAAACCCTGTGCACACTCCGTGCACTGTAAGAGGGTCTGACAAGTAACCCAAATAGTCACTCATGAAATCACCAATTAATATATTCATTTACAGTAGGGAGCACTTGCACTGTGGCACTGGACAGCAGTGGCACAGTGCCCAAAGCATTTAACACCAGCAAAAACACATGATGCAACAGAAAAAGATGGAAGGGAGACCCACGCCAATGGTGCAAGGTCTAACAAGTATCCCAATACTTAAGAGCCATAACCAATAGGGACGAGTTGCCCACCATATTCATGAGAAACAAGGGGGCAATGCAGCCAAACTAGTCAATTTTATTGCAGACTGTTGCAAGACATGCCAGAAGAGGCAACAGGGAACTAAAGCTATGGAGATTAGAACCTCGCTATATAATTGTTCTAAACAGTAAAATGCTGAATGGTTTGACTTTGGATGAAGAATTATATGTTCACTTGTAAGACATTCGATGCAGACATCCTTCTGTTGCATTAGCCATGAGTAGATTGGCACATATTGGGCACTGACATTTTGTTGACTTAAAGCACTTTGGGCCCTTTGTACGAAGGTGGTCTTTTAGAATATTTTGTTGGGCATCGAAGAACGAGAAGATTTGGTCATTAATATGAGATGTAGGAAGAAGAATGCTTCATCTTGAATACGATATAGAGTAGGTGCTCACTGGGGACATGAAGTTCAGTTTGATATAGTGTGTGATGCTTGTGAGTTGAATGTTATCATCTTTAAGATTTATAGTGCTTTCCTCACTTGGAACATGCCATGTTTTGATAAGGAGTCTTCGGTAGTTCTCAACACATTAGATGAACTGAAGGCACTAGACAGTTATGAATAACCTTTGACCACAATGGAGTATGATGAATTAAAAAAACCCTGCTTAGTTGGAAGTTTTGTACATTTATTTATTAACATGCACAAAAAGTCTTCTTGACGACATCTGTGGTACAGATGTATACAAAGAGAAAATGTGTATATTGTAATTTAATTCCATATATTTGCACATTAATATAATTTTTGTACAGAGCACGCTCTTTCCTCGTGATGAAATCAGGAAAGTAAAAGTGTTTTCACTATGTCCATGCCGCCATGTGTGGTATCCATGACAGTATATTATACATGTTTAATGGCGTCTATGTTATGTGAGCAAGGTGGTGCAAACTACAGAAACACACCAGAGCCTTCTGTTCATAAAAGTTAAAAAACAGAATCCAGCTGTGTCGATGCACGTGTGGAAGCTGTAAAGCAGGAGCACACACATTCATTCTGGATAATATAAAAGAACACATGGTAATAATGCATTACAACCTGCTGAGTAAGGGTTCTATGAGATGTTTTGAACATTCCAAGCCACAACACGGAACACTCCACAAGGAGCGCATATTGCATGTGTTTATTTTATTGATAGCTGCTCCACATATAAAAGCGCAATGTAATACGGTTTTTCCAAATCTCATCGCTTTTATGTTTATAGTCCAAATAGACAGTTTCAACCTCTCTACCAATCCCACTACATCACTTGCTATTAAAAAGGGACCTCTTTGGTATCTCCCGATACCACTGTTGGATTCCGAAAATGGAACTCTAATCTGAAGCCAGTTCAGACAATCACAGACTCAGACTCCATGGACTCCAGTTATGTACACAATATACTGGATCCACCTATTGATCTGAGAGTTCAGGAATAAAACTGATGCATTCCATAGGAAGGCCATTACAAAATAACTTTACATAATGTACACATTTACACTGTTTACAATTATGAGCATACCTGCATGTTAAATACAAAATATTGCATTTCAGAAATAACACTGAAAGCAGAAACGATCAGTTTGTAATGACTCCAAAGCATGAGCACAGAATAGTGATAAATAAAGCCAAAAGCTGCAGCTGCTCAGAACCCTTCAGCTGATGGGTTATGTGCATGGAATACTTCAATTTATGTGAGTCAAAAATGGAAAATGTCTGTACTCGAAAAAATAGCTCCTGTGAACATCTTTGTCCAATGTTAGGGAAACATTAAATTGACTATTTCTGCGAGTGATGCAAAGAACGAAGGCCCTCAGATGCCGCTTGGGTTTGGGAGTTGCTGGAAACCCGATTGACACTGCTTTCAATGAAGAGTTTCAGGCCCTGCATTCCCTGCATATAGAGATACTCCAAATACCAGTTCCACAGCTTGCCCTGTAGGAAGAAAAACAGACGTTTCTTTACTCAACAACAAATCAATGCCGGTAGGTCAACTAATACAGAATGATCTTTTAGGTGAACTTATACAGACAAGTAGTTAAAAAGGAGTTCAGAGTAAATGAAGGATTATCGATAATCATGTTAACAAAAAACTCAGCGAACTTTATGAATAAGCAAAAGTTACTTGTTGTAATTCAAGTTCTCCATGTGGCTATTCGCTCTCGATCCGTAAGCCTGTGTGTGCAGCATCCTAGTCACGTTTTTTTTAAATAAGCACTTCAAAACTCTTAACAAGTCAGAATCAATGCAGTTAGAGCTGGCCTTCAATAGAAGTGCCCATCACCAATAAGCAATAGAAACAAATGAGCATTTACTCGTGAAGATAGTCCACCTCATTTAAAAGGACACAAACTGAAGCCAATGAGGTAGGGGTGCTTGGAACTCCACTCCCACCAGAAACCACCATGGTTCAGATTTCTACCACATGCGATATGTACAGGAAGTCTCCACAGAGATCTGCTCATGTTGTCCTATTGCTACTTCAAAGTGGCTTGAAAACTGCATTCCTCAACATCCTGGGCCATCTCAATCCCTTGAGCCACTTTTCCTAGCTGGATTGCGGTCACAGGGGGACATTTTTTGAGCTGCAAGTTAAGAATTTATTCCGTCATGCCGGAGACATCAATGAACGCCCTTTTTCAACCCCGTGGGACTGGTGGTAAGAAATGTCATAATTTTACGGAACATTGCAAAAAACACAGTTGATGGACAGAATGTCGAACAATGTCATACATTCACCCCAGTAAAAGGATATGGGCCTAAATCCATCGTTTTTTTGCACTCCACACCACCCTGGGTTAGACACTGGCTATATGCAAATCAGCTCTGACCCTGTGCCCCATGGGAACAGTCCAGTCAGCAAAAGACACAGTTGATGGACAGAATGTCGAACAATGTCATACATTCACCCCAGTACAAGGATCTGCAAGGTGATGTGATGTGCTTTGCGGATGAGAAGACGGGGTCAAGCGTGTGGCCAGCGTAGTGGGTGGGGGTGTTGACCAGATGCTTGAGTCCGAGGTTGGCGAGGTTGTCCAGCAGGGCGGCGGTGTTGCGGTCCTGGTTGTTTTCCAGGTGGAAGTTGAGGTCTCCCAGGAGGATGTAGTCAGCCGAGGGGAGGGCGTGCAGGCTGATGAAGTCTGCGAAGTCTTCGCTGAATTGTGTGCGTGGTCCTGGGGGTCTGTAGAAGAGGGTGCCTCTCAGGGTGGTCTTGGGGTCGGTGTGTTTCTGGAAGTGCAGGTGTTCGGCGGCTGTGAAGGTGTCGTCAGAGTTGATCGTGATGCGGATGGTGTTCTTGTGGACAATGGCGATGCCTCCTCCGGTCTGGTTGACTCGGTCCCTCCGGGTGATCTTGTATCCGTCAGGGATGGCGATGGCGATGAGGTGGCGTTCCTCCATGTTTCCGTGAGGAAGGCAACGTCTGGTGATGTGGAGTCGTGCAGGTTCCATAGTTCCACGGCGTGTCTGTGGACTGAGCGGGTGTTGAGCAGGATGCACTTCAGGTGGTTGCTGCTGGTGCGTGGCTTGGCGGGTCCAGTGCAGGTCTGGAGGCAGGAGAACTTGCAGGATTGGCAGGCGAAGGGTCCGTGGGTGCGTCCTGGAGTGGCACGGTGGCAGCCGGGGGTTCGGCCGGTGATGAGTGCGTTGAGGGTGGCGGTGTCGTAAGTCCGGAGGGTGGGCTGGCAGCTGCGGGGCCCAGGGGGTCTGGCACTGGGCGCGGTCCAGGGGCGGACGGGCGCAGACGGGCTTGCCTTTGGCGCGCCTTCAGCGCACAATCAGCGCACCCGCTGTGCGTACGCATGCACTCAACCATAAGTGGAGAGTGGGGGGGGGGGGGGGGGCGAAGGAGGAGCAGCTGGGAGGCGGGAGCGGGGTGGCGAGTGGGGGGGGGATCGGTGCGGAGATGCTGGAGGGAGCAGGGTGGGGCCGCGGGGGAGCAGCGGCAGGGAGCGGGGTGGGGCAGGGAACAACTGGAGCGACAATGGGGCACAACAGAACCAGACACGAGAGAACGGCAACGATACAAATCAAATACAAATGAAAATAAAACGAAGCACAGAGGGACAATTAGGTACAGGGGCACAACACTTAACTTGGCAGCGGGAGGAGATCGGGCACACTCGGGGTGGGCCACGCGGCAGGAGGAGCGACCAGTGTGCTGTGAATGGACTAACACCAGAAAGTACTGCCGGATTGAGTGGGTAACATGCCAAATCTTAGCAGATTTGGCTGTCCAGGCAATAGTGTTTCATGGAGGGATGCCAGAGTATCTGCCTGGCAAATGTCTTTGACAGGGATTCAGTAGTAGTAACTTTGGCCCTAGTAGAATGAGCTCACAGTCCTTCTAGAGGCTGCTTCTTTGCCAATGCGCAGCAGATCTTAATGCAGAGCTCAATCCAGTGGGAGATGGTACGAAACTGCACAGCTTTGCCACAATTTCGCTCCAGGGAACCTCACAAAGAGCTGATCATCCATCCGGTGTTCTTTGGCATGTATATGTAGAAGCTCAGAGCTCTCTTGGAAAAGGCATCACACCATGGGAGGAAGATCCTTCCCCTACTTAGCGGCCAAGACCTGGAATTCCCTCCCCACCCACCTCCGCCTCACACAGAACCACCTCTCCTTCAGGAAACAACTTAAAACTTGGATATTTGATAAGTAAAGCTCCCCTCCGCCCTCAAGCGCCTTTAGACCCTCTGGGTGAGTAGTGCACTATATAAATTCAAACTTGAATTGACTTGATTTCAGCAGAAATTATGACCTAGTTCGCAGAACCAGCATGTTAGGGAAGATGTTTTTAGGAGCCTGAAGCTCACTCACATGCCCGGTCGCAGTAATGGCAATGAGGAACACAGTCTTCATGGTATGGAGCAGTAAGAAACCGCTGTGGAGCAGCTCAAATGGAGCACACATCAGATAAGTAAGAATGAGATTGAGATCCCACTGGAGTTTCACAAAAGAGGAGGGGGTATATGATGCAGCCATTTCAAAAATCGCATCACAATGGGTAACAAACAATGACTGCTGATCAGGCAACAGTAAGAAGGCCAAAGATAACCCTTAACCATGCCCAAAACAAAATCTTGCCGGCAAGAGAGAAAACTAACAAGACGTCAGACAGTTTGGCCTGGAGGGGATCAATCTGGCATGCGCCACAGCAAACCTCAAACTTGTACCAAAGAAAGACACAGTTTTTGTTGAGGGATTCCTGGCTGCCAAGATAACATCAACCACTTCTTTAGGATGGTAGAAGGTGTTCAACTAACCATGCTCAATTTCCATGTATGAAGGTGGAGATTGGGAATGCTCTAGTGGATAACCCCGACCCTATGGCCTGGACAGCAGATCCTCCCAGAGACGCACCCATTTCAGAGAACAGACTCAAGCCCAGGGGCTCTGGATATTATTCTCTCCCTGTCCAATCTGGAGCCACTAGGATGACTGGAGACCAGTCCAACCTGATTTTCTTGGGAACTCTGGGCAGGAGAGGCATCAGCAGAAAGAAATACAAGATTCCAGAGTTCCACTCAAGGCAGAATGCACCTCTGAGAATTCTCCTCTGAGCAGATGCTGACATTGTGCGTTCTTGGCCGTGACTAACAGATCGAGCCAAGGTTCTCAGCACCCGCGGATGAGACCTTGTGCCACCTCCGATTGTAACTGCCACTCGTGATTTGCTAGGTACCGATGGGAGAGTTAGTCTGCCCTGGCGTTCAATAAACCTACAATGTGGTTCACCACCTGGAAGATTCCATTGAAGTCCAGTCAGTTCCAGAAGACAAGGCTGCCTGACACAGCGTTCATGGCTTCCCAGCAGGTTTGTTGCAGCACCGCATGGTGGTGGTGTTGTCCGTGAACATCTGTACCAGCCACCCTTTGATGGACAGCAGGAAAGCTTCCAGCGTAAAGCAGGTGACCTTCAGCTACATAAGGTTGATGTGGAGCTAGGACTCCGCTGGAGAACAGAGCTCACCTGTCTCAGGTGGCTGCCCCAGCCCAGATCTGACCCATTGGCCACTACAGTGAGCTCTGGGTGGGGATGGGAGAGAGATCTGCCATTGACCCAATCGGGAATCAGTAAGCACCAGTAGAGATCTTTCACAGTCACCTCCAAAATCTGGACCATATCAAAGAGGCTCCCTTGATGTTGGGCCCATTGAGACTTCAGATACCACTACACAGCCTTGGCATGCTCAACCAGCATGATGCAGGAGGCCATCAGTCCCAGCAGCTTCAGGGTTGATTCACTAAAATTCAGGACAGAGACCGAACGATTAGGACGATAGCCTTAAAGTCCTGAACACTTTGGCGGAGGAAAGGTGTGAAACCAGAGTGTGTCCAGAATGGCTTCAATGAATGGGAGATTCTGAGAAGGGTTCAACTTCAGCACATTGATAGTGAACCCCAGAGATTGCAGTTTAGTTCCTACATCCCGGATAGGCTCTGCGCATTGGAATAATATTCACTATAGTTTTGACATAGGACTACGGTCAGTATGTCTCCATCAAGTACATTAAACTTAATTACTTGTGTGTGCCAGCTAACTCAGAGGTCAGTAGAAACTTCTCGAACAAGAAGGGATTAGTTTCTGACAACCGCATAAACATGACAACTTTGTTTGCCTTTAGAATGGGAACAGTCTCAGAATTGTTGAAACCATAGATAACAGTTTTACTCAGTCAATCGTGCATGCTTCGTTTCCACAGAGTTTCCACAGAAATAGACTGGCGTTTCAACAAAGGGTTTATTAAACCGTCTTATTTCTCGTGCAAGAGATATGAACTGCTACAGTTGTAAGACAGAATTGTAAGTATAACACGTACAGCGTTAGCAGTAAGATAAAATAATACTGCAATAGCATGGTTTGTACCTATGACATATTCATTAAAAAACATGCATAAATAACAGGCTAAAATGTGAATACTCATCTGGTGCTTCTAGCTAGTTCTACCCCAGTGTACCTAACCTAAGTGTTGCACGAAGTGAGAAGTAGGTGCTGTTTTTCTATAGTCTAGTTTAGCTGTTTGGATTGGTGTTGCTAAGATTTCCCAAAAGTCCCTCTAGGTTCTAGTCCGCTCTATACCTTAGCGATCGAGACCCGGAATGAGATGCCAAACTCTCTCAATCTAACACCCCGCAAGGGGGGGGGGGAGAAACACTGGAGCTTGATGCTCTGCGGGGAGGATGACAGCGTCTGGTTAGTGCGTCAGGCGGGGACTATCACCTTCCGAACTTGCTGCGGTGAGCCGCGTAGCTGAGCCGCGTATGTATACAGCTGGACCGTACTGTGGTTTGCCATGGCAAGTGAAGTTGTTTAGGAATGCCAGTATTGACGTAAAAGTCAGGCAGAGGAACGTCATGAATGAAACCCTAAGGAATAGATGTTCATGCATAATAAATGACTTCTTGGAGAAATCAATATTCCAAGCAAGGGGAAGTTCTAAAGGCTTAAGAATCTGGTTTTCCAGGGAACTCGTGACGTGGATGGACGGATAAAGGTGTCCATACCTGTATTTGGTTAGCATGGATAATGCCTAAATAAAGGTAGGATTTCTATGCCTAAATAAGGACAATGTGAATTGTGCCTATATGAGGGCATACATCAGGAAACCTATATACAGTATCAAAATCGACACACAAGATGACCCGAGGTTCTCTGTAGTCTGGACGTAGTGGACTACAGCCTGGTGCGAGCCCACATTCAACATCCTATCATTGATGTAGGAAAAGACGAACACTCCTGACCTCCAAAGGTGTGCTGCAACCACCGTCATAACTTTTGTGAACTCCCGAGGGGTGCTGGTGAGATCAAAGGGTAGCACAGCTAACTGCAAGTGCTCCTGTCCTGCCACAAACCATAGCGAGTGCAGATTGGATGTCAGGAGATCCACCATCCAGTCTGGAGTTGAGTATTTTGAATTTCTCCTTACGGAGGAAAGCATTGAGAGGGTACAGATCTAGAATGGGTTTAAGACGTTCCCTCATCTTGGGCATCAGAAAGAAGTGGGGATAATAACTACGACCAACTTTGAGAAAAGGCAACCCTTTGCACAAATGTGATTTACTTCTTGCTATAAAATGGAGGGATGGTCATCTGTCAGTTGCTGGGTGGACACTGGAAGGTCCGATGGGGATGAAAGGAAGGGTAAAACATAACCTCTGTGGAAAATCTGCAGAACCAAACTGTCCGACGTGATCACTTGCCAACCTGTATACAATCAGTGGATTCTGCCTCCTGTCAGGTGTCTGTAACCCTGTAATAGTACAATAACTAGGTTTGGTGGGAGGAGGGGTGGTAGACTGGTTAGCATGTTGATCTTGGCCTTTCCCACGAAACTGCTGGGTTCAGTGTAGGGGCAGGACAGGCTGGAAGCAAGGGATGCCTCGGCCAATGCCACTGAAGAAATGGTGGAATTGTTGCAGCTGGAGCGGTTGGGAAGAGAGGCCCGGAGAGCGAGCGGTAGCCCTACTCTCCTTGAGGTGTTCAACGGCTGAGTCAGCCCTGTCCCTAAACAGATGAGTCCCATTAAATTGGATGTCCATCAGGAAGGACTGGATGTTGCCCGTGAGCCCAGTCATCACAGCCATGCATGGAGATGAATGACAACACAGTTGCCAATAACTCACCCAGCAGAGTTCATGGTGTCAAAACCACGAATTGTGAACTTCATGACCATCATAGATTGCCTGAAAAAGGTCGGCAAATGACTTTTGGTAGACCGCAGAGGACTTGTACCACGGAGTCCCATTGGTCATGAACCAAACAGCCTAAAAAAATGGAGGCGTTGATCGATCGCACCCAAACAGGCTGATAAGAAGCGCTTTCCGAAGATCTCAACTCTTTGATTTCCTTTCATGGGGAGGAGTAGGAAAATTGCAGGGGTTGGTCTGGCTGGTGGAAGCTTGCACCACAAGGCTCTCTGGAGAAAAGTGCGGTGACAAAAAGGCTGGGTTGCCTGGGGTGGGGGGATGGCATCTGGCAGTCTGTCTGTTGACTGAAGGGCAGTAGTCAAGTCAAGTCAAGTCAAAACATTTATATAGCGCACTACATACCCAGAGGGTTTCAAGGCGCTTAGGAAGGGGAGGTGGATTATTTGTCAAATATCCACGTTTTAAGCTGCTTTCTGAACGCTAGGTGATTCTGGGTGAGGCGAAGGTAAGCGGGGAGTGAGTTCCATGTTTTGGCAGCCAGGTATGAGAAGGATCTGCCTCCCATGGTGGTCTTGTTGATGCGAGGTACAGTGGCGAAGGCTTGGCTGGAAGAGCGGAGTTGGCGGGAGGGGGTGTAGAAGGATAGTCGAGAGTTGAGGCAATCTGGTCCGATGTCGTAGAGTGATTTGTGTGCGTGGGTAAGCAGACGGAAAGTGATCCTCTTATTGACGGGTAGCCAGTGGAGGTCTTTAAGGTGACCGGAGATGTGTTCGTTGCGTGGGATGTCTAATATGATCCTGGCTGAGGCGTTTTGGATTCGTTGGAGTTTCTTCTGGAGTTTAGCGGTGGTACCTGCGTAGAGGGTGTTTCCGTAGTCCAGTCGGCTCGTGACTAGAGCGTGGGTGACTGTTTTCCTTGTTTCGGGGGGGATCCAGCGAAATGTTTTTCTGAGCATGCGAAGAATGTTAAAGCAGGAAGAGGATACGGCGCTGACTTGTCTGTTCATTGAGAGTGAAGAATCCAGGATGACGCCAAGGTTCCGTGCGTGGTCTGTCGGGATGGGTGCATTTCCGAGGGCTTCCGGCCACCAGGAGTTGTCCCATGCAGAGGGGGATTTACCTAAGATGAGGACTTCTGTTTTGTCTGAGTTCAGTTTCAGACGGCTTTGTTTCATCCATTCGGCGACTTCTTTCATTCCTTCGTGTAGGTTAGTTTTAGCGGTGCTGGGGTCCTTGGTGAGAGATAGGATCAGTTGAGTGTCATCCGCGTAAGAGATGATGTTGAGGTTGTGTTGTCGGGCGATGGCCGCGAGGGGGCTCATGTATACGTTGAAGAGGGTGGGACTGAGTGAGGATCCTTGTGGTACGCCGCAGATGATTTCGGAGGCCTCGGACTTGAATGGTGGGAGGCGGACTCTCTGGGTTCTTCCGGTGAGGAACGAGGTGATCCATTCCAGTGCTTTTCCTTGGATTCCGATGTTTCTGAGGCGTTGTAAAAGGGTGCTGTGGCAGACTGTGTCGAAGGCTGCAGAGAGGTCGAGGAGGATGAGGGCGACTGTGTCTCCATTGTCCAGTAGAGTTCGAATGTCGTCTGTTGCTGCGATAAGGGCGGTCTCAGTGCTGTGTTTGGCTCGGAAGCCAGATTGTGAGGGGTCGAGTGATTTGTTGTCTTCGAGGAAGGCGGCGAGCTGGTTGTTGACAGCTTTCTCGATGACTTTGGCCGGGAATGGAAGAAGCGAGATGGGGCGGTAGTTTTTGAGTTCGGTGGGGTCTGCTGTTGGTTTTTTCAGAAGGGCGGTGAGTTCAGCGTGTTTCCAATCTTCTGGGAAGGTAGCGGAGTTGAAGGAGCAGTTGATGACGTCTCGGAGGTGCGGAGCTATGACGGAGTCTGCTTTGTTGAAGATGTGGTGGGGGCATGGGTCTGTGGGGGATCCAGAGTGGATGGAATTCATCAGGCGGATGGTGTCCTCAGTGGAGATTGGGTTCCAGGCGTTAAGGGTGTTAACGGGGGGAAGATGGTCAGTTGATGGTGGGGTGGGTTGGCTTCCGGGTTGGTTGTCAAAGCTGTTGTGGATGTCAGCAATCTTGTTGTGGAAAAAAGAGGCTAGGGAATCGCAGAGGGTTTGAGAGGGGGTGATGTCGTTGGAGTTGGCCGAGGGGTTGGAAAATTCCTTGACGATGTTGAAAAGTTCCTTGCTGTTGTGGGCGTTGTTGTCAAGTCGATCTTTGAATGCTGTTTTCTTGGCTTTTCGGATCAGTTGGTGGTGAGTACGGATGGCGCTTTTGAAGGCGTCCTTGTTGCTGGTGGATGGGTCTTTTTTCCAGGCCTTTTCAAGGGAGCGGCACAGTTTCTTGGATTTCTTGAGGTCGTCGTTGAGCCATGAAGCCTTCTTGATGCCAAGTTTGTGTTGACGTTTTTTCAGTGGTGCTAAGGTGTCGGCGGTGTTGGATAACCAAAGGGTGAGGTTGGAGGCGGCTTCGTTGGCATTAGAAGAGAGGGCTGGGGAGGTTTGAAGGAGTGATGTGGAGATCTGCTCTGTGGTGATTTTGTTCCAGTTTCTTTGTAGAGTTGGTTGGAGGTGGATGATGGGTTTCGGCTTGTTGTAGGTGAAGTGAACGCAGCTGTGGTCAGTCCAGAGGAGATCCGTAGTGTGGCTGAAGGAGACATGGTTGCTGGAGGTGAAGATGGGGTCGAGAGTGTGACCTGCGATGTGTGTGGGGGAAGTGACCAGTTGTTTAAGTCCGAGGTTGGCGAGGTTGTCTAAGAGGGTGGCGGTGTTGCGGTCGTTGCTCTTTTCAAGGTGGAAGTTGAGGTCTCCCAGAAGGATGTAGTCTTTGGAGGGGAGCGCGTGTGGGGTGATGAAGTCCGTGATGTCTTCACTGAATTTTGCGCGTGGTCCTGGTGGTCTGTAGAGGAGGGTGCCTCTGAGTGTGGTCGTGGGGTCGATGTGGATCTGGAAGTGAAGGTGTTCGGAGTTGGCGAGGTTGGCGTCGGAGCTGGTGGTGATGCGGATGGATTTCTTATGGACGATAGCGATTCCTCCTCCTGTCTGGTCGGTGCGGTCCTTGCGAGTGATCTTATAGTCTTCAGGGATAGCGATGGCGATGTCAGGGGCGGAGGAAGCGTTCATCCATGTTTCCGTTATGAAGGCGACGTCTGGAGAGATGGTGTCTAGTAGGTTCCATAGGTCAATGGCGTGCCTGTGGACCGAGCGGGTGTTGAGAAGGATGCATTCTAGGTGGTTGGGGTCGGGAATCTGTGTTGTGGTCGCAGCGGAGATGTTGTCGGTGCCGCTAAATTTGCAGGAGAGGCAGGAGAACGGTCCATGGGTGCGTCCAGGAGCGGCTTGGACGCAGTTGGGGGAGCGGCCGGGGTTAAGGGCTAGGAGGGTGGCGGCATCATAGGTGACGCGGGGGGGCTGGGCAGCGCGAGGGGCAGGGGGTCTGGCGCTGGGCGCGGTCCAGGCGCGGACGGGCGTAGACGGGCTTACCTTTGGCGCACCTTCGGCGTGTCCGAAGCGCGTGGACGCTGCGCGTGGGGGCATTGGCCATAAATGGATGGTGGAGGGGGCGGAGCGTGGGAGGGTCAGCAGCTGGGAGGCGGTAGCAGGGAGGAGGGGCGGGCCAGGGGACACACAACAAGATGGAGGGTCACAGGGCACCGGGGGCTAAAGGCAAAATATCTTAAGCCAACACAGCGCGAGGCTGAAATAAATAAATGAAACACACCGCAGGCACAATTAATTAAATAATTGCAGCGCGAGGCGGAACGAAAATGGATAAGCACACCACAAGGCACAATTAATTAAAGAAGTGCAGCGCGAGGCGGAACGAAAATGGATAAGCACACCACAAGGCACAATTAATTAAAGAAGTGCAGCGCGAGGCGGAACGGAAATAAATAAACAAATAAACACACCGTAAGGCGGAATTAATTAAATAAATGCAGTTGCAGCTCTGTAGTCTCGGCTCGATCGTCAGCAGGAGCTGGGATCAGGGAGCATGGGGGGAGCGACCGTGCTGGAGGAGGTCCAGGTGATCACAGCGCGTCAGAGGAGGTAGGGAGCACTCTGTTCGTGGGTGGGAGGGGCAGCAGCTGGGAGGCGGTAGCAGGGAGGAGGGGCGGGCCAGGGGACACACAACAAGATGGAGGGTCACAGGGCACCGGGGGCTAAAGGCAAAATATCTTAAGCCAACACAGCGCGAGGCTGAAATAAATAAATGAAACACACCGCAGGCACAATTAATTAAATAATTGCAGCGCGAGGCGGAACGAAAATGGATAAGCACACCACAAGGCACAATTAATTAAAGAAGTGCAGCGCGAGGCGGAACGAAAATGGATAAGCACACCACAAGGCACAATTAATTAAAGAAGTGCAGCGCGAGGCGGAACGGAAATAAATAAACAAATAAACACACCGTAAGGCGGAATTAATTAAATAAATGCAGTTGCAGCTCTGTAGTCTCGGCTCGATCGTCAGCAGGAGCTGGGATCAGGGAGCATGGGGGGAGCGACCGTGCTGGAGGAGGTCCAAGGCATGTCCTAAGCACATAGAGAAGGGCATCCGTCAGGGCCTCGCTAAAAGGGAGATGGGGTTTAGAAGTAATCTGACACCTGTCTCAGTCTTCATTCAGCACGTTAGTTTTCACCTTCATGGTGGAGAGCTGGAAGTCTTGGACGTCTGCTGGCCTACATAGGATGCACATTCTATGGCAGGTGAGAGGGGGACACAGCAGTCTCTCTGGAGATATCTAGCCCACTGGCCTCCTGCAAACCCTCATACCAACTGTCCTTGACAGAGCTGAGTGAACTCATCACCCTGGTCATAGTCTTTGTCAGAATCAGTGCTGAAGAGGTTGGAGCTGGACCGGCATCGGAGAGGACAATCTGAACTGCCACCTCAGGAGATAAGTTCAGCACTGGTGTCAACGTTCCGGGGTTGAACGTTGGTTTGGGCGCTGGGGACAGTGTCAGAACTCGAGCCAAGGAGCGAAGTGGCCAAGAGGGTTCAGCTGGTGCAGTGGGTGAACTGGCAGTAGTGCAGGTGGAGAGTACCTTTGTAGAGATCCAAAGAGCTGAAAGCATATCTGCACGGAACTCTGATCTGGCAGGGCGTGGCTGAAGGCCCCAATAATTCAGGATGTAATGGAACTAGCTTCGGAACGGTCTCGGAAGTCTGCCAATTTAGAGAGCGAGATGGTTGGTGCTGCCCACGCAATTCATCATGGAGTGTAGGTATGGCGCAAAGGAGGAGAACTCCGCTTCAACTTCTTACGCTTACAGGAGGACTTGAAATTCAAGTAATACAAGCCTTCAGAGCGGCTCTGCCAACTCCAAGAACGGGACTGGATTGAGTTGTGGACTAGGAGCAGCTCTGACATTGTCTTCTGGCACTTGGCGACAAAATTTCAACACACGTTCCCAGATGGCCTTTGGGTTCATAGACGTAAAGTCTTCACAAGTCTTGGAGTAGGTGCCTGACCGCAGAGACCACAGGCATACCTGGTGAAGATCTGTCACAGACATCTGTTTGAGACAGTCTTCAGGTTTTACAATAGGTCATCTTAAGGGGTTACATCAAAGGAATACTGAAAATGTTGAGAAAAAACAAAACTAGGTAAGAATCTCTGAGCAACAAGAGAAGCTCTGGATCCAACATCTGGAGGCACAGAAAGAAAGGAACTGACAGTGCACAGGAGTGGTGCTTGTTTAGGCCCGCAAGTTACTTCTGGAGTGGAACAGAGTCAGTGCGGACCCACATGGTGCCACCTTCTGACACAGAGGTACTATGGACAAGTTTCTAGATCCAGTGGGATGCCTCGGAAATATTCAAAAGGTGGGGAATCCAAGGAAAGAAGTCTATCAGAAATTGGCATCTGTCTATTGCAATTGCTCCAGGGTTTAATGCTCGATTTTCATGGTAGAGATATTCCTAAGCACTGCACTGATGGGGATTTTAAAAGGAAATTGTGAAACAACGTGACTGCTAAAAAACTTAAATCCACGGAAAGCAGCTCTGGATCGGTTTCAAAGACTGAGGAAACAAGCATTGGAAATGCAATAGGTCTCGCAGCATTAGAGTTAGTGCTTTTAGAATTGTTTATGGGTTTTTTTTGTAAATCTTTAGCATTTTTGTTTCCTGTAGCCAATGCTAAAGAATTACAAATAAAAAAAGCCATAAACAAATCTAAAAGCTCTAACTCAAATGCTCCGAGACCTATTGCACTGTGTGAGGGTGAGGGGTTGAGGGTGAGTGAGGGTGAGGGTGAGTGAGGGTGAGGGTGAGTGAGGGTGAGGGTGAGTGAGGGTGAGTGTGAGTTAGGGTGAGGGGTTGAGGGTGGGTGAGGGTGAGGGGTTGAGGGTGGGTGAGGGTGAGTGAGGGTGAGGGGTTGAGGGTGAGTGAGAGTGAGTGAGGGTGGGTGAGGGTGAGTGAGGGTGAGGGGTTGAGGTTGAGGTGTTGAGGTTGAGGTGTTGAGGGTGAGTGAGGGTGAGGGCGAGTGAGGTGTTGAGGGTGAGTGAGGGTGAGTGAGGGTGAGGGTGAGGGGTTGAGGGTAGGTGAGGGGCTGAGGGTGAGTGAGGGTGAGGGTGAGTGAGGGTGATGCTGAGGGGTTGAGGGTGAGTGAGGGTGAGTGAGAGTGAGGGTGAGTGAGGGGTTGAGGGTGAAGGGTTGAGGGTAAGTGAGGGTGAGGGTGAGTGAGGGTGAGGGGTTGAGGGTGAGTGAGGGTGAGGGGTGAGGGTGAGTGAGGGTGAGGGGTTGAGGGTGAGTGAGGGTGAGGGGTTGAGGGTGAGTGAGGGTGAGGCGTTGAGGGTGAGTGAGGGTGAGGCGTTGAGGGTGAGTGAGGGTGAGGCGTTGAGGGTGAGTGAGGGTGAGTGTGGGTGAGGATGAGTGAGGGTGAGGGGTTGAGGGTGAGTGAGGGTGAGTGTGGGTGAGAGTGAGTGAGGGTGGGTGAGGGTGAGTGAGGGTGAGGGGTTGAGGGTGAGTGAGGGTGAGGGTGAGTGAGGGTGTGTGAGGATGAGGGGGTGAGGATGTGAAGGCGCGCATCCGTAGACAAAAAACAGAGTAACCTCTTACTCTTCTACCTTAAAGCGCTTTGGGCCTCGTAAAGTGTAAAAGCGCTACAATTGATCCATTAAAGTTATTTATATCCTGGCTCCAGTACCTACAAATACAGGGAGCATGCCCCCTTTAAAACCTTGTATAACACCTTTAAGGGGCACTAAAGCTGTGTAACTATTCACGCCCTGCGCAGTTCCTGGAGCGGGTGTTTAAAGTGACACCTACGCCCCTCACTGAGGTCTGAAGGCGCGCGCGCCTCCTCGGGAGGTTCCCGGGCAGTGAGGCTGGGCTGAGGCGAGCAGCGGGCTGGGGTGTCTGGGGGGGTGGGGGGGGAGTGGGCGCGTGCCGGGGGAGCGGATCTAAATAACCAATTACACCACATCAAATTAGACAGATGCAAAAACGCTGAGCAAATACCCCCACCGGCCAGAGCTGGGAGCGTTTATCGTGCTTATAAATTAAATTATTGATACCAGATTGCAGACGATGCGATTGGACGGAGGGAGGCGGCGAGTCTATCTGGTCCCTGCCCCTCCTCCCGCCACGCTCCGGGGCAGCTGTGGGGGATAATCTCCTTCGAGCCGGAGGCGGGCAAGATGCGCGGTGCTGTCAGGGAAGAATGCGAGCAGCGGGACACGGCGCTGCTGTTTTCGGGGGGTCTAGGGTGAGTGCCACAAACTAGTGATGCTGGGACGCGTCCGACAGTTAGGGTAGTGACGGGACGTGAGGCTGGGCTGAGGCGAGCAGCGGGCTGGGGTGTCTGGGGGGGTGGGGGGGGGGGGGGGGGAGTGGGCGCTTGCCGGGGAGCGGATCTAAATAACCAATTACACCACATCAAATTAGACAGATGCAAAAACGCTGAGCAAATACCCCCACCGGCCAGAGCTGGGAGCGTTTATCGTGCCTATAAATTAAATTATTGATACCAGATTGCAGACGATGCGATTGGACGGAGGGAGGCTGCGAGTCTATCTGGTCCCTGCCCCTCCTCCCGCCACGCTCCGGGGCAGCTGTGGGGGATAATCTCCTTCGAGCCGGAGGCGGGCAAGATGCACGGTGCTGTCAGGGAAGAATGCGAGCAGCGGGACACGGCGCTGCTGTTTTCGGGGGGTCTAGGGTGAGTGCCACAAACTAGTGATGCTGGGACGCGTCCGACAGTTAGGGTAGTGACGGGACTGTATGTGTGTGTGCTTCGGTACTGGGACGTAAGGGGGCGCTGCAGGTCAGGTTGCAAGGCTGGACAACTGCTTGGTGTCCTGGTAATGAAAAAGTAGGGAGTTGTGCAAGTAGGGATTAAGAAGATGCACTGCTTGATCTCAGTGTGAGTACGAGTACAGCGGCAGTACGGCTGCTGCAAGTCTGGATTGGGCTGCACTGGGTGCTTGCACTGTGAGTACAGGTACAGGACAGCAGGGCTGCTGCAAGTCTGGACTGTGGTGCACTGGGGGCTTGCACTGTGAGTACAAGTACAGCGACAGCACGGATGCTGCAAGTCTGGATTGCTCTCCTGAAGCTGGCTGCCTGATGGAGTGGAGAGCGGGCGGGCAGAGAGAGTGAGGGGGCAGGGCGGGGGTGTGGGAGGAGTGCGGCTGGCTGCCTGATAGAGTGGAGAGCGGGCGGGCAGAGAGAGTGAGGGGGCGGAGCGGGGGTGTGGGAGGAGTGCGGGAACAGACGGGAGGGGAGGAGAGTAGGAGGAGGAGTAGGGGAGGCACGGCCTAGCGGCCGTGCAATCAAGAAGTGAGGGGGCGGGAGAGTAGGCAAGGGAGGCGGCTGGGGCATGTGCACGCGCTTTTAAGCTCAATGCGCATGCGCATTGAGCTTAAAAGTCACGGGCACTGCAAGGAATCGCCACGATTCCTTGCAAGTTGGGATAAAGAGTGGATAAGTCCCAATACTCTCGCTTGCTCGATGCGCATGCGCATCGACAGGCGAGACCTAAAAAAGGAACTGATATTAGTGCATTGGGGTGGAAGCTATATGGCTCCAGTGATGTCATTCTGCCATAGCTTCTGCAGCAGAGATAAAGCCAGCACCCCATACCAGCACAGGAGGGATATGTAAAGCTTTCAGGTCCAGTGTGCCACCTACATCTAATCAAAAGGCGAGAATTTGCAAGCAGAAGTATCCATCAGAAACACAACACTTATAGCTTGAACAGAACCCATGGGTTTGCCTCTCCATTTAACTCACATAATCAAAACATTAATTCAAAACAGGATTTAGGAAATTCTTACCTTAATTAAGCTTAGCGACAAGGTTTTAGGTTGCTTAAATCCCTATGACAAAAAAATATTAAAATTCATATTATTATCGATAATTGTCTTAGACAAGCATTTGAGGACTAATACATTCGTGAAATCTGAAAGTGAAGAATACCAGTAGAACAACGATCCCTTCTACCCTTACACATCCGATGTGGGCACGGATAATAGAATTGTGAGATGGTCAGGTTTTAAAGCAAGGGTATCTTTTTGTATAAACATTGTTTGAAGAGACGGACAATAAATGTGAGCACAAAAGCTACTGTGTGCAGACAGAACACAACAGGTAGTGTAAAAAAACCTGAAAACTGTCAAAAGCTCTATTAAACATAGCACGTAGCAACATTTCACGTTCAATCCTTGGTGCACATTTCTAAACGTAAATACTATGAGCAACACATGCTGACCGAAAATTTTGTAAACTTCACAAATGGTGTGTCTGGCGGAGGCAAAAAACTCGACTAATTTACTGATACTCCAGTCATCAGTGGGAATGACAGCATCGGTGCATGATACTACATCTCGCCTCACTACCTCCAAGTGCTGCTACCAATTGAGAGGCCGTGAACGTTCCAATGGAAATACAATAAGGGGGTAGTGTGTCGAGACCAGATTAACTTTTTTATTGTAGATTACAAAAAACATAGGAGCACAAACATTTAGTAAGAAAAGGACATACAATAAATAAAAATAGGTCCCACCAGCTATACTGCGTTCATTTTTACTCTACAAGTGTATTAATAGGACAGAAAGAGACGGGTCTCCACAACCTTATACAATATTTCCGCTTATGCTGGATCTCCATGATGGCTAGTTTCATTGTTAAATGTATTCCAACAGTGGTAAATACGAGAAGACTCTTGGACTAACCAGCCCTTGGCTATACCTAAACGCTCAATTAAGAAAGTTAACAGAAAAATAGCCTTCACCTTGAGTAATGAGTGATCACCTATACCCAACATTCGGATCTTAGCCAAAGGAGTACATTAAAGCCCAGTTATTATCTTACGTTACATAAAAATCAGGATTTAAAATTGCTCCAGACATAAGTTGCAAACACATTAATCACATCTGCATCCAACTGTCTGCAGCTAACCCAACGAGAATCAACACAGTCCTAACGCATGGAACGTCCTGGGTGAATAGTAGAGGTCATGTATAGTTTTAAAGTGCTGCTGCTTTAAATCGGCAGTATTGTCAAACCTATGTCAATCAATCATAGAATCTGCTGTTGGAGTCTGCATGTAAATGCAATCAAATCATCCTCCAACATAGCAGATATGCTTATAAAGTCCATCTACACTTGGTTTTGACTGATCAGTGAACATTGTTTATTAACAGAAAGAGAAGCGTCTGAATGGCTATCATCCTGGCTGCGTAGGATATAATCCCCAGTTTACAAACATTTAAAAAAAGCAGTGTTTATGGGTGCCATTTTTAACATGCAATAATTCAAAGGTAAGAAATAGCTTTTGCTAGTAAAGGGGACTAAACTGCGGTGATTAAGTACTTCTCCAGACAGAACAGCAGGAATCAAAAATAGTGCTGTGAGATGGAGATCAGCACTATATGGGGATCTTATCTTAAGATTAGGCATTCCGAATTTAAACTAGGTTTCATGAAGCAGCGGCCTGCCGAGTTAAAACAGAACCGTCTTGTGACAGGACAGCTCTAAAAATACATTAGAGCAGCATTTTGGGGGAGATCATTAAATGATAAAAACAATAAATTGTTTGCAGGCATTAGACAATTAAGAAGACCAAAAATCCATCTACCCATGTTTGACCAGAAATACAATTTCAGGTTTGGTGAAACCCAACACCCCCCATTAGCCCGCCAACCCCTGGCCTAATAATAATTTAAATTTAATGAGCGTGGATTGGGTGGCGGGTCTAAAAGGAATTGCTGTGCATAGATTCATTGAACAATCTAAAGGACCCATACATCAGATGTTATCTTTTGGCAGTCATGGGCTTAATGTCAGATCATTCCTCCAACATAGTGGTTGTGTGCCACTACAGGTAAGCTAAAGCAGCTTGGAGGAAACTAAGCAAGGGAGAGGTACAGGATAGTACGCCACCCCGGATGCCCTAGAAGTCATCTACCTCTTCTCCACCCTTTAAAGGACCAAGGTGCCTATTGTGGGGGCGGTGGGCCTTGGCAGAGTTCAGGTTCACCAACTCTCTGAAGTAGCCACTAAAGGGGCAAAACTGTTGAGGGTACAGTCTCACAGGGGTGGAAAGGCCCAAAGAAGTGCTGTGACCTGGCTTTCTGTAAAGCATTCCAACACTAAACCGCCCTTCTCACAACTGAGCGAGATCCATCAAACCTGTCCAATAAAAAGATTTGCATATCACCTGAGAAGCCTGTAGATCTCAGCCAAGCATGTCTCCGAAGCACCACGCTTGTGCCAATTGCTCTGCCCAAGCAGTCAGAAGTGTCCAGCCCATTCTGGATGGTATATTTTTCAACATACTGACCACCCTGAACAGTTTGAGTCAGAGTGGCTCTAAATTCTTTGGGGACAGTCAGAAAGATCTCACCAACCAGCTGGCCTTAACTGATTGGAAGGCCAGGCTGGCTGAGGAAATAATCTGCTTCCCGAATGCCACAATTAGTTTTGACTGGGGGAGTAGTGGAGAATAAGTTGGGCTTCAATCACCTGAACCACCAAACTTTCTAGTGCAGGGTGCTTAATCAAGTGTCAGGGTCACCAAGGGGCGGCTTGTGATGTCTGGAAACCTTACCTTTGCACTCGGGACAGGAACAAGGATTAGACCAGGTGCCTAAAAGTGTCATTTATGGTTTCATGGAATAGAAATATGGGTTCAAATGAAGTTTGTGCAGGTTGCAAAACCTTGGTCAGTACATTAGTTTTGACTTCAATAGCTGGCAGTTGTATATCAAATCCCTCTTGATTTCTGTCTCATTACTATGGCAAAGGGGGCACTCTTCTGTTGATGATTCAGGGGGAGAACATACCACAGGGAATGGGGAAGTGCTTAACCCACTGGCCTTCTGCAAGTCCATGTATAGATTGTCATAGTTTTGAGGAAAATATCCATCATCTCCAATGTCATTTCCAAAGGTGGGTTGCTCTGATCAAAGTCAGAGTCAAAATGTTGTAGAAGTTCTGGGGTGTGACTTCAACGCAAATGCATGGTTCTGTCTGAATTGGATTGCACTAGGGCCAGGTCTGTTAGCACGGGTTCAAGACATGCCCTCAATCAGGCTGAGATGAATTCAACTCGGAGTTGGATAGAAGAACATAAATGGGTCTTACTCCAGCAGCATCAGTGCCAGTGAGCCAAAGAGACCAGTGTGGATTTTGATAGAGGATTGGAAGTTTCCTCTGACTTTGGAGATGAACTCGAGGCATGTTCAGGAGGCACAGACAGCTGACCTGCAGTGGTAACCCAACTGGAGACCTCTGCAGCTCCTTGGAGCCTGAGAGCACACCAAAGGATGCCGGAGGAGTGACAAAATTTGCAACAAAGCATCTCTAAAAATATGTCCAATGGACCTGGAAACACGTGGTGTATCGGAATCAGTTGCAGTATTGGCTCCTCAGCATGGGAGCTGAGTGAGACCGCAAGTCACCCGGACGTCCTTGCAACTTCTTAGGTTGAGAGTGGCCTGTTTGTGCTTCCTCTTAGGCTTCTCTGAAAACTTGGACCATGATGAGGACATATTGCAGGAACAGACTCAAAAGGGGGAACAGCTCTGTGCTTCAACTTCGAGAAGACCTTCTAAAACTTCTTTCAGTGTTCGGCAACATACAACTTTGCGTTCCAGGGTCGCCTTGGAGATGGGCAGCAAACTCAAAAACCAGAGGCATACCTTGTGGGGGATCTGTCTCAGACCTTTAATTGCAACTGTCCCTACGAGGGTTAATCCAAGAACTTTAAGGAACATAGTTCCATGCGTTGTGTAAAACACTTTGCAAAAAAAAACAGAAAAAAAAACTCGACAACTGACGGGGAAAAAGGTGGATGACTGTGGATTGGGTCCAGACCCAAAATTCCTACAGGACCTAAAACGCAAAGTGCCCTTTCCGTCAGACCAGACTGTCAAGGTAGTAGCCTTTCGTGAACGTGTGCACAGACCCATGATGCAGCCTGACAGATGTGCAGAGCAGGGACTCCAGATATTAATTCAGCAGTGGCAGCCTTTGCCATGATTACATGGGCCCTTAGTGCTTCAGGAGGTTGCCTTTTGGCTTCTGTATAGCAGATCTTATTGCAAAGGAATATCCATCAGGATTAGTCCTTTTCTGCACCGTCTAACCTTTCTTTGAACGCCACAAAAAACTGATCATTCACCCAATGGTCTTTGGCACTATGGATGAAAAAGCATCAATCACTTTTGGGTTCCAGCCAATGGAGTCTTCCCCTCCGCTTTGGAGGAGGAGGTGGGCAAAGAACTTTGGGAGGGTGATGGATTGCCCCACAAGAAAAGAATTTTAAAAAAGTATACAAAACCGATCTTGGGTTGCTTGCGTTCAGATTCAGTGAGGACCTGGCCTGGCAGTTCAGGCTGGACTGTCTCTATTGGAGAAAGGTCAAGAGACTGGTTTGCATATGGCTACGTCCAAACTGAGGTGGCATGTTGTGTAAAATAACCATTACCTGTCATGTGGAAAGAGTAATTACTAGTCACTGAAAATAATTCAAGCATTTAACTATCACTTTTTGTATACTTCAGTTCAACAAGGAAATAAGTCACAACTTTCAGGAAAGAAGACAGCCCAGCTCCTCAGCACCAGCTTGTCTTGAAAAAAGTTGGTGTAGGGGAGGTACATGGGCAAGCCTGGAGCTCACTCATGCGACAAGCCAATGTGATCATAATAAGAGACAAGCTTTGTTGTTGTAACAAGCAGCAGTGCACTGGCTTGAAGGGAGTACACATAAGAAATGTCAGAACCAAGTGAATATCCCACTGCGGCATCACAAACTGTTTGGGAGAGAACATGTTTAACACCTTTAAAACACCACATCACAAAAAGCGATTGAAACAAATGCTGCTAGTCTGGCAAGCACAGACAGACTGAAAGGGCCAATAAGGAAAATGCTACTTACCAGTATGCATCTGTTCTTGGAATGTAGAGCTGCAGAGTAGTACACTGTGCATTAGATCGCCACCTGGTGTTGGGCTCGGATGATTGCAGGTTGTTGTCTTCTTTGAAGAAGTCTTTGCTAGTCCTGATAGGTGACTCCTCCCTTGGACAATACTGCGCATGGCATCGGCTCCATCCTCAGATTGTTTTTCGCCATAATGGGAAATGATGGAGTCAGTAGAAGTAAAGAAAAGAAGGATGTTTATGCGTACGCATCTAAGTAAGATGAGAACTGGAACGGACACAAGTCCCGGTGAGGCCGGAGGGCGTGTACTACTCTGCAGCTCTACATGCCAAGAACAGATGCATACTGGTAAATAGCATTTTCCGTTCGAGGCATGAGCTGCAGATAGTACACTGTGCATCGATTGTGCAGCCGTATCCCCTATAGCGGTGGTCACCTGTATCCGTTGCAGTAGTTTGAAAGAGTTCTAAGGACAGCTTGGCCTACAGCAGCTTGCTGCTTGGCTTGCACATCAACACAATAGTGTTTAGTGAAGGTGTGTGGTGTAGACAATGTTGCTGCCTTGCATATGTCCTCTAGTGGTATATTTCCTAAGAAAGCCCTAGAGGCTCCTATTTTGCGAGTGGAGTGCGCTCTAGGAGGAACTGTTAGTGTACGTTTAGCTTTTATATAGCATATTTGTATACACTTTACAATCCACCGTGCAATCCCGCCTTTGGAGTTGGGGTTGCCTTTGTGCGGAGGAGAGAAAGCGACAAACGGTTGTTTAGTTTTTCGAAATGACTTAGTCCTGTCGGTGTAGTAGACTAGAGCTCTATTAACATCTAGGGTGTGTAAAGCCCTTTCTGCTACTGAGTCTGGGTTTTGGAAAAACACAGGTAGCTCGACAGACTGAGGTGAAAAGGAGTGACGACTTTTGGGAGAAATGTTGGATTAGGCCTAAGAACCACTTTGTTGGGATGTATTTGAAAAAACGGTTCTTGTATACTGAAAGCTTGTATTTCACTTACTCTTCGAGAGAGGTGATCGCAACAAGGAAAGCAGTTTTCCATGTTAGGAATTGCAGCTCGCATCTATGTAGGGGCTCGAAAGGGGGTCCCATAAGTCTGGTAAGGACAAGATTCAGGTTCCACACAGGAGAAGGAGGCAACCTGGGTGGGATTAGCCTTTTTAAGCCTTCCATGAACGCTTTAATCACGGGAACTCTGAAGAGAGACAGATGTTGTTTGTTCTGTAAATAAGCTGCAATTGCTGCAAGGTGCAGGCGTATGGAAGAATATGCCAAATTAGATCTTTGTAGATGTAGACAGTAACAAATTATATTCTGGATGGAGGCATCCAGGGAGTCAATTTGATTATGCGTGCAATACATTGCGAATCTCTTCCATTTAGCAGCGTAACAGGCTCTGGTAGTGGGTTTCCTGGCTTCTTCAAAAATGGCCATACAGTCTGGTGGTAGGTTTAAGTAACCAAACTCTAGGTTCTTCATGAGCCAGATCGCTAGATTCAGTTGGTGCGGGTGTGGGTGCCTGATTTCGCCATGGTTCTGTGTTAACAGAGAAGGAGTTAGCCGCAGCTTTTGGTGTGGAACTAGAGAGAGTTCCAACAGCGTGGTGAACCACGGTTGGCGTGCCCACGTGGGAGCTACAAGGATTAGTTTGAGAGACTGTTGTCTGAGCTTGCGCACCACTAATGGAATTAGTGGGAGAGGCGGAAAAGCGTACGCAAATCTGCCTGACCAGGCATTGCCTTCGGACAGTGGGTGCGGAAACCTGGCGGCGAAGGCTGGGTATTTTGTATTTTCGAGGGTGGCAAACAGGTCTATGTGTGGATGACCCCCACTGTTAGAAGAATGGCTGAAGAACTTGTGGATGCAATTCCCATTCGTGAATCTGTTGTGACTGTCGACTCAACAGATCTGCTATCTGATTCTGAACTCCTGGAAGGTGTTCTACTAACAGATGTATGTTTTGAGTAATGGCCCATCTCGAAATACCTTGTGCATGCTGGGACAGTTGCATAGAGTCCCCCCCTGTTTTTTAATGTAGTACATGGCTGTCATATTGTCCGTCCGGATGAGGACAGCCTTGCCTTGCACATGAAGTTGGAAGGACTTGAGTGCTAGGAATATTGCTAGCAGCTCGAGATGGTTGATATGGAGTAGCCGCTGTTGAGAGGTCCATTGACCCGGAGTGGTATGTCGTAGGAGATGAGCTCCCCATCCTGTGCGGGATGAGTCTGTTGTGAGCACTACTTGTGGAACTGGCTCTAGGAACTGCCGCCCCTTTGTAAGGTTTTTGGTGTTCCACCACTGCAGAGAGCGATGTGTGCGGCTGTCCACCAACACCAGGTCTGTTAATTGACCGTGAGCATGGTTCCACTTTCGTGCTAGACACTCTTGTAACGGACGCATTTGAAATCTTGCGTGTGGAACTATGAAGATGCAAGATGCCATCATACATATGAGTTTCATGAACACTCTGGCTGGGAGAGATTGTTGGTGTTGAAAAATAGCAACTACGTTTTGAATGCTCTGTATCCTGGCTGGACTGGGATAAGCTAGAGCTGTAGACGTGTCTATTGTAGCCCCTAGATACTGGTGTACGTGCGAAGGCTCTAGGTGCGACTTGGTGTCGTTTATTGTAAACCCTAGGTTGTGCAGCATTTGGATCGTTTGGTGTGTGTGTGCGCAACGCACTGGCTGGCCGATTTGGCTTTTATGAGCCAATTGTCTAGATAAGGGAAGACATGGATCTGTTGTCTTCTCAGATGTGCTGCTACGACTGCTAGGCACTTCGTGAATACTCTTGGTGCCGTTGTCACTTCAAATGGAAGGACCGTGAACTGATAGTGTTGTCCTTCCAGTACAAACCGTAGGTATTTCCGGTGAGCAGGATGTATAGGGATGTGAAAATAGGCGTCTTTCAGATCTAGTGTAGCAAGGAAGTCTCCCTGTTGCAGCAGTGGAAGCACTTGTTGCAGAGTGATCATATGAAAATGATCTGATTGTATGTAATGGTTGAGGGGCCTGAGGTCTAGAATCGGTCTCAAGGTCCCGTCTTTTTTGGGAATTAGAAAGTACAACAAGTAAACCCCTGTCCCTTGTTCCTGTAAAGGGACTATCTGAATCGCACCCTTCTGTAGAAGGGATAGAACCTCTTGCTGGAGCAGAGCTAGATGATCGGTAGACATTGGATGCTATCTGGGAGGTATGTGTGGAGGGGTTGCTGTAAGTTCTAGGCAGTAGCCATGTTGGATAATCGGTCTTACCCATTTATCTGTTGTAATGGAGTTCCAGACAGGCAGGAACTGTGTCAGTCTGCCCCCTACAGGAGTGGAATGCTGCGGGAGGAGCGCAGGGAAGTCATTGCTTAGGGGCGGAAGAGGCTAGAGTGTTATTACCTCTACCTCTGCCCTTGGTATTATTGCCTCTGTATCCTCCTCGATAGTAACTCTTGGTAGAGGAGGTTTGCGTCTTGAAAGACATGTTAGCGTCTGTTCCAGTTTGTTTAGAGCCGCCTCTGTAAAAGGAGCGAGGAAAGGAGCCTCGAGCTGGGGTAGACTGTAAGGCCCCCTTGTCAGTGTCGGTCTTTTTTCATTTTTTCGAGTGTAGTGTCTACCTCCGGACCAAATAACTGGTTTTGGTTAAAAGGCTGGTTCAAAATGATGGTTTGTACTTCCTGTTTGAACCCCGAAATGCGTAGCCACGCATGTCTCCTAATAACGACACTGGTATAAATAGCCCTAGATGCTGTGTCTGCGGCATCTAGTGCACATTTGATGGAAACGTTAGATATTACCTTGCCTTACTGTATGAGGTCAGGAGCTTGGTCTTTGTACTGATCTGGGAAGTGTTCAAGCAATTTCTCCAAATGGTCGAGTGAGCCCTATCATAACGGGAGAGGAGGGCTTGCGTATTAGCTATGCGCCATATATTGGAAGCCTGCGCAGCTATTCTGTTGCCTGACGCATCAATAATCTTGGATTCTTTGTCTGTCGGGGGTGCTTCACCAGAAGTCTGAGAAATGGCCCGGTTACGTGCGTTGGACAGCACTAATGAGTCTAGTGGTAGGTGTCCTTTAATATAGACTGGGATTTGAGGGTGCAGGTCTAGATTTCTTTTCAATTCTGGGGTTTAAAATTCTGGTACGCACAGGATCTTTAAAGAACTCAATAGCATGCTTAACCACCCCTTTGATCATGGGAAGAATTTGAGCGGATCTCTGAGACTGCTCAAAAGTATCTAAGAGAAAATCTTCCTCAAAGGCCTCAGAATGCATGGGGACACCATGGTATGTAGCAGCTCTGTTGATCAGCTGGCCAAACCCAATAGTATCCTCAGGAGGAGAAGGTTCAAATGGGTATGAGGGTGCCTCAGGAACATCAGGGTCATTTGCAGGGTATGGAAACCCCCACCCAGGCGCAGGTTTTGTATATGGAAAAGTCCATGTGCCCTCACCTTCAGGGTATGTAGTGTCTCCTTCCCTGTCCCCTCCACCTAAATCATATTCATCATCATTCTGCGGTGAATGTGATAATGGAGATTGTATAGGAGAGTTTTGAGGTGAAACATAGGGAAGAGCGGGAGAAGGAGAGACAGGAAAGGAAAAGTGCAGAGGAGAGGTTGCACAGTCCTTGGCAGGAACCATAGGTGTAGGTGGTGTAGCTGCAGGTCTCTTCTTGAGTGGTGTGGCACCAATATGACTGTTCTTCGGGTCGATGAAGATTTTTTTCTGTTGAGGATCTGGTTGAAAAAGGTCCTCTTGAGACGCAACCTCTTTGGCGCTGGTTTTTTCGGTGCCGGCGTAGGTTGTCGAGTGTCTTTAGCCTTAGGAGGTATTAGAGGGTCCAGTGGCTTAGGTTTTGGCACCGAAGGCGTCGATTTTGTCTTGGAAGGCATGTTCGGGGGTTCGGAGGCCTCAGAATCAGTCTTTGTGGTTTTCGGCACCGTGTGCGGCTTCGGTGCCGGTGCGTCTTTTGGTTTCGGTTTTGGGGCCGAAACATGTTTCGGTGTCGGCACTTCTTTCAGTGTCTGAGCCGAAGGGTGTTTTGGCTTCAGTGTCGGCAGAGTCTTGTTCGGTGACGAGGCACCGGAAGTCGGTGGACCTTGTTTCGGAGCCGAGGCACCGGAAGGCGTGGAAGATTTCTTCGGAGTCGAGCCGGAAGGCGGACTTTCGAAGTAGATGATCGGTCTCGACTGGGCCCAGCGGGCGGAGCGCTGACCTTTGCCTTCTGCTTGGACGTATGTGGTGTAGGGGCAGTAGTACTCACGCGCAGACCCGATGGAATGGAGTCGTCTGAGTCATCTGCCTTGGAGACGATCTGGAGATCCGGTGAGTCTTCCTCGGGAATGAGTGGAGGCTCGTCGTCAAAGATGTCTTCCGGCGCTGGGGCTGATCTCATCTCATGTCGACTGGCCCTCCGGTCTCGGATGGTTTTCTTCGAGCGGAAGGAAGCACAGGCTGTGCAGGTCGACTCGTTGTGGTCCGGCGACAGACAGAGGTTACAGACCTCGTGGTGGTCGCTATGTGGAAACTTTGCTTGACATTTCGGGCATTTTCGGAGTGGAGTCCTTTCCATATGGTGTAGGCCGCACGGCGTCGATAGGCCCAGAGGCCCACTTGGATGACCGGAATGGAAACTTTGGCGTCGAAAGGTGCCGCTGTCGATGTCAAAGGCAGGTAGTAATTGTTTTATGAAGTTCTGCGCGTCAAAGTTGCAGAAAAACTGTTTCTGACCGGAGCAGAGAAACTTTCATCCGAACCCAGTGGCGGAAAAAAACAATCTGAGGATTGAGCCGATGCCCATGCGCAGTATTGTCCAAGGGAGGAGTCACCTATCGGGACTAGCAAAGACTTCTTCCAAGAAGACAACAACCTGCAATCATCCGAGCCCAACACCAGGTGGCGATCTAATGCACAGTGTACTATCTACAGCTCATATGCCTCGAACATAACTTTAATTAGTGCCCACTGAAAGGTCTCCCTGGGCTAAAGATAAAACAAATAACAAAATATCTGTCAGCTTGGCTTGTAAAGGGTCTGTTCTGTAGACTCCACACCAGGTCACAAATTTGTCCAATGCAACAGGCGTAAATAGACTTCATGGAAGGGCACATGGCAGCCAGAATGACATCCAAAACTTTGGTCAGCAAGCTGAACAGCTTCAACTGCCCCCACTATCTCCATGAAACGAGGTACAGATTGCAATGGTTCAAGTGGAGAACCCGGACCTGCTGCAGCGACAGAAGATTCATTTGAAGTAGTAGCATGATTGAAGGGAAAACACATACTGCTAACTGATGTCAGAGACAGAATAAATGTATTGTCAATTGCTCACTCTCCAAGGGTTTAGTGAGCATGAGAGTAAACGGCAATTGAATGCATTTTTATAAAAACACTTTTGGAAGCCAACTTTCAAGCCAGTTATTTTTTCTGACCAGGCTAAATTGTTTTAAAAAGTTACATACCAGTTTCATTATTTCATTAAACCTACAGACAACCTTATTGATGACCAGATCAATTTACATTCAAGAATGGACAAATAATTGGTCTCTGGGTCTGTATTTTAAGACGTAAGAAAATCTGTTGACTATGGTTGCGTTTGTAACCCGGATCACGTTCGATGTGCTAGCAACTTTCAAATCCATTGACCCTTCAGTGAACGCAGTGAAATACGGAAGGCCACTGTGTTTTCCTCAGACTTTGGATGTATATTATGCAGGTTCCAGACTTAACCTACAATTCACTATACAATCACTGCAGCCATAGCCTTCATAAATGCAAACAATATTGCTTCTTCTACCCTTGATATCTTGTTGTACGAGTTGCATACCTTTGGTAACGATGTATCTGATAGAGACGATTCTAGCCGCAGATTCCTTCACGTAGAATTACCCCCAGGCGTGAGACTGGATCCGAAAAAAAATTCTGCCACAGCATCCTTGCGCGCCGGGGGACGGCACCAAGTGACTTCGCCCTGACATCAGCGAAGATACACAAGTCCCATCCCGGCGCGCCTAAGTCAGTTTTCTTCGGAGAACTTTTGCGCGCCACAACGCAGTACCTTCACAAACAAAACTGTGAGAATACTGGAGCAGTGTCCGAAAACCCAGCTAAACAGAAGGGAAAGAAACAAATGGTGAGGAACAGCACCATCCAGAATAGTGCCAGGTACATAGGCACCAAGTCATGGAATGAAAGAACAGAGCGCAGCTACCGTATGCAAGCCTGCAGACAAATACAACAGCCTCCCCGGGGGCGGGAAGCATGGGAAAAAATGCGGTGCAGACGAAGAGTTCTGCAACCACCGCCCAGAACAAAGACGGGTTCCAAGGCCAGAATGGAAGAGCAACGACAATTCACCCCCAGACAACACCAGCAGGGAGGATCTCCTAACAAGAATAGAGGGTCGAGATCCAGCCAAGGGATCTCAACCCCAAGGACTGCGAGATTCAGAAGTGCAAGCAACACAAGGAAGCAGAGCACGAGTGAACCCCGTACTGGAGACCAAGGTGCAGGGGCACAGAAGAACCCAGGAATACATAACCCAACCACCAGAAAGGAAGAAATGGAGCAAGAGCAAGGCGAGCATCCCCCTGGGGGGTGTAAGGCAGGGCACTCGCAGAGGACAGCCGTCCTGAGGCAGGTGAGTGCAGAAGACCAAGGTAAGGTCCTCGCAGAACAGGGAGGAAAGGCAGATCATGGATGAATCTGTGGCTAGAATCGTTTCTACCAGATACATTATTACCAAAGGTAAGTAACTCGTACATCTGCTAGAGACTACTAGCCGCAGATTCCTTAACGTAGAATAGATACCCTAGCCATACCCAAGGAGGAGGAGGGTCTGCGATATGACCTCTCCAGCTCGAACAAGCACAAAACCCCCAACAGGGGACCACTCATGGGGACAGGGAAAAACAACCTAGTCCACCTCAACAGGGGAGGAGTCACAGGGCCAAAGCGGAAGAGAACCTCAACATCGAGGAAAACACCTGCCCCAAGGGGATGTGTGAGAACGACAAAAAGGTCATCCAGCCTTCAGCAACAGGAGACAACAAGGCAATACGAAGGAGGCCAGAACACCTCATGCCCAGTTAATGTACCAGGAACCTCCACCGGAAGCCCCAAGGGTACGGGCAACACAGGAGTACCAAGGGAGAAGAGCTACCCACAGACTCCAAGGAGAAGAGGCAGAAGCGCGGCAAAGCCCTCCAGCGGGAAAAGTACCCAGTGCAGTGGGCAGCCGAGCCCGTCATAGTTCAAAGTCAACAGACAAGACAGAACAGCACTTCAGCAATATGGCAGAATAAGAACGTAACCTGACAATGACCCACAGGACAAGAAGCAGGAGCACCAGGGCCCACACCAAGGCCTCCGGCCACTGAACAGAAGAGCAGGTGGGGCAGCCGCTGACAAGCACCACAAAACTAAACGCCCAGACCACATCGGACTTAGAACAAGGGTAGGGCTAGCAAAATGTCCCGAACAACCCCGAAGGGGACCTCTCCGGACAGAACCGATCCACAAAGAAGTGCGATCAGCTACAAGATAAGAGGAGAAAAAAAAGGAGGACGGACCAGACCGTCACATAGGAAAACTATTCCCTCAGAAGACAAAGGACCAGAGCGAACGGCAGGCAAAGGGCAAAACACTGCAGTACAACACCGTAAGACTGCCAAGCCATGCCCTAGTAAGGACCAAAAACCGCACCATCGCAATGCAGCAACACCAGGAGGGACGAGGAACCTTCCAAGCGTAAGACAGGGCTATCTACATGTACCCCATATAGGGTAGGACATGTCCCAAGAAAGCATGGGAACCACTCTCAGTGGAGAAGTGTGGATCACTGGTTAGAAGCGGCAGACCCTGAAGCAGAGATCAGGCCAGGGACCAGGGTTCAATTCCCAACGCAGCAGGGTCTTGGGCTCAATGTCCGCGGACTCGATAATTCTCGCTTCGGCGCCTACTCTAATCATAGGTCCCACGCTGCAACTCTGGGCAATAGCTTGCTTAATCTCCACAACAGCCCCAACAACACTGGGATGCCTGGCTTCACCTTGGGGGTGCCCAGGAGGGGCATCTGATAGGGAGAGCCAGGAAGGGTTCCACAGCGTTATACAGGGCTGGGACGCCCCGTTGCTGGTGCAGCTGTGCACTTTACAAGTATACTACATTTACCTTTACTCTTAGGGAAAAAAATAATTCAGCATCAGAGGACAAAACCATAGACCTGCGTCAGAAACCACAGACGGCTTAGTAATCAGCCAAAAACACCTAGTTACCATGAAGGGGGCTGAACCAGCAGCCAACTGAAGAGAGGGGCCAACCAAGGACCAGAAGGCACAGTAACCCTCACAAAAAGTGTAGCAGCCACTCCAAAACCCAAAAGTAGAAGCAAGTGGGATAACGCCTCCCACCAACACCCAGAGGAACAGCAAAACCACCTACGGAGGAGGAGGAGGAGAAAGGGGAGGAGGCAGAGGGGGGAGGACGGAGCCCCGCAAGAAGACACCGAATGGCGGAGTCTGCATGAGTATTAAACAGCAGTCAAAAGGGAGGTCGACCAGACGCTCTCTAATATTTTCAGGAAAAACAGAATCGCGTAGCCAAGCATGGCGACGGAGAGCCACAGAAAGTGGCCATAGCACGGCCAAGAACATCAGCAACATCCAAAGCTGCATGAAAAATAAATGTGCCAACTCTCTACCATCCAACACATGGCTCCGAAGATCAGCACGGGCACTCATGAGAGACATGAGAAAGATGGGACTTCACAGAATCACACAGGCTGGAAGTAGCCCAGGTAAACGCACAGTGTTAAGCGCCCGTAAAGCCGCACTGGAAGAAGCAAAGACATTATGTCCCCGTGCATCTAACCACCAGGCATCCAGAGACGGAGGAAACACCACCACAGACAAACACCGAAAGGCATTCAGCAGTAGAGCGCCGTGAGTAGAAGGGTGGAAAGAAAGACAGACTGGGTCGTGCGGAGCAGGACAAAGGCGAGGCAGCAGTGCCTGAGGCAACGGATCACCTGTGGCAGGGCGCCTCCAAAAGAGAATTATGGGGTGACGCTTCAAAAAGGAAGGAACAACTCCTGTCCACCAGAGCCCTGGTGGAGAATCTCCAAGAAGTTGTCTCTAGGAAATGGAGTGACAGGTTCACCCATCCTCAGAATACCAGCAGCCATGGAAATAGCCCGAACAAAGGCAATGCTGGCCTCAGTATGGCGCCGCGCAGTGGAAAGTAATTCCTCCGTGGGCGAAGGTTGCAAACTGAGCTGCCCACCCCCAAGCCCAGGGCGGAGAGGCGGTGAAGAAGCCAGCCGTGAGCCACAGAAAGAAGGGTTCACGAATTTAGGCTGTGGGAACGGTGAAGAGCCTTCCCTGGAAGATGCCGGTGAAGAGACAACAACACGGCGCCCTGTCTCTGGGGAAGAACACAGCGACAGATGACAGGACCCTGGAGAAGAAGGGACCTCGGGAAACTAATCCAGAACCGGACGTCGGCGCGGCTCTGTGGAGTCAGCCATCGACGCCTGATCGGCGTCGACCGGCGCTGGAATGGGCTTCTGTGGCGCCGGGCCGACTCCTGCAACGGCGTTTTTTCCAGGTGAATGGGGCAAGGTTGATGCCGGAACGGCGAAGGCACGGCGCCGAATAGGGACCCTCTATGGCGCCCTTGGCCAGGAGAGATGATACTTCTTGGTGGAGAAGTGTCAAATGATCCACCGTCATGAGATCGTAAGAAGGTGGCAATGAGGGAGGGGTAATCTCGAAGGGGATGGAGTACCCCCTTCAGAATATTTGAAGAGCCCACCTGCCCAACGTAATGGATTGTCAGTGGAGGAGGTGATGGCTGATCCTGCCTCCAACTGGCAGTTGATGGGCCTCAAATGTCATACCGGACAGATTGGAGGCTGCAGCAGTGGGGAGGGGAGTGCAAGGGTTGACTGGCCTGCCCACTGGCTCCCTGACCCGCGAGGACATTGGGTCCTACGTCCGCGGCCACAGAGGCTGGGCAGTTTGTGCGACTGTGGCTGGGTTGGACTGGACATGGCTAGGCGCCCCTTCCGTAGCCACGAAAGGGATGAAAGGAAGAATGAGATGGACATGAGGTACTCACAAGGACCAAGGATAAGGTTGTAGCGCGAGAATCCTTGAAGCACTCCAGCGCTGAGTGTCTTGTCGCTGAAAAGGTGAGTGCCGTCAAGGGGCATGTCCATCAAAGAAGACTGGATATGCCCTGAGAAGCCAGAAGTTAACCAGGCATAGCAACTAACAGCTATTGATGTGTCAATCGTTCTGCCCAGTGAGTCAGTGGTGTCCAGTCCACATCGTATGTTGAATTTAAGGTAGCACCTGCGCAACAGTATTCCAGATAGTATGGGAGTAGCGGCCCAAGAGGCATGCCTGTGTTCATGGACCTCAATGCCAAGCTGAGGGAAGAGAATATTTTCTTCCAAAGATGGTCAAGCTTCTTGGATTCCCTATCTTGGGGAGCAGAAGGGAATGCGCCTTTTGATGAAGAGGTTTGGACTACCAAGCCAAGGAGGGGTGTTTGGTCAGGGAGGCTGGGTCGCCCAAAGAGGGCTGTGGCGGCAGGCAATGGTTCTATCTATAGGCGCCCCTGTGCTGGGCTTGGACCAAGTGCCCAGAAGGATGTCCGTGAGGTCTTAATTGAAAGGGAAATGGGGTTCAGAAGAGGAACCCACAGCCTGTAGCACCTCTGTCAGGAGGTTAGTCCCGACATCCATCGTAGGGAGGCAGAGGACCTCAGCTGCCCTCTTCACCACCACAGCATAGGAAACCGCCTCCTCCATAGCCACAGTAGGAGGAGAAAGTAGGCCAGTGTCAGGGGAAGTGTACAGACCACCGGCATCACCCAGGTCCATTCTCCAGTCCGGTTCCTCAAGCTGGTCAGTTAAAGGGTCCAGCGGTCCCTCCCAGTCCGCTTCCTCACCATCTGGCAGCAAAGGACGACCAGGAATGAACACAGGGACGAAAGTCCCTTCCGGAGTCGGTCTGGCTCCGAGTCTACTTCAGGGTAATGAAGTCGCTGCCGACTGGGGGCAAGGTCAACGCAGGGAGCGTCGTCGTCAGGATCGATGTCAGGGAGATTCAGTGAGATTGATCGGCATCGATCCGGAGCCAGGCCTGGATCCATTGGGGACCCGCCGGGGGCGGAGATGCCGGCGTCGAAGTCCCAGGAACCCCGACCGAATCTTTGGGGCACGAAGGCAGCGACGGGCTGCCCAAAAATGAGATACAAGGCCTCGTAGAACTTCTGAATTTGGGCAGGAGATGTTTCGGCTCCCAGAAAGGGAGGGAGGTGTGGAGCCGTCCCACTAGTAGGCTCGGGGAACTGAGCCTTCAAGCAACAATGTTCCGGATCCTGCGTCGTAGTCTGGGAACGCCTGTGCTTCTTCAACTTCTTGAGTTTCCCTAGCGTACCCGAAGACCTCCCAGACTACTTCGAGGAAAAGGAATGTGGGCTCTGATTGTTCAAGCCCTTCCCCCTCAAACGAGAGCGACACTGAGCCAAGCGCTGGGCCTCCAGCTGCTTTCAGGTCCGCTCCCTCAAAGCCTTTCGGGTTCATTGCCTGGCAATACGAGCATGACTTTGGGTCGTGGTCGCGATCCAGACACAAAAGGCACACTAGGTGCGGATCTGTCAGGGAAATCATCAGGTGGCAGGAACCGCAGGGCTTGAAGCCAGTCCTTCGCTGGGACATTCTTAACACACCAGGAGTCTACAACAACATTTTTAAAGAAGTTAGCTAAAAAGTGGCTGGGGTAGCTCTCTGTGCTAGGCTGGCATGGAAAAAGAAAACTGAGCATGATGGGTGGCGCCTATGTACGTTCCGCATCATCCCAGCGCCCACGACACCTGACACGGAGCAGACTGATGCCACCCAACGATGCACAGGGGGGTACTGCTGAAGAAAAAATCTCCGGATCCGACTGACGCCTAGGGGCAAATTCTAAGGTAAGGAATCTACAATTAACAGTATATCAGATTAAATAATTAACATTTCTGAAAATACTTTGGTTCGTAAATATTACAAAGGCTAAAGACCGGGAGAAATAATATAATTCAAGTACAACAATACAGCAGTGGCAGTTTTCACAAACTTGTTATTTATTTGCAAATCAAACAAGCCTGACAAAGCAGTAAACATTCTGGTGCAAATGAAGCAAATGTGCTTACCTGCTGCAGAAAGAGGAGGGCATGGCCCATTAATGCAGGGTGATGTACAATGTTAAAGCTGTTCCTGCATTTGAGAACTCCAGTTCGTTCTAGGACATCAGCAGGTAGGAAAATACCCTGTGGGTGAGTATCCTGTTGGAAAGCATTCGACGTCCAAAGGCACCCAACCATAGCAGAGACATACTGGTTATACTCTTGGAAGGTTTGACTGCTGATGTTTAAACACATCTTGTCCTATGGAGACAATTAAGTTAATTAGAATTTCTGGAACACGTCTTCTGATTAAATGCCACATTCTTTACTGAGCACAGGAATAATTAGATAAATGTTACCTAATGAAGAACTGGTTTTCCTTGGTACTTCATCCCCGTCTAATTTTACATTGACATTACATGAATGTTCAACACCAATTTCTGTGACGAATAGTTGACTACTCAGATTAGTGACCCTCACACTCATTGTATAGTGCCTTCTGCCCCAGACTCGTGGACACTTGTTTCCCAGAGGAGACCGATTTGGTTACACAGCAAAAATTCAAAGGCCCGTTCAGGGACATATCTAGGACTCGTGTTCTAACATTTTTATTTATTTTATTATTTTTTGCGTTTTCTATAGCGCGAACAAGACCCAGAGTAGGGTACCAGAGCGCTTTACAAAAGAAAGTAGAGTAAGTATTAAAACATTTTGTAAAACAGTACAGAGAGTAGCAAAACATTTTTAACAAGGTTCGCTAGGTAGCAGAAGCGGTAATGCAGAGGATTTGTTTGTAGCATTAGGAACAAGCTCTAGTAAGAGTAAGTCTTGGAGTCAAAGGTGTCATTAAGTGAAGTGTAGAAACAAGTTTGAAGTAGTAGACTGGGTCAGTGCCATAAAAGTCAGCGAAATAGTTGGTGAGATGGTAAGGGCCCAAACGGTGGGCATGTGCGGGATTAAGGTAGGAATTTGCTCAGCAGGAATGATCTTGCTTCCCTTTTGAATAGAGGTGTAGAAGAAAACAAGTTACTTACCTGTAACTTTAGTTCTCCAGTATAGGAAGCTTTCATAGATTCACACGCCTGAATCATTCCCTGTCGTCGAGACGGGAGTCTCTGGTATATAAAAAAGCAGTGCTTAGTAGTATAGCAAACTGAAAAGAGGCCTAGGCCCATTTCCCTTTTGCAACCCATAGCCTTTGTTATGTAAAAAAGGCCCAAACTTTTCCCTGAACCAATCAGAGCTCCTCACCCTCTAGAACCCTCCTGAGAGAACCTTCTGCCCCTCAGATTTTCCGCGCACTTGTGCATATGACACACTTTTTGTGCTAAATCCGAGGTGAGCCTCTCAGGGGAGGAGGGTGGGTGCATGTGAATCTATAAAAGCTTCCAATACTGGAGAACTAAAGTTACAGGTAAGTAACTTGTTTTCTTACTCCAGTATTGGAACTTTCATAGATTCACATGCCTGATTCAGAATAGCAAGCAGTGAGATTACAAAGAACATTTCTGTGATACATTTCATAATCATGCAATAGAACTTGAAAAACCAAGCATAACATAAAACGTGACTTTGTAACAACAAGAGAAATTACGGCTGGAGGGATGGAAAAAAGGCTCACCGTTACTGGATGATATTCCGCAGTACCGCCTCTCCCACCGCCGCATCCGACTCTGCGGCTGCTTCCAAGCAGTAGTGCCTCGGGAAGGTGTGCGTAGATGCCTAGATCACTGCTCTGCAGATATCCTGGATTGGCACTCCTCCAAACAGTGCAGTGGATGTGGCCACTGCCCTCGTGGAATGGGCATGAACTTGTGCATTCAGAGGCTGTCCAGCAGTTTGATGACAGTAGATAATCGCACTGGAAATTCATCTGGCAATTCCCCTCTTTCACAACGGGAAACCTTACCTGGGTGCGCTGAAAGCGACGAATAACTGAGAAGATTTGCGAAAAGCCTTAGTTTCTTTCAAGTAAAACTTCATACATCTTTGAACGTCCAGTGAGTGCAACACTCTTTCCGCTGCTGTTGACGTGTGAGGAAAAAACATTTCAACACCAACGGTTCATTCAGATGAAAATCAGTTGGTACCTTAGGAATGAACTTCGGGTTTGTTCTGAGAATCATCCTATCCTCTTGAAACTGTAAGAAAGGCTCCTGAATCGTGAGCGCTTGTAGTTCACCTACTCTTCTCGCTGAAGTCAATGCAATGAGAAGAGCGACTTTCCAGGACAAGAACTTAAGATCCGACCTTTGTATCGGTTCAAACAGTGGTTTCATCAATTGAGAGAGAACTATATTCAGATTCCATAGTGGTGGTGGAGGCTTTACTGGGGGAAAGACTCTGAATATCCCCTTCATAAATTGATTGATGATCCTTGATGACCATAAGGACGGGCCTGACTATGACCTCCTGTAGCGGGATAACGCAGCCAAATGCACCGCAATGGAAGCATGTGCTAATCCTGACTTCGCTAATAGCAGAACGTAAGGTATAATTTGATGAGGTGCAGCAGTAAGAGGGTGAACGTTATGTCTTACACCACAGACAAAACCTCTTCCATTTCATCCTGTAGGTTTTGTTGGTACTCTTCGCCCTGGCTTTGGAAAGAATCTCCCTACATTCGTGTGAGATGTTCAGATGACTAAACTCAGTGTTCAGGAGAAAGGCTGCTAATAGCAAGGATCTCTGGTCCGCATGGAGCACCTGACCCTTGGTCATTGTCAGAAGCGATGGAATTGGATGCAACCGAATTGGACGGTCCTCCGACAGCAGCAGCAGTTCCGTGAACCAGTGTTGTCTGGGCCACCACGGGGCTACTAGGATCAGCCTGCACGGTTCTTTCTTGATCTTCACCAGCACGCGGGGAAGAAGAGGAATTGGAGGAAAACCGTAGGCAAAGATGCCAGACCATGCCATGGAAAACGCATTCCCCCCAAGATCCCTTCTGGGGAAGCCAGCTTGCGAAGTACTGGCATTTCCTGTTTTCCCTTGTAGCGAAGAGGTCCACTATCGGTGTTCCCATCTTCGAAAGATGCTGTCCAGGATCCCCTGGTCCAGCTCCCATTCGTGGCAGGACGATTTGAGCCTGCTGAGAGTATCCGCCTTGATGTTTTGATCCCCCGGGAAGTGTTCTGCTGCCAATGATATTCCGAGCTGAAGAGCCCATTCCCATATCTCCTGGGCTTCCTGAGACAGGGAGAGAGATCTTGTTCCCCCTTGTTTGTTTACATAGTGCATCGCCATGTGTTGACCGTTCTTACCAACACCGGCGAACCTCTTATCCTTGGTAGAAAAGCTTGCAATGCCAAGCGGATCGCTCTGAGCGCCAGCAGATTCATGTGTAATTGCTGCTCGTGCATCTTCCAACGACTGCTGACTTGAAGGTCCTGAAGGAAAGCTCTCCATCCTTCTAGAGACGCATCAGTCATCACCACTAGAGGAGCCGCTCTTTCCAGAAACGTCAGACCTTGAGACACATTTCCTTTTTGTGTCCACCACTCTGCTGCCTGTACCATCACTGGTGTCACCCAAATTGTGTCGTCGAAGGATCCCTCCACTTGACGCCATTGGAGATCGATCTGCTCCTGCCATGGGCGCATCCTTAACCTGCAGCAAGGCACCAGGGGAATACAAGATGACATCATGCCCAGCAAGGATTTGTACCTGCGGACTGAAAGTTTCTTTTTACAAAGTCTTGGAAGAGGGACACAATCCTTAGTTGCCTTTCTTCGGAGGGAAACGCCTTGTTGCAGTCAGTGTCTAATATTGCCCCCAGAAATGTGATCACTTTTGTTGGGTGGAGGTTTGACTTTCCCTCGTGGAGAGTCAATCCCAGTTTGGCGAACAAGTCAATGCAGGCCTGTGTTGACGCTCTGGCCTGTACTTTTGATGGTGCTTTGACTAACCAGTCGCCAAGTTAAGGAAATATTTGATGTTTTTGCTTCCTCAAAACAGCCGCTACTGGAGCCAGGCATTTTGTGAAAACTCTCGGCGCTGACTTCAAGCCGAATGGCAGTACCCTTAATTGGTAATGTCTTCCGGCTACTAAGAACCGAAGGTACTGTGTGTGCAGGCTGGATCGGCACGTGGAAATAAGAGTCTTGTAGGTCTAATGTAGTCATATGATCTCCTGGGTTCAATAACGGAAGGATGTCCTGCAGAGACACCAACCTGAAAGATTGCTTCTTGAGATAGGTGTTTAAGGATCTGAGATCCAGAATGGGGCGCCATTGGAGATTGTTTTTCTTGATAAGAAAAAACCTGGAGTAAAACCCCTTGTTTTCCAGGGCTTTCGGTACCGGTTCTATTGCTCCCTTTGGGAGCATTGTCCGAATCTCCTGCCGGAGTTGATGCAGATGGTTGGCTCTCTGGTGCATCGGTGGTGTACAAGGGGCCATTTGAAGAAATTCTAGGGTGTGACAGAATTGAGCAATTTTGAGGACCCACTGGTCCGTTGTTATTTTCCGCCAATTTTGAAGATAGTGAGCAATCTTTCCACCCAGGGGAGCATCTGACATAGCCGGAAGATGGAGGTTGTCATTGCCGACGGGTGTTGTCCTTCCCTCGGCCACCCCGTCCTCTTGGAGTTGATTTTGTATATCCTCCTGATTGACGCTGATTGTACTGTTGACGGTAAGGCTGCGATGAGGCCGAGTAAGAAGAATATCTCCCTTGTTGGTATCCTCCTGTATACGAAGACTGTCCTCTACCCCTGGAGCCACGAAAAGGGGTTTTCTTGTACCCAGAGCCTTTGTCGTATCAGTATCCTTCTTGATACTCTGCAGAGTGTCATCAATATGCTTCCCAAATAGATCTTCTCCATTGAAAGGGAGGTCTAAAATTTTGTTTTGCACCTCCGGCCTAAACGCCGTTGCTCGCAGCCATCCTTGTCTGCGCAGGACCGCTGCTCCTCCCAAGGATCTAAAAGCTGTGGTCGCTATATCTATAGCGCAGTCTATGACTTCAGCCGAAGTCCTCTCCCCTTCCAGGAGAATCTTCTTCGTCTCCTGCTTCTCTGGTTCCGGCACCTGGTTAATGTATGGAGACAGGTCACACCACATTTGCCTGTCGTACCTTCCCAAGATAGCGAGGGCATTAGCTGCTTTCACCAGCAGAGCAGACATTAAGGAAAACCGTTTCCCTGCATTATCCAACCTTCTGCCCTCTCTTTCCGGAGGTGTTGTTATCGGAGCAGATGGGTTCCTGGATTTCTGTTGTGCCGCCTGAGTAATCACAGAATCTGGTTTCGGATGACCCAAAAGGCAAGCCGGAGCATCAATAGGTGCCTTATACTTTTTATCCAGTCTGGCCAGAGCCGGCGTCACCGTAGCTGGCGTCAACATGACCTTTAATCCTTCCTCCCAAATGTGAGACACTATAGGCAGGGATCGCACTGATTTCTGATTCGAGTCCTTGAAGTCATAGAAAAAGCTTACCGCTTTCTCCTCCGTCATGGACAGTGCACCTCTTAGTGGCTCTTTCCATTAAATTATGAAAACCGCCGATGTCCGCCGGTGTTGAATCTACTGCCCTCGGATTAGGATTTGGAGGTGAGGAGTTGAGATAGTCATTCCATTCTGCATTTGGTTCCGCAATCTCCCCATCCTCATGATCGTCATCTGAGGTATCGTGATGCGACGTCTGTGGTGGAGACCTAGCAGTAGGTTCCGGCAAAATCTCTCTCCTATGTACCGGTGTCCCTGGTACCGACCGTGGACGCGGAGTAACCTCTGGGACTTGCTGAGTGGCTGGAGTCGCTGGGTATCTCCTCCTATAATCCTCCAACATGCCCTGGAGGTCCCTCAACAAAGAGGATGGCACACTTGTCATCTCCTCACGTTGCTGTTGGCTATATCGGTGCTGTTCTTGGGGATGTTCCTGAAAACCCCCATATTCTTCCTCAGAATCCACCTCCTGGTACTTGACCTGCAATTGAGAAGGGCTACTCACAAACCCATATTCTTAATCTTCCTCCTCCGAATCTTCCTCTTCCAGCAGGTGAGATTGCATCAATGGAGAGACCTTGCTCGGAGATGTAACTTATGGAGTTATAGGCTTCTTCCAAGGCACCAATCTTTTCTCTGGTGTTTTTTCCCTCGTCGACGAGATTCCCATTGCCGTAGTCGACCAAGTCATCGTCGTCGACGCCACAGTCGACGTAGTCACCGTCGACGCTGTCCTCATAGACTCTCCCGTCGACGTCGCTCCTGTCGACGTAGTCGTCCTCGTCGACGTTGCCGCAGTCAATGCGCTCGTCGACGCTCTCGTCGACTGTGAAATTGTCGACGCTGTTTTCTCACCAGCTTTCTTCGTCGATGACACCTTTTTCGTCCACGTTCCCATCGACTGTTGAAACACTACCTTCCTCCTCAGAAGGCGCAGAAGAAGTCCGTTTGATGGTAATCTTGATTGTCTGAGGCGATTTTGTTGGATCTGATGCGGATTTCACTTGTTTCACCTCAGAAGCAGAACCCTTCTTCCCCTTAGCTTTAACTGAAAGGGGATTTTGAGGGACTGCGCCCTGAAGACCCTAGGGTGGTCTTTTTTGGGGCCTTCTCAGGTCTTTCTCCTGAGGAATGTGTCTGAGGAGATCTACTTCTCTTCTGAGATCTCTTAGACGCCACAGACTCCTCCTCACTCTCACTTGAGAGGATTTCTTTCCTGGCTTTAACCTTCCGGAGCCAGATCAGCAGCCATCCCTCACGATCCCTCAAGGTCTTATTCGAAAAGGTACAACATACCTTACAATCTGCTGCCTTATGGTCTGGATGGAGGCAGTAGATGCAATCTTTGTGAGGGTCATCTGTATAAAGCCTCTTCTTAGAACAGGTGGAACAAGCTCTAAATAATCCCTTTTTCTCCTTTTAGAAACATGAAATTAGATGATGAGAAACCTCAAATCTTAGTCAAAATACTGTTGAAGTAAAGAGTTTGAGCAGAGCTCAAAGGAGACTCCCTAGCACAACGTGCGGTAGAAAAATCTGAGGGACAGAAGGTTCTCTCAGGAGGGTTCTAGAGGGTGAGGAGCTCCGGTTGGTTCAGGGAAAAGGTTGGGCCTTTTTTACATAACAAAGGCTATAGGTTGCAAAAGGGAAATGGGCCTAGGCCTCTTTTCAGTTTGCTATACTACTAAGCTCTGATATACCAGAGACTCCCGTCTCGACGACGGGGAATGATTCAGGCATGTGAATCTATGAAAGTTCCAATACTGGAGTAAGAGACTTTTCTGATGCACGGAGGTAGCGAATTCCATATTCTTGGAGCCGCTCCGGAGAATAATCTGTCAGAAGTTTTTTAGTTCTTAAAGCGAGAGGGTTTTAGGTACTGGGGGTGTTGTGGTGTAGCACTTTTAGGAGTGAAGCAGCCCATCTTGAGGTGGATTCTAGCTTTATATGATAGCCTGTTGAGCGCCTTCAGGTGTGGTGATATATGGTCAAATTTCCTAGATCCTGTTAGGAGTCTTGCTGCTGCGTTGAGACAGGCTTTCAAAGGAGCTGTTGAGATTTTGGGAACACCCGAGTGGGTGGTACAAGCGTACTTCAACCTTGAGATTACTAAAGATGAGTATTGAACCCAATTTAAAGTCGAACTGTGTTTTTCATTAAAGCCATTTTGTGAGTTTCCTGATGTGCCACTTATTGATTACCATCTTTCATTGGTCAGCAGTCAACAATTCACAATATGCAGGCCTGGGGCTGGCTATTCAAGCATTTATCCAGTGGAGTAGTGCAGCGAACATGCTGCAGGAGTTACGAAGGCATGCCAAAGGAACACCCAACTGAACCAGTCCACGACTGGTGCCCACAGTCATGCAGTTCACACATGCAGTCAAGGAGCTTCCTGTCATGCTCTTAAGGTTGGCTCCTCGACAGACATGACCAACACCTCCTTCTAAAAAGTGCAACATGGTTTGAATCCTGTAGTGTTCAGTGTTGATATCCCTTCTACATTGCAAAGAGGATCCTAATTGTGGAGCAGGGGTACCACCTATATGCAGCCCCATGTCTATATCTGGGGTGGCATGGAGCCAGAACTGGGGCCACAGGTGCCCTCCACCAGTACCTAGGAGCTATTGCAAGTATTTTTCGGAATTCAGTCCGACACCTGGAAGGATTTAAAAGGGGACACATCTGCCAGTAGGGGCATTAATTAGAAAAATACTTTAGTAGTTATGTATCTAAAAGTAGAAACTTACTTTAAGTGTATCAAATATATCATTTCCATTATAATTCTGAAGTGTTTCATAAACGTAAGAGTTTATTATACAGTTGACATTTGCTTAAGGAATCCTAAGAGTTTGTAATAAGCATATGATTTCTCCATTGCAGCCATTCAGGAGCGGATTCAACTTCCCGGTCTACTATGATTGAGGATTTTTAAATAAAATTAGATGTACATGTAGTTTTCTAGATGAACCAGTGCATTCTAATGGAGAGAAAATAGTGTTGGTTCTCACTCCTATAATACAGATTCTATTCAGGTGTCTCACTTTTCTTAGCTTTTCTTCATGGCACTTCCACCAGCAGTTAGGTATACTGTTGCTGGTTTGGCACCACTGCTAAGAAGGATCTGCCGCACATATTATTGAGAAGAGGTGGCACGAGGCCTTAATAGCTTTTGGAAAAAACTGGGAATGGACCTTGTAATGCAAGTCCACTCAATGTACACAATGGTTTCTCATACCATACTCCTCTTCTCTCCATACAGGTACATAAAAAGGGATGTTTGGGTGGAACATGAAAAAATGTGGGATCTGCGCTTCTAAAGGTTAACCTTTAAACTATTTATTGTGCTTATTCTTTAAACATTAATGCCAAGAATTGCTCTGTGCAAAAAGTCACTGTTTTGGAGATACCTTGAGACACAAGTGAAAATGGTGGTTAAGTCATGTAAAGATTACATTTGAACCCGGCACGGTTAGGTTTCATATAGGAATCCCCAATATAGGCTCAGGTAGCAACCTAACCTTTCACCTATATTTGCCCCTGCATTACACTACATAACGTTTCTTGGGACTGACCTTTCACCTAGTTATGGTACTGCTTACAGGACGTGGGGTTTTCCCTGAAAGCTAGCCTCATTCATTATGCATGAGGATTCTTGGAAACTCAGCAAGACTGACTAACAGTAGACTAACCAGTTTGGCTCACTGGTTAGAGGAGGCATACCCTGAAGCAGAGGTCAGACCCGGGACCAGGGTTCAATTCCCGACGCAGCAGGGTCTTGAGCCCAATTGACCCCGGACTCGATAATTCTCGCTTTGGTGCCCACTCTAAGCACGGGTTCACACTATGCAGCTCTGGGCATTAAGCTTGCTTAATCTCCACAACGGCCCCCCCCGCGGCGGGATGCCTGGCTTTCACCTTGGGGATGCCCAGTACGGGTTATCTCACAGGGAAAAGCCAGGACGGGTTCCCAATGCAAGCGCCGAGATGCCCTAGGGTAAATCGAGCGCTATATAAGAACACACATACATACATACATACATCTCCTGCATAATAACTCTGTATGAGGGTAATTCCTTCCGTCATCCTAAGTCTAACATGAAACAGCAAGGTAGATGCCCTGAGGGTACCACTTTGGGTATACAAACACCATATCTTTGGTGAAGCAGGGAGAGGAGAAATAGGACTTCCATGCTGAAACACTGACGCAAGACACTGAGGTTCCTGCACGCAGACACTCGAGATCGCAGTGGTCTGCCATCCCTTCCGTGGTGTCCGTCTCGAGACCAAGACGGGGTCCCACAGTCTCTCACTACAGGTAATGGAGCCGACTTTATCCTTGAGGGATTCCTGGCTCTACACCTACATACATGCTAGGTACACTTAGGTACATCTAGTTAGGGTTGCATCGTAGGAGTACGCTTTATTATTGTCAAGTATTTTTATACCTGCCTCGATTAACTGTTTTAGCACTATGGTAGAAATCTACCATCCTTCTACTCTGTAGGTTCTTTTAATCATTTATATCTGTTTTTGTCTAAAGGCAATGCCTACTGCTTCCCAGACTATGGAAATATGTTTGACTGTTAGCAGAACAGCATTCTTCTAGCCCATTTTCCCCTAAACTTAAAGTATTTTAATGGATGTGATATTGAAGCCTGGGACACTGCTGACATGAGGTGCCTGGTGAAAATGATCACATAATTAAGCCCTTGGTACAGTGGCAGAAGAAAATGGTTTATTTTATTTATTTATGACACTCAGAGCGCGCTGATACCAAACGGTGTCCTGACGCTGTAGTGATAGCTCCCCTAGCCATGAAACCTGTTATTAATTGGTAAACAGCCACGTTTTTAGCTTTTCCCGGAAGGCCAACAGATCTGTGACCTGTCTCAATGCAATTGGTAAAGCATTCCAAGCAGTGGCTGCCCCCAGAACAAAACTTCTGCCCCCCAGCGTGCTTTCCTGCTATGTGGGGTCCTGATCAGCCCTTGACTGGCTTACCTAAGCTGTCTGTTGGGTCTGTACCACTGGAAGTGCTGTTGTAGGAACGAAGGACCACGTCCATGAATCCAATGACATTTCCATGCAATCTACAAAATCTCAGTGATACAAATGATCAACAAGGTTCTGGTTGATGTGGAGCGCACAGTAGAGGCACCATCATGCTGCCTTCAAACTTTCGTCCTGTCATTGGCAGGCCAAAAGAGGGCATCAGTTTATGCATCAAGGATTTTCCTTGCCCAGGTGTGTTGCGGAGGGTGACAGGTGCTTTGAAATTCCTTGTAAGATGCTAATTTAATATAAACCTCAATCTGCTTTTCTAATCCTGAAGGGTTTACTTAACAGCAGTCAGTAGATGAATTTGGTCTAGCAATTGTTTGTAAATAAATATAAACATCTCCAGGACTTTCTCCTAAGGACAGCCTAGCACAAGTGTTGTGTAAACTCTGAAGATGGTTAAGGGAAGTAAAGTGTAAGTTTATAGCAATACTGGACAGCCTTAAGAATAGGACACAGGCTACACAGTAGTGAATCAAATGTACACCTCTAGTCCCACTATGTAATTGTTACAAGGGATTTCAGCTGAATGATTGATACAAATGGAAACCAAAACAGGTCCAGTGCTGGAGAGAAATACTCAACCACATGAAATTACTTTGCTTTGAAAAAAGAGGCCTAAAACATCTAAGTCAAAACACAGGTTTATTTTCAAACTCATCTAGCAGATCTAGAAGCAAAGCATTGGCATAGCCAATAGGTCTCGCCTTTGGGACCTTATAAGTGTTTAGTTATCCATCACAATTTCCTTGGTGCAACAACAACTGTTGCATGGCTAAACACTTATAAGGTCCCAAAGGTGAGACCTATTGGCTATGCCAATGCTTGTTATGCTATGGCATTATTCTGCTGGAAGTAGTAAAATTAATAAAAAGTGAGTATTACTTGTTGAATGCCAACGTATCCATTGTTTCCGAACTTACATCTGTTATGAAACGATAAACGAATGCAGGGGGTGAGCAGTGTCACCATTTGTACATCTTTAATGTACCCATGTTCTATGCCATGGGAAATGCCTAGATCGTGAAGAGGCTGTGCAATGTGTTTGGGAACAAAGGTGCAGAAGTAGGTGGCCTTAGAAATATGGGTCTTGAGATGCTGTGAGAACAGAAGCAGACACTCTACTGTTTTGATCTTGCTGGGTAGCATTCTAGATCTGTCCTTTTACAACTAACAGACACGCAGTAATAAGGGCTAAAAGAAGGAAGAGTTCTCAATGTTAACAATTATATATGCTACAAGAGTGGCAAAATCTTTTTAGGTTTTTGATGGACACCAGTCAACCTGAGTAGATTTCAGGAATCATAGAAGAAATGCTAGCGACCGTCTGTAAGGTGCGGAAACAACGGAAGTTGGATAAAGAGCTGGGTGTGCCAAAAACTATGATCTGGTGACTTAGGCAAGTTGAGGTCCTTGACAATTTTGAATAAATGGGAATGGTGTCTGCTGTTGGTGTAGTGCAAGAGTTGGCCACCCATGAGCAGCATCTCTCCATGCACTGCCTACCTGCCCCATCGATGGTGGTTTTAAATATTGCTCTGTAATTAACCAACCTCTTGTGACACCTTGTGTATGTTTTTACGTTTTTCAGGTTACTGCAGAGTGTATTGTATATAGCATTGTTTTCCTCATAGACTTGCTTCTTTTTCCAACACAAACAATTATTGACCGTCATCAGTGCATTAATGCATGGCGCCCTTTTGTCAGGGTGCAACAATTCTTCCTTTCCTTAATCTCTCTCCAATTATTCCCTAGCTGAAAGGTGTGTGACGCTTCCAGGTCCTTGCTGTATGTAGAAAATGTGGGCATTTTCTGCAGAAGACACTGCATTTGAAGAAATCTGTCCTTTGAAGAAGTTTTGCATGGTAGATTTCCTTAAGAGACTGGAAGGTTTGAGGTTCCTGTTGAATTTAGGAAATGCCCTCTTTGGAGTAGTTTTAATTTGGTCTCTGTGAGAACATTTTTGGTTGAAAGACTGCTTCATTGGTCCTTATCAGAGGTATGGAAAACGTATCTGCACTTTGCATGTGTTGGTGTTTCAAATTACTATCTCTATGGTTATTGAAGTTAGAGCAATAGTCCTGAACTTACACATAAAGTTGTGATGCTCAGCATGTTACGCGAGACCTTTAAATGCCCGCAGTTCCTGTCTTATGCCAAGCATGCACCATTCTCCTTGCTGTAGTTTTCGCACTCCTTAGAGTGAACGCACTTCACATCTCATTACAAAGGAAAATCTAAAAAGCTGTGTCGGAGGAGGGGAGCTAACTGCTCATGAGGCCACTCTCATATATGTGTACTCTATCACTGAGGTATGCTTCGTTTCTATCGCATATAGCTCTCATGATAATGCTGAGACTCACAAGCAGCCGAGATAAGTCTGCTTGAGCTCTCAGGCTGTTCTGTCAAGAGAGAGTCCAACTTCCTCAATGGTTAGTTTTTCGCAGGAGTGTTCTAAAACACAGATCAGCTGTTATGCGCTTGAAAGTTTCATGGAACTTTTCCCTGTGGCATGAAAACTGCAATGGCGGAGCAAAAAGTCAGTAAAAAATACACTTGCTGTATTAAAAACCGGATTCGAGCCACACTGGTTGACCGCATTGTGCAGGGGGGCTGTGATGTACATTAGAAGTGATAACCAAGAAAGGTTGTTTACAAAGACCCAGGCTCCACTCTCCATTTACGGAACTATAATCAGAAGTAATGAAACTTCGCAATGGCTGCATTAATGGACGACAAGATGGCAGTTTCCTCTTGAACATAAAGAGACGAGCCGTGCCTCTATTAACAAAGCTCCCTCCCATACACACACTTGTTAGGTTTTCTTCTTTCTAAAAAGCTACTACAAAACTCGCAACATCATGCTTCCGAGCTTGCTACACTTCGAAGCGGCCGGTTCCCCGTCTGCTCCTCCGGGGGATATCGGCAGAGCTAGGGGCCCGGAAGGAAGGGTGAACAGATTGCAGTCTTCGGAGTTTCCAATGGAAACAGTTTTCGGGCTCAAGTAAACTTTGCGGTAGCTAAATGTATCAGTGTGTCAGAGCCCAACAAGCAAGGCCTCCTGCTGATGGGGAACTTTTTTCGGACACTGCTCAGGCAAAGATACTGAAACTAAAAGCCAATCACTGGGCCAAGCACGTCATCCATGCTTTACACACAATCCCTAAATAATCCGTTGTGGCAGAAACAGGACCGAAGCGCATGGCTATTCATGCGCCATTGTATCTGTGCGGCGCGCGCTCCCCTCATCACCTTCCCGATTAGACTCTCATTCATGGGCGAGAAACAGAACCCCATTAAGTGCACAGTAGCAACTACCTTCCACTTTGACCTACTACATAACTTCATTTATACTACCAACAGAGTTGGATTAGGATTATAAATCGGTCCCATGTATGCTAAAACAAGAAAGAGCTGCAAGAAAAGAAAACAAGCACATGCGCTCAGCGGGAGGTAGCCTGAGCTGGATTTCCTTGCGGGAGCAAGCAGCAAGGCACGATAATTGGCAACATATGGCGCCGCTGCTCGCTCCCGCCAGGGAATTACCAAACGTGCAGGTGTTGCCATTCAAAGCAATGAAACTGTGTGCACGTTTTTGCCTGCAAAGCTGTGCAGATTGCTAAAGGTCTTTTTCCGATGCAGCGCATTTGCGCTGCATAGGCAAGGCCTAAAGCACATGAAAAGGAGAGCACTGATCCAACCGCAGGCGGTCTTATTTAACCATCACTTTCCTTTTACTTTTAACAGTACAAAATCACGCTGACATAGGTATCACAGTAAAATATACTTCACTATAAATGTCACGAGCATCAGCTCTAGAATAAACTGCACCTTTTTATTCAATTCGTTTTCTTTTGCTGCCACCAAGTTAGCCCGATACCTAAAAAAATGTAAAAAGAATTTGTCATTATTTTGAAATTCTGGTGAGCTGTCATTTAAGTTCTCTCTGGAACGGTTTAAGATTGTAAAGGGTTTCTAGTAGTACATATTCGGTTAACTTTTCGATTTATACAAGTCAATATTTGTACGCAAACATACATCTAGCTAAGAAGAACAAGTTGCTTACCTTCAGTCAAGCTTTTTCTGATGGATATTCTATCAGAGTGCAGATTTACCACCTTTAGAAAGTCCCCAGGCACCATACTGGATCTGAAAACTTTTACACAACATTTCTCCAGTGCGCTGGTAGGTGGCGTCATTTGGCTCAGAAAAGAGCAGGGTTATAAGCGCCACCGGTGCACACTGACTTCGGTTTCTTTTTTGGCTCTGTCTGTGCCCTGGGACGCCGACTCTAAAAAACAACCAGAGTACCAGTGTGCAGACCTTTTTACATGGAAAAAGAGACCATTACACAGAACGGGATGGCGACACAATGAGTAATCTGCAGTTTGCAAGAGTATCCAACAGAAAGTGTGTTACCAAAGGTGCGTAACTTGTTCTTCTGGTGGATACATCCAACTGCTGACTTCTCAACTTTAGAATAGATACCAAAGCAGTACCTTCCAAGGTGGAGGGTCTGAAAAACCAGTTTAGACCAAAAAGTTCTGCAGGAAAGAACAGCCAAAACCTACCAGACAGACAGACAGTGGTGGTTCACAAATGTGTGCATGAATACCCATGTTGCAGCAGGAAAAAGTTGGAGTACAGACACTCCACGTGCCAACACTGTGGTAGCAGCATCGACAGAATTTGTCCTCAGTCCTTTTGGAAGATGCTTATTGGCCAATGTATAGCAGATCTTGATACACAGAACTATCCACATTGATTAACAAGTTAATTTAGCTTTGGTAATGCTCTTTATGGTGGATACTACACCTAATCAGATTCCTCACCTTCAGAATAATCCCCTGGTCAGTGCTCGACAAATCTGAAAAATTGTACTAGTCCTGCAGGTCTAGTATCCCCTCGACCCAACTGCAACCTACTTGACCTCTGTCTCTGAAAACGGAGCAAAAGTGACAAGTTAACAAGATTTAAAGGCATTTTTATTGCTCAGTCCCTATGTGAGCAATAAAAATGCCTTTAAATCTTGCTTTCTTGTCACTTTGCTCCGTTTTCAAAGACAGAGGACAAAAGTTAGTTTGTCTTCCTACTCACCAGAAAGGGCGAGTAGGACCTAAAAATAGCTCGTCCTCATCCATTCTCCCTCGCAAATGCGAGCGGGCGAGTGGATTTGTCAAGCCCTGCAGGTGCTATACTGGATTGGGAAGCTTTTCGCAGTAACGCTTCAGTTCAGCAGTAGCTCGCATAATGCTGTTCCACGCTGGCTTTGTTCCACCCCGGACTCGACTGAGCGGAGCAGATCGATACCACACCTGCAAGCTGACGGCAGCTTCTTTCTTCATGCTGTTTGGCCCACAGACATGGAACTCAAAACTTAATCAGTTACCAGTGGATAGATGTGAGAAAGTGCCATTTTTAGGTCTTGGGCCTAGCGTACACTGCGCAAGCAGTGTCGCGCAGCTCGAGTCCTTTTCTCAGGGTTTAGAAAATGGACCTGGAAATTCCACGCAGCTCGTGCGTGTTATTTCCTAGGTCCATTTTCATTGGCCTTAGTGGGCGTGTATTTTTAAAACAGAACACGCAATAGGCCATGCGCGGTCACGCAGCTCCTCCCATGGCCTATTGGTGTCTGTTACGCGCACCAAAGGCAATATATCTTCAATTATTGCGGCCAGACACGGCCGCGATAATTGAAGACATATGCTGGCAGTGGCGTGCGCGCACCACTCGCTGGCTTTTTTTTTGTTGTTTTGGATCCATTTCACGGCCCAGACACGGGCAGACAGAAGCACTGGTACAGGCCATCAATCCCGGCAGTGCGAGGCTGGTTTCTAAGTGCCCTCGATGATATGCGGAGCGCCAGAAGTAAAATTTGCCTGTTTAAAACACCCGTGGGCCTAAGATTTCTGTATTTTTTTTTATTGTCAATGGGTAAAATGAGAAGCCTAGCTACATGATAACCAGTGTATGTAACTGTCCCAGACAGCCTACAAGCATTTGAGACAAAAACAGAAAATTTTATTTTAGAGAGCCTTGCATCGCTGGTTGTACAATTAGTAAATCACCCCGTTCTTTCTAGAGCTGTGCAGGACTGGGCCTCGCACACGGCCCGGGGCCTGAGTGACAGGCAGAAGGTGCCCTTCCATTCCGGCATCGGGGGTTGCCTGGGAGACAGACGGGACTCTTTGTTTACATCCAGCGGCAGCAGCCGTTCTGAGCTCTGCGAGCTCGGTCCAAGTCCCTGAAGGAAGGGAATACAGTCGCTGCCATCCGGCCACCGAGGTGAGTGAGGCCAGGGATGTAGAGGAACGTGAATAACCTCCGACCCAGTTAGTTAAGTGGTTTGTTCGTTCCCTTCTAGAGCGGGATTGATTGTTTTAGATTGTGAGGTCAGTTCTCCGTGGACAGCGTTCCTCCTGGGAGGTTCTACACTACGGTCTAGTGCTCTCCACAGCTCAGCATGTTAAAGTTGCCACCTATCATACTCCCCCCCCCCCCCCCCGCCCCCCAAACCCCCGCCTTCCCGACCCTTCGAGAGCTGGTCATCGTGCTCCCAGGAGGTATCATTTCCTTTCAATGGCTTGTGCTTTAGGTTTTTAAGTCGGTAAGAGAGCAGTGTGGGTTAAAGCAGCTGTGGTACAGGTCTGTGCTGACCTTAAAGTCCCCACATTCAATTCAAGTGTGGTGGATTCTGCTTTTCGTCATTTTGGGGTTAATGAAATGAGTGCGTGAGACTTTGGTACCAGTAACAATTGCCCTTGACACAAAGTGCTCCGAACTGACTTGTACTGCAGATATTGTTATTTCCAAATGGATAAAGAACAAAATTACTTGTGATAAAATCTTTTTTTTTTAATATCTTGTTTTAAATGGACAGCATTAGATGCATTGCAAACAGAAAAATCCCAATAGATTTTCAGCCCATACTTAAAATGCTAACTAGTAAACTACAAGTCCCATAATGCAGCGTAGCTGTTGGCTAAATCTGCAACCCATGACGCGAGGACACTTGGCAGCTATGGTCACCCGAGGTAGCACAACAAGCAAGAAATCATCTGAGGTCAGTACGAAAGTCAGTTTCAGAGGTGTGGTTAGAGTTTCTGGGGGTGTAGTCGAGACACAAGGCGGCGAGAGGACTCGCCGGAGGAAAGAGAACAAATCGGTGGCAGAGCCAGAATTATTTGAAGCACAAATAAATGCACATGTAGTCACGAAGTCAGCGACAGAGCCAAAGTTACAGGTGCACAGAAGGTAAATAATTTCCTAGGGGAAACCGGGTCAGTGGCAGAGTCGGGGTTAGAATGGAAACAGGCAGAGGTAGAACCTGCCTGAAGTCACACAAGGAATCAATGTGCGAGAGAAATAGCTCCGCTCGCTGCAGCCTTTGTCTGCTGCTGTGGGCCGCTCCGGTGCTCAGTCTCTGGTTTTTCTAGGTGCGCCCTATCTTTTCCACCTCCGCCGAGGCCTACCCTTATTACCGGTAACTCCCAAATGCCCTTCTAGCCCCGGCCTGGAAGTGACTCGAGTGGCAAGCGAAGGCCCACAAGGTTTTCCAGAGATACCGGCCCCTTTATTCCCCTAAGAAACCGGAGTGATTCTTTGAGATAAGGCGCTTTTGAATCTGAACCTCGTTAAGGTTCTGCTAGATTGTTTCTTGCTCTGCTCCTGAGCCCCCCCCCAAGCCTGTTGGGGGTTTCCGTGTGTAATTGATTTGTGGAGGGCTCTGTTTAAAATCCCCCTAGTTAAACGTTTTTGAGAGGAAAACTCCGTCTGAACCTGAATGACCTGTTTCCCCAGTTTGGTGTCCCGAGGTACTGAATATCACCCCTCGTAGAGATTGACTGTAGGGGGTTGTTAGCTTGTTTGCCCTGTCATCAGATTGACTGTTGGGAATAGTTTAGAGGCGGGCGTGGAACACACTACAAAACCGCCACTTTGTTTTAGTTTACACTGCTATTCAAAATGTACCCAGTCAATACATACATGAACACTTTGAACGTAACACGAACTTAACCCACTAGAAGTAACTTAACGGTTCCTACTGTCCTCCCTTGAGCACCAATATACAATTTCGAAGGGTCTAAGGAAAAAATTATCATTGAGGATTTTATCGGGAAAAGAGGAAGGGTCGGCGCAAGACTTCACACCTCGCACAGTCTGAAGGCTTAACGGATTGTGACTCACGCGTCCAAGACGAAGAGAAAAAACACTGTAGGGGGCACTAGTTTGGGCAGCTGGGCAGGCAGTGTGTGGGTGAGCAGCGTGTGAGTGTGCAGGGTGAGCAGTGTGAGCGTGCAGGGTAAATGTAAAAATAAATGTAAATTGATACTTGTGTAGCGCACTACTCACCCGCAAGGGTCTCAAGGCGCTTGTACGAATACTGCTGTGGAACCCGTCCTGGCTTTTCCCTGTGAGGCGTCCACTCCTGGGCACCCCCAGGGTGAAGGCCAGGCATCCTTAGCGCTGTGGGGGCCGTTGTGGAGATTAAGCAAGCTATTGCCCAGAGTTGCAGAGTGGAACTCTATGATTGGAATAGGCACCGAGGCGAGAATTATCAGGTCCGTGGAATTTTTGAGCCCAAGACCCGCCGAGGCGGGGTATTGAACCCTGGTCCCAGGCTAGACATCTGCATCAGGGTCTGCCGCTCTAACCATTGAGCTCAGTGTGTGAGCGTGCAGGGTGAGCAGTGTGTGAGTGTGCAGGGTGAGCAGTGTGTGAGTGTGCAGGGTGAGCAGTGTGTGAGTGTGCAGGGTGAGCAGTGTGTGAGTGAGCAGTGTGTGAGTGAGAAAGGTGAGCAGTGTGTGAGTGTGCAGGGTGAGCAGTGTGTGAGTGTGTAGGGTGAGCAGTGTGTGCAGGGTGAGCACAAATGACGTGCTTTGGTGCCAGTGAAGTCCAGTGCTTTCACTGGGACGTTGTTCTAGGCACCTAGAAGACCTGGCACATGTTACTTGAGGCACACTGGTGTGGTGGTATTAAAGAAAGTGGCACTGCTTTCAGAGGCTTTGGCTCCTAAGGGGGACCCCAATCACCTGCCAACTCTTTCACAGGAGCCCAACATTTCCATGCTCCCCCATCTGACCAAAGCTTCCATTCCAGACGACAGACCCCGGGGTCTCACAGAGGATCACACAACACCACACAGACATACACCACACACATCACACCACCACACTCACCATCACCACACACACTCACCATCACCACACACACTCACCATCACCACACACATCTCACCAACACACACATCTCACCACCACACACATCTCACCACCACACACATCTCACCACCACACTTTCACCAGGCACACACACAACACCAGCTGTCACTGCACGCTTTCACCAGGAACACACACACACACACACCACCAGCCGTCATTGCACACGTCCACCAGGCACACACACCTCCAGCCGGCAGTGCACGCTTCCAGCAGGCACACACACACCTCCAGCCATCAGTGCACAATTTCTACAGGCATACACACCACCAGCCATCAGTCTACACATCAATTGGTAACTCATCCACAATTAACTATTGTAGCAATCGCAGTATGGCACACTTTACTTTTAAAGATATTCATCTAAAGCGCAGCATGCCACCATTGCTGCAATTCCAATCCAACCCACATTATTCCACTACACACCACGTGCATACACTCCATAACACATGGCGAAAAGACATTGCCATTTACAATGCCATTAGCTCAAACTCAAATAAATCCAAGACCTATTGCATTTCCAATGCTTGTTCTTGCCTTGATATGCCCCCACTTTTTTCTGACTGCTGATGTGATTTGACTGTGTGCGCCCTGGGCTCCTGCCAACCAGGTACCCAGGGCATGTGTTCCTTCCCTAAAACAGTTTTGAAAGTAAAACCCAATTGGCATCTCTGGCCACCTGTCAGCCCCTAGTAAATGGTACCCTAGGTACCCAGGGCATGGTGACCAGAGAAGATCCCTAAGGGCTGCAGCACTTATTGTGCCACCCTTGGGGGCCCTGTACCCTGGCACCCACACACTGCCTTTGCAGGCTGAGTGCCTAAGTACAGAACTAAACAAAGTCGACATGGCACACATCCCTGTGTAACACAAACAGAGAACTGTCTGAAAACGACGCACTTTTCACATGCCCCCTATGGGGTGCTCTGTACAACACTGTAATCTGTAGAATCAACAGTAGTAACAAAATGTTTAACCTAATTATAAACGCATTATTCGTAAATGTTCATAAAGCAAATAGAAATCATGCAACTGGAGAACGTCTTTTTTGAAGTTTTCCTTGTCTTGTATTTAATTCTTCAATCCTGGTACATTATTTCATGTACATCCATTCATTTTGATCAGTAGGTCCCAATGCATTTCGGTATAGCAATACCTTCATCAGGGGAATACTACAAACAAAATTGATACAATAACAATAATCAGAGTTGAAAACACAGTCGTTTAGAGTATCGAGTCAGGTACCCTGATATTATTGGTTCTTTTGGGTTCAAACACCAGTGGTGGTTTTCAGTCATGTTTCTAATGACACTGGTGGAGGCACAGCTAAGCTGGTACTCGTTTTGACAAACTTGCATGAGAGTATTATACTTTTGAGGTGGAGCATGGGGCTCCCGTGTTTTCAACTCTGATTATTGTTATTGTATCAATTTTGTTTGTAGTATTCCCCTGATGAAGGTATTGCTATACCGAAATGCATTGGGACCTACTGATCAAAATGAATGGATGTACATGAAATAATGTACCAGGATTGAAGAATTAAATACAAGACAAGGAAAACTTCAAAAAAGACGTTCTCCAGTTGCATGATTTCTATTTGCTTTATGAACATTTACGAATAATGCGTTTATAATTGGGTTAAACATTTTGTTACTACTGTTGATTCTACAGATTACAGTGTTGTACAGAGCACCCCATAGGGGGCATGTGAAAAGTGCGTCGTTTTCAGACAGTTCTCTGTTTGTGTTACATGTTATGTCACTGACCTGAGCCGGTCAGACCAAACGACAGCACCCAAAAAAAGAAGGAGTACAAGATTCGGTTCTTTAAAATAAATAGGAGTGCAGAGTGTCTATTCTAAAACACATCCCTGTGTGCCATGCCCACAAACCCACTGCCCTGGCATACATCAGTCACCCCTCTAGCTGGGGGTGTGGGCACAGGTGCACGAATCCTGTGCCCCTACAGTACCCAGGGCCATTTCTGGGCACTGTAAGCGCAGTGATGCCATTAAGAGTATATGGTGCTGGGTGGTTGACATTATGAACTCCACAACACCATAATGGCTACACTGAAGACTGACAAGTTTGGTATCAAACTTCTCAGCGCAGATCCCGATAAGAAAAGAAGAAAGAAGAGCAAGAGGAGGAAGACCCGCCGTGCAGCTGCTAACAGGACGACAACAACTGACTTGGCCCCAGCCCTACCGGCCTGTCGATCCTGGAACCTGCTCCTGCCTAAACCCCGGCTACTCCAGCGAACAGCAACCTTGGGACACCCAGAGGACCTGCAGCCTTGACCCTCTTGAAGATTGGGACTCCCATCAGCAGAGGCTCTGCTACAACAACCCCCCTGGTGCCAGCCAGGAAGCTCCAGACCAGCACACTCTGCACCCTCCGAGCCCGGCCCGTGCCCAAGTGATCCAAGACCACGAGGACGTCCCCCCGGCGACTGGGACCCGAAGTCCAGTGCCCAAAGACCCTCCTCGACGAACCAGACGACGCCTGCAGACTCAGAACTAGGGGCTCCCCCAACCTCGACCAGCTGAGGGTAAGCTTTTCTGACACCCAAAGACACCCATGCGCCCGCGCCCTGCAACTCCCGGCGCCCTGCAACTCCCTGCACCTTCCTTTGAGTTACCTACCTGTGCTCCAAGATCCCAACTTACCTCTCGAAGTGATGGTCGTCCCTGAAGAGTCTCCGTCCCCGAGCCTGCAGAAAGGCTTTTACCTTTCCCATTGAATAGCATTGAGCGCCCGACGGCTCAAAAGCACCCTGCACCCAGCCGTCTGAGTGCCGCTGGCCGTGCCACCTTTATCCTATCCTACTTACCCCTTTACCCTGAGCAAGTGACCAGGAGCCCAGCTCCCACAGCCGCGTGACCTGCTGGCCAGCAGCCACCAACCGGAGGCCCCCTGCCCCTCATTGGATAACATTGGGCCTAACTACCTCTGCACCCGGACGCCCCTGTGCCGCTGAGGGTGAACCAACAGTACCTACCTGACCTTGGAGGACAACTGAGTCTATGCCCAGAACCTTAACTTCACCAGCTGAGTAATCACCTGGAAACCGGTAACACACTTACCTGCCATTGGATAAAATTGACTGGTTTGACTCGAAAAATCTTCTAAGTGTCTACTTTTGAAAACCTAAAATATTCATATAAACTCAACCGAATTCCGAAGTACTCAGCTGTGATCAGGAGAGAAGCCAGTACTGTACCTAGTAGCCCAGTACTGAACCGCAAAGGTAATCCTTATCGGGTTTACTAGTAACCTGTATTTTCTCCATGGAATCCATTGACTGCTTTTCTATGAGATTTCTTCTAAGTGTCTACTTTTGAAAACTAGAAATATTCTTTAAAAATCATACAAAATACTGAAATGTAATTACTTACCTGTTCAAAGTTGAGACCCCAGTGCTGGACCGAAGAGCCCAGTACTGGATTACAAAAGTAACAAGATCGTACTTTACCTGCAACCTGAATTTTCTCCCATTGGAGAACATTGCCAGATTTATGTTGAAAAGTTTGTAAGTGTGTACTTTTAAAATAGCTTTATATTCCTGAAAAATAACTGCAATACCTAAAATGTTTTTACTAAATTGCTTTCAGCTTAGACCCTAGGACTGAACCTAGGATCCAGTCCTGGAACTACCAAAGTATTCTACAAAGTAATCAACTGTGTTTAGATAGAAAACCCCATTGAGCTCAATGCTAAATTGTGTGTAGAATTGTGTTGCCTACTGCAACCCCTGTACCTATTGTGTTTACGAAGTTTATTGCCTTTCTGCAAAGTACTCATCTGAGACCGCTCATATTGAGAGCAGTATATTTTGATACCTGTTGGTTCTAAAAATAAAACTATATCTTAGATATAAAAACAATTGGCCTGGAGTTCATTCTTTGAGTGTGTGAAACATTTTCTGACTGAGTGGGTACAACAAATGCTTTACACTGTCCTCTGATAATGCCTTACTGCTCGACCAAGCTACCACTTTAGAGAGTAAGGTCACACCTGGCTTTAACCTCTGTTATACCTCTGGGGTTTGTGGACTCTATACACACTGTAGCTTGTTCTGGTCCAGTATATATAGAGCCACTTTCTCACAACAGATCTCTAGACTGGGACCTTCTAAGATGGGAAAAGTGACCATTCCACAGGACTGGGAGAAGGGAGGGCCGTGAGGAATCTGCAGTTAGACTGACTATCCATCAAAAGAGCTCTACCCTCACACAAATACTTCTAACCATACATAACTCACCTTTAGAATACATAGTGCAGTACCTGCCAGAATGGAGTGTCAGTGGAATGGGTTCAGACAAATAGGTCCTGCAGGACCGAATGGGTCAAATGTCATTTCGGTTGGACCCGGCTCTCAAAGCAGTAGTGCTTTGTGACCATGTGCATAGATGCCCATGTTGTGGCCTGACATATGTTGGGAACAGACACTCACTTGACAATGCAGTAGTAACAGCCTTAGCCTTGTTGTAATAAGCTCCCAATCCTTGTGGCTGCAGCTTCTTGGTCAACGGAGAGCAGATAATGCAGAGTCCCATCCACCTGGACAAAGTTCTGTACCGCCTTTCCTTTCTTCGCCCCAGAAAATCACAGAAAGATATGATAGTCTAACCTAACTGATAGTCTTTGATGCAATCGATGTGAAAATTCAAAGCTCACCAGGACCCAACCAGTGGAGTCTCTCCCAGTCTTTAAAGGAGTGAGGTGGAGCAAAGGTGGGTAATGAATTGCACAATGTAAAAAGGAGTCATGACTTGGCAAAAACGCAGTTCTGATCCTCAAAACTAGTTTGTCCAAGAAAGAGGTGATGTAGTGCAACTGCACTGAGAAAGCCTGGAACTCACTCATACAACAAGTTCAAGTGGTCGCAGTTAGGAAGACAGTTTTGAGAGTCTGACGACGCAATGAACAGTTGTGCATTGGCTCAAATGGGGAGCACATGAGGATCATCAAAACCAAATTAAGATCCCACTGTAAGTAAATATTTATTGTAAAATAACCTAAAACCATTTACAAAGAACGATCTGCATGGAGACATGAAAGCAGAAGCCAAGAATAAAACTAGGTAATTAACACCTATACGAAAGTCATTTATAAAATCTTAAGATGGTATTAAAAACAAATTTTAGAGCCCAAACGAAATTGGCAGCTTACGTGTATGCGACATAAAACAAAAATCAAGAGAATAAAATCAATTTAGGTAATATAAAAGGCACAACACTTGAAGCCCAAGCAAGATTGGCAAAATTAGAATGCACAAGGGCCAAGTATTGTGGGTGCAACAGATCACTCCAAAAGTTGTACTTTAGGGCCGGGCATTTTTACCCATAACCAGGCGTGCATAAAGTTGTAAAGTGCATGAGTGTGAACTTTAACCCATAGACAGACATGCATAGGGCTGTAAAGTGAGTGGGTGTGCATAGACTAATTAAAGGCGAGCGTATGAGGAGTCCGGTGTGACTTCTGCCAGTTAATAGTGAACCTCAAAGATGACAGGAGATTTACTATAGTCTTGAGGTGGTGGGACTGCCTGGTGTGAGCCGGCATTCAACAGCCAGTCATTGAGTTAGGGAAGGACTGGCACCACTGACCTCCGAAGGAATGCTGCCACCATCATAACTTTCGTGAATGAGGGACCAAAGGAGAGCACAACTAACTCAAAATGCTCCTGTCCCACCACAAACCACAGGTCGTGCTGATGGTCCTGCAGGGCAGATATATTGAAATATGGATTCTGCAGGTCCAACACCACTATCCAGTCTCCAGGGTGGAGGGCAAACAAGTCCCTGACCAGTGCAAGTATTTTTTCATTTTCCTTCCGGAGAAAGGCGTTGAGGGCGCAGGTCTAAAATAGTCCAAATGTCTGTCTTTCTTGGGTACCAGAAAGTAGCAGGAACATTAACCACATCCTACTGCTGGCATTGGTACCACCTTGATCACCCCTTTGGCCTTCCTGGTGCAAAACAGAAAGATGGTCCTCCGTCGGTCATTAGTGTGAAGGTAGAAAGTACTGTAGTGCACAAAGAAGGTTAGGGCATTGACGTTCAAAACAATTCAAATAATTAGACCGGCCCACCCACAAGATGTTCTGGGCTGCCAACCCAGCAAGAATTGTCGGATCCTGCCTCCTATCAGGTGCAGGTGGCGGTGTTTAGAAGAGCCAGTGAACTGGATGGCCTTTTGACCTTTAGCACGAAGGGCAGTGTGGACCAAGGCAGCAAAATCTGCTGGGCGTCATGCTGGGGTTGGGTTGGCTGACAATATGGAGTACCTCTGCCAAAGACATGAAAGAAGCTGTAGGGCTAGTGCAGCTGCCACAGTGGGGCAGATAAGTCTTGGGAGTGAGCGCTCCTGAGCAAAGTCTGACTTCTCCCCAAACAGACGAGTCCGATAAAAAGGGATGTCTGAAGAACTGACCACCACCTGAAAAACTAATGGACCGCAGCCAAGCATTGCGGTAAATGGCAGCACTGTCCAAACCACAGTGTCACGACCGTCCTTTAAGGTTTTGACGAGGACCGGTCAGAGATAATCAGGGACACCTGGGAGAACTTGAGCCACCGAGTCCAAACAGGCATGAGAATAGAGCCCCAGCAGGCAGCTAGCATCCAAGGACCTGAGCACCAAACTGGTGGGTGAAAATATGCTTTCTGAACGTCTTCACAAGTTTGAACTTCCTATTGATGGTGAGTGGTCGAAAGGTGTTGGGATTGGTTTTGTCACCACCAAGCTTTCAGGTGAGGGGTGCAATTTTAAAAATGTTGGGTCGCCTAAGGCAGGGCTGTGGTGTTGTGCAACTTGGCAGTTGACTGGGGAGTAGGAGTATTGTTTGGCCCACACCCCAACAAAATGCCTGTAAGGGCCTCGCCAAATGGTAAGAGGGGTTCAGTAGATGTCTATCCTGCTGAAGAATCTCCATCAAGACATTGGTCTTGACTTCCAAGATGGGGAGTTGGAGGTCAAGGACTTTATCTGCCTTATGCAAAACATGATGTTGGAAGCACTCTAGTCAGTGGTAGGGCAAGGGGGTGAGAGGATTCTGGACTCAGTAAAGGGTATCTAGGCCACTAGCCTCATGCAGGACGTCCTAACAATTCTCCTTGCGATTAGATTGGCAGTTGTCATCTTGCAGGCAGATCAAATGGATGGAAATGGAGCTTCAAAGGCAACTAAGTGCTGCTTCCATCGAGGTCAAACGATCGCAGACTCTAGGTCAAAGAGGACAAATTGGGACTCATATTATGGAGTCTGAATCAGCCTTGATGCACCATGAACCGGCGCAGACCATGGTGCCAGAGGTGTAGACGAAAGGGAGCTGGTGGTGCCCCAATTATGGGCTCAGATGGTAGAGCTGGTGCCAAGGGTGAACCCACCAACAGTAAGCCAGTTGGAGTACATCTCAGCTCCATGGGACCAGCAGGAGTGTCAGAGGGAGTGGGCAAGGATCCGAAAAGTCTGAGGATGGTCTTGAGGATCGCTTTAATCAGCTTAGGAGTGACGTACGGCTCTAGAAACACTGGTTGTGCCGGTATAATATGCAGGATTGGCACCAAAGTTGTACAACTACAGGAGAAATATTAAGATGTATGGTGCTGCCCCGCGGCTCAAGATAGTGGAGCGACAGGAAGGGGCAAAATGCTGCTTAGGTTTGTGTTCTTTAAAAAAAAAATGTTTACTTAACCGAAAATTTTGGTCAAGCGGAAAAACGAATCACTCCGATCCTATTTGAGATCCAGAAGTCGGCAAACTTTTTTTTAACATGGGCTGGTCTTGTCTCGGAGTTTTCCGTCGTTTGGTAATGTGAAGTTTCGCTCGCGGTCTCAGGCCTTCAGGTTCATCCACGCAGTCACTGCAAGCCTTCAATCCAAACCAAATTTGGCTATGAACAAGCCATGACTCTGTCAAAGACAATTGTTTTCGACAGTCCTTACAGGGCTTAAAGCACAAGTTACTACTTGTGTAACGATACATCTGTAAGAGACATTAGTTAGTGATAGATTCCTTACCTTAGAATATCCCCAGGCGTCAGACTGGATCCGGAAAGTTTTGCGTAGCAGTACCCTTGCGCGTCGGTAGGCGTCGTCTGCGGCTCCGCGTCCGTCGCCGGCGTCGTGGGCGCCGTGATGACGTCGGAGTACTTAGACGCCGCCTCCGCGTGCTGACGTCAGTTCTTAGCCACAGCTTTTCCGCGCCAGAAGCGCAGAGCCATGACAAAAACCGACACTGGTGCCAAGAAACTAGGGCCCTGAAAGGGGATGACCTTAACCTTAGATATCGGTTCGCAGAACGGGGAGGATGGGTGGGTCGGTAAGGAATCTATCACTAACTAATGTCTCTTACAGATATATCGTTACACAAGTAGTAACTTGTGCATCTGAAAGAGACACGTTAGTGATAGATTCCTTACCTTAGAATAGATACCCCAGCAATACCATCCCCGTGGTGGCGGGTCTGCGAACCAATATTCACACCAGAAAGTCCTGGAGAACGGAACGGCCGAGGTAGCCATCTCTCCGGACTTGACTGTCCAGGCAGTAGTGCCTCGCAAACATGTGCAACGAAGCCCACGTAGCAGCCTGGCAAATGTCCTGCAGGGGCACACCTCGGCCCAAGGCAGTTGTAGTGGCCGTGGCTCGAGTGGAATGAGCCCGCAGCCCAACAGGTGGTTCCTTCTTAGCCAAGGAGTAACACGCCTGGATGCACATGATAATCCATCTAGAAATGGTCCTCTTGTGCACCGCTTTCCCTTTCTTAGCGCCCGCGTACCCAACAAAGAGTTGATCATCCACCCGGAACTGGCGTGTGCGATCCAGATAGAATGAGAGCGCACGTTTTGGGTCCAGACGGTGGAGCCTCTCCTCCTCTCTCGAGGGGTGCGGAGGCGGAAAGAAGGTGGGCAATGTGATGGACTGCCCAATGTGGAAGGCCGTGACCACCTTAGGCAAGAAGGAGGGCCTAGTCCTCAAAACAACCTTGTCCGGATGGACTGAAAGGAAAGGAGGCTTACAAGAAAGAGCCTGGAGCTCACTCACTCTCCTGGCAGAGGTGATGGCTACCAGGAATGCAGTCTTCAAAGAAAGAAGGCGAAGCGGACAGTTATGAAGTGGCTCAAAGGGAGCGCACATCAGAAATGTTAGAACCAGATTCAAGTCCCACTGAGGCATCACGAAAGGAACAGGAGGAAAGGTATGAGTGATGCCTTTCAGAAATCTGTTTAACTATAGGGGACTTGAACAAAGAAGGTTGGTCAGGCAGCCTCAGAAAGGCCAAAAGAGCCGAAAGATAGCCCTTGATAGTGCCCAGAGCAGAGCCCTGCTGGGCAAGAGAAAGAAGGAAGAGAAGAATCTCAGAGAGAGGGGCATTGAGAGGATCCACAGCCTTTGCTGTGCACCATGCCACAAATCTGTTCCACCTGCAGGCGTATACCGTTTTTGTGGAGGGACGCCTGGCTGCCAGAATGATGTTGCAAACTTCAGGAGGCAAGTCAAATGGCCTCAACTGCCGCCGCTCAATCTCCATGCATGGAGGTGGAGACTGGACAGGTTCGGGTGGAGGACAGTCCCCTGCTGCTGCAACAGAAGGTCCTCCTGAAGAGGCAGACGAACCGGGGGATCGACTGACATATTGAGTAGCTCGGGATACCAGAACCTTCGTGCCCAGTCCGGAGCCACAAGGATGACTTGCGCCCGGTCGCGCTTGACCTTCTTCAGCACTCTGGGCAGAAGAGGTATAGGCGGAAAGGCGTACAACAGACCGCAGCTCCACTCGCGATGAAAAGCGTCTCCGAGCGAGTGCCGCCTTGGAAATTCCAACGCGCAGAACTGATGACATTGCGCGTTCTCTTCGGTGGCGAATAGATCTAACCAAGGCTCTCCCCAACGCAGAAAGAGGCCTTGCGCCACGTCCGAGTTCAGACGCCATTCGTGATCCATCGAGCACCGACGGCTGAGTTCATCCGCCCTGGCGTTCAGAGAACCTGCCAGGTGTTGAACCACCAGAGTCACGCCCTGATGTTCCAGCCACTGCCAGAGGCGCAGAGCCTCCTGGCAGAGGGTCCACGACCCCACACCGCCCTGTTTGTTGCAGTACCACATGGCGGTGGTGTTGTCCGTGAACACCTGCACTGCGCTCCCTCGGACAGACGGGAGGAATGCTTTCAGTGCCAGACGAATCGCCCGCAGCTCCAACAGATTGATATGGAGCCGGGATTCCGCCGGAGACCAGAGTCCTCGGATCTCCGCCTCTCCCAAGTGGCCACCCCAGCCCTGGAGGGACGCGTCCGTCACAACTACGTACTCCGGTTGGGGAAGGGAGAGGGATCTGCCGTTGACCCAATCGCGGTCCGTGAGCCACCACTGCAGCGGTCTCGCAGTGCCCTCCGAGATCAGGACATGGTCGGAAAGGTTGCCCCGGTGCTGGGCCCACTGAAACTTCAGGTCCCACTGCAGAGCCCGCATCCGCCACCGTGCGTGATGCACCAGAAGGATGCAGGAGGCCATCAGCCCCAGAAGCCGCCGCGTCAACCTGACCGAAACCCGGGATAACGGCCCGAAGACCGGGATCAGGGCCTGAATATCCCGGACTCGCTGTTCGGGCGGGTAAACCCGAAACTGCGCTGAGTCGAGAACCGCTCCGATGAAAAGGAGCTTCTGAGAGGGGCACAGGTGCGACTTCGGCACATTGATGGAAAATCCCAGCCTGTGCAGGAGATCCGCCGTAGTCTGGAGGTGGGTGACGACTGCCTGGGGCGAGCCCGCCGTCAACAACCAGTCGTCTAGGTAGGGGAAGACTGAAACCCCTAACCTGTGCAGGTGAGCTGCGACCACCGCCATCACCTTCGTGAACACCCGTGGGGCGCTGGTAAGGCCGAAGGGGAGCACGGTAAACTGAAAGTGCTCGTGGCCTACCGTGAACCGCAGGTAACGCCGGTGGGCCGGCAGGACGGGGATGTGGAAATACGCATCCTGCAAGTCCAACGCTACCATCCAGTCTCCTGGGTCTAGGGCAGTCAAGACCTGAGCCAGTGTCAGCATTTTGAACTTCTCCTTCCGGAAGAAGCCGTTGACGTTCCTCAGATCCAAGATAGGGCGTAGGCCCCCTTTGCCCTTCTTGGGTACCAGGAAGTAGTGGGAGTAGCAACCACGTCCTACTTCTGGCCCAGGAACGCGCAAGATGGCCCCCTTGGCCAAGAGGGCCGAAACTTCCTCCTGCAGGAGCCGCAAATGATCCCCCGATACGCAGTGGTGTTGCGGTGGCATGGCTTGAGGGGTCGTCTCGAAGGGGAGGGAGTAGCCCCTTCGGACGATCTGCAGCACCCACCTGTCCGAAGTGACTGTGCGCCAGTGAGAGTGGTGATGGCGAACCCTGCCTCCCACTGGCGTCACATGGGCCGAAAAGCACGGACTAGGAGGGTTTAGAGGCGGATGCTGTGGGGGCAGGTGTGGACTGGCTCCGCTTGCCTCCCCGACCGCCTCCACGGCGGTTTCCACGGCCGCCGCCGCGCTGGACGACAGTTTGCGGCGAGTGGCTGGCGGCACGCGTGGGGACGCCCCTTCCGTGGCCACGAAAGGAGCGAAAGGCAGCCACTTGCTGGCGCGGGGCCGAGAGGCCCAAGGACTTGGCCGTAGCCCTGGAGTCCTTAAAACGCTCGAGCGCGTGGTCTGCCTTGTCGCCAAAGAGGAGACGGCCATCGAACGGCATGTCCATGAGTGTATTCTGGACATCAGCCGAGAAGTTGGCGGACCTAAGCCAGGCGTGGCGTCGAATCGCCACCGTCGTAGCCATCGCTCTGCCCAGCGAGTCAGTGGTGTCCAGTCCGCACCTGATCGAATATTTCGCTGCGTCCCGGCCCTCCACCAGGGCTTGGCCGAGTTTGGCCCGTACCTCCAACGGGCACTCTGGCAGCAATTCCGCCACCGTTTCCCATATAGAATGGGTGTAACGGCCCAAGAGGCATGCGGTGTTGGAAGACCGCAGTCCACAGCTAAGGGACGAGAAGACCTTTTTGCCAAAGGCCTCGTACCTCTTGGATTCCCGATCAGGGGGTGCTGACGGGAAGGCGGTCTGGGAGTTAGAGGCCTGGATAACCAGACTCTTGGGGGTGGGGTGGGTGGACAGGAAACATGGGTCGCCCGGAGCCGGGCGGTGGCGTCTGGCCACGTTCCTATCTACAGGCGAACCTGTAGCGGGCCTGGACCAAGTGCCCAACAGAACGTCCGACAAGGCCTCATTAAACGGCAGCATTGGCTCCATGGAGCATGACTGCGGCTTAAGGACCTCAGTGAGGAGATTAGTCCTCACGGCCGCGACGGGGAGCTCAAGGCCCAAGGCCTTAGCAGCCCTCATCAACACCACACTATATGTAGCGCCCTCTTCCGAAGCCACGGAAGGAGGAGAGACGAATCCAGTGTCTGGAGAGGTGTCCAGGCCACTGGCCTCCCCAAGGTCTCCTGTCCAGTCCATGCTAGACTGACATTCCCTTGTCAGAGGGTCCTCAGACCCCTCCCAGTCCTCCTCTTCCCTCATCTCCTGAGACTCAGGGTCGTTAGCGAATGAGGATGGTTCATAGGGATAGAAATCCCCGAACGGCGTCGGGATCAGCGCCGACTGGCGCTGTCCCGACGCCGGGACCCATAGAGAGGAGGTATTGGGGACGGCGTCGGCCGGGACCGACGCCGGCGGGGACACCACACGGACCGACCCCGGGGGGGTCGTAAGGTCCACCGGGGACGCTCCATCGCCCGACGAGGGCCGAACGGCACCCTGCAGCGTCGGACCCGAAGGCACCGACGGCGCCGGGACCACCGAACCCTGCGGCGCCGAGCCCGAGGGCAGCGGCGGCGTCGGGATCGCAGAGCCCTGCGGCGCCGGCGTCGAAGACGCCGGCGGCGTCGAGGCCGAAGCACCCGACGGCGTCGGGGTTGTACCCGACCCACTAGGGCCCCCAGACGGATTCACTGGGCCCGAAGGCGCCGCGGAACCCGTCGGGGAAGAAAGGGACCTCATGGCCATGAGGAAGCGCTCTATCTCCCCCGGCGTCGCGTTCAGCCCAGGGACCGGAGGGTATGGAGCCGAACGCGGCGCCCGCGACTCCTGAGGAGCCGCGTGGGCGGTGTCACCCGAACCCCCGGCCGCATCGCGCGAGCGTCGGGGGGAGTCAGAAGAGCGATGATGTCTCTTAGACTTCTTATGCTTCTTACCTGACGACTTGGACCCGGAGGAGTGGCGCCGACTCCCGGAGCTGTGACGGCTCCGCCCCCGCGACCTGTCCCTCGACCTCCCGTGGGACCGGGACCTCGACTGGTGGATCTTGAGTCGCCTGCGGGACCGCTCCCGCCTGGCCTTCCTCGAGAGGGCCCGACAGTCGGAGCAGGCCTCGTCGTCATGGTCGACGCCCAAACACGTCAGGCACAGTCGGTGCGGATCCGTAACCGACATGAGTCGCTCGCAACCGCCGCAGTGCTTGAAGCCGGGCATCCCTAACGGCACCGTCGGAGTCGTGAAGACTTCGAAAGAGATCAAAAAGATCCAAAAAGTTAGTCAAAAAATGACCAGGGAACTGCTTTTTCCAGATCTGCGCTGGCTGGCGCGGAAAAAAGAAGAACTGACGTCAGCACGCGGAGGCGGCGTCTAAGTACTCCGACGACGTCATCACGGCGCCCACAACGCCGACGACGGACGCGGAGCCGCAGACGACGCCTACCGACGCGCAAGGGTACTGCTACGCAAAACTTTCCGGATCCAGTCTGACGCCTGGGGATATTCTAAGGTAAGGAATCTATCACTAACGTGTCTCTTTCAGATCTTTGCCGTTTTGGGAGGAGACATGTCCTTTGCACACTAAATTTTGTTGCTGCCATACAAACAATTTTATGATCTAGGTAAGGGTCTCAAAGAGACAAGAGGTAGCTCTAAATCCATATCTGGTGGTGCGAAAATAAAGGACTGCACGTCAGCGCTCTTGAGTTTCACCTAGAAGGGCCTCAACCGTAATTTCGAGAGTGGAATGGCATCAATTCTGAGTTGCACGGCGTCGCCCATCGGCGAGCAGAGGTACAACTGAAAATGTTTTAGATCCAGACTGATGCTTGGGAAATATTCAAAAGGTGAGGAACCTGCAGCTAGAATTCTGCATCAGAAGAGTGCAGATTTCAGAAAGTTTGATTATTTACAATAATTCTTAGCTTTTTAGTGTTTTCCTCTCCCCACTCCCAGGAATCATCCCTTTCAACCGGACTTGCTACCATTATGCAGACATCACCCAGAATATCCTTAAGCTGGATTCAGGCTTGGGCATATCAGAATTTAAACAACTAAAGACAATGAAACGTGGAAGATACAGAATCTCCTTAATCTCAACCTCTCAAAAACAGGGATTGTCACTTGAAGGGCCTGGAAAAAATAGAATAGTATAGCCTGAGGAAATCTTACTATATCCAACCACATCTGCAGAAGTTGGGAATCTTGTCATGTTCACGGACTCCAACTTCACAACCACATGTCAATCAAGTGAATAAAACAATTTTTCACCATAAGAATCCTTCACAGAAGGTTTCCTCATTTGGCACTATTGGGGTCTAGCATTCAGAGTTCTAGATCAGCCACACCTTCAATATATCAATGGACTTTTTATTAGGCTCAGGCATCTGTTAAATTACAAAAAAACAGAATGCAGTAGCAAGACTAGTGCTAAACGGGAGTAAATGTGGCCAGGGTTCAGCCCTGTCTGTCTATGGCTAGAAGTATGAAGTTCAAAGGTTTCTGCACCACCCACCTAGCAATCGACCAAACAGGGCCTGTGACTACCAGTCTTCTATACTGCTGGAGGCTCTAGAAGCGGAGGGATCAAATAAACTGATCTTTTATATTGGAAGTCAAAGATTACCTCATTGTCCTCAGGACCACAGTCTTTAGCATTGCCAGCCGGTCTGTGTGAGAAAAAGCAGTATTCAGAGTCCTAGAGACAGGGTATTTGACGTCCCTGGCAAACACACGTTGGTTGGGTGCATTGTTTGTCACAGGAAGTCTAACGACCTGCCAGTATTTTGCGCATTCTGGTGATGGTATGACAGTTCACAAAGTAAAAATAAGCAAACTTTATTTTTTCTGAACTAATTTACACCTCTAGGTTGGTCTGTGGGAAGTTCCACAAACCATGCTCTCTGAACAGTAGATATGGGACCTGTGATCGTATTTTCAAATGATATAGCAAACCTGGTACAAAATCGCATTGCACATGAGCAGTACACTAATCCATGAAAAGGTGGCTTTAGTCTAATGCACCCAAAAGTTCGACTGTGAATTTGTACAAGCCGAGAACCTCAGATTTCCAAGTCACGGACCATATAATTTCAAGGTATTCTGCAATATTTGGAAAAGAGTGTACCTCCGGTATTAGACCGTCATGGCAAGTCAAGTTGTTACCCCAATGGAACTCATGGAACCCTAACACTAAGCCAGACGTATCTGGATAGACAGGAAAAAGAACACTTGAGATCGCACCCTCTGAAAATAAGGCCCAAGTAACTTTTTGGCTTTTGAGAAAAGCCTTGGATCTCCTTAAAAACTCTTTACTTCTTATTCATCCATGGGGACAAGAAGAGTCTAGAGTACCATAAAACAGAAGCATAAACTATGCTGTGGAGCTGATGACTACTACTTAATAACAGCTGTAATGTTGGACTCCGATGCAGGGATCTCCAATATCCCACACAACCGGACGACAGCTGAACGGAGCCAGTAAACGCTGCAGCACTCCTAAGCAGAAGGTAACGATCAGCACAGAAGAGGTGACTGAGATATAAACTGTGAAAATGAACAAATATTTTAAATAATGTGTACCGCTATGATTTAGGATATTGGAAAAAATAACATATGGATGCAAAAAAATACAACCTCAAACAAATGACACCTTCAAATTCAATTCAAAGAAATTGCCTCGTCAAAAAAAATTAAATATTAAACATACTGTTTTGAAACAATTAATTGATGTTGGTAAAGAATATCAAACTGTGTGGGGAAAGGAGATCTTGCCATTTTACTCTATTGTAGTTACATTTATATATTGTTTCACACCCCGATAAGGCCCCTAACAGCAATAGCAGGTGGTAGTACCCTACCCTGTTGATTGGGCTGGACTGGGAGATGTTGGATTGATGGGTGGCATATGCAGAAAGGATTTTTCTGTCAAGTTAAGCAGATAGCAGAATCGCAGCATGACTTTGATTGTCAATGTACTAAAGTGTGCAGCCGAGAGAAGCATGAAAGATAGGCCATGGAGTGTTCTTTTGTAAATGACACAACCAAGGGAAATAAATAACCATCTGGTATTCCTACTGTTTTTGCACTTACTGTTAGGTATGTAAGGGAATTTGGCTACTCAAGCAAGGTTGGAAACGCAAGAGTGAGATTAAAGAGTAGAAATAGTATCTTTAACTTTGTTCCTTTAGTAAATGACAACGTGAATGTTGACCCATGTTGGCACTCTTACCTGTACATGATGTAACAGAGTTGATTAAGGCTGACACAGTCCATGCTCAGCAGAGCCGGATAGAAGACACCGGCAGGAGGCAGTATTACCAATGGTAAGGCAAACTTCAGAAATATATCACACACCTAGAGGATACAGGATAGGTCAATATCAACTGTAAAAACTTTTGTCACACATAAAACGTGGTAGCTGAAAGAACACATTTCGTGCAGCTGAAATAACTGAGATTACTGCACACACACACACACACTCTCAGTCACTAGAAGCCTGAAAGAGAAAATAAACGCACAATAGAACGTTTGATTCGAATGGGTGGATCAATACATGAAACTATTGATAGTACTGTACCCAGAGAATATCAAGAAGTATTAAAAAACACTACAGATGTACTCATAGCGGAGTGCGGTTCTGCTCAGCTTTTGACACTGATGGGTATGTTTTATGAGGCACTCAGGAAACTTACTTTTAAGAACAAGTTACTTACCTTCAGTAACGCCTTTTCTAGTACAGAATAAACCCAGATTCCATACTGGATCTGAAATTTCTTCAGCAGTACCTATGCACACCGGAAGGTAGCGCCGACAGCTCGAATGTCTGATGTGACCCTATATATGCGCCAGCCCGGCGTGCTTATATCAGTTTCTTTTCTGATACATTCTGTACCTAGAGACGCAGAGTCACATCACAACCGTTGTGACCAGTGTGCTTAAGCTAAGGTGGACCTTGCTGAGAAAGAAGTACAATTCGTACAACTGGCTGATGCTGATCTTTTACATATGCTGTAGTCCTGCCCCTCACTTCAGCCATATTGGCATGCAGTCACGGAGACATTAGCGAAATGCACCAAGATGCCGCTACTGTGCACATGGGAACTTTGCATATTAGGACTATGTCAACGGACGAAAAAAAATAAAGTAACTTCTAGATTCAGGGATCTAGGATTAATAACGGCAAAGCGCCTAACCACGAAGAGATGGAAACACAGCGACCCCCCAACAAACGTCAGCTAGGTGAAATCCCTCACGGTGTGGGCGCAGGCTGAGAGCACTACATTACATACAGAGGAAACTGTAGGATTACGCAAGTACCCAATGAAGCAGTCCTGGGATGTTATCCTTAAAACGCTCATACATCCATACGGCACAGGTAGTCTTGCACCTTCACAACAAGCCACCGACACTGATGGAGCTGTGGGCCACTAGGCGCCCTCGCCACTAACACCCTAATGTGGCACCCTCTTCCTCAACACAAACTATACAGTCAGATATTCCCGTGATACCCCAAGGGCACTTGCTACGTCACAACACTCGTAAATCCATACACAAGCACAAGTCAAGAACAGGCTTCAACATACTTAGACGCATGAATCCCAACCCACCCGCATCGTGTATTAGATGGCATTCATTTAGCATTTTGTATATGATTTTTTGTTTTTCTTTTACAATTTATATTTCTTTCCTAGCATAAAATAAAAATGTGTTATCTCTTGGTCTAAACACCGCTGCAGGTCATTAGATCATTACACAATGCAGCAATACCCAAACGCAGATCTCCTATGAACATAGCACTCCAACGATACATTTTCCAACGGCGTGTGCTCATGACGGCGTGGAGCAGTCAGGACCCTGCCCACTCACTAATTTGCCCACACAGACGGAGAATGAGTGCCGCGTGGGCGGAGCGGCAGTTGGATGACGGCTCCACGCCGTCATGAGCACACGTAGCCCGTGGCTCATGACGCCGCGGAGCTGTCATGAGCACGGAAGCGTTTAAATCAGGTCTGCTGATCAGGCAACCATAAAAATTACGACTTAGCCAACAAATACCTTTTAACAGTGCCCCAAGCAAGGCCTTGCTTGGCCAACGATAAAACAAACAGTAACACCTCAAACAGTTTGGCATGAAATGGGTCAACATGCTTGGCTGAGCACCAGGCAACAAACTTGCTCCAAAGGTGTATAGTTTACATTGAGGGACACCTGTCTGCCAGAACAACTAACAACCTCGGGAAGAAGATCAAAAACACTCACCAGTTGGTGCTGAATCTCCAAGCATGAAGACAGAGTGAGTTCAGGTTGGGATGCAGAACCCGTTCCTGCTGCTACAATATGCGGTTCTCTAGAAGAGGCAGCCTGAAAGGAGGACAGATGCTCGCTCCCAGGAGGTCGGGATACCATATTCTCTGTGTCCAGTCTGGAGCAACTACGATAACCTGGGCTCAGCTAATCCTGATCTTCTGAGGACCCAGGGCAGGAATATTATCAGCAGAAAGGTGTACAGGAGTTCTGAATTCCACTCTAATCCAGACGTGTCTCAGAGATCGAGTTGCTTTGGAAACTCAAATGCACAGAAAGTGCTGACATTGCGCATTCTCATTAGTGGCAAATCGATTGATCCAAGGTTCTCCCCATGCGCAGAAAAGACCTTACACCACCTCTCGATGTAGATGCCATATGTGGTACGCAAGACATCAATGGCTGAGTTGGTCTACCCTGGCCTTAAGAAATTCCACCAGGTGCTGCACTATCAGGAAGATGTCCCAACGTTCCAGCCAGGCACAGGGCCTCTGGGTACAAGGGCGACGGCCCCACCCTGCTTGTTGCAGTACCACATAGCAGTCCTGTTTTCCGTGAACACCTGCACTAGTCTCCCTTTAGTTGATAGCAAACACGATGGCCAGAGTGCTGAAACCTTTCAACCTCTCACCCAAAGTCAAGAGATCTGGGTTGAATCCATTGTTCTTGATCACTCAGACTGGTCATCAGCGGAAACACTGCTCCACATCAAAGTCCTCTGATTTCCACCTCCACCAGGTGGCCACCCAATCCCAAAAGCATAGCATTGGTCACCACTGGCATCTCTGGGAGAGAAGATGAAAATGGTCTGCAGCTGATCAGATTGGGATTCAGTAGCCACAACTACAGATCTCCTGCAATCTCTGCTGAAATCTGGAAGCGATCAGAGATTCCCCTGAAGCTGCAACCACTAGGATTTCAGATTCCACTGCAGAGTAAGCATGGGCCCTCTGGTGTTTTTCACTACCAGGATGCATAAGGCCATCAGATCTATCATCCTCAGAATTTCTCTCAGTGGAATCCAGGACAAAGGCTGACCCATCAGTATCATAGTCCTGGAATCTACACCAGAGGGTAGGCACAAAACTGTACCATGTCAAGAACAGCTCCGATGAAAGGGACTGTTCGAGAAGAAGACAGGTGTAACTTCGGCATGTTGATAGTGAACCCCAACAAATTAAGGTTTGCCATAGTCTGGAGGTAATTGAAGAATGCCTGTGGGAGAGCCCACCTTCAACAGCCAGTCTTCGAGGTAGGGTAATACCAAAACTCTGGCCTCCAAAGATGAGCAGCAACCAATGCAATCACTTTTGCGAACACCACAGGGGCACTGGTGAGGCCAAAGGGGAACACAGTGAAATGGAAATGCTTGTGGTCCTTCATGAACCACAGATAACGTCTGTAGGCATGCAAGACAGGGCAATGAAAATAAGCATCCTGCCAGCGCAAAGTTACCATCCAGTTTCCAGGATCTAGCACAGGCAGGATCTGGGAAAGGATTAGCACCTTGAACGTACTTTTCTCAGGAAAGCATTGCAGTGTGCAGGTCTACAATAGGGACAAGACTTCTGTTCTTTTTAGATAACAGAAAGTAGCAGCCATGACAGACTTCTGTGTTGGAACCCTCTTAATGGCTTCCTTACCCAAGAGAGCCTGCACTTCCTGACGTAACAAGGATAGGTGGCCCTCCGACAGCCGCTGTACAGATGGTGGCATGGACGGCAGGTTTCACTGGATGGAAGGGCGCAACATCACTGAACAATCCGCAACACACTTGTCCGAGTTGACCGAGCACTATTCCGGTGAAAAGTGCAGAGTCCTCCACCTACCGGGTAGAGATGCGCTGGGCAGGGCCAGCTAAAGAAATTTGTTGGGGGCGGCAGCAAGAGGGGCGGAGGACTGTGCAGCATTGACTGTGGGGTCCGCGAGGTCTGTGGGAACTGCTGCAGGGGCCATGAAAATGCAGGAAAGGCTGCTGGTCTTTTAGGCATGGTTGGAATTGGAGAGCCACAAAAGAAGGAATGATGTTGGCGAGGGGCAATGGTCAACCTCAAGCAGTGAGCCATAACCCGACCATCTTTAAAGCACTCCAGCGCTAGAATGCCATTTCGGCGAACAGACAGGACCCATGGAAGGGTAAGTACATGAAGCTTGCTTGGACTTTTCTGAAAAGCTTGTGGAACACAACCAAGCATGGCACCTAAAAGCCACCCTGGAGCCAATTGCTTTGTCAATGGAATCAGTGGCATCTAACCGACACCTGATGGCTGTTTCGCCACATTCCGGCTATCGAACATGGCTTGTATATGAACTGCATGGGGCTCCTAGGAGACCATCCGTAGCACCTGTGCATAGTAGATGCAGAAGGCATGGGAGTAGCGACCTAGAAGACAAGCACGGTTAACTGACCACTGGGACAGGCAGGGAAAGAAGAAAGCGTTCCAAATATTGCTCATGACCTGGAGGTGCAGTGGAATAAGTCCCTTGATTAACTCTAGCCTTCAAAGCCTGTATCACCAAGCTCTTGGGAGTGGGACGTTCGGTGTGGCATATTGAGTGAGGAATGCTGGGTCCTGAGCTGCCGGATGAGGACAGCGAGATGCCTCCATAGTTACCGCGACCCCCTGAGCAGGGTGTTTGGACCAGCCCCCAATAGGACATCTGTGAGGTATTAGCTCAACAGAAGCAGGATGACTGCATTTGTTAACCCTGGCTAGTGCAACTTGGTTTGGTCATTTGTTTTCACTTCTACTGATGAAAGCTGAAGACAGATGGTATCGGCTGTTCTCCTCATGACCACTGCTAACATACTCTCCTCAGTGGCCAGATCATGACGAGAGACCAACCCAAAGTCTGGGGAGGTAACGAGTCCGCTTGCATAACCCAAATCCTCAGAACAGTTCTTTTTGTGAAAGAACTGGGCAGTAAAATTAGGGGGTTGCTTGCCCCATCATCTGCTTCTTTATAATCAACACCCAAAGAAAGTGAAGTCATAAGGAGTGCATGGCAGTAGCACAAGTTATAAAGTTCGTTCATTAAATGTAACTGGCGCATTTCAGTGATTTTTGTTTTTTTAAACTTAAGTGTTTCTCATTTCAAGGTTATGAGCTTATATAGAAGAGGTAGCAGTTCCTGATGATCAAGCAATCATTTTCACTTGTTTATTAACACCTCCTGAGGCTTCTGAATTTTATGTGTAAATGTTAGACGGGACCTGGAGGGTCGGCCGAGGACAAGGGGAGAGGTCTCCGGGGAGAGCCGTCTCCAGCGATCGTACAGACAAGTAACTTCCCCCCCACAGAATAGGCACCACACAAGGATAAGATTTAACGTTCTTTATAAGCAATCTTGAAGTACGGTAGAATGGTACAAGGAGGTCTGGACTCCGGGGTCCCCTCGATTCTAGTCTCTTGGATGGAAAAGGGGTAGAGGGACAGTCTTATTACCAATCTGGTAGTTACGATGAGATGATGGGTAGCTCACAATCCTCGAGCTCGGCGTTCTTGAAGGACGGGTTGCGGCAGCGCCAGCAGATCCCAGAGTGGTCGAAGGTGGCAACGGTCCGCGGCAGCGCCAGCAGGTCCCGACGAAGATGGTAGTTACAACGGGTCGCGGCAGCGCCAGCAGGTCCCAACGAAGATGGTAGTTACAACGGGTCGCGGCAGCGCCAGCAGGTCCCAACGAAGATGGTAGATTGCAGAGGGCCGCGGCAGCGCCAGCGGCAGGACGACAGTTCACAAGGCAGGGCTGCGGCAGCGCCAGCAGTCCGTCAAGGATGAGTTCTTCTCGGTGTCTCTCGACTCCAGGATACAACTGCCTTCCTGCTCTGGAGCTGCCCCAGTTATAGGTCTGGCGCCCTTTGATGTCCGGACCCTCGCACTTGGAGGTCGGGAGGTCCGGGAGGAGGGAGTCCAGACACCCAGCAGGGGGGTGGAGCCAGCGCCCGGGGAGGCTGGGGGCGATCGGCACCTGGCGGGGGAGAGCCATCGACACTTCTTCCTCCCATTGACCTGCCAAGTGGTCCGTTCACCTCCTGGGTGGATGGTGGTGCCGGGCTGTCGGGGCCTGGTCAGGCCCAGGGTTGGGGTCGAGCTGAGGCCACGCGGCCTCGTGATGCAGTGTCCAAGATGGCGGCCGGGCCGGGCAATGGTGCTGACAGTGGCCCGGGCCGGTAATACAGAGATGTCCGGGAGCAGGGGTCCCGTAGGGGACGGTTTGCGAGTTGCTTCTGTGGGTAGCACCTGGAGAGCCGGTGCCCGGGCCCTGTCGTGCGGGGAGGCAGCGAGCCCTTCATGTGGCCTGTCCAACATGCGTCCCCCCCAGCTGAAGGCGGGGAGAGTCACCCATCTTCTTGGGGACTTTCCACGTTGAGGCGGAAAAAGCGTGACAGGCCATCCGCGTTGGCGTGATCCTGGCCAGGGCGGTGCTCCACAGTGAAGTCCATCCCCTGCAGGGAGATGGACCATCGCAACAGCTTGGGATTCTCCCCCCGCATCTGCATTAACCATTGCAGGGGGCGATGATCTGTTTGCACCCGAAAGTGGGTACCGAAGAGGTAGGGCCGGAGCTTCTTGAGGGCCCATACTACTGCGAAGGCCTCCCTCTCGATGGTGCTCCAGCGCTGTTCTCGGTCCAGTAGGCGTCTGCTGATGAAGGCCACTGGTTGGTCGACTCCCTCGGGTTTCAGTTGGGAGAGGATGGCCCCAATGCCATGGTCGGAGGCATCAGTCTGGACGATGAACTCTCGGCTGTAGTCGGGAGCCTGGAGCACAGGGGCGGTGCACATGGCGGCCTTCAGCTTCTCGAAGGCCGCTTGACAGTCAGGAGTCCAGTTGACTCTTTTTGGTTGGTTCTTGGATGTAAGTGCCGTGAGGGGCCCCACAATGCTGCCGTAGTCCTTCACAAACCGCCGGTAGTATCCGGTGAGCCCCAAGAAGGCTCGGACCTCGGTTTGGGTGATGGGTGGCTGCCAGGACTGGATGGCAGCGATCTTGAGCTGGAGGGGGGCCACCAGACCTCTCCCCACTTGGTGTCCGAGGTAGGTCACGGACCCCTGGCCAATCTGGCATTTGCTGGCCTTGATTGTGAGGCCGGCCTGTTGGAGGGCCTGTAGGACCTCTCGGAGGTGGTTGAGGTGGTCTGACCAGTGGCGGCTGTACACTGCGATATCGTCCAGGTAGGCGGCGCTGAAATCTTCGAGGCCCGCCAATACCTGGTTCACCAGTCGCTGGAAAGTGGCTGGAGCATTTTTCATGCCGAATGGCATCACTTTGAAGTGGTAGTGGCCATCCGGGGTGGAGAAAGCGGATCGTTCTTGAGCCCTGGGGGTGAGGCCGATCTGCCAGTAACCCGCTGTCAGGTCGAAGATGCTGAGGTAGCGGGCAGCCCCCATGCGGTCGATCAGCTCATCTGCTCGGGGAATGGGGTGAGCGTCGGATCGGGTGACAGCGTTCAGACCCCGATAGTCAACACAGAATCGGAGCTCAGGGGTGGTGCCGGGGGCAGCAGCTTTGAGGACCAGTACGACTGGGCTGGCCCAGGGGCTGTCTGAGGGTTCGATGACTCCGAGGGTGAGCATCTTGGAGACTTCGTCTTGGATGCAGGCACGTACCCGATCTGGCACGCGGTACGCCCGATGTCTGATGGGGGGACTGTCCCCCGTGTCCACGTCGTGCAGGCACCAGGCGGTGACCCCTGGGGTGAGGGAAAAGAGAGCTGCGAACTGCAGCAGGAGAGCCCGACAGTCTTGGCGCTGCTCTGAGGTCAGGGCATCTGACAGCCGGACCCCGTCTACCGAACCATCCTTTTCACGTGCCCTCAGGAGGTCAGGGAGGGGCTCAGAGTCTTCTTCTGTCCCACTGTCTGTAGCCATCAATAGGCTGAGCTCCGAGCGCACAAAGTGAGGTTTGAGTCTGTTGGCGTGGAGGACCCGGAGGGGGTTCCGGGAAGATTCCATGTCGATGAGATAGGTGACGGGGCTCTTGCGCTCGACCACCTTGAAGGGCCCCGTCCACGTATCTTGCAGGGCACAAGGTTCGGTGGGGGACATCACCCATACTTGCTGGCCAGGTACGAACTCTATGGAGGAGGCATTCTGATCGTACCATTTCTTCATGTCCTCCTGACTGGCTTCAAGATTGGCTTTGGCGATTTCTCGGAACCACCTGGTCTGATTGCGGAGGGTCAGGAGGTACTTGTAGACGTCTGGAGGGGTTTTCAGGGGGTCCATCTCCCAACCTTCCTTAACTAGGCTGAGGGGCCCTCGAACAGGGTGCCCGTACAAGAGTTCGAAGGGGCTGAAGCCGAGGGTCTTCTGAGGGACTTCTCGGTAAGCGAAGAGGAGGCACGGGAGGAGCACATCCCACTGGCGGCGGAGGGGCTCTTCTAACCCCATAATCATTCCCTTGAGTGTACGGTTGAACCGCTCAACCAGTCCGTTCCCCTGTGGGTGATAGGGGGTTGTGAATCGATAGGTGACCCCGCACTGCTGCCAGAGGGATTTCATGTATTTCGAAATGAAGTTCGTGCCTCTGTCGCTGACGACTTCCCGGGGGAAGCCCACTCGGGAGAAGATCCCCCATTAAGGCTCGGCCGACCACCGGTGCGGTTACAGTTCGAAGGGGGATGGCCTCGGAATAGCGGGTGGCATGGTCCACCAGTACCAGGATAAAACGATGTCCTTGTGCTGTTCGGGGGTCCAGGGGCCCCACAATGTCTATTCCCACTTTTTCGAACGGGGTGGTAACCACTGGAAAGGGCTGCAGGGGTGCCTTGAGTTTGCGGCCGATCTTTCCGCTGGCCTGACAAGTGGGACAAGACCGGCAGTGGTTGAGTACGTCATTTCTCATTTTGGGCCAGTAAAAGTGGGTCACCAGGCGGTTGTAGGTTTTGTCCTGATCCAAGTGTCCGGCCAGGGGGACATCGTGGGCCAAGTTCAGCAGGAAGTCTCTAAAACGGAGGGGCACCACTAACACTCGACTGGCCCCCAACTCGGCGATTCTCTGTTCACTGTACAATAGATCATTGTCCCAATAGATCCAGTGGGCCCCAGCGGTATCTCCCGCGCTCTGGGCGAGGGCTTGTCGTCGTAGTCCCTCGAGGGAGGGACATGTCTTCTGTTCTTGACGGAATTGCTCCTGTGTGGGTCCCCCTTCTTGACGCCACTGAGCCAGGTCTGGGAGATCCTGGGGCTGAGCGAGCTCGACGGTGTCGGCGTCCCCCACTGGAGCGATCGGGGAAGGAGGTGCTGGCCATTCGGGTTCTTCTGGTCGGGTGATGGTGCGGGCCGCCCCGGACCGGGTGGTTACGCACGCCCAGTCCGGAAGGCCCAACATCCCCAGGTGTTCTCTTCTTTCTACGGCAGCCCATGGGGAACTCTCGAGATCGTTCCCCAGGAGACAGTCCACGGGGCATCATCGCGGACCGTCACCTTCAGCATGCCGGATACTCCTCCCCACTCAAAGGGGACGCAGGCCATCCGACACATGCTCTCTGAATTGTCGGCTGACCGGACGGGGCAGAGAATATTCGGTATTATTTGCTCGGGGGTCACCAGGTGACAGCGGACGGCCGTCACACTGGCCCCTGTGTCACGTAGGGCTTCGGCCTTGCGCCCATTGATGCTCACCCACTGGCTATACTTTCTGGTGTTGGCGGGTAGGGGAGCCCGCGGGACCATGTCTCTCCCCCCCAGGCACGCCAGGACCATGGCGGCCGGCTCCCACTCTTGTTGCTCGTGTTCGTACTCTTCTTGGTCCTCTGAGACTTGCTCTTCTCCGAGGGCGGCGGCCGCTACCTGGCGGGGCCTCGGAGTCTGGTTCTGTGGACAGTTCGGGTCATTGGCGTAGTGACCGACTCGCTGGCATCGGTGACACGTGACATTGGCTCTGAACCCCGGGCGCATCGGGGGGTTGCCCCTGTTGGCCGGGGGCGGGGTGCTGGTGGCGGGAGCGGCCGGGACGGTGTCTTTCCCACGGCCCTGGCCTCCTCCTCCTCGGGGGCGGTGATGGCCTTGGTTGTTCCTGTTCTGCTCATTCGGGCCACCCCGGCCCACTCGGGTGCTCTCCCATCGGTCAGCCTCGGCGGCGAGCTGCCGTGGAATAAGTCATTTTACTGTCGAGGAGGTGCTGCCTGAGCTCGACAAAGCAGTTATTGGAGAGGTGCTCCCACACAACAAGGTTAAAAAGCTACTCGTAGGTCGTTACGTTGCTCCCCTTGATCCACCCCTCGAGGGCTCGGCTAAAATAGTTCACGTATTCCACCCAAGTTGTACCCGGGATTCGGGTGCAGTCGCGGAACCTCTGGCGGTACATTTCGGGTGTTAGCCCATATCGAGTGAGGAGGGCGGCCTTCATGTGATCATAGGACGTCATTTGGTGATCCGGGAGCTGTAACAGGGCATCACGGCCTTCGTTGACGAACCTCCCCCATAGACCGGCTCCCCAGTCACTTCGATCGATCCGGTGAGAGGACATGGCGATCTCATAGGCCTTGAACCACTGCTGTATGTCGTCGTTTCGGTAGAACTCTCGGACGACATCTTTGGGAATGTGGACCTTTGATTCTGAAGTTCCTGGGGTGCGTGGTCGCTCGGGCACCCCCAGGTCCTTGCCTTGCTTACGTAGTTCTATTTCGGCTAGTTTGCGCTCGTGTTCATATGCCAGTCTCTTTTCTTCAAGCTCTCTTTGTCTTTGTTTTTCCTCCCGCTCTTCTCGGAGCCGTAAGTGTTCTAGGTTCAATTTTTGTTCCGCTAGTTTTAGTTCTCCATCCATTTTGAGCCGTGCCAACTCTAATTCATGCAGTCTGGTTTTCTCTCGCTCTTGGATCTCTTCCCGGGAGAGACCCGTTCTCCTTTCCTCGGAAGGAGCGGGGTTAGTTTCCGGGGTTTCGCTGTGTTGGTCCCGGGGACCAGCGGTGTTTACCTCTGCCCATGATTCTAGGGCGTGTTTAAAGTCATCTTTTGTGCTCAGACCGGTGGTAGCAATGCCCAGTTCTATACAAAATTGTTTTAATTCTCGATGGTAGTACTCCTCCAGCTTGTCCATTTGGAATTTCACTGTAGACCCGCTCTCTTGGGCCGGCATTGTGGTTTAGTCGTGGGGTGAGTTGCTTTCTGTACGATTACGCGTTGGTTCGGATCGCGCCTCTGGCCACCAATGTTAGACGGGACCTGGAGGGTCGGCCGAGGACAAGGGGAGAGGTCTCTGGGGAGAGCCGTCTCCAGCGATCGTACAGACAAGTAACTTCCCCCCCACAGAATAGGCACCACACAAGGATAAGATTTAACGTTCTTTATAAGCAATCTTGAAGTACGGTAGAATGGTACAAGGAGGTCTGGACTCAGGGGTCCCCTCGATTCTAGTCTCTTGGATGGAAAAGGGGTAGCGGGACAGTCTTATTACCAATCTGGTAGTTACGATGAGAGGATGGGTAGCTCACAATCCTCGAGCTCGGCGTTCTTGAAGGACGGGTTGCGGCAGCGCCAGCAGATCCCGGAGTGGTCGAAGGTGGCAACGGTCCGCGGCAGCGCCAGCAGGTCCCGACGAAGATGGTAGTTACAACGGGTCGCGGCAGCGCCAGCAGGTCCCAACGAAGATGGTAGTTACAACGGGTAGCGGCAGCGCCAGCAGGTCCCAACGAAGATGGTAGATTGCAGAGGGCCGCGGCAGCGCCAGCGGCAGGACGACAGTTCACAAGGCAGGGCTGCGGCAGCGCCAGCAGTCCGTCAAGGATGAGTTCTTCTCGGTGTCTCTCGACTCCAGGATACAACTGCCTTCCTGCTCTGGAGCTGCCCCAGTTATAGGTCTGGCGCCCTTTGATGTCCGGACCCTCGCACTTGGAGGTCGGGAGGTCCGGGAGGAGGGAGTCCAGACACCCAGCAGGGGGGTGGAGCCAGCGCCCGGGGAGGCTGGGGGCGATCGGCACCTGGCGGGGGAGAGCCATCGACACTTCTTCCTCCCATTGACCTGCCAAGTGGTCCGTTCACCTCCTGGGTGGATGGTGGTGCCGGGCTGTCGGGGCCTGGCCAGGCCCAGGGTTGGGGTCGAGCTGAGGCCCCGCGGCCTCGTGGTGCAGTGTCCAAGATGGCGGCCGGGCCGGGCAATGGTGCTGACAGTGGCCCGGGCCGGTAATACAGAGATGTCCAGGAGCACGGTTTGCGAGTTGCTTCTGTGGGTAGCACCTGGAGAGCCGGTGCCCGGGCCCTGTCGTGCGGGGAGGGAGCGAGCCCTTCATGTGGCCTGTCCAACAGTAAACCTATAGAATTTGAACATGGTAGGTTTCCTTTTTTGCATTCTTGTACCTGCATATAGTACCAACCTGTCGATCCACAAGCAGTCAAAGAGCAGCTCGAAATGATATAGAATATTACACCAGAAGAATAACCAACAAGAGACCATGCTAATGAAGGCTTGCTGAGGCCCAAACACTCCATCATGTAATGGGCCTAGGCATGAATATAGCACGTTACAACGTGTGCTTTTACTACACAGTAGGAAACAACGCGGTCGTTACAACGACCGTGTTGTTACAACACAAAGCCATTATTACGCAAGTCATTACATCGACTTGCAGTAGATGGCGCTGTAACAATAGGAATGTATAATTTACTATTCCAACTCCAGCCTACGCAACAATAGGGAACGTGTTGGGATAGTAAACTATACTATTCCTTATGTTAGAGCGCCATCTACTGAAAGTCGATGTAATGACTTGCAAAGTAATGGCATCGCGTTGTAACAACCACGTTGTAAAGGCATCCTGGTCTAATGACCGTAATCTAAAGGTTGTTTACCCCCTATGTATACACCCCAGACAATATTTACCGGCTTCCATGAGTTGACAAGATGCATCTTCAATGCTTGCAATTTTGAATAGCTCCCAATAATTGATTAAACGACTTAAGTCTTACAAGCTTACACAATGATTTCAAAAACAAACCATGAGGGGTTATTAAACAGCTCTGCTTTAAGGAGTACCTTGGTATGGTTCAATCCAAAATTTCTAGGCATCAGCTAAAAAAAAATAAGATTTACTGATAGGATTAAAATTGTGAGAGACTTATTAGACTCCACTGGCTAAGAGTTTACCCACACTAAAATCCGGGAGAAATAATCAGCATCCTATGCTTTGAAATAGGTTTTTTTGACAAAGAAACAGCCCATTGCGACAGTCCATAGATAATGAGAGCACAATTTAGTTCAACTATTTATAACTTAGCATCTCAATTTGGCTGTGTTTTGATAGACTACTACACTGATGACAAGAACTCTTCAAGCTAAATGGCATTCAAAACATGGGACTTAGGAGCGTGAGCCGGTCAGCAAACCAGATGGCTGCCCGTTAGTTTTCTTCCGCGGGAGCCAAGGATTTTTTTTCTGTCACGGTCAGACGGTTTTGGCTTGCCTGTGTGTCTCAGAGGCCGAAACAGGGGATGGAAATGACAGAGCGGCAAGGTATGCTTTTGAACTCTTAAAGGGCTTTATTTTTACATAGGTTTTGCCTGCCGTTCCCGCCCTATCAGGAATCAAGCCGCCATTTTGAGTGGTTTTACAGTCTCTCAGAACTACAATGGCATGAAATCGTGGCATCAAACAAATTAAGGTACCCCCTATGTATAATTTGTAGGTCTGGGAGTAAGATGAAACAGACTACTATATTACAGAGAAACTCCCACCGAACCCAAATTCCTTTTCCATAGGCTTAAATCAGCTCTATAGGCCACTCACTGCCACACGGATATTTGTTTAATCTCCTTAGGTCTAGAATTGGCCTCCACTCTCCCAAAGTTTTCTTTATCAGAAAGAAACGTGACTGAAAACCTTTTGCCACTTGGGAGTGAGGTACTCTTTCTATAGCTCCTTTCTGGAGCATAATTCTGCCTTATTCTTTGAGAAGAGTGAGATGAGGTGGAGATTTCTTTAGAGGTGGGTGGGGCGGAGGATCTTTATAAATTCCAAGTATGACTAAATTTGACTATGCCCAGTACCCATTTATCTGAAGTAATTTTCTTCCATTGGTCGTAAAGTAGAGAAATATTTGAAGTCCTGGGGCTGAGGTGTGGCCAAATTGTTGCAGGTGCTGGGGAGGAGTCACTGCTTTGTATTATTGTCTCTGACCTTCTTGGACTGTTTTCTCCTGTTTTGCTGTCTGCAGTAAGCGGCAGCAGGGGGGCTCTATATGATTGTTGTGGCTAATGCTATATCTATAATAAGTCTGGGGCTGATATTTTTGGTAGTTCCCACAAAAGGAGTAAGACCCTCTGCCACGGGTGCCACAAAAGGGTGCTTTCCTGTACTGAAGCAGACCCAAGGTTTTAGCTGTGTCAATGTCCTTTTTAAATTTTGTAAGGCCTCGTTTTTTTATCATTCGGCAAACATTCAGGTCTGGAGCAACTTTCCGATCTTGCAGCGCAGGGAAAAGATCTTGAGTTTCTATCGTAAGAACTGAAGGTCTTGCTGAATCTAGAGCAGGCGGAGGGGAGGGTTGTCTTTGAACAGAACCTGCTGCAGTATGAAAACTGGTATTTTAGGTCTGCAGCATAGCTGTAAAGTCCTGCACTAATGCCACAGGCATTTGAACCATAGGCTCTTGACTTACTTGAGGCTTTTCCATAGGTTGATAATGAGTGCCATAATACTCATCCTCATCTTTGATTTTAAAGTCAAGTTCGAAAGGGGCTGTGAGATGGACTAAACAGCCCACTGTCCTCAGATTCATCCAAAAAATGGCTAGGAGGCAAAGGAGATACATCTGAAAGGTTTTGCTAAAAACGGACGCGATCGTAGAGGAGAATCTGGATGGCAATATTAGCATTATTAGCAAAGAAGGCCTTCTCTGAAGTGGCGTCAACTAGATGATAGTCAACAGTGACACAGACAACGTCGATGTTGACATGACCTCCATCAACGTTGATGTAGTCATCGAGGCCATTGACGGACCATCGTCGACGATGTCGTTGTCGATGCAGTGGTAGTCGTCAACGGTGGAGACTTCGACAAGGGAGGCACCATTGGCGATGAGTGTCGCCGACTGGAGAGACATCGACTGAGGAGAGACTGTCTTCATCGGTGGCACCGTCAAGGTGGAATAGCCGACAGCAAAGAAATTCTCGTCCACTATGGCACAGTCTTCGTCAATGGTTCAGTTGACGAAGTAAGCGCCGACAAAGTTGGAGGTGTTTTTGTCGTCTAATATGTTTTTTTCCACAACGTGGATGTCCTGACAGACTTGGACTGAGTCTTGGGCAGCTTTTTTGGGGTGTTTTTGAGGTAGGTTTTACCCCAAGATTTCTCTTCAGAAGAGAATAGCAGCATTTCTTTTTAGAGGTAGAGTGCAAAGTCTCATGATGGGATTTTTTGAAGATTTTTTTAAGTCTCTCAAGAGATTCTTCAGACCTGTCCCTATTCTTAGTCAGCTGGACTGACACATGAGAACTACCACTGCCTTCATCATCTGACAGATGTTTTTGCTTTTAGCTTCTCCAGCCAAATAGGCAGTCTACCTTCCCTGTCCTTAAGGGTTTTAGAGGAAAAGGTCCTGCAAATCCTACAGTCCCTGACCTTATGAGCTGGGTAAAGGCAATAAATACAATCCTTGTGGGGATCTTCAAAATGTAGCCTCTTCTTCCAACATGACCCACACGGCTTGAATAATGCTTTTCTAGAAGTATCAGACATTCCGTACTCACAAATCCAACAGATGCAGAGCTCAGGAAGACTCCTTGTCACACGACCTGTAGTAGAAAATCTGAGGGACTCTATGGAGTGTTCTAGAGGTTGCTGGAGCCTGATTGGCTGTGTTTAAACTTTGGTTCTTTTTACAAAAGGACAAGGATGGGCTACCACAGTGACTATGTAATCCATTATAGCCTATTATAACAAGTTCATTATTGCTGTGAATATACATTTAATTTTACTGTTAGACTTTCACCTGGACGGCGGGGACGATTCAAGCAGGTCAATCTATGAAAGATACAATCTATATATATATAAAAACGAAAGTATGTCTGTCTGTTTGTCCTTTATGCATTACTACACCATTCATCCGATTGGCATGAAACTTTGGGAAGTTGTTGAGTACACTCCCGCGAAGGTTTCGGGCCCTCATAATCTTTCCAATACTGAACATTTACAGTTTCCGGTGCAACTCGCTTTTGCAATGACCATCAACAAAGCACAAGGACAATCGCTGCAAGTGTGAGGACTAGATTTGGAGAATCCGTGCTTCTCACATGGACAACTGTATGTGGCAAGCTCACGTGTCGGAAAACCTTCTGATTAATCTTTCGAATGCTGAAATAGACAGCGAATTTGCGAGCATCGTCGACAGTTATAACCCCCAAATGGAAATCGATTGGTCAATCTACATCAGAAGCACGAAAGAAAAAGGCATTACGAGCTTCAGAAATAGACTAGCAACGCGAAGCAAGATTAGAAGCTGTTCGAATACAAACTGCTTAAGTCCGTAATCCTCAACCGAACAACAAGAATCAAGATTGGAAGCCGATCGAGTACGCACTGCTCAAGCCCGTTCTTCTCAAACTAACAAGCAACGAGAATCAAGATTGGAAAACTATCAATTACGCACTGCTCAAGCCCACTCGAATGAAACAGGAGAGCTACCAGAATCAAGATTGGAAGCCAATCGAGGATGCACTGCTCAAGCCACACTTAGAAATGTTTTCCAGACTAAAATGAATAAGTTTCAATAACAATGACACAATGTAAATTGAATGTTATCATAACAAGTTTCCTTGAATTTCCTTTCTTCTGAGATCGCAGCAACGCGCGACGGGTAAGCTAGTACTGGATAAAATGCAAAAGTCTTTCTAGAGGACTAGTTGCTCCAGAGTTTTAATTCATGCCTCGCAAGCTGTTCACCCAGACTTGATAGAATTCACTTACTTCTCTCCGGCGCATGCCTCTCAATCCAGAATAGGTATCAATACTCCTAATGACAATCCCAGTCTAACAGATGGAGATTTAACAATGTATTCTACAAGACAAACAGTTTACAGATGCATTTTCAGATTTTATTCAAAAAATAAATTTATATTAATCTTACTGTTGATTACCAGATTAAATTTATTTGGGATGCATATAAAGCGACTGCCAGGAGTTTTATTATAGACTATGTTGCAGCAAAGAAAAATAAACTAAGGATTCTTTGCAACTGCTTAAACAAATCAATACATTGGAGCATGATTTTTTCTCCTCTAAAAAAACAGATACTCTGCCCAAATTAATTCAAGCTGAGTTACAGTATATCAAACAATCTTGTAGTGATGCATGTGGTACCTTACATAAAATCAATGCAAAAATGTTTGGTGGTCGTAACAAAGCAGGGAAAATGTTGGCTAATTATTTGAAAATAAAAAAACACAAATATCTAAAATTCTTGTTATCACAGACAAAAATGGATCTAATCACACCACTGATACAACATTTTTAGAATGTTTTATACAGTGCTACACTAACCTATATTCAGTTGAGTTTTCTCCTACAACTGACCAATTAGATACCTTTTTCCAATCTATCCCCAAGTTTAATGTTCACACACTAGACCTCTCTGAGATAGCTGAGACGGAGCTCAGCTTTAACTACCTAAAGATAAAGCTCCTGATGGTTATGTTAATTTTTATTCTCATTTTGTACCTCTCCTACTTCCAAAACTAGCTCTCTTAATTTCCCATTTTGTTACTCAAGATTGCACACAAGGACCCTTTTCACAAGCAATGCTTGGCCTGCTTCCCCAGAAAGGTAAAGACTTAAAGCACAGCTTTCCAAACTGTCGCGCCCCATACGTTGGTGTGTCGCGGGATGCGATGCGATGACGTCTGCGGGCCCATATGAGGGAAATGCGACTGGAGCCCTACTCATTAATTGCGACGTGCAAACGTGCGAGGCGGAGCAGCAGCGGAGCGGAGCCTCATCGTCCGGAGCTCGATCCCACAGTGACTATACAGAGGCTCAGTGGGGTCATTGTCGGAGTCCCAGTGGCGGTCTCAGCGGCGGAGTCATTCGGGACTGGTTAAAGCGAGAGGCCAGTGGAAATATTGACCCCTCCTCCCCTCCGGGACTGCTACGGTGCCTCCCACGGCTCTGCCCTGAGCGTGCATCCTTGTTGTAAAACAGTGGCATCGGAGCCATTACCCCACCATCCCAGGCACTCACTCTGAATGTAAGTGTATTTTGGCATTAAAAAATGGCTCCAAACTACAGGCATTCGAAAAAATATAGTAGGAAGAAATGGTTTCTAAGGCAAGCATGGGCCGTGCTGACATGCACTGGTGATTTTAAATGGCTAATTCACCATTCACGTAAATTGGTCACCTGGGTGGGTAATCCTGTCGATCACTGCTGGCACGATGCAACTGCTAAGGGTGTTTCAGAGAGATCTGAGGAACTGGCAAGCAGAGTCCGAATTGCATCAGACGGAGAGCCAGGCTGCGACTGGTGTATCACTGAGCAAGCCGAACTCCGAAACTGGGATACACCTAGGTACACTCAGAGACCCAAACACTAAGTGCAAACAAATGAACATCTAAGTCTAAACCAAAATACTTTTTCCGGCCTCAGCACGTTTAATACCAAATAAAACAATTTTTTTTAGCACGAAGGATGTGCACAGGACACATTCAGGTGTGCCTTCATAAAATACATGTGCAATTTATTGTGTTTAACGGACAAAATATTTTCGACAGAAATGCATATTACATATAGCCGTACGTGCATACCCGGCAACACTCCGGAATAAGGAGGTAAACTACTGAATGTAATTTGGAAATTAATTTCCTCTGGCCTTCTTCTAAATTTGTCGGATGTTGACATGTATGCAAGGCATAGTTAGTAAGTGGAGAGGGTGATTAGCACAACCAGGCTGAGAGTTAATCCAGAGAATTATTGGTGTCCAGTATGAAAGAAAAACCCAGCAGAAAGATATTTTAATGGAAGGCTATAACAAACACATAAAACAAAATGCACATATGCACTGCTGCAGCCACACGCGAGTACCCACAATTACTACGCGTACGCTTTATGGCTTGTGAATGATGCAATTTGAAAGAAGCAAGGACTATGGGCTCTGGACCGGGGTTTGGTAGGCGCTGGAAGAAAAATGTTGCCATTGCATCAGCAGCTACAGACGACTGTTTTTGCTCCTCTGTATAAGGAAGACGTTACTTCCTGCAACATTTTGACCAATGTTCCTTGCTCACGTTTGCATGTAAAACTTGGTCCTTCTCTTCCTGTGCATACCCGGGGCCGGCTCTAGGGTGGTGAGATCGGTGCCATTGCACCGGGTGCTGACTTTGGGTGGGGCGCCATGTTTATTGTTTTCAAAGCACCTGATGCCACGTTTCTTGACCTAGCAAGTTTCAAGCATCGTTAAAAATGTCACCAAAACTACGGTGATTAATGTTCTTTCTGGAGAAAGACCGGAGCCTTATCTGGAAGTGGACATTTTGACTCGTAGCGCAGATGGCTAACTATGCCTGCTGCAAAGAACTTGCCCCTGCTCTAATGCACACTAAACATACGTTAGTGTGTTGCGCGATGTGATGACGTCTGAGGTCCATATGAGGGGAATGCGACTCACATTACCGTGTCCCTGGAAAAAATGTTCACAAAAAGATGCGTCACCAACATGGAAAGTTTGGAAAGCTGTGACTTAAAGAATGGGAATTACAGTCCATCTCTTTTATTAAGACAGACAAAGATATTTGCAAAGGGTCTTGCAATACGTATCAAGCAGGTTGTTCTAGCTTAAATAGACATTCATCTATAAGGATTTGGGAAAGGTCATTTTATTTCAGATAACTCCCGATCATCATCCATATGGCCTTTAAATGTGAAATACCCTGTGCGGCTATAACTTTAGAAGCTAAAAAAGCATTAATTGAGATTTTATGTTTGGCGCTTTGTAATGGCATGGTTTTAGCCACCACATTCTTAGATACATTCATCTTCTATACTCTCAGCCTTCCACTTCTATTTACGTTAATGGTAAACAGTCCTCATATTTCAATATTTCGAGGTACTAAACAAGGCTGTCCTTTATCCCCTCTTTTTTAGGTCTCGCTGCGAACCGATCGCGAACCGATCGTCGCTGCAAGACTATTGTAATCATTTCTGCTTATGAGCCAAGGGAGACAGGAGACAAGTGATGTGCACGCGCAACCTTGCGGAATCTGATCAGGTCGCGCGCGTTCACAATCTCCTTTCTCCCATGGCTCCTTGTAAGCAGGCACGCACACACCCACACACAAAGAACCTCCCACCCGCCACGCACACACACACACGCATATGCATATGCACACACACACACACACACACACACACACACAGAACCCCCCCACCATCCCCTCCCCGTGGGCCTGAAACTACTGGCGGCACTACAGTGGACTCGATATATTCAGAATCCCCCCCGGAGCCCTCGCAGCTCAGCAAAGGAAGAAGGCCCCCACTCACCGGTACTCTTCTCCAGGTGGGGCTCTTTGCAGGCGGCGGTCTCTTCCTTCAGTGCGGGGCTCGCTAACCTCACGGGAGCCCCGCTAGCGCCGGCCGCCATTCTCCTCCGGCCCACACATCCCAGTGCGGGGTAGACTCCCGCTTGGGCTTCCGGTTTGTCTTGTCGTCCCACCCCCGGCCAGCCTGACTTCCGGCCGGGCGGCTCGTAGGTTTCAGTTTCGTTTTGAGTTTTAGGTGAATGCATCATATAGACCTAAAACGTCCGCCAGCAACAGAAACTGATGTCGCATCGTCTTGTTTTTATGGTGTGAACAACAGTGTTTGTGTTGATAACGTTTTTACAGGATGGCAGTGGAAGGTGTATTTTTCTTTTTTCCCCCTGGAAAATGAGGTGCATTTTCGGTTTCCTTGTCAAAGCAAGATGAAGTGAGAGAGACCCGCGCAACTTCGCAGTGAAGGTACTTTATCAGCTTGTAGGCGTTGCTTCTGTTTGTGATTGAACGTGAACAGCAATCTGCACTTCACGTATCTGTGCAAACAGCGGGGTCAGTGCTGAATGCCGGTGTCTAGTTTCACCTGCGCCTGGGTCAGATTTAGCCTTCTTCCTGGCACACTCAGGGCACTTGTCAAATAAAGCTGGCATATCCGACAGAAAGAGTGGGCAAAACTGGCTAAAACCCAGCAAAAGGAAGAGGAAGATCCCAGACGTCGAGTGAAACACTCAAAACACTTGAAAAGTGCCAAAAATTTAAGAAATACCCAAAAAGGGAGAGCTCAATGCTCCAGGGTCCTGCTAGCAGGAGCCGGAAAAAGAACTGAAAGTAAAAGGACTTTGGCTATGCTTCCTGGGATACAGAGGGTCTCTGGAGAGTTCCTTAAAGGCGCGGTATCCCTTTTCCAGACACATAATACCGGCCTATCGGGGCTTGTCTGTCCAACTCTTCATCTCTATCATTTTAAGGATTTTGGTGAAGGGGAGTGCTCTTTGAAGAAAACTTGGTAAAATGTGTAAAATCTGACATTGTTGGCTATCCTTTTCACTGTTTAGATGAAGTGGTGGCCTTTGTAACCTTGGAAGTGTTCGGTTGTATTATTTGTCTTGATTTTCTCTGAAGTGTCAATGCAGGACTGCAAAGAAGACATCTTAAGAGATTATTTTTGATTGCTCCGGGGTCTACGCACATGAGCGGGACTATTCACTAGATTATGACTATACACAGAGATCCCCTACTACAGAAATAAGGATATTGTCTGCGTAGAGTGATATTTTGTCTTCTACGTCTTCGCTCCATTTCAGTCCTCTGATACACATCTCGTCGTATCCAATGGGCTAGTGGTTCGAGGGTCAACGCAAATAATAAGGGGGACAGGGGACAACCTTGCCTTGTACCTCTTTGCAGGGAAAATGTACGGGAAGTGTGATTATTCACCCTAACTTGGCCCAACAAGTCCGTATAGAGTGAAGCCACCCATTGTCAAAAGCGTGGGCCAAAGCTAAACCTAGCTAAGACCTCAAAAAGATAGGGCCACTTTATAGAGTCGAACGCCATTGTGGCATCTAAGGACAGGATTACCGCATCTTCTTGCAGATAGGGCTGCCTACCCAGGACTTTATGGACTCGGCGAATATGGAGGGCGGTGTTCCACCCTGGTATATATCCTGATTGGTCGTCTTGAACCAGAGATGGGAGTACCGTTATGAGCCGGGATGCCAGAAGATTTGTCAACACTTTGGCCTCTGAACTGATCAAAGAGATAGGTCTGTACGAACCACGATACGCCGCTGGTGTTCCCGGTTTGCGAATAACGACTATGGAGGCCAATCGTTGGTCTAAGGGAACCTTCTCTCTAATTTCTTCATACACGTTTTCTAGATGGGGGGCTACTTTAAGTACCATCCCTTTAAGGAATTCAATGGGGATCCCGTTGGGATCTATTGCTTTTCCGAAGTTGGTAGCAAAGACAGCTTTGCAGACTTTGTCTGCAGTTATATCTGCAGCTAGGGCATCTGTCAGTATCGGATAACGTAGGTAGATTAATTTCCTCAAAGAGCTGACAAGTCTTCTGAGTAGGTAGTCCTAGAGGTATACACAGTCTCCAGGTGATCAGCAAATGCCTCCGCTACATCTTGAGGATCTATCACCCGCCTTCGATCGTCTTGTAGGATTTCAGGAACCCATCTCGCCTCCTGGTCTCGCCTTTCCAGCCATGCTAGCATCTTACGGGCCCGTTCACCAAGTTCGTAGACTATGGGGTATCTGAAGAACCGGCTTTTGCTTTTTCTCGTGCGAGGGCTTTATATTCAGACTGCTTGTTTCGGAGGTTACGGGCTGTGGCTTCAGTGGGAGAGGAGTTATGTGCCGTTTCAAGCAGGAGAAGATGGGTTTCCATCTGAGTCAGCTGTTCACCGTGTTTTCGGAGATACCCGATTTTCAAAGCTAGGGCGCGACCCTTAATTATGGCCTTATAGGCCTCCCAAATATTGTTTGCCGAGTCTACAGAACCGATATTCTCTGTAAAGTAGTATTCCGTTTGTTCTAGGTCTTCCTTGATATCGAGAATCGTGAGGAGCCATAGGTTAATAATTATGGGGCCTCAGGCTGAGCGCTGGTAGAAAGGGAGTTCAACCCCTAGAGGAGAATGATAGGAGATGTCCCGCAGGAGTACCTGGGGAGGTCGGAAATTAATAATGTCTGTGGAGAACGTAAAGAGATAGCCCATGCGGGACATGCTATTGTGAGCATTGGAATAGTGAGTGAAATAGGATTTACTGGGATTTAGCTATCTCCATACATCTGAGAGTCCCAAGGCCTGGGCGAAATCTCCCAAGGAGGTATTACACCTGGAGGATGGTTTTGGGGGGCACCTGTCTAGCTTATCGTCCAGTCATATTGAAGTCTCCACCCAGAATAAGAGTGCCCGGGGGAAGGTCAATAATTACATGACCTAGGCCTTGTAGCGCTGTTTTACTTCGTGCCGGGGGAGATAGGCTGAAACAAAGTTCAGTTGCCTGCCCTCCCAGGTCGCCTCCAGAACAGCGAATCGTCCCTGGAAGTCAGCCCAGACACAGGTAGGCATCAGTGCTAGGATTTTGCAGACAAGGATACCTGCGCCACTAGAACCAGAAGTGAACCCGGCATGGGCCATCAGTTTGCATCCCCACCTGTGGAGAGCTTTGCAGTTATTGCCCACCAGGTGAGTTTTTTGCAGCAAGACCAGGTCTGGCGAATGACGTTTGAGATATTGAAAGACAATCCCCCACTTAATTTTGCTGCCCAATCCATTAACATTCCAGTTTAGGATTGACAATTTAACATCTTTAGAATTCGCCATGGCTAGTGATTGGAGGAAACAACCGCGTAGCCCTGCGGCAGGGATTGTGGCAGAGTCAGCGAATTGAATGGTGTGAAATGGGGCGTGGCCGGAGTGATGGCGGGAGCAGCACTATATCAACCCACCCATCTGTCATCATGCATTGTTGTATGGCCGTGTGGACCAGTGATGATCTGCCTACTTGTGTGTTCTGTGCAAAGAAAACATAACAACCCAACTCCCAACTGCCCCACTCCTGAACCCCCATCCCCGCCGCCTTGCCAGTGGATCCGAACTATCCACTCCACAACAAGGCAGAGTCCCTGTCACCCTCCCTACTAAATGTGATGTGTTCGGCTAGCCACCTCCCTCCCCCACGCTTCAACATAATATTGTATAGTTTAATTAAACGTTGTTCAATACAGTCCAATCCGTCAATACATTACACGCTGGCTTCAAGACCTTGAGGCGTGCGTTCAATTCTGGCCGTCCGCTTCGATTAAATAGTCTGTATGAGCTCAGAGAATCGTTACTTGGGCAATGTTGGTGGTCCATCCAATAAGTGTAGAGCGCCAACCACCAAAACTGGGCGAACGCAATGCAGTCACATGATCAGAGTCAACTCACATCATCCTGGTCCCCCTCTGGAAGCCCCCTCCGGTCGTCAGAGGGGGGGCGGGGGGAGGCCTCTGGCCATTCCCTGGGCCGCCTCGGTGTCCTTTATCCGATTGTTTCCCAGTTCGGCGCCACCCCTCCACCCAGTCCCAGGCCTCCTCAAGGGAAAGGAAAAACAAAAGTTTTGCCATCTGACTACCTACAGTTTGGCCAGGAACAGCATTGAGTACTTCATGTTTTTGTCATGGAGGGCTTTTTTAACTGCTGTAAAGCTCTGTTGTTGTGCTTGAACTTTAACCGTAAAATGAGGGAAGAATGTGACATTTGCGTTATAAAATTTCACCAGAGGTCTAGCTCTAGCGGTCTGTAAGATAATATCCCTGTCCCGAAAAATTAAACACTCGAGCAATAATGGGTGGTGGAGAAGCTCCAGGTTTGGGGCGTCCCCCGGGGACCCGGTGAGCCCGCTCAATGGAGAAATAGCTTGATAGCCGTTTAGGTTGAAGTTTGAGGATTAGGTCTTCCCCAAAGAGGTCCACTGCTGGCCCCTCCATTTGCTCCGGCACTACGAGAATACGTACGTTATTCCTTCTAGCCCTTCCTCGTAGTCAACCAGGAGCTCTTCCATTTGTTTTTGTTGGCTTTATAGTTGAGCGACTTGGTCCCGATGGGTAGAGGTGTCAGACACTAGAGCCATCATAGTTGTCTCAATTTCTTCAACTCTAGAGTCCATTTTCTTTAATTCCGCTCTTATGAGGGTAACTTCGATGTTCACTGAGTAAACACGCGTTTCCAAGGACGACTGTACTCCCGCTATGGCCTCCATCACGTCCTCCAGAGTAGGGGATTTAGCTGGGGGGGAGAGGTTGTGAAGCCCTATGCTCATTGTCAGACGCCATGTCGTTGTCTGCCCCTTGCTTAGTCCAGGCAAACTTCGACAGTTGTTTCTGAACTTGAGTCTTTGAGCCTCGGTTAGCCATTAGCAGTATATCTGAGGCTAATGGCACCGCCGTTGAGGGGAGCACACCTGTAATGGCCGCTGCCAGCATGGAGGATAGGGCTGTCCACCGCCGGCCTGTCGGTTTTCCAGGTGGCTCCTAGTGGTCAGGTCTATAGTCTGGCGGGCCGGGTTGTCGATGTCCAGCCCTCCCTCCACAGCCCAACCAGGAGATCTCTTGCACTAGCACCAGAGTCCCCAAGGGCCAGGCGGGCCCCAGTTCTGTCTTGTAGTAATCGGAGTAGCGGCTCAATGAGGGGTAGATGGAAGGCCACAGGACACCCAGATTTGGCCTCCCAAGAAGCAACCCTTAATGAATCGGAGGTCTGTGCCCCCCCCAGAGGTGATGCCGACAGTTGACGTGCCCTGGGCCCACGAGCACGCCGGTTGGAGGGGTGTATTGTAAAGGCTCCCTATGTGCTGGGTCTCTGGCACCTGCCCCAGCTATATGTGTGGTGTGGTGTGGTTCGGGGCGCCCGGTGAAAGCAGGCCTTGAGTCCGTCTCGCTAAAGGTGAGTACTGCAGCCTTCCCCGGAGTTGGTGACGATGGAGCGGCCAACCCAGTAGTCCCAGAACGCAGGCCGCTCTGCCGGGGACTCGAGTGGGCTATACCTCCACCCTCCGCAACATTAGGGCGACATCAACGGTACCATGTGTTCCTCCTCCCCCAGCAGCCCCAACAGGCACCACCTCACCTTGGGCTCTCCGGACGAGACGGTGGGGTCTTGTGCATCTCAAGGGCCCACCAGGATGCCTCAGAATCCAGGTGCCCGGATACGGTGTGCCACCCCGTGTGGGAGCAATCCTCAGCAGGGTTCAGTCGCAGCTTCTCCCGGTCGTTTTCCGTTGTCACTCCTCAGCCCCAGGCAATCCGGGTAAGTCCGAGAGGGACTCCAGGGGGAAGATGCAATTATCCCCGGCGACTGTGTGGGTCCTCGGTGAAACGGTCCCAATCCCCGGATCGCAGTCTGGGCTTATTACTGCTGATCTTCGGCCACCATATAAGATCTTCTTGGAGGCTCCGGTCCAGGTGTTTTTACCCTTTCAATGACCATTTTTACACTTCGACGGCAGCAACTGCAGGTGGGATTGACGCAGGGAGAGTTCCCCAGTGTTTTGGGGAAGTCTCTAGAGCAGGAAACGGATTATGTTACGGATTGTCAGGCGAGAGCTATGGAGCCTCTTTAGCGAGCGACCATGCCCGTCGGCCGCTAGCATGATATAAGTTTTCTAATGGTATACTGGAGGGCCGGCATTGCTGTTGGGCTCTCATTGCCAATGGCTCTAGCGCCAGGGTGCACTGGAGTGGGGAGAGCAGGCACCCGTGTCAGTACGGCCACCCACTGTCCAAGCATCTGAGCGGGACTGACCAATGCAGACTCTGGCAACAGGGTCGGTGTAAAGGAATTTAATCAAATCTCAGAATTGATGGCCAATCCCTATTACCTGCAGTACCATAGGAAATGGCTACACTTAGTATACATGGAATGGAATCACAATGGCAAAAGAAAGTGGAGTAAAAAATATGTAAGAACAGTCTGACATAAAATTACACGGGAAGGCTCCATAGTGATTGTGTAGAACAAGCAGATACTCACAGTCTCATAAAAATCCAGAATAAAGTGCAAAAGAAGAGTATTGTATTCCATATGAAGAGCAATGGTTGAAATTCGCCCCACAAAGCGGATAAGCTCAGCCACAGCAGTCACTAATCCAGATAAGGTATCATACCTACAAAGTTAGATAGAAGAGAACATCCATGAAATGGGTCATATTGAGATAGTTTTGGTTTAGTTTCCTAAATTTCACTGGGATAACAAAGCATTGTTTAATATAATTTCAAGTCTAATCACATGAACACACAAAATGTATACCAAGGACTTGAAACAGACCTCCAGACAACATGCAGTTTTTTTTTTATTTCAAATTGTTTTTTAAAATAGACCCGATGGAATGAATTAAAACACTACCTGAATCATTCAGCAGGGTAAATCTACTCGCTCATACTTATCCCAATTAAGTTCATACAAGTTAACTGAAAGCAGAGGTATTGTTGAGTGTATGCACACTACTACTTGTGTGACCTTCGACCTGTGTCCAATGTTGTATGACCTATGGCCCACGACTGGTTTGCTTTACTGCATATAATCTATAGTTATATATTTTTTAACATTAGGGACTGTACTTTCATTTCACATATTCATAAAAATGCAATGTTTTATTTAGTCGTAGCATTACTTCGCACATATTTAGGCTGCATGAATTCTCATATTAATGTGGATGGCATGTCTGCTTCATTAGAATACCTTTTCAAAGTGCTCGTATAGAAGAGTTCTATAGGTTGCCAAGGTATGTCTCAAGCAGAGGGTGTATCCATCTGTTCCAGGAAGATCATTGTTCTAAGGACACATGGCAGACGCAATCTGCTAAAGACAGCCGGTTGTTAGTGGAGGGCAGCTTGCCCTTGGTATCAGGTATGAGATTGCTGGTTTCAACCTTTCAAAATGGCAGATTTCTTAGCTGGTAATGAGTAGCAGATGCTTTGTAAGAAAAGGAAAATAATGAGTAAGAACATGTTAACTTTCTTTTTATCCTCTTGTCTTCATATTTTCTATTGCCACAGTGAGTGGGATATTTGACCATTTCCTTTTACCTATTTTCTTGTACTGGCTTTGGGATCTAATAAAAGTGCTTAATAGCTATACCAATGCGGATGCATTATGCCAGAGACGTACCAAACGCCCCCACGACACCTGCGGTGTGGGCCCCCGAGCTCCAGGGGGCTCTCTCATCACAAGTGGTTGGTGGGCCGAGAAGGGGGGCCCCTCCATGTCGTTTGCAGGGGGGGGGCTCAAGTTTCGTTGCGCCACTGCCTTGTGCTTGTGGTGATTCAGAGGAAAGGCTAAAGGGAACTTATTTACACCTTGTCCATCTCCTGAGGGATGGTCTGGTGTTACAATATGGTTCAAATATCAGGGAAGGAATGAGAGAGGGTTCATGGAACATCTATGTATTTTCTCCGTTCCATACAGTAGATTATCAGATCTTTATTTCCTGTAAGTTAAGTGAAATCTACTAGGTCAGACCAAGATATTTTGGCAAGACAACATTAAAGGGAACCAAAGTGAAGTAGAAAGAGGCGAGATGTGCCATTAAGGAGAATCCATGTAGGCGGACAGCCTTCACTGCAGTGGATACTGAGGTAGTGGATACAGATTATAAAAGTCCGTAGTAGAAAGGGCATGGAGGGAAAGCGGACAAAAAAGTGCTGCATTTTTATAACTTTCCAGGTCAGTCTAAACAAGATTTTAGTCATGACATGTTCTTTCTCACTAACTACTGCTTTTCTGGGTCTGTTCTAGGCATCTTTATACTTCCTTTCATTTTCACTTCCCCTCATCATTTGAATGTTATCCATCATAAAGGAAGGGGCTGGAGGACCAGTCTTAGTGACAGCATGTGCCCAAGTGTTCTCCCAACCAACCTGAAGTCTTTCCTTCGTGCAGAGAGTGATCCGTGGTCAGTATCCTCTGTGGGTTCTGTAGTTTAGAGTAGGTGTCCAGGGCAACCAACATTAGTAAACTTGAGCTGAATAATAAAGTCACTTAATTTAGACTCTCCTTGGGTGAGGACATCAGGCCTTCAAAGTTAACTCTAGGGGGCGGTAAGGTCAAAATGGCACAACGCCATAAACACCAGTCATTCTTAAACTTCTGGTGGTGTTTTAACATCAAAGAACAGCAATACTTTTTACAGGTAATTGAAACTCAAACTAACATTATAAGTAGGTACATTCTTTGCTGCATTTGTTTACTTAAAACCCATCACAATTAAAACAAGGACTAGATGTTAAAATCATCAATAATAAATGTACACAATTTCATTTTGTTATAAAACTTTCGATTAAAACAGATGAAGGAAATCATGATTGACCAGTGGCAATTGGGTCTTCTAAAGTGCTCTCTGCTATGGAAATTTGATTGTGTAGGCAATACATTTTTCACTTGGACATTTGGAGCACTTCGAAATAGCTTCTTTAATTATTCTGACACTAGAATTAGGAAAAATTGGTCTCAAGCATTTATTTCATAGCTCAAGAAGGTTGGGGCAGAGAAAGAATTTGTGCTCAAAAGATTCTTCCTAGGAAATGCATAGCCAGCACAGAGCTTGGTTCACAACGGAGCATTCCAAGGTCCTTCGAATTGTAGGAGTGGAATGTATAAAAGCCGGAATTGTAAAAACTCTTTAAATAAAATTGAATTGATTGTGGGGACCAAGTGCAATTGGCTTCGCATCAAATACATTGGCTGAACGTTTGAGGTTTTATATCTTTATGGTCAATCAACTATCAACGAGGAAAACAGTCTTCGCAGCCTATCAGTAATTTCTCTTCAGAGCAGTTCATCTTAGAAACAACAGATAGTGTTGGCTACTCGTATTCGGTTAGTAGGGAGGTTAATTGAGATACTAAGGATTGTGCCTTCAGAATTGGTGCAATCAGTTTTTCTTTAACGTTTTAGTGTGTCCTCATCTGCGGTCATGCAGTCAAACCAGTTCACCGAAGATCAGAACTCCTATGGCAAAAGGTTCAGTCACCACAATGACAAAAAATAGACCTTCAAATGAAGAAAGTTGATCAGGAAAATAAAAGCGGGCAAAACACTCGAAACAGAGAAATCCTTAAAGGCATGGAAGGAGGTCACATTTTAGGCTTTGCCAAAAACTACTACAGATCCTCTTAACAGGCTTGATTGTGCAAACAGGATGGTTTGGGGGACTTCCTGCTCGGAAGCTAACAAAAGCATTATCAGGAGAGTCCACTACTTTTACGGAAAGCAGGCCCTCACAAAGTTTGCTGGAGAGAAGGGAGACCTTGCTTTCAAAAACTGCCCAACATTAGCAGTTATAACACTTCTCTATAGTAAATCTAAGAAAGCACAAAGACATTTGCATCATAATGACTTCTTGTGTGATCATTCAACACCAATGTGGACAACATTTTTGCCTAGCTCTCCAGTGAAATGGCACCAGACATCTGCGCTCATTAACGTGCGAAAATGCTCCTAAGGATCCATATTGAAACCAAACAACAAAACATTGTTCCAAATGCACCACCAGGCTAACAAGAGATTCACCCTAAATGGCAGACTGCCAACAGCAAGATCCAAGATTAGGCCTCAGTGAAAGGTGAATACATCATGCAAGGAGGCAAGAGCCGACGTTTTCCACTTGAAGATGGATGGAGTACTATCAGATTCGAGAAACCACCCTGGCAACAAACAAGCAAGGTGCAGACACGAACACAAGAGACTGAACCCACACCATAGCATACTGTGGCTGCATCAGGAAGGGGGAAATGGCTGAAGAGGGAGGGGGAAGCAGTGTCCAGATGCACAGTCTGCTACATGTTATGATCATTGCACTCAACCCACAATATAACACCTTATATTTCCGCAACACACAATGTTCCTACCCTAAGAAGACCTTGCCTCACATGGGGTCATAGGTATCCTACACCAGATCACACTAGGTAGAGATGCCCTGTTTGGGCTTTTGTTATCCCATTTAGAAAGGGTTAGATGCCATCTTCAGGTAGTTGGATGTCCATGTGGGTCTCACGGTTTTCTATACGACAATCTATTCCAACAGCCAAAACACTCAAACCTGTAAGCTTATCTGCCAATATGTTAAGGGCCTGAACTCATCAAATAGAAGGCACCAAGTATGGCGTCATCTCCTTAGCATATACCCCATATCATATTTCTATAAGAATTTCACCTCCTCAAAGGGGACCAAGTGTGCATGCATCACACACAATACCCCCGGTTAGAAATTGGGTTACTGGTTGACTGGGATGTGAGCTCTGTTCAAGCAGCAACCACAATCCTAATCAGCGTAAGGCACAAGTCCACTCCAAATTAATGTGCTCTCAAGCCCCTGGTAGCTTGGCACAGAGCAGTCAGGCTGACATTAGAGGCAAAGTGTAAAGTATTTAAACAAACAGTAAAACAGGGAAAACACTGCACAAAGATTTCACACCAGGTTGACCTAGCGCCAAAAAGCACAAAGCTCTAACAAGCAATATCTGATAGATATCCCGGAGATGCACTGCCCCTTCGGCAATGCGTCAGTTCAAAGGCCTGTTATGTGGGCCTTCTGCGTCCGGTCCAATCCAAGCAGCAGTGGCGATGTGTTGGTTCTGATAGAAGTTGTGCTGCTCAGCCGAAGAGATTAGTGGATTCTGCTCGGGAATGTGCTGCTCAGCAGAGGTGATGCGTCTGTTCCGCTGGTAAGCACCTTAGGCCCACATCAAATGGTCCAGGACTAGGATGGCAGTACTTCGCAGGGTAGACTCACAGATGGCCGAGTCTAGGCGCAGGGTGGGTGGAAACCTGCTATGACCCTGCGGCTTCAGATCAGGAGGCCAGCCAACTAGCCTTCGCAGTCACACTGGGTTCAAGAGATGAAGGTCCAATCCTTCTCACCAAGGCAAGATGGCAGCAGGTAAGTACTCCAAAGCAGGAATCCAGCACAGTAGCAGTCCAGCAACGACAGTCTTTCAGCAGCATAGCAGTCCTTCTGCCTGGCAGCGTATCCACAGGTCCAGAAGTGTACTGAAGGGGTGGTGCCTGAGATCCTTTTATACACAGTTGTGCCTTTGAGGTGGGAAGAAGCTTCTAGAGGCATGCCTGTGAAGTGCACAGATGCCCTGCCTTCCCTGATCTGGCTCCAGATGAAGTACAGGGGTATGCAGCGTTTTTATGCCGTCAGGACACATCCTATTTAGGTGCCAGTGATGGCCCACTAAGCCACACCTAAGCTCCCATTGTGTGACCATCTAGGAGAAATACACAAAACCCAACTTCTAACCCACCCAGTCATGTGACCAGACAGGCTGCAGGCACCAAATTGCTAAGGCAAGAAATTGCCAACTTTTAAAATGCAGCATTTTCAGAATTGCAATATAAAATCTGACTTCACAATAAGCTGGATTTTAAATTAGGATTCCAGAGACAAACAGAATCAGTTATATCACCCCCTTTGGAAATTGCACTTCTAGAATGCAATAATGTAATTCCAATGCTATCCTAGGTGATAGATTGGCATTGCAGTTGCGAAAAAAATGCAATAAGGTAATTCCAATGCTATCCTATGTGATAGATTGGCATTGCAGTTGCAAAACAAACCAGAAGAGTTTTTTTCACTAGCAAGACATAAAAACTTGTACTTGTCCAACATTTTAAATACATTGCACCCTACCCTCGGGGCAGTCCATGGCCTACCTTAAGAGAGATATACATTTATTTAAAAGGAAGGATTGGGCCGGGCAAAAGTTTTATTTTGCCAGGTCGAAATGGTAGTGTATACTGCACACAAAAGCTAAGCAATGACAGGCCGGAGACCTGTTTAAAGAGCTACTTAAGTGAGTGGCACAATCAGTGCTGCATACTCACTAGTAGAATTTAATTTACAGGTCCTTCGCACATGTAGAGCCACATAACTCGAGACTTAAGTAAATTAAATGTGTCAATTGTGTATAAGCCAATGTTACCATGTTTTAAGGAGAGAGCAGAACCACTTTAGCACTGGTTATCTGTGGTAAAGTGCATTATGAATTCAGCAAAAAAGGGGAGGAAGAAGGCAAAACAATTGGAGGTGACAGTGCAGAGAGGGCCATTTCCAAAGCCGCCTCTGACCTGGGTTTCAGTGGGAAAAAATATAGCTGGAATGACCATACTTGCAATAAGTCTGACAGTAGGCAATCACTCAGGGTAGCATTCCAACCCAGCATTTTTTTACCCACCATGCACCTCAGTTTGAACCCAGTCACTTGCAAATCAGTCTTGACCCTGCTCCAATAGGAACAGCCCAACAAAAACTGCTAGGCCAGGTCCTCCCTGGACTGGAACACAAGCAACCAAGACCGGGTTTGCCCTGACTCATTGTCGTCAGTCAGGTGTGTAGCTTGGTTCAAGTGGCTATGGGTTAGATGTACGAAGCCTATTTGCAGTCACAAATATACAGTTTACAGAATCGTGCCGTTTACGAGGGATAAAAAGCCTTTTCTAATGTATCAAACCCAACTTGCGATTCAATAAAACATTACTGAATCACAATTTGGGTTTGCGAGCTAATAACGATTCGGTATTGTGAAGGGATGCGTTTAGGGAGTCCCTTCCAAAACATTCATACTTTACTAACAAATGAAAGTTGGTGTTAACCCATTCGCAAATGTGAGGGGGTCCCCATGGGACTCCTCCCCCTCTGAGAATGTTTTAAAAATAAAAATGAAATGTTTTCTTTTTTAAACTCATCCCATTTTCCTTAAAAACGACAGCTTTATTTCAAAGCAATCACAGGCATGGTGGTCGGTCACCCCAGCAGACCACTATCCCTGTGATGGTTGCTCTTGCTTAAGCATCATAAGGTGTAAGCTGTGTTTAGGACCCACACTGGTACCTACAACTTGTCCAGAGTGTCAACTAACTCTGGCGGTGAGGTGATTTGATTTTGAGTATTGCCTTTGTGATGTGTGAGTGACTGTTTGCACATCCAAGTTAATCATCTGATGTGTTTAGTGTATATATCTTTCTGATTTCTTGCAGGACATCCAGTATTATCTGCTTCAGTTTTATTTCATATTATTATCCATGCATTTAACAGATTAATTTGGGGGATATATATATATATATATATATATATATATATCCATAGGTTTCAGGCCGTATATAGTTAGGAATTAGCATTTAAAGAACCATTGAAATTGCTCCTATATAGTTAGTTGTACTAACTATATTTCGCGCACCCGCAATCCACTGCTGATGATGTCACATATTACATCATTCATGACATGGTCAGTGACATCACTGATGACATCACTGATGACATCTCATTTGACATCACTGATCACATCACTGATAATATCATTAATGTGATAATACGATGCACCTCCTCACACTCTAATATAACCTTTGATACACCCAGTGTTAAATACAGACAAGCATTCTTGAAACCATTGACACACCAATACCAGTTACTACATACGCACTCACTGATTCCTAGGTCTACACATTCACTCATTCACCCATAGAATCACTCATACATACAGTCACTCATCAATACAACACTATCATATGCACTCATACACCTATACAGACACTCGCACACTGCCACTCATCCATGGAGTTACTCACACACCTAGTCAGTCATGCAAATAATCAATCACACTTCCATTTCCTCAACTATACAGTTATACACACAACACCTTACTTATTCAAACATATACTAACACATACTTACTCTATTATACAATCACTGATACAAGTACACAATGTTCCATATAGCCACTCACACATTCACTGGCTCTCATGTATAGTCATTTATATATGCCAAATCTCACATGCACTGTATTTTACACATGTACTTTCTTGCACATGTAGCACTGAGATATCCATTCACTCACCAACACACCCACACACCCATGCACACAGTCAACCGCCCATATAGCTGTTTCCACATGCACTCTTGAACTCATCACCTAGTGAATCAACTGCTCACACATCTATGCACAGAGTTACACACCTCCCAGCCACCCACACACACACTCAGTCTCCCATTCAAATACTTGGGCAACCAATCAATAACCCATATAGCCACTCATATAGCTACTGATCAACACATGCAGCAGCTTACACAACAACAGACATACTGATGCACACATTCAGACAGTTTAGTCACTAACCCATGCATTTAGTAAGACACTTAATCACTCACTCATACAGTCAGTCACGCACCTACTAAATCCTTCATCCAGACACTTCTACATCCACTCATTCTTCAATATGTAAAACATATTTTAACTTTACAGAAACACACAGTCACTGGATGATGTCATCAGTGATGTCATCCATCAATGATGTCACTGACCATGTCATGAATGATGTAATATGTGACATCATCAGCAGTGGATTGCGTGTGCGCGAAATATAGTTAGTACAACTAACTATATAGGAGCAATTTCAATGGTTTTTTAAAATGCTAATTCCTAACTATATAAGGCCTGAAACCTATGTTTTTTTAAGTGTATATATATATATATATATATATATATATATATATATATATATATATATATATATATATATATATATATATATATATATATATATACATACATACACACACACATGAGAACGCACAGAACAGCAGCAGGTCACACATACCTTTATTTGAGGGGAACCGGCATAACTGTCCTGATTTGTTGTGCGCCTGACCGGTTTCGGAGCCCCCTGCTCCTTAATCATAGGAGTGGCATCGATGATGTCTGCAGGTATTTTCAAGCTGTTTATACATTTTAAAGCTGCATGCTGATTGGTTTGTGGCCCCCTGGTGGACTGCTCCGGTGCACGATTCCTTGCGCAGCATGCTGGGCTTTGTAGTTTACTTGAAAACGAAAATTTCTACCCCTCGGTGGGTCCTGCATTCAACGAGTTATTTAATCCATAATTATTGCCCTCTGGTGGGCCTCAGAACAGCAGATGCGTGGTTCAATTTTACATTTACTGCTGTTTCACTCATGAGCTTGCAAGGTTCAAGCCCCGTGGTCCTTGAAGACAGTGCAATCGGTGGTGCAGTTCTCCACGGCTTGGACTGCCGTGATAATTAATTCCCGAAGTTGCCCAAAAGCATGAGAACGCACAAAACAGTAGCAGGTTACACAAACCTTTATTTGAGGGGAACCGGCATAACTGTCCTGATTTGTTGTGCGCCTGACCTGTTTCGGAGCACCCTGCTCCTGCTCCTTAATCATAGGCGTGGCATTGCTGATGTCTGCAGGTATTTTCAAGCTCTTGTGTGCTTTCTCATACTTTTGGGCAACTTCGGGAAATATATATATATATATATATATATATATTACCTACTGGCGGTCGCTAGTAGGTAGTTCTAGTTAGGACCTACTTTCCATAGGAAATTCACAACATTCTATTTGGAACCAGTGGACGAATCTTCGTGAACTTCTCCAAGAAAATGGTCTGCTCGGTTCCGCTCCTTCCCTGAAAGTTTGGGGGCGATTAGTCAAGCGGGGGCCGGGAAAAAAGGGGGGTCCCAAAACGTATTTTTCCCATGCAATTTTCCATAGAGACCTTTAGCCAGGGCTACAGCCCTAATGGCTGAACGGAATTACTTGAAATTTGGCAGAGAGGCTTTGATACGACGCGTAACCTCGAAGCGTATTCGTAGCGTATGCTGAGAATGATTCAATCAATCAATCAATCAATCATCGCATTTATAAAGCGCACTACTTACCCAGAGGGTCTCAAGGCGCTGGGGGAGGGGGATCTGCTACTTCTCGAACAACTAGGTCTTGAGTTGCTTCCTGAAGGCGAGGTGGTCCTGGGTCAGGCGGAGGTGGGTGGGGAGGGAGTTCCATGTCTTGGCGGCGAGGTAGGAGAAGGACCGTCCCCCTGTGGTGGCTCTGCGGATGCGGGGGACGGCGGCGAGAGCGTGGCTGGTCGATCGAAGCTGGCGTTTGGGAGCGTAGAAGTTGAGGCGGCTGTTGAGGTATCCTGGGCCTTGGCTGTGTAGGGCTTTGAGTGCGTGGGTGAGGAGACGGAAGGTGATTCTCTTGTTGACCGGGAGCCAGTGCAGATCTCTCAGGTGTCCGGAGATGTGGCTGCGACGTGGGATGTCAAGGATGAGTCGTGCTGAGGCGTTCTGGATCCGCTGGAGTCTCTTCTGGAGTTTGGCGGTGGTTCCGGCGTAGAGGGTGTTGCCGTAGTCCAGACGGCTGGTGACGAGGGCCTGGGTGACCGTCTTCCTGGTCTCGGTGGGGATCCACCGGAAGATCTTACGTAGCATGCGCAGGATGTTGAAGCACGACGAGGAGACGGCGTTGACTTGTCTGGTCATGGAGAGGGAGGAGTCCAGGATGAAGCCCAGGTTGCGTGCGTGGTCTGTTGGTTTGGGTGCGCTGCCTAGGGCGGGGGGCCACCAGGAGTCGTCCCAAGCGGCGGGTGAGGATCCCAGGATGAGGACTTCCGTCTTGTCCGAGTTCAGTTTCAGGCGGCTGTTCTTCATCCATTCGGCTACCTCTTTCATCCCTTCGTGAAGGTTGGCTCTGGCGGTGGCGGGGTCGTTGGTAAGGGAGAGGATCAGCTGGGTGTCGCCGGCATAGGAGATGATGTTGAGGTTGTGCTGGCGTGCGATGTCTGCGAGGGGGCTCATGTAGATGTTGAAGAGGGTTGGACGGAGCGAGGAGCCTTGAGGGACGCCGCAGATGACTTCGGTGGCTTCAGATCTGAACGGAGGGAGGCGGACTCTCTGTGTCCTTCCGGTGAGGAAGGAGATGATCCACTCCAGTGCCTTCTCCTGGACTCCGACGTTGCTGAGGCGTTGTACTAGGGTACGATGGCAGACAGTGTCGAAGGCCGCGGAGAGGTCGAGGAGGATGAGGGCCGCTGTTTCTCTGTTGTCGAGCAGCGCTCGGATGTCATCTGTGACTGCGATCAGGGCGGTCTCGGTGCTGTGGTTGGCCCGGAAGCCAGACTGCGAGGGGTCGAGGGATCCGTTCGTCTCGAGGAAGGCGGCCAGCTGCTTGTTGTCGGTCTTCTTGATGACTTTTGCAGGAAACAGGAGCAGCGAGATGGGGCAGTAGTTTTTGAGGTCGGTGGGGTCAGGCGATGGCTTCTTGAGTAGAGCGCTGAGTTTGGCGTGCTTCCAGCTCTCCGGGAAGGTAGCGGTGTCGAAGGAGGTGTTGATGATGTCCCGCAGGTGGGGTGCGATGATAGCGTCGGCCTTGTTGAAGACGTGGTGAGGGCAGGGGTCGGTCGGAGATCCGGAGTGGATGGAGTTCATCGTGCGGACGGTGTCTTCGGTGCTGATCGGAGTCCACGCGCGGAGGGTGGTGGTGGTGGTGGTTCGGTCGTGGTGTTCGTCGGTTGAGTGCTGAAGCAGTTGTGTATGTCCGCAATCTTGTTGTGGAAGTAGGAGGTGAGGGAGTTGCAGAGGTCTTGCGAAGGGGTGATGTCATTGTTTCCGGCGTTGGGGTTGGAGAGCTCTTTGACGATGTTGAAGAGTTCTTTGCTGTTGTGTGCGTTGTTGTCCAGTCGTTCCTTGAATGCAGTTTCCTTGGTGGCGCGGATGAGTTGGTGGTGTTTTCGGGTGGCGAGCTTGAGGGCAGTCATGTTGTCCGGTGTTGGGTCTCTGCACCAGGTTCTCTCGAGGGCTCGGCAGTTCTTCTTGGAGCTCTTGAGATCGTCGGTGAACCATGGGGCTTTCTTGCTACCGGGTCTGCTGGGCGGGGTCCTCAGGGGGGCGAGCTCGTCTGCGCAGTCGGTGATCCACTTCGTGAGGTTGGTGGCCGCCTGGCTAGGGTTCGTTGTGCTGGTGGGAGGGTTCATGCTCAGGGAGGACGCGAGCTGGTCGGCTGTACAAAGCAGTACAAACTATGGTGTGATCACTCTCTCACTGTCAAATCAGAGCACAGGGCGCGCTCTGAGAATGATTAGAAGTGGTCACTCAATGGAGATCCAATTCAGGTGTGTGGCTTATCCACAGTATAATAACATTATTTTTTAACCTGGTTAAGTTTGAGGTTTGCATGAAATACTATGCTATAGGCAGATATGGATGTTTTGGCAGCGCTTATGTCCATGAAGCTTGGTTATTACCATTTACATATAGGTGTCTGAGGGAGGGCAAAGAAGTCTATGTGAATGGCGAGGATTGCACAATAGTACCACATCACTCCTTAATTTGTAGACACATACAATTGCATGGCTCTTGTATACAAGATGCGCCTGATTTGGACTGAGTTTTGAAAGGTTGTCCGACACCTATCATAACAACATTCCGTTTACTGGAAACGGGAGTTATTTATGGAGATTGTTGTTCAATGTTAGCAGGCATCGCTTACATGATTACGGTAACTGAGCGTGTGGTTTGATTTAAAAAAAGTTGTGTTAACTCCTCTGCATGGGAAGCTGGATGTTTCCATCTGGCGGTCGATTTCGACCTTGAAAGCAGAGTCAACCAAATGAGTCGTATAAGAGCGCTATTGTCTCAAAAAGAGGTCGCTCTAATATCTGGTACAGAAACATTTGTCCTTTATGTACAGGGCTCGAAAATTCCACTCGACTGCTCGCATAGTCGAGCTAAATTTAACACGGTTGAGCTGTTTTTAGGTACTACTCTCCCTTTCTGGCGAGTAGGAAAACAAACCTACTTTTGTCCTCTGTCTGTAAAACTGAACAAATAAGACAAGATAACAAGATTTAAAGTCATTGTTATTGCTCACAAAGTTAATGAGCAATAAAGATGCCTTTAAATCTTGTTATCTTGTCACATTTGCTCCGCTTTCAGAGACGGAAGTCAAGTAGGTTGCAGTTAGGTCGAGGACATTTTTAGGGCTCGCCTTGTGTTGCAGCGCGAAGCGCTGCCGCTAGCGAGCCTTATTGTCGTTGTGAAGGCCTTCCCAAGTGGTACAGACCGGTGCATGAGCAGACACGGGTCTGTGAACGCGCGAGCCGCAGGGAACGCCAACGTGCACGCTCACGGTGTCACGCTCCTGCCCTCCCGCGTCTCTTCAAAGGCGTGCTCCAGGCCAACTTGTTTTAATCCAGGAGACCGCTACAGATGTCATCAACTCCATATCGCCAGCCGCTAAGACGAGGGCTTTACCGATGCCTCCAAGAAAGCTAAATAGAGCATCTTGGCCGGTGATTGAGGGAAGGTGGGTGAAAGGGTGGGGTGGGGCAGGGAGAGCCCCTCGCCCCTCAGATCCTTTGGTAAACAGAAGGCTCTGCAATCATAATTGGAGCAAGTGCTCCACGGGAGTCAGGCAGAGTTAGATCACATTTCTACTCACAGCCCCAACAACGAGCTTAAGGACACAGGACTGTAACACATTAGTAAACTGACAATGCAATTGCAGTTACTTCACTGGCTGGTCAATAAATAAACACCCCCTGTGCTGGACCTGTCTGCAGTGCAGATACTTGTACGAGACTTACATTACTAAGCAAAGAGGCTCAGCCACAGACTCAGGGGACAAGGGCAGTGCACACATTCCAGCAGCCTGGCCAGTTGGGGGAGAGCACCACCGGGCTATCCAGTCCAATCCTTCCGCTCGCCACCCTGATTTATGCCGCACTCTGTCCAGTTCAGAATCAAACCTCTCCAACCTCCTCTACCACCGTTTGTGTTCTGTTCAGTGCATCCCTACTGCGGGGTTCCACTTCTACACGTTCCACCCATCTGCCTTCCTTTGTTCCTGCCCTCATTTGATGTGTTTCCTGTCCAGAATCCCCTCTAAGCTAAGAACCCTCTCTTAGTCTGTCAGTCGACCCCTGCCTTCCACTGCCGATTTCTCCTCTTTTTTTCAAGCTCTTTTTATTTGTAACTATTGAAAATGTGTTCCCTTTAAAGGGTATGCCAGGTTAACCTATATTTTCGGGGAAAACCCAAATGAATATTTCACAGCAGCTAAATCGTCGCTGTACCTCAAAGAGTGAAAGAATACGCATGATGACTAAGTCACTGTGGACAATAACAAACTTTGACTTCTGCAGCTTATATTTGGATGCTTTTACACAGTTACAAATTCATTTTGGGTAGTTGTAATTGGACAACCTTCACAAATAAAATTGACAGCAAGAGGGCAAACATAAAACAATGGCCTGGACTGTCAGAGTTGACCATTTTCCATAACACACATAGGTCTTAGGTGCTTATATCATGCTAAGCAGAGGCAGCTCCGTCGTTGGAGCGAGTGAGCATCACCCCACTGAAATGCCCCCTAAAACCCCAGAAACGAAAAATAAAACAATCATTTATAACCATTTAATCTTTCATCTTCCTGTCCAGAACCGGGTGTCAGGACAAGTCGGAGGTTGCTGAGTGGCAACAGGGAGGAGTGGGGGGCAGAGTGCTGCCTTTGCACTGTTTAAAGTGTGCATGTCTCTTTGGCCAGCCCTCTTGCGATGGCCAGCCAGATATGCGCACTACAAACCTCTCAACAAGTGCAGGCCTCCAGTGCGCTGGGCAGCATCGAATAAGGCCACTCCCTCCAATCAGGGCACTGCTGACAATTTGGATGTATGCAGAGCCAGGACTGATCAAGGGAGCTACAGCATCCTGCACCTCCTTGGGCGATTGAAGAGGTTCAGGTAAGTGTTTGATGTCTCAATATAATTTTGCGTGTGCGCTGGCCCGCTTCCCTTCCCCGTGAAGGTCATCCATCACTGTTGCTAAGTTGACGATTGTTTCTGTGATTGCACTTTTGAACGTCATGGACTTTAAATTCGAGCAAGCTGCATCTGTGACATTTGCCTTTTTTTTTTTTTTTTACAATTGTTCAAGCTACATTCGGAATTTGTGTATACTTAGGCAAGTAAACGCATGCTAAACATAATATATTCTTCTGTGGTGGGGGCACGAAAGTCGCTTAATTTTTTTAGGCACAGAGAGATAAGTCACTTGCCCAGAAGCAGAGGATGTTGCGGCGGGGACGCTGTCCCAGCTTCACTTTTAAGACTCTTGTACATCGTTATATCGCTGTGGTGTTATTTCAGGGTAAAATCATTAGAAAAGAATACATAAAAATAAGCATAGACATTGTGGTGTTCGCTTGTAAGTATATGACATTGATAGAGACACTTGAAACAAGCATTGGCATAGCCAATAGGTCTCACCTTTGGGACTTTATAAGTGCTTAGCCATGCAACAGTTGATGTTGTTGCCCCAAGGATATTGTGCTGCATAACTAAACACCTATAAGGTCCCAAAGGCGAGACCTATTGGCTATGCCAATGCTTGTTTAAGGTACTAGCCCTGCAGGACTAGTACCATTTTGGGGATTTTTCGAGCCCTGATATAGCTAACACCCACACAGAAGTGCATGATTTATTAACTACAGACGTGCTCTTAAATTTTGGGGAGTTAATTTAGAGTATCTTTAATGTGTCGTTGACTACGGGGTTCTTACTTTTTTAAAGTTAGAAGCAGTGGCCTTGTGACTTCTGTAGAAAGTATATTTGGTGTCTTTTTGGGATTTTTTCATTCGATTTTTCCAGCATCTTTCGTGGATTGCGCTTAATGCTCGCATTAGTTGCCGGTGTGCTTTTATTAATTTGTTTACATAAATATGGATGTACATCCTGCAGCAGACGATCATGTGCCTCGCCTGTTGCTGCTCCGCAACGGAATGCTTAGTTACTATGGAGCGCTGCCTCTTGCAACGTAGAGTGCAGCTTATGGATTATTGTTTCAATACTCCTTTTTCACATGCGTTCAACCTGTGTTCAATTGCCTGAGCTGCGATTTCGACTGGGCCCTGGATTTGGGTCTCTGCAGTACGGTGTCTCCCAATGCGGATTATGACCAGTTGATTAGCCCCTTATGGTTCATGACTTGCTCTGTTCTGGCGGCGGGATTATGGCTTTAGCAGCGACACATGGAATAATGGGACGTTGGAATGTTTTTGCAGCGGCGCTTGAGCTCTTGGCACGCAGTTACATTGAAGATGACCAGAGTTTTCCTCTGATGGTGATAAAGGCTCAGGTCGTTGAGGAACATGTATGTTCATTCCCACTATTGAATTGGATGGCTGAAATGTTTTCAGATGAGAACAATGACTTCCAGTTGGAGGCTGTTGCTACATACTGTGCTTACAAGCTGTTGGATTAAGACTGATTTTGCTACGTATTCTTTATTATTTAGTTACTGCTTTCTATCAAAGAGTGTATAACTTTTTTTTAAATGTGAACTTGACTCTGCTTTTTAGGCTTGGACTCTGCGTTCCTAATTCGCCCACAATTAGATCACGTGCTTTGATCAAGAAAGGGTGCCGTGGGGCTGAGCGTTGCACTCACACCCTGTTAAGTTAGTATGGGTTTATAAGAAGCTTACACACTATTTTTGCTTTCCTGCTCTGCTTTGCACACAACACGTACTTGTGATATTGTTTAGAGAAGGCTGAGTATTTTGCTTTATATGAGAATAATTTGGTATGCTAGATTTGTAAACTGCCTCACTAGTTTTGTGTGTATGAGAGCACGGAACATCAAGGTTATCTTGAATGCTGTGTCTGTTATTCAGAATGATCCTCGAACTTGAGAGCCATAATACATATGGAGCTGTGGCCACCTCTGATACTTGCATGTTTCATAATCCATTGTGGAGGCAAAGTTACACACAGTTGGAGAACATTCGTATCTTGACAGTTTGTGGAGCACTGAATGTGATCCACTACTGCTGAGTACCAGAGGTATGGGTCTACCCATGTAATCCTATGAGACTTTCTGTAGTTCTAAAGTAATCTGCTAGGTAGGGAGGGTGAAATGTAGGTATATTTTAAATTTGTTTACCTTTAGCATTATAGGATGCTTTCCCCGTTTGTATTTCATAGAATAGTAACAATGCTGACAACCTTGTTTCTGATAATATGTTTGGTTGTATTTTCTAAGGTACTGTGGATGAGATTATGGCGTTCGAAGTAAACATTTAAAAGCTGCACGTGTCTTTATTTACATCTTGTTTTTGACTGGTGTAAGTATATTGAAAGTGTTTTTGTTATCCACTTTACTTCATGTAATCTAAGTCGCATGTTCTGGGTTGACTGGTCATTGGTGTTTTTGCTCTAGGGCGAAGAACCAATGAGTCACTGATTGCTAGTTTGGTAGGGTGTTTGTGTAGTAAGGTGGGTTTTGGTACACCGTAATTGACTGAGGTCCTAAGTCTTTATGCACAGTTCTGTGTAAGCAGAATTCCTGGAACAGTAGTTACAACAAAAAGACTCGTAAAGGGCTTGCACTTTGAATATGAATATAAAATAGAATAGTTGATAATCACAGCTAAGAAATGCAGCAATTAGATGTATGTGTGGATGATGTGTAGATTGAGTGGAAGATGAAAAATGTGAAAAATAAGAAAGGTTGGAGAGATGCAAATTACCCACTGCATTGCCAGTCAAGTGGATCTTTGTATTTCCAGGTCATTACATAGATAGGGTGTTGGAGCAAGAGAAACTAGTACAACAACTAAGGAAGAAAGCTATATTGATGCAAAAGTGGCGCAAGGGGCTTGTAAACCTGCCCGCAGTGTGTGGTATAAAAGACGCAAGAAAGGACAGAAGTGTGCAAATTACCCACTGCTATTCATGGGTAGTAGTTACCAAGAAGGCTGAATAAAGGGACTGCACTTTGAATTAAAGAAGAATAATTGATAAGCTAAGGCAAGAATGGTAGCAAGTAGGTGCGTGTATTTGTGGTTATGTTGATTGAGTGGAAGATGACTAAGGTTAAAAATTAGAGAGGTTGCAGAAATGCACACTTTCCATTTCTTTGTAAAGGAAATGGGTGTTTAGTTTTCCAGTGCATAAATATATATCCACTGAAAAAACCATAGGTTTCACATACCACGTGCCACCATATACCCAGATAGCGGTAAATATTGCACACCACATTATATTAAGTGCAGAATAATTCTAACATGGCATACATACAGAATTCACCCAGAATGTGGTGAAAATTGAATACCACAATAGTGTATGCCCAATCAATCCGACTGTGCTCATAAAGAATACTCTAGCTTACCCACAATCGTCAGGTGTTGGGCCTCAACTAGAGAAACCCGGGTGTGGGGCTCAGGGTGCACTCTGTCCTATAGTGAAACTATAGGAGAGAGTCCTATATGAAGGTATGGTTCATAGCTACTGGTGCACTCAGTTCTGTTGAGAAGTTGCATTTACGGACAAAAGAGATGGGAAGCTCGAAAGGAGACCGGGATACTAACAAATACCCAAAATGAATAAAGAATAAAGGAAACATGTATTGCCATACACGGGACATGGAATATCTGCCCTAGTGTAAAGCTATAGGTAAGATGACCTATAAGGAAAAAAGTTACAGAATTATGGAGCCAAAACTGTGTATCAGCATGTGTCAAAGTGGCATAAAGACACATCTGGCATAGCGCATTCAAAAAACCCATCAGGGATCCATGGCCCGTTTCACTTAATGTGCTCACTAGCTTGCCAAAAACGCTTTGGGCAACTATAAGCAAGTATAAATTCATACGTAACAATGGGCATGAAGTAACTGCTAAACAGGACAAAAGAAACACATTGGCAAATGACAACTGTAATGTGCAATTAGGCCGGGCATCTTATCTTGAAGACAGTTAATTGCTTTGCTGAGGTCAGCTTTATAGAAAAATGTGTTCAGCTCTTGTATCAGTCTATGATAGGACGTTTGATGTTATCAAGATAAGCTTGACAGTCTTGTTAGCGGGCTGTCTGAGTTATAGATTTCAGACTACTACATGGAAGATATGTAGGATTTTTTTTGTTTGAGTCATGAATTTGGCTGCTTTGCTCATTATTGCTGTGATGTTAGAATTTTGCTTTTAGATAATTCACTACTATTTTTCCTGCTTTGTTAAACTCTTTTGTGTTGAGGTTAATAATGGACATATACGCTCTTCAACGATTTATATTTAGTTTGTATTTCATAATGTTTAGCTGGTTTATTCAATTCAGGATATTTGTAAAGCGCACAGCTACCTCCATAGAGGTGTCCTGCCGCTAGCAACCAGACTGAAGGGAAGAGAGAAAGTGAAAAACTTACTTCGCCATCATATCCTAAAAGCGGATTCCGAGGGGATGCAGCAAAGACCACGGCAGAGCATCCCACAATTTAGAAGCAAAGTAGGTAAAAGAACTGCCACCTCCTCTAGCTTTACAAATACGAGGAATATGGAGACGTTTCAAGCTGTTTGCTCTCAGGGCTCTGGACTGGAAATAAGGTGTCAGTCTCTTAAAAAGCTATAGAGAGCCCATGTGATTGGAGGCTCTAAAGACTAAAGTAAGAGATTCAAATTGAATTCTCTTGATCATGAGTATAAGAAAACCAGGCTTGCAGATAAAGGGTGTCAGGAGAGAAAAGAGGAATACAGTGAATGGAGATTAAGAGGATTATATTACAGAGAACATAACCGCCCAACCCCTCTCTCCCCCCTCCCCAACATACACAAAGTTGATGAGCTACTGCCCATCTGAGATGGGAGGTCAAAACGTCTTAGAATCCGATGCTGGGGTTGTTACATTATCAGCTGTTATCTAAATATAAATGATCAAAACAAAATATAGTAGGCTTTAACAAGGGTCTAATCTGGACAAGGCTCTTAATTAGGGAGCTATAAAACTGGACATACAAGTCGTTACCATTAATAGGTTGAACAGATAATTAATATCTTTGTGGGATCATTGAGGAGATACTGGAATGAGAGAAAGTTTATAAGAGAAAAGTTTCTGAATGTTCACAGTTTAGTGTTGCAGTAGCGTAGAATATTTGCCATCAGTAGCCATTCTCATGGCTTGTCCCGACTGGCCAGTTTCACATGATGTATTTTAAACAAAATAAAGCCAAATGTGAAGGTGCTCCTGGCTCAGGTGGCCATTTCACATAGGTGTAAACCATCCCCCTCCCCCCAAAAAACACACATGCACACACATATTAATAAAATTAGAAAATAAATGTTAATATAGCTAAGTAGTGGTCTGAAAAGGCATGCTAAACAAAGAAAAAATAACCCAAAATAAACAGCTTTTGGATTATTGAACAAAAAATAACACATCACTAACATTCCTTTGTGCTCTAATGACTGGCGACTGATTCACAATGTCAGGAAAATGAGACAAGACACAAAGTAATCAAACATGTGCAGTACTGGGCTATTCGGTCAGCCATTCACCTCCCAAATTAATTTACGGTTGCTTGAAAGAAATGTCGTTCAAAAAGTGTGTACAGAGTTACTCTGGTCTAGGAAAATATTTATGAGCTCAACCTAAATGTAAAAGACACAAAACAGGTATAATGTCCTATCAGGAATGTTTTGTTCAAGTCATTACGATATATCTGAAACACAGACAATTACTTGGTGCATAAATATACTTCTGTGGAAACTCAGGTGCAAAATACATGAAATGTAGAGTTGCAGTTTCTAGGTATTTTGTTATATCACCCCTGATGTAAATTTCTTGAATGTCAAAGACTAAACCGTTCCTAGGAATTATTTGCTAGGTAAAGCCAGATACAAATTAGCTGGAAGACTGAAAATAAATGAGTTTGGTGACAAATGTAAGCACATCTTTTTTTAACTTTGCACTGAATGTACCTAGTTACTCCGTTCCGAGGAATTACTTGTTTGGTAAACCAAGTTGTATATTATCCAACACATAGTGGTTTAGTTCTCAAGGAATGGGTCTACCTAGATATGAACTAATAAAAAAATACAAGGTTTCCAACACAATATAAATTAAATAATTCTAGAGGTATTGAACTGTGTTGAAGAAAAATGAAAAGTTACCTCCCTTCCCAATTGCAGAATCTCATCTATTTTCAACAGGTATGTAGAGCCCTCGCTGCTGTCAGAAAGTCCTAGCAATCTGGTAGAATGTTAAGCAGTCCAAACTGAGTTTGCAGCAGCCAGGCAGAACGATGAAGTGATTCTGGTGCTAAAATGGACCATGATCCTTTGTTAGAAGATGAGAATCCACTCAGAAGGAGTAGTTTCTGTCCTGTAACTCCAGTTCTGTAGTAGGGGTATCTCTGTTATAGTCATAATCTAGTGAATAGTCCCGCCCATGTGCATGGACCCCGGAGCAATCAAAAATAATCTCTTAAATTGTCAAAAAATGCAGACCTGCACAGACACTTAAGAGAGAATTTAAAGGCAGATAATGCAGCCTATATCCACAGGCCACACTGTCCAGTACTTCAACTAGAAATTCCACCATAGGCTGCCATTATGTGGCTCAGAACATGATACTGTGCCTTTAAGAGAACTTTCCAGAACTCAGTATCCCAGAATGCACAGCAGGTCCCTTTTACTTTCAGTTCATTTTAAAGGCGTAATACGCCAGACCTGTAGCATTCCTTACATGAATATCTTTCTCCACCCGGAGGAGGGAGGGCGCTTATGACTATAACGGATACCCCTACTACAGAACTGGAGTTACAGGACAGAAACGAATCCTTCTGTAGTAGGGGATCTCTGTGTACAGTCATAATCTAGTGAATAGAATGGCAAGCCCATCCCCACACCAAAGCAGCGGTGGAGAGAAGAAAATTAACACCACTACTGTGCGAACAGATTTCGCAGCGAAGCCTGCCCAACCTGAGCGTCTGTCCTGGCATCAGTGTCCAGACAGTAATGCTTAGCAAAGGTATGGACCGACTTCCACGTGGCCGCCTTGCAGATTTCTGCAATTGGAACATTACGCAGCAAAGCAGTCGTGGCAGCTTTGCTCCTGGTGGAATGATCCTTAGGTTTACCCCCTACGATCTTATTAGCCTTTTGGTAACACAGTTGCATACAGGCCACAATCCACCTAGAGATGGACTGTTTGAGGTAGCAAAACCGGTCCTGACTGATCCATAATTGATAAACAATTGGTCTGACCTACGAATCTCCTTGGTTTTATCCAGATAAAATTTCAACACCCTCCTCACATCCAGGTAATGCAGAGACCTTTCCGCTGGAGGTAAAGTTATGGTCTGGTTAACATGGAAATCAGAGATAACCTTTGGAAGAAATTTAGGGTGACTACGCATAACAACCTTAGTAGCATGAAATACAGTATAAGGTTCTTGGCAACACAACGCCTAAATTTCACTCACCCTGCGGGCCGATGTGATGGCCACGAGGAACGCCGCCTTCCAGGACAGGTGCTGCAACGAAGCCTTATGAATAGGTTCAAAAGGTTCCTTCATCAATCTGGACAGCACCATATTCAATTCCCATGAAGGCGAAGGAAGCCGGACAGGAGGGAACACTTTCTTCAAGCCTTCCAAAAAATCCTTGATCACAGGGATCTGGAAGAAGGAAGTCTGTGAAGGGCATTTCCTGTAGGTAGTCAGCGCAGCGAGATGAACCTAATGGAATGGAAATTAAGGCCAGACTGCGCCAAATGTAGAAGATACGGAAGGATGACATCTTCCTTACATGTCGTTGGATCATAGTTCTTGGACTTGCACCAGATGCAGAATCTCTTCCACTTGTAAGCATAGGAAGTCCTAGTGGAAGGACGCTTCGCCTCCTTCAGTATGTCCATACAATCTTCTGGTAGATTCAAATGGCCATATTGCACTATCTCAGGAGCCATGCCGCCAAACTCAAAGAAGAGAGGTTGGGGTGCAACATCTGCCCCCCGAACTTCGTGAGAAGGTCCGGCCGGCACGGCAGCCGTATGTGAGGAAGGAGCGACTGGTGAAGCAGGTCGGTGAACCACCACTGCCTGGGCCATTCCGGGGCAATCGGGATCATCCGCGCCCTGGACTGGGACAGCTTGATGAGCACCGCCGGAGTCAGGGGAATGGGTGGAAAAGCGTACAGAAAGCTGTTCGACCAGTTGATCCATAGCGCATTCCCTAGCGTCCCCTGCTGGTAGTACCTGCAGGCGAAGTCTAGGCATTTGCTGTTTTCGGCGGTGGCGAACAGATCTACGTCTGGAGTCCCCCACCTTGCGAAGACTTCTCCTAGTACTTCGTCGTTTATGACCCATTCGTGGTTTTCCTGAATCAGTCTGCTGAGTGCGTCTACCTGAACATTCTGCACACCTGGTAGATGGGTAGCCGTTATCGACAGTCCTCTGGCTAGAAGACAGTGCCAGATCGCCTGCGCCTCCTGCGACAGAGTGCGCGATCTCGAGCCCCCCTGCTTGTTGAGGTAATACATCGTGGTCGTATTGTCCGTCTGTACAAGCAGAGAGTTTGTCTGGAAGGACGGATGAAAGGCCTTCAGCGCCAAGTGGACAGCTCTGAGTTCCAGGAAATTGATGTGGTACGTGGACTCAGTCGGGGACCACGTTTCTTTCTTCCCTCAGCCGTGAAGAGACGCATCCGTCACGATAGTCTGTGTGGGAATGTCCTTGTGGAAGAGAACCCCTCTGAGGAGATTCTCCGCTGCACACCACCACTTCAGCGACTGAAGAGCATGCAGAGACAGTTGTATCTTGTCGTCCCAATATCCTTTCCTCTGATCCCACTGATACTCTAAGCACTCCTGCAATGGTCTCATGTGCAGCCGAGCGTGTGGCGTGAGGAAGATACAAGAGGCCATCGACCCCAGTAAAGAAGACACCGTCCTCACTGTTGTAGATGGAGCGGTCATAAGAGCCAAAGCCTTCCGAAGGAGTGATAACCGTCTCTCCTCCGAAGGAGACACGCTTGCTGACAGCCTATTGATGGAGGCTCCCAGATACTGTATGCACTGGACCGGAGTCGGGACTGACTTAGACATATTGATGCGCAACCCCAGTTTGTTCAAGAGAACGAACGTCTTCTGGAAGTGCGCTAGCGCTTCCAAGAAGGAGGAGGCCTTGATTAACCAATCGTCCAGGTACGGGTAGACAAACACCTCGTTTTTACTCAGGTGCGCAGCTACCACTGCCATGCACTTCGAGAACGTTCTCGGCGCAGACTTCAGCCCGAATGGCAGTACTGTGTACTGAAAGATTGGCGCCGACTTGGAATCGCAGGAACTTCCTGTGTTTGTGTGCAATGGGCACATGGAAGTAAACATCCTGTTGGTCTACAGGGCACAGCCAGTCTCCCTGTTGCAGCGGAGGATAAATCTGATGCAACGACAGCATGCAAAATTTCTCTCTGCGAATCCACTGGTTTGCTTGTCGCAAGTCCAGAATGGTACTGAACTAGTTCTTGTCCTTCTTGCGAACCAGAAAGATCTGCGAGTACAGACCTCTTCCTCTTTGAGACAGAGGTACGTCTTCTATCGCCCTTTTCCTTAACAGGGTTTCGGCCTCCGCCTGCAGCTCGCGCAGTTGAAACTGTGAGCTGACCTGTGGAATCGATGGAGGCGGGCTGGTGAACCGAAGACTGTATCCACTGCAAACAATATTCAGCACCCACTTGTCCTGAGTAATTTTTCTCCACTCTGCCAGAAAAAATTGAACGCTTCCCCCCCCCCACCGGAGTGGGTAACGGATGCAGGGGAAGTAACCGCTCAGGGCCTAGACCCGACCGGCCTTTGTTCGCCGTTTGCGGACTGCTGGCCGCCTCTGCCCTTCTGGCGCTTCTGGAAGGGCCTCCGGAACTGCTGCTGCTGCTGTTGCTGTTGCCCGAAGCCTGTCCTCGCCCTCTGCCCGTGCCCCCAACCGTCTCTGGAATGGGCGGTAGGTCTTCTTCTCCTTGGGCTTCTCCAACCCGACAGCCGTCAGGGTCTCGGCTCCGCTTTCATGCGGGCCATTTCGTCATCCGCATGCTTGCCAAATAGGATTTCCCCGGAGAAAGGCAGGTTGGCCACCCCCTGTTGAGCCTCTAGCTTGAGGGATGTAAGGCGAAGCCAAGCGTGGCGTCGTTGGTTGAAACCATGGCAGTACCCATTCGCCTCCAGAAGACACATCAGACACCATCATCCCCTCATTCAGGATCTCCTGAAAGTCCTCTCTCTTCTCTCGAGGAAGAAGCTCCACAAATTGCTGGAGGGACTCCCAAAGGGCTCAATCATATCGCCCTAGCAAAGCCCCGGCACTGGCTGCCTTCATTGTGGTAGAAGCTGTCCCACAGACCTTCCTACCAGCCGAGTCTATCCAGCGGCTTTCCTCATCAGGAGGCCCCTTAGATGACGGGGTGGTGGCGTGCTGCTTCCTAATCGGCGTCACTATGACAGAGTCGGGTGTAGGATCCATCCTAAGAAAAGCCAGGTCAGCCTCCGGAGCCTGGTATTTCTTGAGAAGCCTGGAGGGGGCCGTCTTCGTAACCGCTGTTGTGAGAAACAGCTCTTCGGCGGGTTCCACCAATCCTGGCACTAGAGGCAGCAAAGGCTGAGACAGGTGCTTTTTATGTAGGGTCTCGAAAATCACGGACGTCGTGGGCGTAGGCACAGTCACCGTAATGCCCAACTTAGCCGCACCCCTCAGTAGCACATCCTGAAAGGAGACGATGTCATCTACCGGCGACACTCTCATCCCCGGGGATTCCGACAAGGTCGGCGAGTAAACCCTGGTCCCAGAAGAGTGCGTGCGGGATCTTGATCTGCGCCTCCTGTGGCGTCGTCGCGATCTTGTCGACGACCGGTGGCGACTCCGTGATCTGCCCCTCCTGTCGGAGCGAGAACGTGATCTTCTTGGTCTCGGACGCTCCACAAGTCTCACCGGAGCAGGAGACTTCGGACGCTCCACAGGCCTCACCGGAGCGGGCGACTTCGGACGTTCCACAGGCCACACACGAGGCACAAAGATCCCCTCGACGCCGACCTACTCTTCTTCGGCGACGGCGAACGGCGGTGTCGCCTCGACGGCGAGCGCCGGTAGGCCTCTCGACGTAGACTATGAAGAGATCGTCAACGGCGATCTCGACGGCGGTCTATTCAGGTCCCTCGACGCCGAACGTAGACGTCGCCTCGACCCAGAGCCCTGGGGAGACGGGGAACAGACTGCAGTCATCCCTCTCGACACAGTCGTCGGTGCAATCGACGCAGGCAGAGAACGGGGATGTTTGCTGGTCTTCCTGCCCTTGGGGAGCCCCCCAGAGGCCTCCGCATGGGCAGACCCAGACCCACCTTGTGCCTTCAGTCTTCTTTCTTCCAGGCCTTGGAGCCTGATCTTCAATCTGTCCCTCAGGGTCCTGCTGGTAAAGGACTGGTAAATGTTGCATTCCTCAGGGGCATGAGATGAAGGAAGGCAGAGCATACACACCTCATGTGGGTCCGACTTGGCCTTCTTCCTTGAGCACTCTGGGCATTTATCAAATAATGCAGGCATATTTGATAAAAATAGAGTGCTCAGATGATAGAAAAAGGAAGAGGGCACCAAAACACGTCGTGTGAAGACTCTTAAACACTTAAAAGTGCCCAAAAATTCTTTAACAAACCCAAAAAAGGGAGAGCTCAATGCTCCAGGGTCCTGCTAGCAGGACCCGGAAAAAAGAACTGAAAGTAAAAGGGACATGCTGTGCATTCTGGGATACTGAGAGTGTTCTGGAAAGTTCTCTTAAAGGCACAGTATCCTGTTCTGAGCCACATAATGGCAGCCTATGGGGCTTGTCTGTCCACCACTTTCTCTATCATTCCAGAGGCTTCTGCTGGTAGGGGAAGGATTTTCTCTGTGGAAAACACCGGACAGGCTGTGCTGTTTGTGGGTTTTTGGTGGAATTTCTAGTTGAAGTACTGGACAGTGTAGCCTGTGGATATAGGCTGCATTATCGGTCTTTAAATTCTCTCTTAAGTGTCTGTGCAGGTCTGCATTTTTTGACAATTTAAGAGATTATTTTTGATTGCTCGGGGGTCCACGCACATTGGCGGGACTATTCACTAGATTATGACTATACACAGAGATCCCTTACTACAGAAGTGAATGGCCCACGGATAATCCACAGCTCAGTGTTGCAAAAATGTCTGGCATAGCAGGTTTTGGTAGAATTACCTTGCACAGGCATGCAAGTCAATTCACCAAAATGCCAGGTGCGGCGGAAGAGACATCACACACCCTTTGACCTTCACTCTCACACATGCTTATACATGCATACATACACACTCACCTACAAACATGCACAAAATATTTATCGGCCTTTTTTTTTTTTTTCTTACTTCTCTCCGCTGCCACACAGGGTCCTATTTCAGCTAATTGAACTCCATTTTTATAACCCTAATTGTGAGAATATATATATATATATATATATATATATACAGTTTCCACTCTCTACGCAACATCCGCACGCCAACAAAGAACGAGAGAAACTGACTCTTCAATTGCTCAGCAGCCGCTGGTAACTTTATTCGTAATTTTAAATGTGCATTGCTGTGTGCTCCACCAAACGAGTTTCGGCCATCCCTGTCGCTTTGCTCGCTGGATGCATATATATATATATATATATATATATATATATATATATACATATACACATACACATATATATATATATACACACATATACATACACACAAATATATATATATCTATCTCAATTAGGCAGTGCGCCAATCTACCTTAACCAGGGAGGGGGTTGGTAATACCCAGAAGCAGCATGCTTCCATGATTTCAATGCCACAACGTTTCCCCAACATCATCCACTTGGTACGGATAAATGGGTACGGACTCCAATACAAGGGCAAAAGATCTTTATTTCACTCGCTTCAACTCACCATTACGCGTTTTTCTGCCACTAAATTAGACCTTGATCACATAAGGAAGCCCCGCAAATCATTGCATTTAAATCCATTGTCTCAACATGTCACCTGACAGGAGTTCATTTAATCAGCATAGAAATCAGACTGTGTAGCTCCGAGGCTCTTATGGTGATATTTAAAACTACAGAACATTGAACTTGATGGTTAATATAACGTGTTTTTTCGATTTCCAAATGGCATTATTACATACAGTTGTGTGTCCACATGTAAATATACACTAATACCCATCAATGCAAAACAAAGACATAACTCCCTTTATCTAATATTTTCACTGCTTTTATGGCAGGACATTACCTAACTGCATAATGCATATAATCTGATTGTCATACCAATACAGACATTGTAGCTTTTGTTTTTACTTCATTTCCCCCTTTCTCTTTTCCCCTGTCTCTTTTCCTTTTGTTTCTCCTTTTTCTAGTGTCCTTTTCTGGAGGATTCCGCGGCCTTAGCGTCTGACTCCTGTCCAAATTTTAAAAATCCAGCTCTTCAACCAGCGCGAAGAGCTGGATGAGGAGCTTCTCCCCTCATACGTACTTGCATTGGTTGTCGCGGTTCCTCCATCCGCTGATTCAATTTCACTCACTTTGGAGTTCAGGTCCGAGGTGGAAGCAGATTCATTTGTTTCTCTCGTAACTGTTTTTCGGACGTTGAGACCTGCTGGATTTGGCATCGCAAATGGTTGGTGTTTCACATTATCGAATTTTCATGAAAATGTAAATATCTGGCCTGTTTCGTAATCTATTTTATCCCGATTAAATTTGAATGCCTTCCTTATTTTATTGGTATCTTCACATTTCTTCAGTGTTGCACTGATTTCATTTCTCATTTTGGTGATATACTCCTGATTGTCAAATTTATCCAAATCACCATTTAATTTGTCTATTTCCTTGATCAATTCATCTCGGTCAATTTGTGTATACTTTATTAGAATTTTTACCTATCTCATGGATGCGTCTAGATTGCTTTCTCCCCACTCAGTTAACATTTTGGGGTTTGGTCAACAGATTGATAGTACTATGCGATTAAAACTACAATAGGATTTATTGAGAATTTGGTGGTTAAGCATTTAAGCTGGCATAAGTCTGAAAACATGGCAAGAAAGGAAAGGATTCCAATGAAACCAGTAAAACAAAACAAGCTCAACGAGGTGGTCAATCATTGTCTCTGTATTGGTATGACAATCACATTATATGCATTGAGTTCGGCAATGTCCTCCCATACAAGAGCAGTGAAAATATTAGATACATGGAGTGATTTATTTATTTTGTATTGCTGCTCATTAGTGTATGTTTATATTTACATGTGGATACATACATTTGTGTGTAATAATGCCATTTGGAAATAGAAAAACCATGTTTTGTTAATCAATTTCAATGCGCTGTTTTAAATATCGCAATAAGAGCCTCAAAGCTATAAGGCCCGTTATCTATGCTGATTAAATGAGCTCCTGCAGGTGACATGTTGAGACATTGGATTTAAATGCAATGACTTGTGGGGCTTCCTCATGTGATCAAGGTCAGGTGTAGTGACCGAAACGCGTAATGGAGAGTTGAAGCGAGTGAAATAAAGAAGATTGTTTGCACTGATATTGGAGTCCGTACCCATTTATCCATACCGAGTGGATGTTGTTGAGAAAGGTTTTTAAAATATAATATAATATATATATATATATATATATATATATATATATATATATATATATATATATATATATATATAAATAAAATCCACTATTAGTGTAATATTGAAAGAATGCAAAGAGTACAGCCCCAATGACATCCATTAGAACGAAATGCCACTAAGTTCCTGGCTCTGATTTTGCCACCTCTGAGAGCAGGGGACGCAAAGGAAGTGACAGGGGCTGCTAGGGGTAAGCCAGGGGTCACAGCTGCGACCTCTGGTGACCCCTAAATGACACCCAGTGCAGGGGGTGCTTGAGTTTCTGAACAATTGTTTGCATAAGAGCAACTAGAGGAAAATCATAGGTCTACACCCCTGGGCAAGGAATTGAAAGTGCTTCTTCCTGGGTGCTAAGATACCACCACCTGCTAACAATGATGGCATTCTGTATTGCCTCGTGTAAAAAATCTAATGAAAAGGGGTAGTCTCTATTTGTCAAAGTTCAGACTTTGTGGTCTCATGGTTACTTTCCGTTTGTGCAGAACCAAAATGCATCTGCAAAGGGCATTTGCCACAACATTCTGCAGGCCTGGAACAAGATTTAATCTTTGGTCAATGAAGGGACTATTGACCAAAAGTCAAAGTTTTTGAGCTTGCTGTATTAATATCTGAGATTTTGCTGTGCCTTGTTTTCTTACTCTGTAGATGGTTGTCATGCTGTCTGTAATAAGAAGAGCCTGTTGATTCACAGTGTTTGGTAGAAAAGCTATTAGAGCTAATTTCATTGCCATCAGATCTACCACAATGACTATCAGTTTGGTTCTCCTGGTGAACAAAGTCCACTGGTGTAAAGTTTTTGAACGTGGGCTTCTGGCACCCGTGGAAGGGGTGCACATGTGGGAAGGTGAAAGATGAATCGGACACGGTTTATAGTTTAGGGTGAGTTCCAGCTTCCTTAAAAGTCTTATTGTTAAGTTCACAGCAGGAAATACCCTTACTCCTCATCACAGATGTGCTGTGACTGGAAAAACGTTTTTTGTTAATACTCTGGCAGCCAAATGAAGGCCAAATGGCAGTGCCCTGAACTTGAAATGGCAGCTGTGAACTATGAACTGAAGGAAATTCCTGTGCATAAGATGGCTAGTCACAGAACACAGGAGACCACCAACTCGAGAGACGCTAGAAAAATCACCTTTTTGATAGATTAAAGGACATTTATAAGAGAAATCACAAAGAATCACTTGTCCGATAAATGTGGAGGTCTTAGTGGCACTAGGAAAAGATTGCTGTAAGACATGGTGCTGTGAACTTTCCAAGAGGAAAGCACTTGCAGTCCCAGCACCCCATCCTTCTTAGCCTTGCCTTATTTTTGTTAATGCAGCCATTTGAAGAACATCATGGTGAAGAATCCTAAATTAATAGCCTTGGCATGAACGTTATGTTATGCTGATTTGTAGAGCGCATGGCTACCCAGAGGCTTCCCAGCGCTTAGTCAGGCTTGGCCCATGCAAGGAAGGGAATACTGGACAAATTGGCTAGTGAGGATAACAGATGTTTTGCTTAATTCCAGACGTAATGTCCCTTCGGCTCTCATGGCACTGCACAAACCCATTCTGAATTCTCTTAAAAAAGACCCTGCAAATCACAGACTTTAAAGCAAGAGCCTGCAGAGCCCATGAATCTACCCATTTATGCCTACAGTGAGAAAAGGATCCCTCTAGTATTTGGAAGAAGGGAGTATTTTGCTATTGTTAAATGATAAAAGACAGATCTCCCCTAAACTTTGGAGATCTTGTTGGCTGAAGGAGGCCCCGCTTCCAGGCCCCAAACAGAGTTCTGCAAGAAAACCAGGCATCAAATTTGACAGTGCCCTCTCCTTTCAATCACAGATTCAGGCTCGAACTAGCTCTTGCTTTTGAACGCTTTGGATGCTGAAAATATTTCTCCCCCTTTTGTCAGAATCAGCCAGAGAAACGGTCATCCAAGAGGTAGTAACCTCTAGACTGGACTATGGTGAAGACCTTCATCTTGGCCTCCCAGAATACCTTCTAGGCAGATTTCAGGTAGTTCAATAATCGGCTGTTACCCAACCTTCCCCTAGATCACACATGACCGCTCACTTGGAGGCTCTTCACTGACTCCCATTGAGAAAGAGGATGCAATTTAAGGCCATGCTTTTAATGCATAAAGCCCTGCACGGCTCAAAAGCCGGCTATCAGAGAGATGATCAATGATTACATTCCTGCTCGCACCTTGCGCTCCTCCTCTGAACATTTGGCTTAAGTCCCATGTATTCGCCAGCTCAGAACAGATGGCAGATCATTCTCTTATTTAGGATCGCTTAACTGGAACATGCTCCCTAGGGAACTGTGTTTAACATGGGACATCACAGTTTTCAAAAATAAACTGAAAACTTAGCCTTTAACACAATTTGTATACGTTTCATATGTAGGTGCAGTCTTGTCTTTAGCGCCAGGGCACTCTTGTAAGTAGCGGTGTGTTGTACAAATCTCCATAAAATTGCTAACTCTTAGAAGTAACAAATTTTACCTGCTCCTCTACACCGGGGTGTTATCTTGGAGCTACACGGACACTTAATACAGTCTTGGAGAGGTCACTACTCAAATAGATTTTGTAATCAGTAACATTAGAAGAAAATAGCGTTGTAAAAGTAAGTAATGAAATACCCTTTGCAATACTTACTCTTTTCAAGCATTTGGGGAGAAGCAAAGTTGGAATTAATATTAATTAGGCCCTAATAAAGCAATAATACAAATATATTTGTCACAAACCGTGTTGGTTAGCAGTTTAGAAATTATGACTGAACACATTTCTTAACACCTCTTAAAATCAATGCTATAAGAAAAGTCTTTTGAAGCCTCCAACTTTCCTTTATAGTATGCATATATATTTTTTTAAATGATCAAGGCCAAATACAGATAAATTCATGAGGGACATTGTAATGTTGCCCATCAACCGTAGAAAATAAGCATTTCTGAAACCAATGGAGGTCTTCTTCATACAGTATTTCATCCAAAATATTTAGTGTAAAATATAGATTGTTATATGAATTGTGAAAGACTACGGTCCAGTTTCTTCTAGCTATGTGGGCAAGTATATTTACAAGATGGGCGCTCAAAAGAGAATCACACTGGGGAAAAGAAAAAGAGGAAAAAGTGTGGCTGGAGAAAGTACTCTAAAAAAAGACACCCAACCGCTCAGGGAATTGAAGTATTACCGGTTGCATGTGAGAAGCATAGACTTTGAATTCATGGCAGAGCTTCTGAAGTTTGAAAACAGAAGCGTGGAGAGGTACAACTACTTAGATACATTTACATAGTCAGTCTGCATATTTATTATTTTCGACAAAATGCTCCCACATACATTTCAGTTCAGAGACATCCATGGCGGGTACATGGGCAGGCACTGCTAGCTAGAGAGACCAAAAAACGTAATGTTATCATATTGCCCATCAACTATCCACACCAAAAGCTAACATTCAGAGCAGTGGTTCTTCTGAGGCCTAGTATGGCGGGAAAAGATCAATGCCACCTCTTTTCTACTATTTTTAGATCTCATTTATACATCAAGTTTTCCAGCTCCATAAATAGCAAACATTTGTATTTGTCCCAAACCATCTCATCAGCTGTAAACAAAGTTTCTATTTGAACATAAAAGTTACATGAGGTCATCAGGAGCAGCCTTTCTAAAAATAGTTGAAAGGACACCTGATAACTGTCACTTTCACAAAGCACTGTACTCTTCAATTAAATATTTCTACTGTGGCTTAACATACAGAACTCTAATGGAAAAATATAACATGGGCTAATGTCTACACAAATGTTTAGATGTTTTTTACGGTCCTCACCACCAGTTCCTTAATAAATACCAGTGCTGAGATAAGCTGTGTTAAATGATACGATCATCACAAACATCTCAGTTTAGATAAATCTAGTATTAAATAATTAGGAATATAATATTATGTTATGAAGAACCATGCATTTCAAGAGCAGAATTACTATTTGTTTATGTGTGAAAAAGACCTTCTGGATAGCGAAGAACCATGAGCATTTGGGAAATGGACGGCAGCCTTCAAGGACAGGAAACATGGACAAACTCTGGTATTGTAGTTCCAGTTCTGGGATAACTAGTTTCTATAAAATGCTGCTTGACTATGGGATTCCAATGCAACTTTCCAAACTAACAGGCAATGTGATTTCTTACTAGGCAGTGTCAATACAAGATGTCCATTCACTACAACTCAACTCAGTAACGTGAGCAGCATGGAATGTATATCCTGAACAGAATTTAAAGTAGTGAATTGCACAGATGCCCATGGTTTAGGACAAGTTAACTTCTGGTATGAACAGCTAGGTGAACGCTCAGGTTTCAACCTAACCAATAAACATGACAGAATTCAGGTTCAGCAAACTAATGCAGAGCCAATATCTGAAATATAGTGCAAATTAAACTCAATGTAGGTAACTGTACTTCAGTGTGAAGATGACACCTGTTTTGAAGACATCAAAAGTGGGTGGAGTGGTTAGAGCTTTGTCTATTAGGACACTGGCTGAAGATAACCAAAAAAGGAGCTAATTTGGAATCACAGTTTCTGCAAATAAGGCGACGGTGGCAGAGTCCCCGACCCGCTTGCTTTGTTGTTTATGCCTAATTGCGCCTCCACGCTGTGCCTGTAAAATAATTTTAATTGTTGCTCATTGTATTCCGATTTTTTCAATTAGAAACAAAATACTAATTTTCAGTCTTTTAGGAAGTCTCTCAAAACATATTTATTTTTAACCTCCTAAATTACTTTACAATGCTGAATAATCCAATGACTTTTGTATATGGAATTTGGAGAGCTTGAATCCAGAAAAGGAAATAAAATACTATCCGTGATTTGATGGACTTATGTGGATGATTTCATTTGGATTACCAACCTGTGACTGCAACAGATTAATTTAGTCGAACTTTAATTTGAATATTTGACTGTACATTTTTGAGTGCTCAGGGAATCTAACTTGTTTGGTAACCTACTGGGTAGGTTGTGAAGGGTGTTGGTGACCACACCTTTCCTTAGAAGCACCGATAAGATAACTGTGAACTTATACTAAACCCTTACTTGCAGAGTGCCCTTTTGACCTGGGTTACCATTTGTTTGTTGAAAGAATTTTAACACTAAGGTAAGGATGCCAAATTATTTCGACTATTTTAAAGAAAAGGACTTTGTGATTATTTGGTCATGTAATTTATTCAGGGGGCGCATGACGTTTATCTTTACATGCCCACATATGCCTACGCACAATCTGACACAATATTGAACCCTTTGCTAGAAACCTGCACCCATAGACACACCATGGTACATATATGGGCTAATGCATGCACACTTTGGTTGTACTGCAGACTCTAGAACATCGCATCTGTATCCCAAACTATTGTTATAGTCAATAGTGTACTGAACATTCACAAACAATGCATATATTTGAGTACAGTTTATTTAACAATTTACTTACGTAGGACTATCAGGTGTGTTGGTCTTTGCAGCATAAACTGCATGCCATATAAGCCAGTTTTGTAGCATCTCCTTCAAACTCTCAATTATACTACACTGTGAAACAAAAACACATTTAATTAATTCTTTTTTTACCAGAAAAGAAGTCTGAACGTAGCAGGCATAACTACGCACGGCGTCAATGCAACTCCCAAAGTTACAAGCTTCATCAGATGTTTTAGCTCAAAGTGTTGTTTGGGGTTGGTCAATTAAATGGTTCTTGATTTACACAAAAGTCTCTCAAACCTCAACACAGCATGCAGCATAAAGGTAACGACCTAGAGTCTCCAGAGAGGCCTTAATAGTTGGTCTTAAATTTACAATGTTGAGAAAAGACACTAAATTTAATGGTATACGCGGATCAGTGTTTAATTGGTTTGATCAGAAAACACCATCATGAAAGCCTGAACATGTATTAAGCATATAGTTTTTCATTATCCTAATCACACATTACTTTCATCTGATCAAGCAGTCTACGTGACTCAAAGTTGACAGACACTACATTATTTTCAGTTCGTACAATTAAAAGTCATTAATAGTCAGGGTGTATGGATTTGACATTCTTAGCAACATCTCTCACTCTTTTTAGTTTGTTCCAAAATCTTCCTACGATTTTGTTTTATAATAAGCTGCCATCATCAAGTACTCCAAGTTCCCCCTGGGCATCCTGTGAGTGTTGCTACACAGAATCAGGAATGCCTCGAGTTCGCAGCAGTTTTTTTTGGAATCCAGCCTCGCTAGATCCCCCTCCTAGTTAGGATTCTAGTCTGTTAGACGTGGTAGGACATTTGCAATTATGTTATTTTGTAGAGCTTTGACCTGGCAGAGGTCTTAACCAGTAGCTGCTCACGTTCATACGTTTCATTCTAGTTGCAACTATTTTAGCACTGTATTTGTGTATTTTCATTATTGTCCTACAGTATATCGCTTAAGGAAGGACATGAATGTTCGCCATCTACATTCAGCTGTGAGTCACATAAGTAAATACCACGGTCCACAGGTGGGTAACCCAAGATACAAATCTCATGATTTTATAGTCCCCTTTAGACACAAGTCTATCACTAGAGATATTTAGAGCTGCCTAGTAGCTTGCATTATTGACTCAATATTTTGCTGTGGCCTATCAAACCAAACTCTTCACAGTCATTCAGTCTTGGAGGCATGCTGCTCGTCGTGCTGGTCAGAAATACCCACCTGACCAGAGCAAAATCTCCATCACCTTGCTAACCAGTCCCTTGACAAAAGCAGAATTCTAATTTGGGGTTCTGTTCCCCTGCTGTGCGAACGTTCTACACAAACGGGTGTGGTCATGACTAGCTCAGCTAGTCATGAGCACACGAGCACTGTGGCTCATGACGAGCTGTGCGAGCCCCTCCTCTCCCCAGCACAGCGGGGGAATGAGCCCCACATGCAAGGGGTTAAGGACAACTGAGATCTATACGATAACATAGGCTGGCATCTGGGCACACTATGTTACCAGTTCCATTTTACCACCGAATATGGTAATGTTTGCTATCGAACAACGTGCCTCCACACCCTGGACATTAATTCAATGTTAGGTTTGATGTGGTATGCCCCCAGGTGACTACATTAGAGGTTGCCCATCTGGTCGCCCAGCCTTTCCTGTTCTCTGGCTACCAGCCTGCAGCTGTCACCGGCCGGACAGGAATCCAACCTCCTGCCAGGCAGTGTGAACACTACCAGGAATCCGAAACCAAAGGCTGGCCGGGAAAGAGGTGACCACTTCCTTCCTGACAGGATGGCTATTGAAGGGGCACATCTAGGCAGGTAGCCTAAAAGCATGCATCGCCGCTGATGTTCACGCAGACCGGACTACCAAAGGAGGTAGCCGCCCTCCACTTGTCCCCGGGCACATTTGCACCCGGGCAGGTGGGAAAATTAGTTAGCCAGAGGGCGAACAATCTCAGAAGGCAAGCCACATCCCTAGGGTGAGCTGCCTGGTATATAGAGCGAAGGAAGGTTTCTGCCATTTTTAGAAGTGACAGAATAGAGGATTCTGAGAAACAAAGGTGGAACACCTCCATATGTGGTCACCTCCGGGGCAGATTAGCCATTGGGACAAGTAACCAATGGCCACTTTCACCCTCACCCCCAACATCCCTAAATGTTGGCTTTGAGGGGACCCCCCCCAACACCAAAGGCAGGATACTCTGCACCAGTGACAACTTCTAGAACGTCTCAACTGACTCATCCTGGGTCAAAGAGTGCTCCCTCAGACAGAGAGAAGGCTTTGAGAGCCAAAGGCAACTCCAGACTCCCCTGGACTAGTGGCACTAGTCTCCTGCAACAACAGGGAAAAGTAACGTCCCCCAACCAAATATCACTGGCTATTGGGACCTCCATGGGACTGCCCAAAAGTAGATGGTGCAGTGCATTGTGGGAAGCAAATTCCTGACCTCCAGCAAGTTTCAGTTGGCTACTGTTTACCTCCAGACGTCAAAGTTTCAGATTGCAGACCTTACTGCTACCAAAGCTTGTTGGTAACGAGTTCAGTTACCACCCCCTTTACTTGATGCTGCAACAAGAGTGAACCACGCATTACTTTGAACCGACCACGGCAGTGGCACCGTAGTCAACCTTTTGAATCCGTTTTCTACCCAGCTCAGTCTAAGCAGTAAACCTAGCTCTCCAGGTGCTCGCGCTTCAGCGCCAAAGACAGCCATGACAACCCTTCACCCGGGCCTCTCAGGCTAGTTACAGTTGAACTGACTGTTGTTGCTTGGTCCTGGGACCCGTATATCCTTAACCCTCCATGGTTTCCACGTAACTCTACCTGCAAGTGACAGACTGTCACTAACACCTTTTTTTTAGGTCCCGACTACAGCAGTTTTAGAATGCTGATGACTCATTTGGTGTGTGTACAGCGAATGTATAGACGACTTTGCAGAGTTAGGGTTACATTGTGCATGCACCACCAATGTAAAATGTGGATGCATAATGTGTGAGATGGAGTAGTTTCTGTCCTGTAACTCCAGTTCTGTAGTAGGGGTATCTCTGTTATAGTCATAATCTAGTGAATAGTCCCGCCCATGTGCGTGGACCCCGGCAATCAAAAATAATCTCTTAAATTGTCAAATCATGCAGAAACTGCAAAGACACTTAAGAGAGAATTTAAAGACAAATAATGCAGCCTATATCCACAGGCTACACTGTCCAGTACTTCAACTAGAAATTCCACCAAATAACACCACACATAATACAGCCAGCCCAGTTTCTACCATAGAGAAACTTGCCTCCACCATTAAAAGACTCTGGAATGATAGAGAGGAAGGCATGGACAGACAAGCCCCATAGGCTGCCATTATGTGGCTTAAATAGGATACTGTGCCTTTAAGAGAGCCTTCTAGAACTTTCTCCCAGTATCCCAGAATGCATAGCAGGTCCCTCTACTTTCAGTTCTTTTTGACAGACTTAGCACGCCAGACCTGTAGCATTCCTTACATGAATATATATCTCCACCGGGGAGGAGGGCGGGCGCTTATGACTATAACAGAGATACCCCTACTACAGAACTGGAGTTACAGGACAGAAACTACTCCTTCTGTAGTAGGGGATCTCTGTGTATAGTCATAATCTAGTGAATAGAATGGCAAGCCATTCCCACACCAAAGCAGCGGTGGAGTAAGAAAATAACGCCACTACTGTGCGAACAAGTTCCGCAGCAAAGCCTGCCCAACCTGAGCATCTGCTGTGGCATCAGTGTCCAGACAGTAATGCTTAGCAAAGGTATGGACCTACTTCCAAGTGGCTGCCTTGCAGATTTCAGCGATCGGCCCGTTACGGAGCAAGGCCGTCGTGGCAGCTTTGCCCCGGTGGAATGAGCCTTAGGCTTACCTCCTAAGGTCTTATTAGCCTTTTGGTAACATAATTGTATGCAGGACACAATCCACCTAGAGATGGACTGCTTAGAGGTAGCAAGACCCGTCCTGACTGATCCATAATTATTAAACAATTGGTCAGACCTACGAATATCTTTGGTTTTATCCAGATAAAATTTCAACACCCTCCTAACATCCAGGGAATGGAGAGACCTTTCCGCTGGAGACGAAGGGTTCTGAAAAAAAGTAGGCAAAGTTATGGTCTGGTTGACATGAAAATCAGAAATAACCTTGGGAAGAAATTTAGGGTGAGTACGCATAACAACCTTAGCAGCATGAAAGACAGTATAAGGTTCAGTACAACACAAAGCCTGAATTTCACTCACCCTGCGGGCCGATGTAATGGCCACGAGGAACGCCGCCTTCCAGGACAGGTGCTGCAACGAAGCCTTATGAATGGGTTCAAAAGGCTCCTTCATCAATCTGGACAGCACCACATTCAATTCCCATGAAGGCGAGGGAAGCCTGACAGGAGGGAATACTTTCTTCAATCCTTCCAGAAAATCTTTGATCACAGGGATCTGGAAAAAGGAAGTCTGTGAAGGGCATTTCCTGTAGGCAGTCAATGCAGTAAGATGAACCTTAATGGAATGAACATTAAGGCCAGACTGCGCCAAATGTAAAACGTAAGGAAGGATGACATCTTCCTTGCAGGTCGTAGGGTCATGGTTCTTAGACTGGCACCAGATACAAAACCTCTTCCACTTGTAAGCATATGAAGTCCGAGTGGAAGGCCTCTTAGACTCCTTCAGTATGTCCATGCAATCCTCGGGCAGATTCCGATGGCCATACTGCACTATCTCAGGAGCCATGCCGCCAAACTCAAAGACGAGAGGTTGGGGTGTAATATCCGTCCCCCGAACTTCGTGAGAAGGTCCGGCCTGCACGGCAGCCGAATGTGAGGAAGGAGAGACCGGTGAAGCAGGTCCGTGAACCACCACTGCATGGGCCACTCCGAGGCAATGAGTATCATCCGAGCCCTGGACCGGGCCAGCTTGATGAGCACCGCCGGAATCAGGGGAATGGGAGGAAAGGCGTACAGAAAGCGGTTTGTCCAGTTGATCCATAACGCATTCCCCAGCGCCCCCTGCTGGTAGTACCTGGAGGCGAAGTCTCTGCACTTGCTGTTTTCGGCGGTGGCGAACAAATCTACGTCTGGAGTTCCCCACCTTGCGAAGACTTCTCCTAGTACTTCGTCGTTTATGACCCATTCGTGGTTTTCCTGAACCATCCTGCTCAGTGAGTCTGCCTGAACATTCTGCACACCTGGCAGATGGGTAGCCGTTATCGTCAATCCTCTGGCTAGGAGCCAGTGCCAGATCGCCTGCGCCTCCTGTGACAGAGTGTGTGATCTCGAGCCCCCCTGCTTGTTGAGGTAGTACATCGTTGTAGTATTGTCCGTCTGTACAAGCAGGGAGTTGGTCTGGAAGGACGTAAGAAAGGCCTTCAGTGCCAAGTGAACAGCTCTGAGTTCCAGGAAATTGATGTGATACGTGGCCTCCGCCGGCGACCACGTTCCTTGAATCTGCAGGTTCCCGGAATGCGCTCCCCATCCCAGGAGAAAAGCATCCGTCACGACAGTCTGCGAGGGAATGTCCTTGTGGAAGGGAACCCCTCTCAGGAGATTCTCCGCCGAACACCACAACTTCAGAGACTGAAGAGCATGCAGAGACAGTCGTATCCGGTCGTCCCAGGATCCTTCCCTCTGATCCCACTGGTCTTCCAAGCACTCCTGCAGCGGTCTCATGTGCAGTCGGGCGTGTGGCGTCAGGAAGATACAAGAGGCCATCGAACCCAGTAGAGAAGACACCGTCCTCACTGTTGTAGATGGAGGTGTCATAAGAGCCTGAGCCTTCCGAAGGAGAGTAAAACCGTCGCTCTTCCGAAGGAGACACGCTTGCTGACAGCGTATTGATGGAGGCTTCCAAGTACTGTATGCATTGGACCAGAGTCGGGACAGACTTGGCCATGTTGATGTGCAACCCCAGCTTGTTCAAGAGAACGCACGTCTTCTGGAAGTGCGCTCGCGCTTCCGAGAAGGAGGATGCCTTGATCAACCAATCGTCCAGGTACGGGTAGACAAACACCTTGTTCTTCCTCAGGTGTGCTGCTACCACCGCCATGCACTTCGAGAATGTTCTCGGCGCAGACTTCAGTCCGAATGGGAGTACTGTGTATTGATGATGATTGGCGCCGACTTGGAACCGCAGGAACTTCCTGCGTTTGTGTGCAATGGGCACATGGAAGTAAGCATCCTGTAGGTCTATAGCACACAGCCAGTCTCCCTGTTGCAACTGAGGATAAATCTGATGCAATGACAGCATGCAAAACTTTTCCCTGCAAATCCATTTGTTTGCCTGTCGCAAGTCCAGAATGGGCCTGATCTCGTTCTTTTCCTTCTTGCGAACCAGGAAGAACCGGGAGTACAGACCTCTTCCTCTCTGGGACAGAGGTACGTCTTCTATCGCCCTTTTCCTTAACAGGATATCCGCTTCCGCCTGAAGCTCGCGCAGCTGAAACTGCGAGCTGACCGGAAGGATCGCTGGAGGCGGGCTTGTGAACCGAAGACTATCCATTGCAAACAATATTCAGCACCCACTTGTCCTGAGTAATTTTTCTCCACTCTGCCATAAAAAATGTAATGCTTCCCCCTACCGGAGTGGGTAACAGATCCGGGGGAAGTAGGTTCCTAGGGCCTAGACCCAGCCTGGCCCTTGGGCGCAGGAGCCGACTGCTGGCCTCCTCTGCCCTTCTGGCGCTTCTGGAAAGGCTTACGGATCTGTTGTTGATGTTGCGACTGTCCCGAAGCCTGGCCACGTCCTCTGCCTTGCCCACCGAACCGCGGTTGGAAAGGGCGGTACGTCTTCTTCGTATCTTTAGGCTTCTCCAGGCCCACAGCCGTGAGCGTCTCGGCCTCCGCCTTCATGCGGGCCATCTCATTGTCTGCATGCTTCCCGAAGAGGGTCTCGCCAGAGAATGGCAGGTTGGCTACCCTCTGCTGTGCGTCCGGTTTCAGGGACGTAAGACGGAGCCAGGCGTGACGTCGTTGGTTGACTCCATGGCTAAACCCATGAGCAGCCAACAGGTAAGTGTCCGCTGCAGCGCTGATAATCTGGTTCGCCACCAGCATCCCTTCATTCAGCACTTCCTGGAAGTCCTCGCGCTTCTCGCGAGGTAAGTGCTCCGCAAACTGCTCGAGGGAGTCCCAGAGGGCGCGGTCGTAGCGGCCCAACAGCGCCGTGGCACTCGCAGCCTTCATGGAGGTAGCGGATGTTCCACACACTTTCCTCCCTGCAGAATCCATCCATCTGGACTCCTTATCCGGGGGAACCGTGGATGACGGGGTGGTGGCATGTTGTTTGCGGGCCGCCGCCACAATTACAGAGTCCGGAGGGGGTTCCGCCCTCAGAAAGGCCAGATCCGAATCGGGAGCCCGGTACTTTTTCAGCAACCTCGATGGAGCCGCCTTCGTCACCGCAGGGGTGAGAAAAAGGGCCATAGCCGGTTCCAGAGGCAGGAGTGGACGAGACAGGTGTTTCTGATGCAATGTCTCAAAAATGACTGAAGTCTTAGGGGTAGGTACCGTCAAGGATATGCCCAACTTCGCAGCGCCCCTTAAAAGGACATCATGGAACGCCACCAGGTCATCAATCCGGGACACCCTCGTGTCTGGTGACCCCGACAAGGTCGGAGAATAGTCCCTGGTACCAGAGGACCTTGTGCGAGAGCGAGAGTCGCGCCTCCTATGGTGGCGTCTCGACCGCGTGGAGGATCTGTGTCTCGATCTCTCCCTTCTCCCAGAGCGAGAGCAAGACCTGCCAGCCCGTGGCCGCTCCACCGGTTTCCGTGGTGGGGTCTTCCTTGGTTCCTCTCGGGGTTTAGGTTTCGGGGTGCCCTTAGGAGGTACAGGTAGAGAGGGCAACGAAGTGGACCTCGGCGGAGGAACCACCGACCGAGGGGCGGGCCCATGCGGAGGAACTGGAGGCGGAGGGTCTCCTGATGGAAGCGGAGGGTTGGGGGGAGGATCCTCTTTAGGTACAGGCGGAGGTGGCGACCTAGGCCGAGATGGCGTGTACACCTCTGAGTACGCCGAGCCCGGCGACCCCTTAGGTGAAGGGGGCTGCGATCCAGCCCCATCAGCAGGTGATCGCTTCCTCTTGCGTCCTCCACTAGAAGCAGTGTGACTTTTGGGACCAGAATCCCTTTTGCGCCATTTTGGAGAGGCAGAACGACTCCTAGACGCCGACCTCTTCCTTCTAGACGCTGAGCGTTGCTTTTCCGGCGTCGAACGGCGCCTCCGCAACTCCGGCGTCGAACGGCGCCTCCGCGACGGTGACCTCCTCTTCTTCGACGTCGAACGCCGTCCCCACGACGTCGACCTCTTCCTCCGTGACGTCGTACGCCACCTCCGCGACGTCGAAAGTTCCGTCCTCGATGACTAGCGTCGATTCCTCCGTCTTGATGCTCTCGACGTCGAGGAGCCCCTCAACGTTGACCGGTGCTTCGACGGCGATCGGCGGTGTCGCCTCGACGGCGAGCGCCGATGCTTGTCACTTCGTCTCAAACGTCGAAAGGAAGACCTTGACGTCGACTTCGACGGCGACCTCTCCAGGCCCTTCGACGTCGAGCCGTCACGCCGTCTCGACCCGGAGCCCCGGGGAGGAGGGGAGCACACCGCCGTCATCCCTCTCGACGTCGTCGTCGATGCAATCGACGTCGATGGAGACCGGGACCGTTTGCTGGACTTCCTGCCTCTGAGGAGCCCCCCAGAGGCCTCAGCAGAGGCAGAGGGAAACTTCCCAGCCTGCCCAGACCCACCTGCAGCCTGCAGACGCCTCTCCTCAAGGCCAGAAAGCCTAATCTTCATCCTGTCCCTCAGAGTCCGAGCAGTAAACTGCTGGCAGATGACACAGTCCTCAGGGACATGATATTCAGGGAGGCAGACGATGCAGACATCATGGGGATCACTCTTGGCCTTCTTCCTCCCACATGCTGGACACTTATCAAAAAGACCAGGCATTTTAGAGCCCTAAAATGCCTGAACCAGCACACAAAAGAGAAAGAGAACACCAAGAAAGTAAACTGAAACACTTTTAAAACACAAAAGTGCCAAAATATCCAATAAACCCTTGAAACAAGGGAGCGCTCAATGCCAGGGTCCTGTAAGCAGGAGCCGGAAAAAAGAACTGAAAGTAGAGGGACCTGCTATGCATTCTGGGATACTGGGAGAAAGTTCTAGAAGGCTCTCTTAAAGGCACAGTATCCTATTTAAGCCACATAATGGCAGCCTATGGGGCTTGTCTGTCCATGCCTTCCTCTTTATCTTACCATAGTCTTTTAATGGTGGAGGCAAGTTTCTCTATGGTAGAAACTGGGCTGGCTGTATTATGTGTGGTGTTATTTGGTGGAAATTCTAGTTGAAGTACTGGGCAGTGTAGCCTGTGGATATAGGCTGCATTATTTGTCTTTAAATTCTCTCTTAAGTGTCTTTGCAGTTTCTGCATGATTTGACAACTTAAGAGATTATTTTTGATTGCCGGGGTCCACGCACATGGGCGGGACTATTCACTAGATTATGACTATACACAGAGATCCCCTACTACAGAATGACAGATTTATGAGACATGGTACACCATTTAATACTTTCCACTGAAAATAGTATTACTTTGTTTTGATCAGAACATCCACTGTGCTGTGGAGACGACCCACAGCCAATTGACAGCACATGGGCATTGTGTTCCACATGATAGATTGCATTATTGGGTAGTGACATACAAAGCATTAAGTAGCTTAGTATTACAAAAACGAACATTTTTAATGATGCAAAGTATCCACGAGAAACCTTACCCCCACCCTGTGAGCCCCACCCTTGGCCTGGGTTATTTCACTGACATAATCTAGCATTTCAAAGTTTGTTCATTGGCCTAAAAGTTTAAGATCCCTACGCACTATACACCATGATTTCAGGTAGCACCTTCCTAAGAATCATACTGTTGTGCATGTATTGTTACCATCTATTATACTTCCGCATTCTACTTCCAATTCTGCAGGTCTTTCTCTTACTAATTATTATGTATTGCGGAGTTCCAACTCAACTTCTTTCCTGGAAGTTATGGATGAAGGATGCTTCTGCAGCTTTTAGTTCCCAGGATAGTTAGAGCTTATCTCCTTTCATTATCCCCAACTATTTCCAGAGTATCAGTGCCTCGGCATGTATGCAGGCGTGTGCAAATCCAACACCATTTGGTAGCCTGTTAGCCTCTCTCCACACTCACACTTCAAAGGAATCCGTTCCCCCGGTCCCCTCCGCGCAATGATGAAAGCTTGTTGTTTACACACAACACCCCAGCTGCTTTTGATCCGGAATCCGCTACCCGACCCCCTACGCACAATGCCAGAGATTGTTGTCCATTAGATCACTGCAAGGCTTTATCAAACACCTTCTTATAACAGACATCTGGTCGCAGGCAAGGAGAATAAACGTAAAATCTATAGTGTGAGCGAACAGGCCACTGATTGGTTTACACTTTGTTGCAAGCACATACTTTAAGATGTTTTCAATGTATGGTAATGTGAAGATATATTCTTGCGTTTTCTTGGGAGAGTTAAGGAAGTGTGATGAATAGTCATCTGAGATAAAGGACCTCCTTAACTCTCTCTACACCCCCTCCCTCCCTCCCTCTCTACACCCCCCTCCCTCTCTACACCCTTATCTCTAGGACCTCCCAACTCTCTATCGCCCTCCCTCTCTCTCTCGCCCTCCCTCTCTCTCGCTCTCTCGCCCTCCCTCTCTCTCTCACTCTCTCTCTCGCCCTCCCTCACTCTCACTCTCTCGCCCTCCCGCCCTCTCACTCCCTCTCTCTATCGCCCTCCCTCACTATCGCCCTCCCTCACTATCGCCCTCCCTCACTATCGCCCTCCCTCACTCTATCGCCCTCCCTCACTCTATCGCCCTCCCTCACTCTATCGCCCTCCCTCACTCTATCGCCCTCCCTCACTCTATCGCCCTCCCTCACTCTATCGCCCTCCCTCACTCTATCGCCCTCCCTCACTCTATCGCCCTCCCTCACTCTATCGCCCTCCCTCACTCTATCGCCCTCCCTCACTCTATCGCCCTCCCTCACTCTATCGCCCTCCCTCACTCTATCGCCTTCCCTCACTCTATCGCCTTCCCTCACTCTCTCGCCCTCCCTCACTCTCTCGCCCTCCCTCACTCTCACTCTCTCGCCCTCCCGCCCTCTCACTCCCTCTCACTATCGCCCTCCCTCACTATCGCCCTCCCTCACTCTCTCTATCGCCCTCCCTCACTCTCTCTATCGCCCTCCCTCACTCTCTCTATCGCCCTCCCTCACTCTCTCTATCGCCCTCCCTCACTCTCTCTATCGCCCTCCCTCACTCTCTCTATCGCCCTCCCTCACTCTCTCTATCGCCCTCCCTCACTCTCTCTATCGCCCTCCCTCACTCTCTCTATCGCCCTCCCTCACTCTCTCTATCGCCCTCCCTCACTCTCTCTATCGCCCTCCCTCACTCTCTCTATCGCCCTCCCTCACTCTCTCTATCGCCCTCCCTCACTCTCTCTATCGCCCTCCCTCACTCTCTCTATCGCCCTCCCTCACTCTCTCTATCGCCCTCCCTCACTCTCTCTATCGCCCTCCCTCACTCTCTCTATCGCCCTCCCTCACTCTCTCTATCGCCCTCCCTCACTCTCTCTATCGCCCTCCCTCACTCTATCGCCCTCCCTCACTCTATCGCCCTCCCTCACTCTATCGCCCTCCCTCACTCTATCGCCCTCCCTCACTCTATCGCCCTCCCTCACTCTATCGCCCTCCCTCACTCTATCGCCCTCCCTCACTCTATCGCCCTGCCTCACTCTATCGCCCTGCCTCACTCTATCGCCCTGCCTCACTCTATCGCCCTGCCTCACTCTATCGCCCTGCCTCACTCTATCGCCCTCCCTCACTCTATCGCCCTCCCTCACTCTATCGCCCTCCCTCACTCTATCGCCCTCCCTCACTCTATCGCCCTCACTCTCTCTATCGCCCTCCCTCACTCTCTCTATCGCCCTCCCTCACTCTATCGCCCTCCCTCACTCTCTCTATCGCCCTCCCTCACTCTCTCTATCGCCCTCCCTCACTCACTCTATCGCCCTCCCTCACTATCGCCCTCCCTCACTATCGCCCTCCCTCACTATCGCCCTCCCTCACTATCGCCCTCCCTCACTATCGCCCTCCCTCACTATCGTCCTCCCTCACTATCGCCCTCCCTCACTATCGCCCTCCCTCACTATCGCCCTCCCTCACTATCGCCCTCCCTCACTCTATCGCCCTCCCTCACTCTATCGCCCTCCCTCACTCTATCGCCCTCCCTCACTCTATCGCCCTCCCTCACTCTATCGCCCTCCCTCACTCTATCGCCCTCCCTCACTCTATCGCCCTCCCTCACTCTATCGCCCTCCCTCACTCTATCGCCCTCCCTCACTCTATCGCCCTCCCTCACTCTATCGCCCTCCCTCACTCTATCGCCCTCCCTCACTCTATCGCCCTCCCTCACTCTATCGCCCTCCCTCACTCTATCGCCCTCCCTCACTCTATCGCCCTCCCTCACTCTATCGCCTCACAGCATCACTCAGCACCACCACAGCCTCACTCAAGGGCACCACACCATCAGTATGCGCTACCACATCACTATGCGCTACCACAGCACCACTGAATGCCACAGCATCACTTGTCGCCACCACAACATCACTCAGCACCACAACAGTATCAACTGTGCAATCATTCAACAACTGGTTCAAATATGTTCTCTCAATGTTTGAAGCTTTATTACAAATGTCACAATTTTTTTTTTATATTTCACTTATGTTCTTGAAATTTTCGTCACAATAAAATGCACTGAACATAATCTTCACAAAAGTTATGTACAAAAGTTTAAGCTATTGCCATTATAAATTACAATAACTTTTAAGTAGTAATTATTAAAAAAATTAAAAGCCATTGTTATTTGTAATATCAATAAATCTAAGTCATGTAAATACAACACATATTGCATTACAAATTCTATAAGTGTCATATTTGCGAAAGTTAAAACTATTGGCATTGTAAATAACAAAGCTATTAAGTTAGCTATTTTCAAAACCAACACAATACAAAATTTGTCATTTACAATACCAATAGAGCAAACTTTCCTAATGCGAGACCTATTGCATTGCAAATGCTTGTTATTGCATGCAATGGTAATATATACAGTATGGAATTGCAGAGATTTGGGATTTCTTCTAAAATCCATACCTCCAGTTATATGCATCCAATTGTGTTCGTTTTGGTGTCTAAATTTATATAAACATCTGCTTAATTTTTATAAATTGGTGTCAGATATCCTTTGAGTCATGTCAAATACTTCTTGTCCATTTTGGTACTCTAAAAATCGTAACATATGTTCCTCTAGTAAAGCCTGACTGCTCTTTACCACACTACCAGGAATGAGCTAAGGATTTGTGAATCCAAGGACACATCTTTCGGGTATAGTGTTAGTATTACATGGTGAGGCCTAACCAGCATCATCACATAATACTCCACTCTCCTACAGCGGCTTAATAAGACTTTGCCCCAAATAGAGACCTCTCAACACCACACCACCAGTCTTGTGGAGAGTTAAAGTGTGACATGTGGCAAAAAGATTTCACATGAAAGTCCAAAAGATGTTGGGGAAAAATGGTGGATATGCCATTAAGAACATTTACTTTTATAGTACACAGTATGCAGACACCAGATTAGCAGAACTTGATGCAAAAAGTACAAATGGCTTGAAAGTCATAGTACACAAACATTTACATCCCAAATAAAATGGTGTTTTTAAGAGAGTAGTCAGTAAAATGCACTTTGAAAGTTACATACAGTAGCCGGATAAATTCTCAAATATCCCACGGCATGCGCCTTACAAAAATTTTTTAGTTTTTAATAAAAATGACCTTAATACACCATCCAGCTAATGTTATCTGTGCGACATCACCGGGAAGATAAAAGTAGGATTGTGCTATACAATTCTATGGAAAGAGCAGTCTTTCAGTGATTTGAGCAATTACACATTATTTTCTATGTCAGGACCGGAGGCTTCAGATTATGCTGTATCTTCCTTCGCTTTATTAACATAAAGACTCCACAGCAGCTTAGGAAAAGATATAATAAGAACAAAAAATGCTTTAAACATAAAGCATTGACGTAATGTTCAACAAATGAACAACAACTCCCAAGAGTCTCTTTGCACAACAATAGTCCATAGTCCTTCTACTCTGTCCATCATCACTATATAACCGGACTTCTCATCATCTTCCTCCTCTTTCTTCGCTGCTCCCGCAGCCAGATAAGTGCTTTTCCTATTTTTCCCTTTTTCAATGTGATTGGTTGTATTGTGTACGATCGTTGGGGGACTCATTGCATGGTTTATTCCCTTACAGAGTCCCCGGTTGCGGGAACGTTCTTCGTTCCTACGCGACTTATTTCCCACCTGTGTGCGGTGTGTACATAGACCGCCAGGGGGCGGCCTGACGTCTCGCCGACCCTTCGGCGCGCCTCCGCAGTGCCAGGAGCCGCGCCGTGGAGTCTGCTTGCGCAGGAGCCAGCCCTCGCGTACCCCTCTGACACCTGGTGCCCCGGGTCTGTAATTTCCTACTCTTGACGCCCCGCTGGGGTCCGTATAGCGGCTCGGACCGCGTGAATCACCTTCGGGTGTCCTTTATGCACCTCTTTATCCGAAGTGTGGCCTAGCGCGCTTGAGGGGTGCGACGACCCGGTCCCGGCGAGGAGGGTCTGCGCGCTTGGGGGTTGGTGCAGCCCACCTGCCACGTCAGTTGGCCCAAAACGTGATCGCAGCCGCTTGGCCTGCCCACATTCGAGATCTTTCTCGGTTGCCGCCCTCTTGGGTGCCCCGCATTTGCCCTTGGTTCCGAGATGGAATGGGAATACGAGGAGGAACCCTGCCCCTATCTGCAGGACGACGAGTTCTACCAGGCGGTGGACAATTCCATCTACCGCTGCGTGACGGAGGTGGTAGGCCCCATGGAAGACCGCATTTCCGCCCGCATCGTGGAAGAGTGCGCGAAGCTGGCAGCGGCGCATGTGCCTCCGTCCCCCGAGCTCCCGGGGACGTCCGGCGGGTTCCCACCCGCCCCGAAGAGGCCTTGTAAGGAGGGGCCGTCATCGGAGGCCCAAGGTGTGGACAGGGGCGCTTTTGAGCGTCTTTGAGACGCCTTCCTGGCTAAGGCGACAGCGGTGCCCCCTGCGCCCTTGGTGGACCCTAGTGCTTCGGGGGACGTGTCTACGGCCCCCGCCTCCCCAATCTACGACTGTCCGGACTCGGATGTCGACGGGGAGTCAACCCGATCTTGGCTTCCGGCACCCTCTGCCAAGGAGATGCCCCGGGATGAGTCGGGCATGCTGGACCCGGACGAGATAGTCCACCCCCGCTCCGCGGCCTGGGCACCGGGGGAGACGGTGGCGAAATTTGTCGCGGGCAGACTGCGCAAGCCCCTGGAGAAGGAAGCGAGGGGTTGCCTACGTGGGGAGTGTCCTCGGCCAACTTGGGAAGGGAAAGTGGCCATGACCCCGGAATTGGATCCCAAGATGGCCACCTTCTTGGCAAAGTTTATGAAGGACCCCAGGAAAGGGATTGACCGGTCCTGGCGGGCCTGCCAGGACAAATTGTTAGACGCGGTCGGGCCCGCCACGAAGATCCTCGACATGGCCAACTGTGCCCTGTCCACTGAGAGGCGGCGTTCGCTCCTAATCAAGCTGGACCCCAAGTTGGGGGACCTGGCCTCGTCGGAGGCGGGTGCTGTGGCCCAAGGAGGCCTCTTCGGCGAGCCCTTCATCAGGGAGCTGGGCAAGTTTGTGAATACGTTCACGTCGCTGGATAAGGCCCAGTCTAGCATCAAGAGAGTGTTCCACCAGCGTTTCTCTGGAGGGGCCGGTCGCGGTAGGGGCCGCGCGATCGGCCGTGGTCAGCAGACCAACAACAAAGGACAAGGCTCCGGAAGAGGTCAATACCAGACCTCTGCCAACTATACCAACTTCTACCCCACCAGGGGACAGCGCTTCGGTGGCAGAGGGTTCAAGAAGAACTCCGGACAAGGCAATGCCCCCGGTAAATGTACTTTGTTTGGATCAGGTTCCAATTGGGGGGCGGCTGGCAAGCTTTTACGGGGAGTGGGAATTGCTCACTGCCGACGCTTGGGTTTTGCAGACTGTACGAGGTTTCCATATCGAGTTTTACGACCAGCCCACTCAAGCGAGGCCCGCGCCCGATGAGTTTTTCAGAGTCAGACGCGCGATTGATAGACGGGGAGATCTCGGACTTGCTGCGCAAGGGAGCCATCCGTCTATCAACGCGCCACCCGCATGGGTTCCTCAGCAACGTCTTTTTAGTGGACAAGACGGATGGGGGCAAAAGACCTGTGATCAATCTCAAAGAGTTCAATGGGTGGTTGGTCTACCGTCACTTCAAGATGGAGGGGATCCACCTCCTTCGAGACGTGCTCCTCCCTCGGGATTGGATGGTGAGACTAGATCTCAAGGACGCATACCTGGTCGTCCCCATCCACTCCCCTCATCGTCGTTTCCTACAATTCCTGTGGGACGACAGGGTGTTCGAATTCACCGCTCTGCCGTTCGGTCTTTCTTCGGCCCGTGGTGCTTCACGAAAGTCCTCCACCCGGTGGTGGAGTTTCTCAGAAGTCAAGGGGTCCGTATGCTAGTGTACTTGGACGATATCCTCCTCATGGGGCAGTGCCCAGAGGTGCTGGCGGGCCAGCTGCGGCAAGCTGTCGGCCTGCTCCAGAGACTGGGGTTCGTGTTCAACGGCTCTAAGTCGGTTTTGGTTCCCACTCCGCAGATCACCTTTTTAGGTTTCGTGGTGGACTCGGTACAGGCGGTCTTGAGCCTGCCGGGTCGGAAGGTCGCAAAGATACGACACCTGCTTCGGCAGACGATCGCGAGAGATCGCACGTCCCTGCGACATATCGCCAAGGTGGTGGGTCTTCTCTCGTCCTCCATCCAGGCGATTTTCCCAGGCCCGCTGCACTACAGGGCTCTCCAACGCCTGAAGGCGCAACATCTGCGCCGTGGGATGAGTTACGACCAGTGGGTTCCCCTCACGGACGAAGTGAAGGAGGAAATGTCATGGTGGCTGTCTCACATGGAGGCATGGAATGGTCGGGCGATCCTCGGTTCGGCTCCGGACCTGATCATAGAGTCCGACGCCAGCAGGTCCGGCTGGGGCGCCCGGTGCGGGGATTTTTCCACCGGCGGCGCCTGGTCTTCAGAAGAACAACAATTGCATATCAATTGTTTGGAGCTCCTTGCGGGCTCCTTCGCGGTTAGTTGTTGGACCAAGGATTCGGTCAAAGCTTGTGTCCTGTTACGGATGGACAATATTTCGGCGGTCCGTTATGTGAACCATCTAGCAGGTCCTCGGTCCCGCGCCTTGGCGGACTTGGCGAAGGACTTCTGGGATTATTGCCTGTCCCGTCACATTGCGGTGACGGCGGAGTATCTGCCGGGTCAGTGCAATCAAGTGGCGGATTGGCACTCCAGACATCTCAGGGACGCCAGCCAGTGGAAACTGGATCCGGAGGTTTTCCGGTGGCTGCACACCCTCTGGGGTCCCTTCTCGGTGGACCTCTTTGCGTCCCGTCTCGACCACCAGCTGCCGCGTTTCTTCAGCTGGAGGCCGGACCCTCTAGCGGAGGCCACGGACGTGTTCTTGCAGGATTGGAGTCGGGAACAACCGTTCGCGTTTCCCCCGTTCTCCATGATAATGCGAGCGGCGGCCCAAATACGCCGCCAGGGAGCGGAGCTGGTGTTGGTTACACCACTCTGGAGGTCTCAAGTGTGGTTTCCGGTTCTTCTGGAACTTTCTTGGGATTTTCCAATCCTACTCCCCCTGTTTCCTCTGCTCCCGACAGATCCGGATAAGGAACCGCATCCCCTCGTCATACAGAACTCTCTCCGCCTCGTGGCGTGGAGGCTCTCAGGAGACGCTGGTCGCTCCCGGGCCTTTCGGGGTCGGCTGAGCACTTGCTCTCCAAAGCATGGGCCGATAGTACGAAGAAGCATTACAGATCCGCTTGGCTTAAGTGGATGCGTTGGTGTTTACAAAGGGATCTGGATCCCTTGGTCGCTGAATTTCCTGGCGCATTTGGCCGACAAGGGCCTAGCGTATAGGACGATCAATGCTATTCGATCGGCGATTTCGGCTGGCCATGACAACATCGATGGCCATCCAGTAGGGGAACATCCTTTTGTGTGCCGGCTTCTGCGAGCTATCCGCCTCGCGCTGCCTCCGGAACCCAGGTACTCCGTCCTTTGGGACGTCAATTTGGTTCTGAATTTGTTCCTGTCATGGCCGACCATTTCCTATCTGTCTCTTAAAGAGCTGTCGGCGAAGTTAGCCATGTTGTTATGTCTGGTTTCTTGTAGGCGCGTCTCTGACGTGCGCGCGCTGGATGTCTCTGCGCGCATCTTTTCCCCGGATGGGGTTATTTTTACGGTAGGCCGACGCACGAAAACGTCGTCGCGTTCTATTTCATATCCAGCTTTTCTTGACACTCCTAAGTTGTGTGTCGTGCAATGCCTCAAAGCATATGAGGACCTGACCTTGGATCTGCGCCCTCCGGGCGAGTGTCAGTTGTTGATTGCCCTGCGGAAGCCACACAAAGCTGTCTCCTCCCCCACTATTGCTCGGTGGGTGCGGTGGGTCATGCAAGAAGCGGGCATCAATACTTCTCTCTTTGGAGCACACTCCGCCAGGGGGGCCATGGCCTCTAAGGCATTCTCGGTGGGTGCTCGTCTGGAGGACCTAATGCGAGCGGCGGATTGGTCCTCGGATTCCACCTTCAAGAGGTTTTATTTTAAGCCGGTGGTGGATTTGGCCCAGTTGGTGGTAAGTAAGCTTTAAACTAGCATAATCTGAAGCCTCCGGTCCTGACATAGAATCGAAATTTGCCTAGCTTACGTAACGGTAAGTTTCAATTCTATTAAGGACACGGAGGCGAGGATTATCCCACCCAGGCTACAGTGGTGTCTCTACCCACCCGTATGGCAATAAGTAAAGCGTTTTCCTTTACATTGTCAGTACTGTATTAATCACTGAATGCTCCTCGCCTTGTTGTCGCATTCCTAGACCACCTCGCTGATGCTGTTCCTTTTTCGACAGGCAACGACGGGGCTAAACAGGACCAATGAGGCTCAAGCGTGATCTGCGCGAAGAAAGAGGAGGAAGATGATGAGAAGTCCGGTTATATAGTGATGATGGACAGAGTAGAAGGACTATGGACTATTGTTGTGCAAAGAGACTCTTGGGAGTTGTTGATTTGTTGAACATTACATCAATGCTTTATGTTTAAAGCATTTTTTGTTCTTATTATATCTTTTCCTAAGCTGCTGTGGAGTCTATGTTAATAAAGCGAAGGAAGATACAGCATAAGCCTCGCCTCCGTGTCCTTAATAGAATTGAAACTTACCGTTACGTAAGCTAGGCAAATTTCGATTCTTCAATAAACGTTACTCATCCAGCATTTTGTTGTACACCAAGGTTTACAAACCATTCACAAAACTGTTACATTTACTGTACCTGGAAATAAACCGATGACAAGAAGAAATGCTGTCCCAGTGGTTCATAAAGAAGAGAGTCCATTTCTGAAAATCAAAACAGAGACATTCATTTGTTTACGAAGCATCAACTTTGTCCAGTAAAGGCAGGCCAAATATACCAAGGCACAATACAGCGTACCTGAGAAAGAAGGGAGAGGTATCCACTTCATGAGTTTGAGTATTTGCAACCTGTAGCAGCCATTCCAGTGTGGAAGACACTTGTACACAAATTCTTCACAGTTTGAAAATCCTTCCTGCAATACAAACAGTCAGTATGAAACAAAGGCGACAAGAAACGGTCTTTCAGGGCTGAACATGGGATTGTCTGCATATCTTTACGCCTGCTGCAGCACTTTGAGTCCCTTGTTCGCTTTTCGCTTTACTCAGACAAAAAGCCCCCTGTTTTTAGCACATCATCGCTTCTAGCTCTCTTCACACCTTCCACATATTACCAAAGGTTCCTCTTGGGAAAACCTTAATTGGATTTTATCTATGGAGGCAATATCCAAGGAAACCATGAGGATAAAGGTCCACAGCAGGATCCGTACCATGGGGAGCGTGGATTGCATGAAGTGTCTATGGCCAAAACCGTGTTCCTCACCAAACCCCCAATTACCCTCATAGCCTATAATCTCTGCTTTATGAGGAATCCATACTTTTTCAGTGGAAATGGGGTGACTTTACTGAAAGTTTCACCTTATAACATACATTTTTAGAACCAATTTATGCCATGAGGGCTAAGGAAATGCAGTTATAAACTGTCCATCACCCTAATTCCAGTGAAGCAAAGAAGTGACAGCAAATGAGAAATGTTTACTTCTTACAGCTAGAGGAGAATATTTTAAGTAATCATTTCAAAACAATGCAATCAAATGACAGTAAAACACTTGTCCTGTGAATGAAGCTGGTGCATGAATCTGCCTTCTATTCCACCATTCCATCGCCACCGACAGAGGTATTCATTGCAACCTAAACGTAGCCTTCTGCTCTACTCTCCCCTCTGAACTTTTCCAATGTCTACTTCATTATATAACATAAGTAATCCATTCCAAAATGCTACACATTCTGGAAGTAAACTCCTTGGAGTAGGCTAGACTAAGGTCTAAAGATCAAACACACAGACGTTAAGTGCTGATGAGGTCTTTCAACTAAGATTACATTCAATTGGTCAAAAGTGATGACATCAGTAACTGAAATGGAGCTTGTTCATCATGAGACTTGTCTGCAGAACATAGTGAGGCAGTTGGCTTCCAGCGAGAAACCAAGGTCTGGTGACCAAAGTTGGCGTTATAGCTTCAAAGAGATCAAACTACTCCCTTTCATATAAGTCAATTACTAGGTTGTCACATTATCCGGCTTGTTGTTAGAATTGAGATGGGATGACAGTGTCCGCACGGTGAACCGAGCTAAACTTAAATTGCCAAAGTATAGAGGCAGCATAGGTGGCCCGGACTTTAAGGTCTATTGCATAGCTGGAGAAGTACAATGCTTATCCTATTGGCTGGCTGGGCGTAACCTAACAGAAATAAGTTACACAGCAGACCTGATCAGCCGGGGGCAGCTACACAAATTGAAATATCCAATTTCCACCTCGCCCCCATTGGGTTCTCTTATTGTGCATAGCCCTCGACTATTGAAAGGCAGCGTTGGGCTACTCCGCATTCTCGGCACCCTACGCATTGAGTATAACCCTGTGTGGCCTCCCCACAGCTTCAAGCAAACGGAAAAGCAAGAAAACTGCGCCCTTGGGAATGGGAGGGGGTATGGACTGCGAGTTGGCAGATGGCACACTAATGCCACATTCCAATTTTGTGCACACTCATGGACTAGCAGAAACACTGTTTTTTACGTATGCAGGCATTCTTCGCCAGCACTCGGCACCAGATGGGAAAGAACCAGAAACATATGAGCTACTTAAAGCACTACAAACCATGGTAGACACCAAATTCACTGGCTTTATCGGGGACATTGGGCACACCTCATGACACCCCCAAAGCCCCCCACATCCTAGTTGCCCTAAAGGCCAAGTGGGAGGCAGACTTCAACGAGAAAAATCTGACAGGGAATGTAACTTTTTACTGGAATACCCCAAGAAGATCTTGCGTACCTCTAGATTTAAATGTATCAAATTCTCTAGATTAAATATAGCCTATCTCACACTACACAGGATCAGCAAAGTGTTCTCCGCAGCTTCCTCAACTTGCCCTTGATGCCATGCTTTGGACGCAGACCTTATGCACACATTATGGGTGTGACCCTCTCTATCAGCATATTAGGCCAGTGTAAAGGTAGCTCTATCGGAGCTGTCTGCCCTGTACCACTGGCACACACCAGAACACTATTTTAGGATTATACTCTAGACCCAAACGCTCCAGGTTACCGACACGATTCACAGATTTGTCTTTGCTGTTGGCAAAGCAACTGATAAGACACTAGAAGTCCTCACTGGGTTCCCCGGTTGTTCAATGGCAGGAGGAGATGTCACACTGGGGTCTAGCCAAAAGTGTAGCCTTACGCCGGGAGGAATATAGAGGCTTGCACAAAAGACACACATCGTTGGAATGGGATACATTATTAGAATTGTACAGACATGTCGGAGGACGAGCTAAGAACGGTGACTCGCTGAGCCCAGGCTTGGCACAACGTCAATGATCCTCATCCACCAACCTCACACCACTTATGCCATGGCCCGCCATCCTCCAGCACACATGCACCGATATGGACAGTACCTAGCCCCACAGCAGATCTTACAGCAACATGAGCGACACTGAGCTCTTCCCACCAAGGTGCACACAGACTTATAATTCTCAACATGCATTTCTCCCTATTCAAAGATCAGATTATGGGTGACGACGTCTAGTTACAAGGGGTTGGAAGGGATGGACTGAATTGCATTTAATGAATATACACCCTATAATTCACGTTGCTTAGTTTGATAAGACTAAATGGCAACACCCTGTTCTATTTTGTAAATTGTCATGATCCACTTATGAATTGCATATGTATAATATAACTAAAATGCAATAAAGTTTGTTAAAAACAAAAAGTACAGGTTGTCAGAATTAAAACAATGACATGAAAAATAGGTAAACACTTAACAGGCTTATATTGAAGGAAAATAGTTTAGTTGCAAAAGGGCATGAAATGGCTTAGCCAAACTAACATGAAAGAATTGTAAATGAATCGCTGAACAAAGGTTTATTTTGGCCTTGGTAAAGAGACTATAGGTAACAAGGGACACTTTACAGCTCTCTGCAATGTCTTCTGGTAAACTGATCTAATTCAAGGAAAAGCCTGTGTTGTGGTGCCCTATACCTATTCAAATGAATACCAGATCAGACCACAAATGGGACACAAGTTGGGTATGATTAAGCATTAATTGCGTATTCTTGAAAGACTGTGGACAAAGATTATAGGTAGTGTTATAAGGATTACAAGCAAACCTATGTGAAAAAGGCTTGCACACGGAGACTGAGTTCATTCGTAAATGCAGGCCAGCTTCCCGAGACATTACACAGAGGAATGGGAACAGATCATTCAAACTGGGTCTGGCAGTAGTGAACTCCCACAACGATCTCGCTAGAGTGGGGGTGTTAGTCATAGATATGAGTAATTAGGAACAATTAACATGGTTGAATTGCTTGTGTTTTTCACTATTCTAATAATGCTTGCAACAATGATGTAGCTTATCTGTCTAATAATCACAGTTCATGTTTGCTTGGATTAGATCTTTTCAATAAACATTTGAAATGATTTTATTGCCTCTTCTCTTCGTGAAACCCTGGGTATGTAAAAGTGACAAACGAATGGGTTAGCTCTGTTTCCTGGAATTCCTTGGGACTAAGAGTGGTCATGTTTGAGGTGGTCGACAGCACATATAGCTCTGATGGTTTCAAAGTTTACTTGCGTACTGTGAGGTAGCCGAACCAACATTTACTGATAAGAAGACTCAGTCTGATTGGCTGATTGGCTCCTGAGGCGGAAAGCCGGGAGCAGGGACGATTTTTAAAAAATTTTATTTTGTGTATAATTCACTGTGCTTTTAAACTGCCATCCACTCTCACCTGCATCTTGGCATCTTAGAACAGCGCTTCTCGCTGCAACGACCTCTTCCCTTCAGTCGCCATTCCCGAGGGCGAGGCGAGACACGCCCCCTCGGCTGGCCACGCCCCCCGCCACGACTACAAATAGCGCGCGCCAACCTAGGCGCTGCATTGCTGATTGGCTCCTGAGGCGGAAAGCCGGGAGCAGGGACGATTTTTAAAAAATTGTATTTTGTGTATAATTCACTGTGCTTTTAAACTGCCATCCACTCTCACCTGCATCTTGGCATCTTAGAACAGCGCTTCTCGCTGCAACGACCTCTTCCCTTCAGTCGCCATTCCCGAGGGCGAGGCGAGACACGCCCCCTCAGCTGGCCACGCCCCCCGCCACGACTACAAATAGCGCGCGCCAACCTAGGCGCTGCATTGCTGATTGGCTCCTGAGGCGGAAAGCCGGGAGCAGGGACGATTTTTAAAAAATTGTATTTTGTGTATAATTCACTGTGCTTTTAAACTGCCATCCACTCTCACCTGCATCTTGGCATCTTAGAACAGCGCTTCTCGCTGCAACGACCTCTTCCCTTCAGTCGCCATTCCCGAGGGCGAGGCGAGACACGCCCCCTCGGCTGGCCACGCCCCCCCGCCACGACTACAAATAGCGCACGCCAACCTAGGCGCTGCATTGCTGATTGGCTCCTGAGGCGGAAAGCCGGGAGCAGGGACGATTTTTAAAAAATTGTATTTTGTGTATAATTCACTGTGCTTTTAAACTGCCATCCACTCTCACCTGCATCTTGGCATCTTAGAACAGCGCTTCTCGCTGCAACGACCTCTTCCCTTCAGTCGCCATTCCCGAGGGCGAGGCGAGACACGCCCCCTCGGCTGGCCACGCCCCCCCGCCACGACTACAAATAGCGCGCGCCAACCTAGGCGCTGCATTGCTGATTGGCTCCTGAGGCGGAAAGCCGGGAGCAGGGACGATTTTTAAAAAATTGTATTTTGTGTATAATTCACTGTGCTTTTAAACTGCCATCCACTCTCACCTGCATCTTGGCATCTTAGAACAGCGCTTCTCGCTGCAACGACCTCTTCCCTTCAGTCGCCATTCCCGAGGGCGAGGCGAGACACGCCCCCTCGGCTGGCCACGCCCCCCCGCCACGACTACAAATAGCGCGCGCCAACCTAGGCGCTGCATTGCTGATTGGCTCCTGAGGCGGAAAGCCGGGAGCAGGGACGATTTTTAAAAAATTGTATTTTGTGTATAATTCACTGTGCTTTTAAACTGCCATCCACTCTCACCTGCATCTTGGCATCTTAGAACAGCGCTTCTCGCTGCAACGACCTCTTCCCTTCAGTCGCCATTCCCGAGGGCGAGGCGAGACACGCCCCCTCGGCTGGCCACGCCCCCCCGCCACGACAACAAATAGCGCGCGCCAACCTAGGCGCTGCATTGCTGATTGGCTCCTGAGGCGGAAAGCCGGGAGCAGGGACGATTTTTAAAAAATTGTATTTTGTGTATAATTCACTGTGCTTTTAAACTGCCATCCACTCTCACCTGCATCTTGGCATCTTAGAACAGCGCTTCTCGCTGCAACGACCTCTTCCCTTCAGTCGCCATTCCCGAGGGCGAGGCGAGACACGCCCCCTCGGCTGGCCACGCCCCCTCCAACCTCCTCACCCACTGGTATAAAGTATGTGTCTTGGTAGGAAGCGCAGCGGACGAGCGCAGCGGGCGCGACTTTTGCGCGCCGAAGGCGCGCCTAAGGCAAGCCCGTCTGCGCCCGTCCGCGACCGACCGGGACCAGGGGCCATACCCCCTACAGGCTCCAGTACACCTGAGGCAGCCATCATTCGCTACAATCGTATCGATCTACTAGCCCTGCGTAAACCTATTGAAACAACAAACTGCATCCAAACCGGCCCAGGTCTATACTACGGTCCCATCTCATGCCGTTCTTGTCATTGGACCAGCCTGGGTCAATCCTCAACGGATCTCCACATGATCCCCACCAACCCCCAGCATGAACTAAAATGTCTATATTTTAATGCCAGATCACTAACCAAGCATGCACTCGACATATGGGACATCTTAACCTCCAAAACGCCAGATCTGGTTTTTGTCACCGAAACGTGGCTATCAGATGCCAGTGCCCCGGACCTAGCTAACGCTCTCCCCCCCAATTATAAAATAATAACACAAAACAGACAAAGCAAGAAAAAAGGAGGCGGAGTCGCCGTAATTTTTAGGGACCACCTAACTTGCCTAACGGATACAACTAATGCGGAGCCTGAACATGAGCTACTACCATTTAGAATTCTCGTTGAGAATCATGTCATGCTAGCGGGCGCAGTCGTCTATAATCCACCTGGACAACAAATTAACCTCAGTGCGAAACTCCTGAATCAAGTACTCCCTTTGTGCCTAAAACACAAAAACTACATGATCATTGGAGACTTTAATGTCCATTATGAAAACCCCAATGCCCCTGGAGTCGCTCAGCTTAAATACGACATGGAAATCCTCCAACTGAAACAACTGGTCGATAGCCCTACGCATATAGCAGGGCACACCCTGGATCTCCTTTTTACGAACATCGAGCCGACCACTCTCAAGGAAACTCTCCCCCTGTCATGGTCTGACCATTTCATGCTCTCATTCCTACTTGAACTTCCTGGCAAACCCGTGAAAATCAGATCCTCCCCCCTCACCTCCAACAGAGCCTGGAAACTAATCAAAGACTCCAATTTCCAAAATCATTTTCACGAGACAGATGTCTCCCTACCAGATAACGAACCTATTGGTAACAATGCCGTCCGGCTAGAAACCAGCATCCGCCAAACATTGGACAAAATTGCACCCCTGCGAGAAGTTAGGAAAAAAACAACCATTAACGAAAAATGGTACACCCCCTCCCTCAAGAGCCTTAAAAGGGAATGCCAAAAAACAGAACACCAATGGAGACAAGCGAAAAACCCCACAACCAGAGCCAACTACACTGCCAAAAGGAAACAATACATCCTTGCCATCCGAGAGGCAAAAAAGGCATTTTTCGTGCAACGAATCAACGAAAACCACAACTCGGCAAAAGAGTTGTTTAAAATTGTGAAGGAGCTCAGCAACCCATCCTGCACCTCGCAAAATCTCACCCCTTCAACAGAAGCATGCGAACGGATTAGCTCCTTCTTCTCTGAAAAAAATCAATAAAATGTATTCAACCTTCACCCCCTCCCACACCGTCCCCCCCTATGATAACTCTGACGTACGCCCATCTATATCCGACAACGACAACGATCGCATAGACTTGGGCAACTCCCCTCGCCTATCCAACTTCCAACCACTCTCCGAAGAGGAAGTACTAACAGTCCTTAGAGCAATAAAATCTGGCTCCCCTGCAGACCCCTGCCCACACTTTGTATTCTCTGAAATTGCACCGACTCTATGCCCAATCATCACCAAACTTTTTAATCAATCTCTCACCTCCGCGTCCTTTCCAGATTGCTGGAAACACGCATCTGTAACCCCCCTCCTGAAGAAAGCTGGGGCCGATATTCTCAACCCAGAGAACTATAGGCCTATTTCACAACTCCCTTACCTCTCCAAAGCACTGGAGAAAATGGTTAACTCACAGTTATCCAAATATCTTGAGGACAACTCGCTTCTGGACCCCACCCAAACTGGATTCAGATCCAACAATAGCACCGAGGCTACGCTGCTGGCAGTGTCGGACAGTGTCAGATGTATCACTGACCAAGGGGGTTCGGTGGCTCTGATACTGTTGGACCTGTCGGCAGCGTTCGACACAGTGTCGCACAAATGCCTACTGAACATTCTCCGGTGCAAAGGTATACAAGACACAGCTTTGCAATGGATTGAATCCTTCCTGTGCAACCGCACCCAAGCAGTGCATATGGGCCAATTCCATTCAGAACCCCGCCCCATCGGCTGTGGAGTCCCACAAGGGGCTTCCCTAAGCCCCACTCTCTTTAATGCCTACGTATCATCCCTGGCCGACATCGGAAGAAAGTGGGGCATCGGCATTTGCTCATACGCCGACGACACGCAGCTGATGGTGACCTTGGATGAAAGATCCGAAAAATTAGAAACAACTAAAAATAAACTCCACAGCTGCCTCTCTGAAATGGCGGACTGGATGCGTAACCACTGCCTCAAGCTCAATGCCGGAAAATCCGAAATCTTATTGTTCGGAGGAGCTAAACTATCGTGGAATGATTCTTGGTGGCCACCGGCTCTGGGAACAGCCCCCGCCCCGAAACAATATGCCAGGAATCTGGGCATCATGATGGATGACGCACTATCCATGAAGGACCACGTGCGCACACTTTGGGGTAAGGGATTTGCAATCCTGAAACTCCTCGCTAAGATCTTCACATGGATCCCACTTGACTGTCGTCGTACGATCACCCAGGCCCTCCTAGTCAGCCGCCTGGATTATGGCAATGCTCTATTCGAAGGAATGAACGAGCAGTTGTTCTCCCGCCTTCAGGTCCTGCAAAACCAGGCTGCCAAGCTGGTATGCAACAAAGGCAAACGAGACTCTGCATCGGCATGTCTAAAACAACTCCATTGGCTGCCGATGCGCCAGCGCGCCACATTTAAACTACTTTGTCATGCGCACAAAGCCCTCCATAAAACAGGCCCTACAATCCTGCAAGGGAAAATCGAATTTTACATTCCAAACAGGAACTTAAGATCCATTAACTCAGCCCTAGCAAAACCCAAGCGTATCTACAAAACAAGAACAGGAGGACGAGCCTTCTCGCATTTGGCGGCCAAACGATGGAATGAACTACCGATGGACCGGAGACACACTGTGAACCTTCTTTCATTCCGGCAAAAACTCAAAACACATCTCTTCCCCAAATAATAACCCCCCCTGCTCAACCTCAGCAGCCCTTTCTCATTTAGCGCCTTGATATCCCCTGGGATGAATGCTGCGCTCTACAAATACCACAAATAAATAAATAAAGTCTCTGTATTATGAAGTTTTGTTGATCTAATACAGAGTCCTACTAAATTCGTATGAACTATACAACAGTAGTAGTCTAAATGCTACTGTGCAACTGATGCCCATGTATATAAAAAAAAAACTGATAAAACAAAGAGGCCAAATTTCACTAAAGTACAAGTTACTTACCTTCGGTAACTATGTATCTGGTAGAGACGATTCTAGCCGCAGATTCCTTCACGTAGAATTATCCCCAGGCATGAGACTGGATCCGGAAACATTTTGCCACAGCATCCCATCGCGCCGGGGCGACACCACGTGACTCCGCCCAGGCGTCGTCCACGTACGTGATGTCAGGGAGGTCACATAAGGCCCACCCCGGCATGCCTACGTCAGTTTTCTTCAGAGAACATTTCTGCGCCTCAACGCAGAGCCACAAGGCTAAACTGTGGGAGCATGGGAACAGTGTGCGAAAGAGTAGAAACAAGGAATGGAGAGAGGCGACACCATAAGAAGCAGTGCAACACTGCAGTATCCAAAGGCAGGGACGGAATAAAGAACAGAGCAGAGCCCTGAGCAGCCACCCTGGGAGTATGTAAACTGCCACCCCCCACCCCTCCGCTGGAGACAGGGAACATATGTAAAGTCATGACACATGTAGCAGGCCTACATCCCCCACACGGAAATAGGGAAGGGGAGCCAGCCCCAGAACAGACAGGAACAACAACCCTCCAAGCCACCCCAGCACAGAGGGCAACCATCCCCCAAGGAACCAGGGCAAGGCATGGCCAGATGACCCCAACACAGAGGACAGCAGAGGGGCAGGGACCCCTAGCAGCAAGAGGAGGGGAATGCAGAGATTGAAGGCAACACCCCCCCCACCCCCACCCCCCCGGAGCAGCCAAAGTAGTGGGGCACAGGAGCACTATAACCCCATCCTCCAGAGAACCAAAGAGTCAGGAAGGAACAGCAACAAGACTGAGCAACCTGCCAAGAGCCCAAGAGCGAAAGAATGCACTCACAAGAGACACAGCCCACCACCAGGAGGCAAGTGCCGAAACCAACCCAAGGGTCCCAGCTGAAAGGGGAGGAAGGGCGGGCCGTGAAGGAATCTGCGGCTAGAATCTTCTCTACCAGATACATCGTTACCGAAGGTAAGTGACTCGTACACCTGAGAGAGACTACTAGCCGCAGATTCCTTCATGTAGAATAGATACCCTACCAATACCCAAGGAAGGAGGGTCTGCGAAAGGACCCCACCAGCCATGACAGGACAGAGGGTCTCACAGGGGACCCGACCTGCGGACCGGGCAAGTAACCCAGCCCCTCCCAGGCAAGAGGAGCCCTCACAAGCAGATCACCACTGACCCCAGAGGGATGGAGGAAGAAGAAAGAAGAGGAAGCCCTCACACTCACAATAGAGGAATCAGAGAGGCCCAAGTACCCCACACCCCTCCAAGGCAATAAAGCTTCCATCCAAAGCCAGGGGGAGAGCCCAGAGGGCCCAAGGAAACAAGGGAAAAGAAAAAGTCCACCCCAGATGGAAGGCAACAGGCTAGCCAGAGCGGCGCCAACAGACAGTCACCAGAAGCAAGAAAAACAGCCCAGGGTCCCAGGAAGACAGGGCGGCCGACGCCTGACAAGGGAGAGCACAGAATCATCCCAGCCCGCAGGACAGGAGAAGGGAGGCGAGGAAATGGCCGGACACCACCACGAGGAGCCGCGCATACGACCTCAAGAAGCAAAGAAACATACATAAACGCCAGAGAACAGGCACTCAAAGGCCACCAGAACTACCCAGCAGAGCGCAAGCTATATAACAGCTACCACTACCCCTTTGGAAGAACTTCCGCAGCAGAGCAAAAAACAAAAGAGCCACGGGGAAACACTCCCGCGAAAGGTTTGACAAGCAGCTCAAAAGAAAAAAACAGAAGGCCAATTGTCAGGGCCAAGTCTGTGTAACAGTTCCAGCAAAAAACACACAGTGAACAAAGGGCCGTCTAGCAGCCAACAATGCCAAAGTCCCAGCAAGGAGGACTCAATGGCCAGAAAACACACTCTACAGCAAGAGCGATCGTCCCAAGAAGGACCAGAACCAGCTCAACTCAGCAGTCACTGAGGAGGGGAAGGAGGAGGATAAGGCGGAGGAGGAGGACCGAGCCCTGCCAGGAACCATTGGATGGAGGAGTCAGCCGGGGCATGGAACAGCAGGCTACCATCAAACAGAAGATCAATGAGCCACTCCCGAATATTTTCGGGGAACACGCCGTCCCGAAGCCAAGCTTGGCGACAGAGGGCGACTGAGGTAGCCATGGCCCGGCCCAGCACCTCAGAGATGTCCCGAGCGGAGAATAAACGCCGCTAGCTCCCGGCAATCCAACGCATGATGCCGTAAGTCCCCCTGAACAGTCTCTTGAGATGCTGCGGATCCCAGAGACTCAGCCGGGTCCCACAAACAAGAGGAGCCCTAACCAGCACACACAAGGTGTTCAGGGCCCGCAGGGCATCGCTGGTCGAGGCAAATATGTTGCGCCCCCAAGAGTCCAGCCTGCGGGCCTCCCAGGACGGCGGAGTCAACAGTGGAGGCAGGGAGGGAAAAGCAGTCCACAAAAGGGGACTGGCGGCAGAGGGGTGGAGGGAAAGACACGCCGGGTCACATGGCGCCGGAAGGTGCCGGTGCAGAAGGTGTTGAAGCACTGGATCCCCGAGGCGGGACGCCTCCAAGACCCCGTCAGGGAAGAAAGGAGCGAACCCTCAAAGGGAAGCAAGATCTCCCTCCCAGTGGAGAACCTCCAAGAGATGGTCCGCTGGATAGTGAGCGATCGGGACAACCATGAGCAGAATGCCCACAGCCGTGGACACCGCGTGATCGAAGGCCACACCCACCTCCGTAGAGCCCCGCAGTGGAGAATGGAGCTCCTCCATGGGTGACGGCTGCAAACTAAGGCGGCCGTCCCCGAAGCCAAGCGGGACGGGCAAAGACCAGACCTGAAAGTCAGAAGGAACCAAAGAATGGGGGACCTGCGGCTCCTCCGACGAACGCCTCTGCCTCCGAAATGGTGGGGAGACGCCCTTCGACAACGCTGGTGAAAAAGACACCACACGGCGGCCAGTCTCCAGGGAGGACAACACCAATATGCAGCCGGCCGGCCTTCGGAGAAGAGGGAGCGTCCAAAGACGAATCTGGTGCACGACCCCTGTACGGAGCCGTAGAGTCCGCCGTTGGAGGCAGGGTGCCAACACCATCCGGCGCCAAAGGAGACACCGGATAGGGTTCCTCCAAGTCACACCGCGCCGGGGACCAAGTGGCCAAGGGTCGGCGCCGGAACGACGCTGACTCTACCTCCGCCGAGGCAGGCGCCTGCGTAGAGGAACGAGAGGGACCGGGGGAGTGACACGAATCCCTCCGCCAGGTGGCTAGAAGGATGACACTTGGGCCGCTTCACCCATGGAGAGTCCACGTCCCCGGCAGGCTTAAAACCAGTCCCCGGGGACAAACTGCGACACTTACCCACCGGGGAGCGGCGCTCATGCGACATCGGAGAAGGGCAAGGACGACGACAACGGCCGTATCTTAAGAAGTCATGTCACATTGATCTCTGCACACCCGATTCACATTCCACCTAAAGCTGGATAACACTGAGAAAGGGCAGTGTCAACTAAATCGTAACACGGAATGTCAATGGGACACTCAAGAGTATTAAACAGGGGGCTATTTTACAGGCAGCCAAACGTTATGCCCAGACACATGCCATAGTTGTCCCTTTCTGGCACATGCAGACTTCTCAAAAGTATACCATACTGGCTTCAATGGGGTCTCTAGTGGTAGTAGCAATATTGGTTTGTAAGGGTCTGTCCTTCAGGGTAGATCATATGTGGCACACCAACTTGGGTAGATATGTGGTAGTGACAGAATGGCTAAATGAAATGAGGCTCACCTTATGCAATGAGGTTTTAAAGCACAGTCTGTCTAACCACCCTTTCGGTTATACAAGTCACATCAAAGCAGTAGAGCAAGGAAAGTACTGTGTAGACTTTCGCATTGCTGCTTGAAGATCTCTTTTGAAGAGACTTTCACAAAAAGCAAATCAGTAGGAGCAACTCCTCTTGGGAGAATGAACTTTGATCCAAGCAGGTAGAAGCCTGGCCATAGACTCTTGAGCTGCAGTTATACCTGAAATAGGTATACCTGAAACAATATATCTACAAATGCTTTGCCTAAATAGATGTTCCTTAATTTTTTTAGATTTATGGATAAAATAATAATCAGTTTTCTGAAAACCTTTGTGTGTGCTAAAGATAGGATTTTAAATGTCACTTTTTATAAAGTGAGTGATCTCTTGGCTACTGAAGAAGACTGTAGGAAGAAAGTTAACTAGTTCCAGTAAAATATTGGGATTATTTGAAAACCTCCGTTTTTTTTCCTTGAGGATGAATAGGTCTCTAATAAAAGTGACAGCTTAGCCAAAATAGCTTCAATATCATGGACGTGTCAGGCTTCAGTTATGGATTTCAAAAAGCAGTTTTCTGAGACCATGGATGTGTGTTGAGTTTCGAACGGGGGTTTTATCAAGGCAGCAGGGGCATGATTTTACTCCCACGTCAGACCCATTCCTATAACTAAAATATCAACAGATCACCACTTGGTGTACATTAACTTAATGTAATCACAGGACTGGTCTGGTGAGCTACGAAAGATATGGTAAATATTGGTACAGAGATATGTGGAGGGGGTCCAGATAGATGTGTGTATCTATATATACACATATATATATATACATAGATATATCTCTATCTCTCTCTATCTCTCTCTATCTTTCTCTATCTATCTCTATCTATCTATCTCTATCTCTCTATCTCTCTATCTCTCTCTCTATATCTCTCTATATCTCTCTATCTCTCTCTCTATATCTCTCTATATCTCTCTATATCTCTCTATATCTCTCTATCTATCTATCTATCTATCTATCTATCTATCTATCTATCTCTCTATCTCTATCTCTATCTCTATCTCTATCTATCTATCTATATCTATCTATCTATCTATATCTATCTATCTATCTATATCTATATCTATATCTATCTCTATCTATCTATCTATCTATCTATATCTATCTATGTCCGTCTTTAGTTTCAGTTATTTATACCCAACACTCCACTTTGACAGTTAAGAGGCATTGTGGGAGGGGTAGTTTCGACTCTGCCTTGTTAAAGCCTTATCGAAGTCCTTAAGCAAGCGTGAAGCCAAGTTTGATGTTTTAGTGGCTATATGCACTCACCGTACGAGTACGTGCGAGTACCCTTACGTACGCGAGCGAGTTTCTGATTGGCTGGCAGTCGACTGTCAACATTCCAAACTGTCCAAACCAGGAAGTGTTGGCCATCTTGTTTCTCAGGAGAACTGAGGCACAAGAGAGCCCAAAACAAGAGTGGAAAACACGAAAAAAGGGGGCAGGGTAGAGACCCCCCCCAACCCTCTAGCCCTTCTCAGGGGGTCCCAAAAGGACCCCCAAAGGCAAAAAAAAAAATACATTAAAAAAAAATCGCGGGGTACGCGCACCGTACGCGTACCCCGCGATTTCAAAAAATATATATATTTTTTTTGCACTTGGTGGTCCTTCTGGGACCCCCTGAGAAGGGCTAGGGGATCAGGGGGTCTCAACCATGCCCCCTTTTCGCGTTTTCCACTCTTGTTTTGTGCTCTCTTGTGCCTAATTTCTCCTGAGAAACAAGATGGCTGCTCAGGTGGTCCCAGAAGGATAATTACATATATAAACGTTATCCGCTAATAGAATTAGGATTTACAAAACCTTTGAAATTTATTGAAAAAAAATATAGGTTTCACGCCTGATATAGTTAGGAATTAGCATTTAAAAAACCTTGCAAATTCACTTAAAAAAACATAGGTTTCAGGCCTTATATAGTTAGGAATTAGCATTTAAAAAACCATTGAAATTGCTCCTATATAGTTAGTTGTACTAACTATATTTCCTGCACCCGCAATCCACTGCTGATGTCACATATTACATCATTCATGACATGGTCAGTGACATCACTGATGACATCACTGATGACATCATTCGATATATATATATATATATATATATATATATATATATATATATATATATATTGCTGAAATAATGAATCATTTCCATTTTATTCTATAGGAGGTCAAGGCAGACTGCAGTGCCACCTGCAATATGTGCCTGCAATCTTGTGGTAGGACAAAGCACCACATTCCAACTCCTGAGAAGGCAAGCTCTCAAAGGAAGAGACTGCAAAACATAAACACTGTGGTGAGAGAGCAAAAGAGGATAGGCTTTAATTGGATTGGTGTTAAAAATAGACATCCGCCAAAGTTCTGGAAACCAACATACCTTGCAAAGGTTGGAGCTACTAGTTTCACGGAGAAAAATTCCTTCTTCCTCTTGCGAGGAGAGGCAACAGGTGGAAAATGTATATGAACTTGTCCTTCAGTCAATGGAGAACACAACTACCCGAAAGCTAACACCGGTCAACAGCATCACAAGCAGATGACATTTAAAGCTGCGATGACTAGCAAAGAGGTTCCAGTTTAGAATTTCTCCCCCAAAAAATATTAGCTTTCGCTTCCCACCATCCAACTCTCATTCATGGTTTTCCAATGTTGTACTACTGAGCAAAAATGTGCATTGATTTTCCAACCGGGGTATGTACTACACTGATAAATCCATCTTGTATGTTAGTGCTCAATACCAGAGCTTTTGAGTTTCCAGCGATAACAGGAGAGATCTCATGTACATTTGCTTATGAATCCAGTACATTGTCCTGTCCATTTTAATCATCATTTTAATGCTTTGCATGTGCAAGGGAAGTCTTATGAGCTAATCTGATCACACTGAGGTCTAGCATGTTTGTATGGAGTTAGGACTCGTATTGAAAACACATCCCCCTGACATGCAGAGCCATTAGTTTACCTCTTCATACCAGGAGAGAGGCTTCCTTTATTTACCACTGCAGATTAGATGTAGCCAGACTTTGTTTTACCAACAGATTTACTTCAACAAGCCTCCACTGTAGGAATTTGTTCGAGAGATATTTAACCTTATTGCTGTAGTCCTACAATCCTACTCCCCTCTTGAGGAGGATGCAGGTTTAGGTCCTGCAACAACAGAAATACTGTGGTTCGAAATGGCTTGCATGCCTGGACAACGATGGAGCTATAAAAAGCTAGTCGCGCAAGTAAGTGTACATTGACAAACTGATACCAAAAACGTTCAGCGCCATACACTTGGAGAATATTAATGGAGTCCAAACAGCAGGGATCTTCTGTGACAAGGATTACTTGATATATTGAAATAGGTGTCTTATAAATCGATCAAAGATAGAAAGCCAGTGTCTCTGATTAAAGAAAGAATGCCTTGTAAAGTGACCATACAATGCTACAGGTTTTTAATAGGCCACCATTCAACATTTTTTTTAGTAAATATATAATTGCCCTTACAAGATCCTCAAAAGACCCTAAAGACAGTACCCGGAGAGTCTAGCTCCTCTTGAGGTCTCATGAGGAGACAGCAATTTGGTGCCAGAGGAATGTAAAAGGATAAGGATAAGCATGGATAGCTACTTGTGTACCATTCTAGTATGAAGTTGCTGAAATTGCTTTGCAGCCCTTTGAAGGTAGATGGCCCATTCTTCAGAAGGGTATTCGGTTCCCACATATGTGTCTAAAACATCTCCCAAGAACTCAATTCTGGCTATTGAGATACAAATTAATATAGATCTAGAAATATATATAGATATCGAGATCTAGTGATATATAGTAGGGATTTGGGGTGGGTAAGGGTATACAGTGATATGGGAATTTTTAGGGATTAGGGGCAGGTAGGAGGGGGGTTCCCCCAATAACGAAAAAAATAAATGTAGAATTATTTAAAGAGGTGGGGGCAGGGTTTAGGGGGTCTCCACACCAAAAAAGGAAAATAGATATCATTTGTTTAGCATTGCCATTTCTTTAACCTTTTCCATGCTCATGACGGCTCCACGCCATCATGAGCCACGGGCGGCGTGTGCTCATGACGGCGTGGAGCAGTCATCAAATGCTGCTCCGCCTACGCGGCACTAATTCCCCGCCTGTGCGGGTGAATTAGTGAGCGGGCAGGGTCATAACGACCCCACGCCATCATGAGCACACGCCGCCTGTGACTCATGACGGCTGTAACACACACACACACACACACACACACACGCACCCCCATCTGAGAAACACGGCACTCTGAAACAGAAGAGACTCATCACGTTTGTTTAATCAGGCCACTCTGGACAGGACGCGTTTCAGATCTTCAACAGCCTTTGTCACCTGGCAAGTGGTATGTTGTAAACCACATGTATACACCCTTTCAGTACAAAAAAAATATTATTGGGTTCTAAAAGTCATCTGTGATTTAAACAGTCGACAATCTCGGTACCTTAAGTAATGATTACTTGTTCTGGATCATTCATTTAATACCAAAATAATTGTAAAAATAGTTTTTCCAACTTTTTTGCGGAGACGGACATAAGCAAAATAAACTTGGTTTATATAATTCCAGTCTGAAATTGTCATAAAATGCGCTGTAACATCTTGATAGCCCTAGTCTTATTGTTGGTAAAGTACGGCCCCTAGGGTGCAAACAAGTTCATTGTAGTCCATAGCTGCAACACGAACCTCGAAAGCTAAGTCACATCTAATGTGTTTAAAACAATTAAGCATACAAAATAGATGTGCAGCCTTTGAATACGCTAATTAAAAGCATATCTCCAAGTTTTTATTCAACAACCGAGTTCGTTTTTTATTACATTTTTTGCCCACTTTTGATTTGCTGAAAATATGGTCTTTCTTGCTGCAACACAGTTGTGTTGTAGCGCTTTTCACGTGCACCACCAGCGAAAAGGTGCAGGCCGACAAAGCCCTAACTCTGTGGTTCCCAAACTGTGCGCCGTGGCGCCCTGGTGCGCCGTAATGAGGTGCCAGGGGCGCCGCGCACACTATCTGTAATTTTGGCCATCACAGGGAGCAGCGCTGCTCCCCTGCGAGAGGCCTCACCCCTGCTGCTGGAGGCACCTCGCACTCCTCCAGGAGCACAAGAGCAGCCCCTTGCGCCCATTGTCAGTCAGTATGCCGCTGATTGCCACACACAGAATGACAATGGGGCAGTCTGGGGTGTGACACCATGTGGCGGCCTCCTCCTGCTTCAGAGTACAGAAGGGCATTCTGTGCGATAAACGCTGCAACGTTAGAAAACACTTCATTCAAAGAAGCCTGTAAAATAAGTTTAAAAGAACACTGTCCTGTCATTTTAGAACTGAAGTATTTTCAATATTGTATTCAACAAAGCCATGGTTGCTCCTTTTTTTTTTTAAGGAACTAGCAACCATTGACAAAGCCAATAGTCCTGGCTTGTTGGGGTGTAAAGATACTTGCTGTATTATATATCTGGATGCAATGACAAAGACAACATAATACCAGTGAGGCAGAACACTATGCTAAGCGCATATTTTTAGCCTAGGTGTTTGAAGCTGCGCTCTTAATTACGTCAAACACCCCCTTTGAAGAGACCCCCCCGTTTTTTTACACCGCTTAAAGCCCTGGAAACAACACCATGTTACAGTAACCTCACATCCTGGCACTGTGCATCATGCATGACTTCTACGTTTTCAGTCTGCCTATGTGCAGGGGCATAGTGAACTCTCCACCAGCCCACCCCTTGCTTTAGTTCATTCTTGATGGGACTCTTCTGCCTGCCACTCTGCAAACAAAGGCTCAGCTCATAATGTGAAAAGGTGGGTGAGTAAATAAGTGAAGGAATGTCTGAATGGATTACTGAAAGGATGAATGCATGAATGAAAGGGGGAATGGATAGATAATGAAAGAAAGGATGGACGGATGAGTGAATGAATGGAAGTATGGATGAGAGAAAATGTAAATAGATGGGTGTATGGGTGGAAGGGTAGATCTATGGGTGCAAGGGTAGATGGATGGGTAAAAGTGTGGATGGGGGTGTGAAAGGATGGATGAGTGAAAGGGTAGATGGATGGGTAAAAGTGTGGATGGGGGTGTGAAAGGATGGATGAGTGAAAGGGCAGCTGATGGGCTAGTGAATTGGTGGATGGGTGTGTGAAAGGATGGATGGGTGGATGAATGAAAGGGTAGATGATGGGCAAGTGAATGGGTGGATGGATGAATTGATAAGTGAAATGGTGAATGGATGGATGAGTGAAAGGGTGGATGTAAGGATTGATGAGTTAGTGAAAGGGGGTAGATGGACCAAAGGATGGATAGATGAGTGAAGTGAAAGGGTGGCTGGATGAGAGAACGGATGGCTGGATGAGAGAACGGATGGCTGGATGAGAGAACGGATGGCTGGATGAGTGAACGGATGGCTGGATGAGTGAAAGAATGGATGAGTAATAGGATCAATGGATGGATTTATGAATGGATGAGTAAATGGGTGGGTAGATGGATGGATAAGTGAAAGGGGGATGGAGAGAGAGAAAGGGAGGATGAATGACTGAAAGGGGGAATGGGTGGAAGGATAAATGACTGGGTGAATGGATGAGTAAGTGAATGGGTGGATGGATGAGTAAGTGAATGGATGGATGGCTGGGTGGAAGAGTGGATGCATGGATGATTGTACAGATGGATGGGGTGAAAGGGTGGGTAGATGAATAATGGATGGATGAGTGAAAGGATGGATGGAGGGATGGATGAGTGAAATGATGGACGGAAGGATATATGGTGGATAGGTGTGCAAATGGTTGAATATGTTTGGATATAGATGGGCACACAGATGGAAGGACAGACCTTTTTAGTGTAAAAATAAGGCTGGGGATACTGATTACGACAGACCAAACTCAATGTTCCATTTTCTCAGAGCGGGTCTCAGTACCAAAAGGTACTGAAAGCAGCAGCTGGCATAAATAAGGGTTTGGGACCAGGTACTCTGTTGGGGAAAAAAAACAATGGATTGGGATGCAGCCGGTGGATGAGATTAATAATTCAAGCATTCCAACCAATATAATACCTTCATTCGTCCCAAATACTTTAAGGAAGGTAACAGGAGGTACACACCACCCACCCACCCACCGGTAAAAAAATGGTGGGGAGCCACGGCCAACTGCCGATTAGGTCAGGGGAGCCACAGGTCAAAAAAGTTTGGGAACCACTGCCCTAACTTGCTGTATTAACCCCTTCGATGCTGGTGACGGAACCATTCCGTCATCAGTCACGGTTGAGCTGTGCTGATGACAGAATGGTTCCGTCATGACCACACCCTGTTCATAAAGAAGCAGCACAGCAGGAAAATTCCTGTAGCAGCGATGTGGTTAAGGTCGGCATGCCCCTGAACACTCAACGGAATGACTAGAGGGGAAACGGCTAATACAACGCAGCCGTTTCCACAAAAGATTTACCACGCATGCATTAGAACAACTGCGTGGTTACCACAAAGCCTTTACCACGCATACCTTTACTACGAGATGCGTAGTAAAGGCATGTGTGGTAAAGCAAAAAAAAAAACAAGCATTTACAATGCAATGGTTTTGCCTTTGTTAAAGTTAGAGCTATTGGCATTACTCTTGACATTATTTTTATTTATGTTTTTTTTAACATAAATAAATGGCATTGTCATTTACAATGCCACTAGCTTTATCTCTCGCAAATGACACACACAAACACACAGAGCCCCCCCACACACACACAGAGCCCCCCACACACACAGCCACACAGAGCCCCCCACACACACAGCCACACAAAGCCCCCCCCCACACACAGCCACACAGAGCCCTCCACACACACCCACACAGCACAAGCAGGCAACAGGGGCACACGGAGGCACAAGCAGGCAACGGGGGCACAAACAGGCAACAGGGGCACAAGCAGGCAACGGGGGCACACGGAGGTACAAGCAGGCAACGGGGGCACACGGAGGCACAAGCAGGCAACAGGGGCACACGGAGGCACAAGCAGGCAACAGGGGCACACGGAGGCACAAGCAGGCAACAGGGGCACACGGAGGTACAAGCAGGCAACAGGGGCACACGGAGGCACAAGCAGGCAACAGGGGCACACAGAGGCACAAGCAGACAACAGGGGCACACAGAGGCACAAGCAGGCAACAGGGGCACACAGAGGCACAAGCAGGCAACAGGGGCACACAGAGGCACAAGCAGGCAACAGGGGCACACGGAGGCACACGCAGGCAACAGGGGCACACGGAGGCACACGCAGGCAACAGGGGCACGAACACGGAGGCACAAGCAGGCAACAGGCGCACACAGAGGCACAAGCAGGCAACAGGCACACACAGAGGCACAAGCAGGCAACAGGCACACACAGAGGCACAAGCAGTCAACGGGGGCACAAGGAGGCACAAGCAGTCAACGGGGGCACAAGGAGGCACAAGCAGGCAACGGGGGCACAAGGAGGCACAAGCAGGCAACGGGGGCACACGGAGGCACAAGCAGGCAACGGGGCACACGGAGGCACAAGCAGGCAACAGGGGCACACGGAGGCACAAGCAGGCAACAGGGGCGTATTATGAAAACACCTTCCTGAGCTCCACCCCGTCCGGTACGCCTCTTCCGGGGCCCCCACCTACGCTCCCTGCACAGGGCCACCATGAGCCTAGAGCCGGCCCTGCTTACACTAGAACCTCTTCAGTTGTTTCCGCAATGTGATCCAATGTGAGCTGCAGGTTTGCTCCGGTAATACCTTTATTGTGGCCTATAAACGGCGCAGGCTCCTGGTCTCGCGCCAGTGCCTAAAGATAACAGGGCCGCTGCAGGTCAGTGTTAAGAAAGAGAGACGCCGCCTTCACAGGACTAACCGTGCGTGTGTAAGTGTATAACGTCACACCCCGGCTCTGCAAATCATAGGGGAAGAAGTCAGCTTCGGGCCACGCGGGGTGGTGAAGGAAGCGGAAGGCCTAAATGATGGTAAAGATGATGTAGAAGGGAAAGGGAAGGCTACAGAGAGGGTTAATGGGAGGACAAGGGCATAGAAGATGGTGAATGGGGAGGAGACGGTGAAGGGGAGGGAGAGCTACTGAAGGAGGTGGGCTACATACAGTGATGGTGGAAGATGGAGAAAGGGACGCAATAGCAATGAAAGACGGTGTAGGGAGGAGAACATCCACAAGCCAGGGCTGAGAGTGTCCATAGTCCACCTAAGATGCTGATGGAGATCTCAGGCGAGGCCACAGATGGAGAGCTTTAACATCCCTTAGCAGGCTGACGGAAAAGGGAACACGCACTGACATAGCCAATGGGTCTTGCCTATGCAAGAGCTATTGGTTTTGCCAAAATGTTTCAGCCATGTTGTACACCAGCATGGCTAAAAGTTAATGGTGTTGAAGAAAGTGGCGTAGAGTGACTCAGTGTTGTAGAGTGGCGTAGAGTGGAGGCGGGAAGAGAGGACAGGGATGGCGTGGAGGGGAGTGGAATAGAATGCTGCAGAGTGGAATTGAGTGTCAGAGTGGAGAGGAGTATAGTGGAGTGGTGGACTAGTGTCATGGAATGTAAAAGAGTGGGGGCTTAGAATGGAGAGTCGTAGAGTGGAGTGTCAGAGCGGAGTGGCGTAGAGCAGAGAGTGGCATATAGCGAAGTAGCATAGAGTGTAGTAGAGAGGAGTTACGTAGAGTGGAGTATGCATGGTGTGATAGCACATTGCCATTACAGACAACTAATTTTCAATTGAAATGACCATTATATTTCCACAGACAGTTTTACTAATACAACTATACAGCGCATAAATGATAACTTGTGGAAATGGCATCACCTAGTGTAGTGATCTCTTTTGATCTTATTTAAATATTTGTTTCCACCACACTTTAGAATTATAAAAAATTTGCTTAATTAGTTCTTTTTTAATTTTGATATAATCTCAAAATTTGTACAGATAATTTACTGACATTTAAATTTTTTTGAGTGTTGTAATAAAAATACTTCACAGTCTTCCTTTCACACATCCCCAGTACTCAGCAGGATTGTCGCATAAACGCTCTCACTCTGAAGTTAGAGAAAGAAAAGTAAGAACCAAGGGGCATATCAGTAAGGGCCGGAGTTAAAATTATTGCCACTTTAGCGCCAGTTTTTGGACAAAATGCAGCAATAATTCTAATGGCCTGTTAGCAAGGACACGCTAAGGCGTGAATCCATGCTTCTTCGCCCTTTCCCTTAACACCCACCTTTGCATTGGCTTCAACCAAAAAACCGAAAACACAAAAAAATAGCGAATGGGGCCATTCATAAAGTTACAGTATAAACAGTAGAGTAACATCAGCATGGCAAAGTGTGGTTCTTCACCACAGTATAGAGCAAAAGTAAGAAGACACTGGGAGGGGTGGTGACAATAAAACCCACGGCAACACAGAGTGCCAAACAACCGCACACTAAGGACTCAGCTGGCCAAGCCACACAGTACAGAAGGAAACTTGCAAGCACCTGGCACAGAAGTAAGGAGTGGCATACAAGCAGAAAGCCCACACATGGAATTGGTGGAATGGGGAGGATATGCCCAAAACAGGCAGTATGGGGGGAGGGGTCTACCCAAAACACAGTGGTATGCAGGGTTTTATCCACAGCAGAGGGTGGGGGAGCGGATATAGCGCACCTTTTTTGGGGGGGATGGGGATGGTGACACAGAAAAGTTTGTGCTCAGCAAACACCGGACACATTAACCTGCTAAATACACAAGAATTCAACTCCTGGACAAAGGCAAACAATGAGTAACAGCGCGCCCCCGCAGCGCAGATTAATGAAAAGTTAAACTAGAAGCGGTGGGAACTTTCCGAACCGAAAAACAAATCACAATTAATGAAGCAACAAGGTTTCACTAGACGGGAAGAAAGAAACGACTTGTAGTCATGCAGGCGGGATGTTCTAGACTTTTGCAGGCCGCTACCCCCACCAATATACGATTACATCAACTAAAACTGAAACAATGAACATTCTGGGAGGTAATAGCGTGCACTGTTATGCTCCGCTTGGCGCCGAGAAGCCCCTGAGCTGGAATGCGGGGAACTTAAGCGCCCCCGCCCATGTTTCCTATTAAAGCCATATGCCCTCGCGGGGGCCGGGGCCTGCAGTGCGGATTAATGCAGACACACAGAGCCCTCGGGGCAGCTTCAATAAATGCACGGGGTGGGGGTGCAAGCCAGAAGACCTTAAGTAACGTCAGCTCTTCGGAGTGAGAAGAAAGCTATGGTCCACTTACGAGGGAGGGAAAGAGGGAGATCGCTGGACCCTGAGTGACTGACTCAGCCATGGTCCTCGGACCCTTTTCAACTTCCGGGTGCAGGGACGTGCGCTGTACTATGGGGTTGTTAATATGTGACCATACATGTGTTTTGTAAAGTGACCATTTACCCGGAAGATTTAGTGGCAGGAGTCAACACGTGCACCAATATACATGTTATTCACTTCGGAAGGATGAACAACTGGACGTGCCCTACGAAATTCCAAACTAGGAGCAATAAAAACAGACCCCTGCAGTGAGTGCATTAGCCAACTGAGACGTAAGACCTGGCTTCACATCAGTGAAAGGGGGCTGTGGCTAGGGAGAGCAGAGTCCCATGAGCAGACTGCTACGGAGTGGGGCGCACCTCACAAAGACGGTCCTGTGCTCCGAGCGTTCCGCCAGACGGTCTCTCATCCTTCGCAGCTGGCATCTGTCTCTGTTTATGTGGGATGGGAGGCTCACTTACTTTGGCACTGTTTTCATTGTTTCGTTTACCTCCCACTGAGGAATATCTAAACCCGCTGCATGACTGCCCCGAGGTGGCCCAAAAGGCAATTCTTAAGTCTCGGCGCCCTGCCGCCCCAGCCAGGAGCGACGTGCCTGGGGGGAGGGGGCAGGAAGCACCCGGACGACCCCGGGAGGAGGGCCAGGCATATTCAGGAAATGGGCTGTGAGCACAGGCAGGGATGGGGCTGCGTGCTACTCCTGATGGGGAATGGGGCACATACGGGTAAAGGGGGCATTCACGGCCTGGAGCTGCGGGTCTGTCTTGAAGGATGGAGACGTGCCCTGTAGGAACAAGCACCGCCACGCTTCACTATTCGCCTTTCCATGGCAGACCCCCGTACGTGGTCCATGTCTCACCCCAGGCAGGTAAAATCCGATCCTCCAGGCATTGTCCAGATGTAACAGCAGTCCGTGATCTCACTACTACGAGGCATCCGAAGCCGCACTTCAGGTCTCACCAAGGCCACCTACGATCGACGCACCAGGTCTCACCCAAAGGCAACTAAAGTGCCTGTGCCAAATCTCACCACATGGCTACAGACCATGCTCCAGAACCCACTCAAAGCAGCATCTCCTACTCCCAAGTCTCACCCCACAGGAGCAGAAGCCGAGCTTCAGGTCTCACTCCAAGGCACCCCGTCCACGCCAGTTCTTACTAGGGTGCGCCCCTGTGGTTCCGTGTCACTTGAACGCCCGTTTTCCATACCTGGACTTTGCTTTACATATCACTGTGTCGATCCAGTTGGCTCAATTAAATGGACCACGACTACAACTCCCAGAGTGCACTGTTACATTAATCAAAGCCCAGAACTGTAAAAGTTGTGTCCTGGTAACGCAAAGTCACCTTACGTCTCACCCAAAGGCAACAGAAAGTAGATCTCACCTATGCATTCAGCCCCTCGCGCCGATACAGTCTGAGGCACCCACAGCCCGTGCTCCACAGCCGGCCATAAAGAAGCATATCCGAGGCAGCTGCAATTAAAGTTTCACCCAAAGGCAGCAGCTGTCTCAGCCCCAGGTATCAATCACACACGCCGTAGATGCCACAGAACTACATCGGATGCTCGGATATCCTCACCCCCTGTCCCAGGTCGTCTCACCAAGACATCCCCCGCAGCCCCATCGTACCCAACCACTGCCCCAGGTAAGCACAGGGCCACGAACCCAACTGCAGGACGGCCCTTACGGGCAGCATTAGCTCAGCGTGCGCTCTCTCTCACTGGGACCCCGGTTCATGCATCGTTACCGCGCCGTTCTTACCAATGAAGCCGCACAGCGGCGCCTGGAGGAGCCCCATGGCAGAGAAGGAAGGCGCTGTGTCCGGACGGGCTACGCTCTGCTCTAACTCCGCATCCAAAGTAACCCGAGCACAGACAAGCCCCGAATTTCAGTGGGAGGGTCGCACACGCAGATGGTTACGCCCTGGGGCAGGCGCAGGAACCCCCTCATTGCTGAATTCTGGAGGACGCAAGAATGTGTCCCACAGTCGGGGCTCGTGGGAATTGCAGAGCACTGGTGGGCGGTGAAGGAGATGACCGAAGGGGGCGATACGCATGGCACGTCAGTGTAATAGAGGCAACGGGTGTGAACCCCAGCGCCCCCCAGGTGCCGAACTCAGATAATTGCAAACAGAGCCGCTGTTTTTTTCCCCTGTCGGTTTTGGTTTCACCGAATCTTCTCCTTTCCCCAACCTTTTAGGATGATTCTGCCTCAGTATTTTCTTCCACATTCACACCAGTCTGCACTCTACCCAACCTACCGGAGCAGGAAGGCGGGCATCAGGAAACAAGCGGGAGGGGGCGGGAAAGGGGGAGGAGAGACGCTGACGACGGCCGGAGCAGGAAGGCGGGCATCAGGAAACAAGCGGGAGGGGGCGGGAAAGGGGGAGGAGAGACGCGGACGACGGCCGGAGCAGGAAGGCGGGTGCCGGCAATGCCGGAACAGATTCGGGGGCGTTCCCGGCTTTTGGCTGACGTCGCGTGACGTCGGCAAAAGCCAAAGAATCTCGGGAACGCCCCCGAATCTGGTCCGTCATTGACGGACAGGCCCATCGTCCAATGGCTATGCTCCATTTATGGAGCTAGCCAATAAATGACGAGGGCCGATCCAAACCACACTACAGTTCTCATTAGGTTTTCGCCTGCGCGAAAAAGCTGCGCAGAGCGCAGCTTTCGCCAGGCAAAACCTAAAAAGGGGGCATTGGGGGGCCTCCCCCCTCAAAAACAAAAAAAGTGAGAATAAAATGGGAGGGGGGGGGGGGGGGGTCTCCCCCCCCAAAAAGAAATGAAATGATGAAGCAAAGTGGAGAAAATCGGCAATTGGCGTAGTTGGAGAGGAAACGGAAAGAAACTTCTGCTTCCTCTTTACGACGTAGGACGTCATCAATGAAGATGAATGAGAAGAGACGACGACGTGAAGAGGTAAGGGGAATAAAAAAAACAATTTGAGGGTTAAGGGCAGGGGTAAATACACGAAGGTTTGGGGGCTAGGGGACACTTGAGGCTACAGGGGAGGGGTATAACCTTTCAAAAAGATTATGCCCTTCCCATGCATAAATTAACAACGAAAATCGTTGTTAATCTATGCGTGGTAAAGAAATATTCGTGGGAAAGGTTATGCGTAAAAAAAACCTTCCGTTCTAACACATGCGTGGGAAAGGCATGCTTTGCAACGGAATGCGTAGTAACGACATACAACCTTTCCACGGCCAATACAACTCAGCCGTTTCCACGAACGATTTAACACGCATACATTAGAACGCATGCGTGGTTACCACGAAAGCCTTTACCACGCATACCTTTACTACGAGATGTGTAGTAAAGGCATGTGTGGTAAAGGAAAAAAAAGGGGGGGGCATCGGAAGTGAAGGCAGTCATCACAGGGGTGAAGGATTGGTGTGGAGACTCTTGGAGGCTTCCGGTGTGCTTTCCTTCCTGCATGCCAGCCCCCCTCACTGGGAATACAAAGTAGTAAGGAATTGGACACAGTGGAAATGGTCCTGCAGTGGGGGGCTGAAAATCATACCTGCCAACTCGCACGGTCCTACTGTGTGACACGATATCCGCTCCCATCACGCGGTCACCTGGTGAAGATCCGATATCACACTGGCAGGGAAAACCAGCTGAAAACCATTGTAAAAAAGTGGATTTCCAGCTCCTTTTCCAAGGCTTTGAGCTGCCGACGTCCATTAAGGGGTGTAAAAACACCCCAGGACATCGGCACCAGCCACGGCAAGCTTTTTTGGGGGGGGGGGGGAGGGGAGGGGTTAGGGCAGTGTGGGGTTCAAAAGTGCCTACTAGGTACATCTTGAAATGAGGCTCCACCCCCTCCTCACATGGTGAGATTTTTGTTTAAATTCGGAGGCATTGAGATTATAAAGATGTTAGGCAAATAGAACACAGGTGCTGTGATGAAGTAAGACTGTGCAACCTTATTTTACAAAGTATTCAACATGATGGTAAAGGAGCCCGTTTAAGCAGTCAGAATGCACCAAGAAAGCCCATATTGCCCTCAAAACAAAAGGTGCTAAACAATATTGAATAAAAAATAAGCTTGGTTGCCTAACAGGATGGAACCTTTCAGATATGCTTTTAATTATTAGAGCATTGAAGGGGCTGTACTATACAAACAATAAGCCTTGGGTTATCAAGATGTTAATTAGAGCGCATTTTAGGACTCTGCCATTTGAGCCTCGAATGATATGAACAGAGTTTATTTCACTTATTTTAGTTATGCATATGTATTATCTGCCACAGTTATTTCGTCTGCGCTAAAAAATTTGAAAAAAATGTTTACAATTATATTGGTGTTAACTGAATGATTCAGAGCAAGGAATCATTACTTACGGCATGGAAATCATGAACTGTTTAAATCTCAATTGCCTTTTAGAACCCAATAGTATTTTGCTTAGGTTTGTGCTGAAAGGTAATATATAAGTCTTATACAAAATGGTTCTCGTCGGGTGACAAAGGCAGTTGAACAGTCAAAACGCATCCTGTCCAGAGCGGCCTGATGATACAAACGGGTGTTAAATCTCAGAGTGCCATCTCTTTCCCAGATGATGGGGTGGGGGGAGAGCTTTTGTGTTTTTTAGGTCTCGTAGCGAAAACACAGCGCGTCAGCGCTGTGTCTCGCCAGAGATCTTTTGTTGCCGACTGTGCTTCCCAGGAGACAGTCCCGGCCGCGCGCATCGCCTTGGAGGCGATTTGAAACTGCCATGCGCGCTGTGCCCAGGCGCTGTCTCCTGGGAAGCTCAAGCACCACACACGCATGCGCATACACACAGACACACAAGCGCCCATGCACGCACGCACATACATACATACATAGACACCCCTCTCACACATACACACACGCGCGCACACACACACAAGTGCACCAAGGCCCCCCCCTCCCCCGCCGTCACCGTCGCACACATACATACACACACGAGCATACACACACACACACACACACACACACGTGCACCAAGCCCACCCCAGCCTTTTGGAACTTACCTTGCCAATGTCGGGGACTCTGCTCTCAGCACGCGGCGCCCAACCTCCTGCTGGCGCGGCCCCAGGGCTCTACACCGCTCACAGGAGCCCCGGGCCGCGAGACGCATTGACTCCGCCTGCCTCCTCTTCCGGTCTGGACGTGGCCCCGCCCCCGGCGACCGTGCCTGACTTCCGGGGCGGCCGCGGCGGGATTGCGGGGCATTTTAATAGCAGCCTCCTGTAGTAGGGGTTGGTCTGGCCATTTTGTCGCTATTTGTGATGTCATATCATGCACGAGGACCATACCAGGACTAGTATTTATTAATGTTTATATTTACGATGCGTGGCTCCGACGCCTTCCTACACGGAGTCCAGAACGGCAGCGGGGGAACATCCGCCTCAAAAGACAGGGCTCTTGCGATGCCAGGCCTCGAGGCACTTTAAAATGCATCCTCACCTGAAGCCAGTTTGGGGAATGGAAATGTTAGGGGGGAGTGCGTTTGGAGGGAGGGGGCGAACAGGAGCAGCCTGAGTAACAGACGCACTGCCGCATTCAGTACACGCTGCAGCTGAGAGGCAGTGCAGACCAGAAGTCCAAGACCAAGGCAGAAAGACGAAGACTGTGCGTGCCATGTAAAGTTTAAGGCCGGGACATCCAATGTACTGTTACTCTATTGACCGAGGGAACAGGACACACGCCGCGCTGCGTTGGGGTGACACGCTGACATCTACATCGAAGACGTTACACAAATCCGGGGCACTCCTCCTAGAGGATGAAAGGCTGCGTTGGCACCACCTCAACACGAACTTTCGCTCCTGCAGGTCACACACAGGCATCGCTGCAACAGGAGCTCAACCTACCAAACTGCTGTACTGTGACTGCGGGCTGAGGCTGTCAGGTTACACGATCTGTGCAGCGGGCCTGTATAGGCCCTGAATGTCAAACAGGCTGCCCAATAGCCACAGGAGACCCTGCTCTGTAAGCGCCCCCTGATCCCCCGTAGCTGTATATATGAATGGAAAGGTGTCCTGCAGATCTGTGCGGTGCTACAGTGCCGCATAAGAGGTCCCCGGAAGAGTGGTTGTCAGTGGTGCAGCAGGTGCAGTGGCACTGGGGATTTTCGGGGCCATCTGTACCACCCCTTTCACTACACAACCAGATGGTAGGAGGGATCAACTTCCTCTCTTGCACTAGTGCTCACCATGACACTCTAGTCACTACGACTGAAAAAAAAAAAGAAGGGACCAGTACATCGTGAGGTCATGTGGTTTGTGGACGGCGAATGAATCCCAAAGCACATGCACAGTTTGCAGCGCCCACTCTTTACAGTACCAGGAGACGTGTTTTCTGCTGCAGGCTCGCGGTGTATACATGAGGGCGCCCAGGCCGAAGTTAGAGTGTAGCTGACTGCACAATTATTGGGTGGCTGCGCCCAGGAAGCAACTGACTGCGTGACGTATGGAGTGGACTTGCCATGGTGCTATTTAAAGTACTTATGTTGTGTTGACATGCTCAAGGTGCTTCTAAGTTTACGTGTGGCAATAGAGTTAAATTGAAGGGGCAGGATACGCACTCGCGCATAAATACACAATTTAAAAAATGAATTTGAGGTAACTGGCCACGTAGACAGGTTGTATACATTCCAGCCACCCGCCTTCATTGGCGGAATTCACTCCTAGTGTGGGGCTCTGGATTTTCCTTTTAAGAATTATTCAGTTTCCTTTCAAAAGAAAAGCCTTTCCATTGTAGCCTACCCACAGATATTTGCAGCAGGCACATCACCCCACGGAGCTACCTCCTGAGGCTTGCAGCCTGCGCCCACTTCCTGCTGTGGCCCGGCGGGCTCGCGCTGTGGCTCGTGAGCCTGCGGCTCTTACCTTCATGATGCCGCTGGTGGCCCGGCTGTGGGTCCTCTCCCCGGAGCTGTCCCGGCTGCTCCTGCCGCAACGTGGGCTGTCCTCCAAGCACCTCCCGTTGCAGACTCCTTCCCTCCGCGCCCAAACCGGGACAGGAAGGCCCCGGGGGACTCCGGGGGCTCTGGGGTGCCCAGGAATCCGGCCTGGGATGGGGAGAGCAGCCCGTCCACCACCGCGGCCTCCGAGCCCAGGCTGCGTCCATTGGCCATGCTCAGCGTTCGGCGCTGCAGGGCTCATGGCAGAGGCGCGGGAGGCCGGGGGTGGTGGGATGACAGTTGGAAGTGGAGGGCTCAGAAGACACTGACCAGGGAGTGATGGGTGCGGGGTGATGCCACGGGCTGTATGGGCGCAGTGCACGCTCACTAAGTTTGGAGGGGCAGTGACCAGGACTGGTGGGCTGCAGAGGGCACTGCACAGGAAGTAGAGGGGTGTAGTGGGCACTGACCAGGGTGTAGTGGGCACTGTCCTGGGAGTAGAGGGGTGTAGAGGGCACTGCCCTGGGAGCAGTGGGCACTGTCCTGGGAGTAGAGGGGTGCAGCCACCTTGTGAATTACAACGGAACAAATTGCCGCTTGCCATCATCGCGCGCACACAGTTTATGATAAAACAGGGCCAGCCCACTTCCATCCTCTAAGTAATGAACCTCTTTTTGAAAGGCACACATGGACACCACCACTAACATACATACACGGACACAACTACTGCCGTGCACACACGGAAACCACCACTGACATGCACACACAGACACCACCACTGCCATACACACACGAACACCACCACTGCCATACACACATGGACACCACCACTGCCATGCACACACGGAAACCACCACTGCCATGCACACACGGAAACCACCACTGCCATGCACACACGGAAACCACCACTGCCATACACACATGGACACCACCACTGCCATACACACATGGACACCACCACTGCCATGCACACACGGACACCACCACTGCCATGCACACACGAACACCACCACTGCCATGCACACACGAACACCACCACTGCCATGCACACACGGACACCACCACTGCCATGCACACACAGACACCACCACTGCCATGCACACACAGACACCACCACTGCCATACACACACGGACACCACCACTGCCATGCACATACGGACACCACCACTGCCATGCACACACGGACACCACCACTGCCATACACAAACGGACACCACCACTGCCATGCACACACGAACACCACCACTGCCATGCACACACGGAAACCACCACTGCCATGCACACACGGAAACCACCACTGCCATGCACACACGGAAACCACCACTGCCATGCCCACACGGACACCACCACTGCCATGCCATGCAATGTTTATATACCTATTGCAAAAAAAAAAATGTATGCAAAGCATTGTCATTTACAATGCCAGTAACTCAAAATGTAATGCTGCGAGACCTATTGCATTGCAAATGCTTGTTTCATGTGCATTACCAGTGATCAGGTGCAGGCAGGCAAAGCACAACCTATGGGAGGAAAATCTCTCTCTGGCCATAAGTTTATAGTTAAGAACTAGTTTCCATAGACAAAACGTTTTTTATTTATTTATTTATTTATTTATTTTATTTATTGTGACTTGTATAGCGCACTATAACCCAGGGGTCTCTAAGCGCTTTGTTAGGATCAGCTAGACAATAAAAAGATGCATCAGATTACATTTAGCGGCCACCCCACGCTTGCTCGAAAAGCACAGTTTTTAATTGCTTGCGGAAGGGCATTAGTTTCTTTTCATTGCGGAGTTTCAGCGGTAGTTTATTCCACATAGCTGGCAAAGTATGTGAGAAAGCACGCCCACCCACAGTGGTCAGTCTACAGCGTGGCTGAACCAGATATATGGAATCAGCAGATCTAAGCACCCTCCCTGGTTTGTAAAGGGACAGGCGAGATTTCAGATAGGTGGGTGCTCTGCCATGAAGCGCTTTGTGTACAATGCAGAGCCCCTTGAACATTAGCCTCTGCCTAACTGGCAACCAATGGAGTTCCCGCAGGAGGGGGGATGCCTGGGTACTCCTTGGTTTCTTAAAAATGAGCCTAGCAGCATCGTTCATGACCGTCTGCATTCTGTTTAAGAGGCCCTGTGGGAGTCCTATATACAATGAATTGCCATAGTCCAGCCTGGCCAAAATCATTGCAGAAACCGCGCTCCTTAGGGTGGAAAAAGAGAGCAGCGGGGAAACTTTCCTGAGTTGGCGAAGGAGGCCGACGCAGCAGCCCACCACAGCTGTGACTTGCTTTTTCATGGACAGCTTACTGTCCACCTGGATGCCCAGGCTCTTAACCACCTCAGCCGGTTCTGGAGGCGTGCCCAACTCCCCAGGCCAGAAACGGTCACACCAAGGGTTGCCAGCGATGGTAATCGGCAACACCTCGGTTTTGTCCGGGTTGATTTTTAGGGAGTTGCCGGACATCCAGTTAGCTGTACTTCTCAGAATGTTTTGCAGTCTGGTAAAGGCATTCTGGCTATCCTCCAGCTGGATGATGATCTGGGTGTCGTCTGCGTAGTTATATACCTGACAGTCCATTTGATTAAGCATTCGAATCAAAGGCTGTAGGTATATGTTGAACAATAGGGGTGACAGAGCAGACCCTTGTGGGACTCCGCAAGTGATCGAGGTTGCGGTAGAAAGCATGTCACCTAATTGCACTTTCTGCGTCCTCCCTTGAAGGAAGGATGTGAACCATGCCCAGTGCTATGCCCTGAATGCCGAAGTCCCTCATCCGCGACAGTAGTTGTTCATGACACACAGTATCAAATGCCGCGGAGAGGTCCAACAGCACCAGGGCCCCCGGGATTTTCTTGTCTGCTCTGTTCCTAAGTTCATCTACGATTGACAACATAACCAGCTCCGTGCTGTGATTCGCACGGAAGCCTGCTTGATTCGGCTCTAGCAGCGTGTTGCTTTCCAGATGTTCTGAAAGGGTGATAAGGACATGCTGCTCCAGGACCTTCGCCAAGAATGGTAACTGGGAAATTGGTCTGAAGTTCTTCAGACATTTTGCGTCTGCCCCCGGTTTTTTTAGCAAGGGAATCAGACGGGCTTCCTTGAAGGCAGATGGCACTTGACCAGTTTGTAGAGAGAGGTTCAGGAGACTCAGCACGTCATCCTCAATGCCCGGGAGTGCGAGTTTGAACACTTCAGGTGGGCATGGATCCGCCCTAGAGCCGGACTTGACCCGTCCCGTGAGGGAGACTAAACTCTCCTTTGTAATCAAGGGTAGATTAGAGAGCGGGATTGTAATTGGCAGTATGGCTGGGATATCCACCGGTGGACAGTCAATTTGCGAGGTTGCCGTAATTTCAGTGACCAAATCAATGACTTTGTTGGTGAAGAAATCCTGGAACTTCTGACAATCCTCCTGACTAAAGTCCGGGGGCTGTTCCTTGTTCTTCCTGAGCTCCGCAAGGACTCGGAAGACTTCTTTCTGAGGGTTCGTAGCCGTAGAAATCCTCTCCTCGTAGAACTCGGACTTCCTGGCTATAATCGCTTGCTTATAACCAGCGAGAGCCCGTAGATAGTTACTACGAGAGTCAGGACTGTAGTTTTTCCGCCAGGTTCTTTCCAGTTTGCGTAGCCCACGTTTCTGAGCTCTGAGTAAGTCGTTATACCACGGGGCCCCTCGTTTCCTATCCGTACGGTTCACCCTACAGATTGGTGCAACTTTGTCTGTGGCATTCTGAAGTTTGTCCATGAGTGCCCCACAGAGGGCCTCTGGGTTGAGGGGGCAATTGTTGGCAAGGGGGTTGGTGCGAAGTAAATTTATCATTTTATCCCCATCAATCTTATTCCACTTCCTAACTGCCTTCCATCCTCCTTTAGTTGTTGTTTTCTGTCTGTCCGCCAAAACCTTGCCTCTCACCAAGTGGTGGTCAGACCATACGCATGGCTGAGCCGCAGCCATGTCCTGGACAGGAACTGTCGTCCACACCAAGTCTAGGGTGTGTCCCTTGGCATGTGTTGGGCCTCTTACTTGTTGAACCAGATCTAATGAGGTTAACGCCTCATCGATCTGTAACGCCTGACCATCTTTTGGGACCTTCTCCCAATGGTAGTTAAAATCCCCCATTATCATTACCTTGTCGTATCTTGAGCGAATGTCCTGGGCCAGTCTTATGAACAAGTCAGGGAAATCAGGCGAGGTCCACGGAGGGCGATAGACTAACAGAATCAGCAGACAATCCGTCCCTGATTGCAACTTAACGCCCATCACTTCCGCGCCTGCTAAATTTTCCGTCAAGACCCTTTCGACCAATAGGCGTGAGTTGTACAGGAGGGCAACACCTCCCCCCCTCTTGGCTCCAGATCTATTATAGAAAAGTGCCGAAAAGTCGGATGGTAGGGAGGCAACGAGATCCGGCATAGAGGAATCCTCTAACCATGTCTCGGTGAGTCCCAAGAGATCTAGTTCTCCTTCTTCAAGAAGGGTAAACACCTCTAAATTATGTCGTTGCAGGGAGCGTGTATTAAGGAGGCCAAAGCGTAAGCCGCGGGCCTGACTCAAAACCTTACGACCCGGCTGGGGAGTGGGGGCGGACAGGATTCTCTCACGCACAAGAATGGCAACACAATCTGGGCTAATATCAAAATTGCAGGAGTTCAAAGACTCCAACTCACCTCTGGTGTATACCAAGCGAGAGCCAGGGGTCGTGGCCCGGGTCCCGTCTGGTCCCTGATGGGCACAGATGGGCTTGCCTCTGGCGAGCCTCCGGCGCGCCCACGCTGCGCGCATACGCTGCGCGCCTGCATGGTGGCAGGGTTAAGTAGCCTCGAGCGTGCAAGGTGGCCAGGCAGCAACTAGGCTGTCAACCACAATGGCGTCCCAAAGCGGCGCTTCCTCCCCCAAGATGGCTCCCGCCCCAAGAGCCCAAGAAAGCAGCTAAAGACCCGCTCAACAGCGGTGTAATCTCCGATTAGAGTGTGGGTATGTCCTAACTCAAACCCCACCAGAAAACGGGACCCTTCGAATAATTTAAGTGAAAATTAATTAATTATTTCCGCATTTAAAAATCGCTATGCTCGCGCTAGTAGCAGCATGTAAGTTCTAACAGGAGCAGCCTCAGTATCGCGGCGCTTACCTAGCAAGAAGAAGCCCTGTGCTTCTCAGCTTAAGTAGCCTCGAGCGTGCAAGGTGGCCAGGCAGCAACTAGGCTGTCAACCACAATGGCGTCCCAAAGCGGCGCTTCCTCCCCCAAGATGGCTCCCGCCCCAAGAGCCCAAGAAAGCAGCTAAAGACCCGCTCAACAGCGTTTTGCTAATAACTTTGGCGTACACCAAATTACTTCGGCTGCTGTAGGAAAGTTTTGGCTTGATTTGTCAAGTGGGGACCAGCAAAAAGGGAGGTCCCAAAACGCAGTTCCCCCATGCAATTTCCAAAAGGAATTTTAGACTACTACAGCCAGAAACGCTGAAAAGAATGACACTAAATTTGGCAGGAAGCAGGATCTTGGGCTCAAAAGATCTTTTTGTAACTTGGAGAAAATCCGTTCTGTAGTTTGGGTTATTAAAGAAAAAAGATTAATATATCTCCAAGGACGAGACATTTGTGCGGGAGCAGGGTGTACCAAGCACATTATATCTTCTCCATGCGGATATTAGTAAGTATGTTAGAAAGACATGGGCCCCACAAGGGAAGGAGCCCCCAACACGCAAACCAGTACACATGCAATACCTAATGGGAAACGGAAGACACTTGACCAGATGGTTATACCGAGGGATACGAACGCATGCTGCAATCTCACTGCAGGTACTTAAGAGACAAATGGAACGAAGATGTAGGCCATGAGCTGACAGATAAGGAATGTGAGATAATATTAGAACACCCGAAGATATCTTGTAATTCAAAGTACAAACTTAAACAGTCAATGGTAGCGCATCAAGCTTATTTGACTCCCCGCAAATTGAACAGGATGTTTCCAGACAAGACGGACACATGCCCTCAATGTCACGCCTCAAACGCAAATTTACTGTATATGCTGTGGGCTTGCCTGCAATGGACACTCTACTGGACAACGGTTTAAAAAATACTGAGTGATGTAGCCCCAGAGCAGAGGAGGAGATCCTCTAGAATACAATATATTCGGACTGAACTCTTGGTGCAAGAAGGGAGGACCACAGAATAGGTTCGCCAGTATGGCACTGATTCTAGCCAAAAGGTCAATCACAATGCGATGGAAGGCTGCAAAGGCACCATCAGTCCAGGATTGGTATAATGAAGTGATTAGATGGGGCAGAGCTGAAAGCACAGAGATAAAAATGGGAAGAAAAATACGGGATTGCGGAAGAAGCCTATTTCGTTGGAATGGAATGAGATGACCGAAGAATTTATAGCCAAGGATGTACAGCTGCACTAGGATGGGTAATGCACCTCACTAACACATTTAGGTACGAAGAGAGAAAGTGACCTGGGTGATACATCATGATATTACATAGGATAACCCTAATGACTTTGTGAAAGGAATTCAAACACTGTCTAGAATACCTACACTGACTAGAAATACCGTGCAAGTAGAAGAAGTGAGTCTATGTGCAGAGGGAGTGAGGTGGGACACCGTTGGGTTAGTTATTAGTTGTGGGTGGGAAGAGGTTACTAGAATGTATTGACGGTAGGAAACCAACACATGTCTTCGCATTACTAAGATGTGTACCATTGCTAATGGCCGTTGTTGTAATAAGAAAATCAATAAGATGTTTAAAAATAAAATAAGAATATCTAAGGACGCAGAGCCGGTGTGGCTCCAACAAATCTCATTGTGAGATCTGATTGGCTGCCAGCACTTCATCCAGGAAATGTTGGCAGACATCTTGAGAATCGGGACTGAGCCGGAGTCCCAAAATAAAAGGGAGCAGGGTAGGAATGCCCTTATCCCCCTAGACCTGGTAGTGGTGCCTCACAGGGACCCCAGAGATTGCCAAAAATGTTTTTCTTATACAGAGTTTTCCGAGGGTCTGTGATTCTGTGGTAAAACAGAAGTCTGGGCTCCCGCTCTTGTTGTGTATATAAACCCCCCGGGTGGGCCAGGACCGGGGAGGATGGATGAACCCCTTCGATGCTAATGACTAGCTCAGCTCGTCATGAGGCACGGTTGAGCTGTGCTGATGACTAGCTGAGCTCGTCATGAACAATGGGATTTATCAATCAATCAGCACAGGAGGGGAAAACCATTAGCAGCCAAGGTGTTAAAAAATATAATGGGGGAGGGGGCACGCTTGGTCTTCTCTCCCTTAAGAATAAGGCCAGGTCCCAGGAGATGGAGTCCCCAGGGCCAAAATCAGCGTGTCGGGGGCGTTTCCCTTTTAAATATGAAGTGGGTGCCCTGGGTGGGCTCCAGAGCACCCAACATTTACTGAGCGTGCCCCGGGGGATGGGGTCTCAGGGGCCAATATTGGCCTGGGTAATGAGACTGCATGCCCCCCTCTCCCTTAAAAAATAAGGCTACGCCCGGTAGATGGGATCCCCATGGCCAAAATGAGCCTGAGGTGCGGAACAGTGTGCCTCCCTCACAAATATGAAGTGGATGCCCTGGGTAGGATCCAGGGCACCCACAATTTACGGGGAGTGCCTCCCTATTATAATATGACCAGGTCTCTGGGAGAAAGTCCACGGGCCAAAATCAGCCAGGGGGTGCTGCATGCCCCCTCCCCATAATTTGAGTAATGGGCTCAGGGGAATGGGGGTCCCAGGAGCCAAACCATGCCTGGGAAGGGTCACATACCCTGTCCCCCCCCCCCCAAAAAAAGTGGCAAACCACAGTGGATGGGGTTCCCTGGGCCCAAATTGGCCTAGGGAGGAGATGTCCTACGTGCCCACTATCCGGGCTGACTGCCTGTAGGGTGTTGGCCGCAGGGCCTGGCCTGCTGCGGCCAATCCCCCCATGGCATTGGGATAGAAGCATGAGGAGGGGTGGGGTTGGCCACAGGCCAGCCTCTGTTGCTAACCCCCCTGCGCGGAGGAGGTTGGATTTACGTATCGTAATTAAGTATTACTTTGGTTTTTTTAAAACCATAGAAATTCACTGGTAAAAAACAAAGGTTACAAGGACATAGTTAAGTTCACATTTTAATATAATTAAGGCTCCCCGTTTTCCGTTTTTACTGATTTTTACAGATAAATACAGACAGAAAACCATTTATTTTCTTGTCTGTATTTATTTTTAAATGTGGCTAAAAACGGAAATTGGGTGCTTTGAGTGATTCTAAATACACTTTTCCATGACTGCCAGGTCAATAACTGTGTGGATTGATAGGTAAGGGGGTTAAATAAAAAAGAAAGGAATTTTAGTAAAGAAGCTTAAACAGTAGTATATATATATATATAAATCTTTATTCGGTTTGTTCACAGTGGAAAAAAACCATAAAAGAGTACAGTATAACATACATTGTAAAAATACACAAGTTAAAAGCAATTCAAATAAAAATCATTTCATAGTTAAGAAAAAAGGGCATTATTCTAAATATACAGGGTGCCGATTGTGATAAATAAGACCTAATTTCTTTTACAGATTTTTTCTATGTTTTATAATGCACTTTAAGAAACTGCTGACAAAGTAACAGACATTCACTGTTTCTAGCATTTGCAATCTTAGAAGAGCAGGTCGACACTGTCTCAATCCCCATGATTTGAGTATCGGTAAAAGCCAGATCTTTCTATGGGCTTGATGGTATTTACAAAGCAGGATCACATGCAGATTTGACTGCGCTGATAATCCGTCACAGGGACAGGGGGGCAATTTGGGGTCCCAACAATTTTGTGATGGAAACGTGACCATCCTAAAAAAGATGTTTAGCCTAAATCTAGTGATTAACATTCTTTCGTAAGTTGTTAGCTGTAATTCAAGATACGGGTGAATGTCAAAGGCTGCTTGGATCATATTTGCATGGATCACTGCCGTTTTCGTGGAATTGGATGCAAGTCTTAACAGTTCGAGATGATTTAATGCTTTCTGTTTCAAGTCTTTTTTGGAGATGTCCATAATGGAAGACGGGTCAAGATAATAGTTCTCAAGGCCTAAATCGTTAAAGAAGTTCCTAACATATAAAAGCCACTTTATTTTCAAAGAATTATCCAGACTCATTGAGTCTGCAATAATAGCTTGTGACAAGGCATTTTTCTTTGACAGCCAAATGCGACGCCACAGCATCAGGGGCTCTATTTTGATTAGATCCTCCAGGTATGGAATGGCTAATTCTAGGTGCATTGCATAAATTGAGGAGCCTTTGGGGGTAGCTAACAGAAATCTTAAGAAGGTGTTTTCCACCTTCTGGATGGTACTGATGTCTGAATACCCCCAGACTCCTGCACCATATGTTGCAATAGCCTGGCATTTGGCTTTATATATCTTAAGGAGCTCTACTATGGGTCTTTTGCCTAATCTCTGAGAGAAAGATATTAAAGCGGCTATGGATCTCCTGAGTGAAAGTGCCCTGGTATTGATTGCTTGCTTCCAGCTAAGTTGATCATCGATCATAACCCCCAAGTATGGATAATGGGGGGTACGCTCTAACTTTTGGTTATTCAGAAAGGTAGGGTGTGGTCGTTTTTGTCCTCTGCCAGCTGTCATGACGAACGTTTTTTTCACGTTCACCTTTAAATCCAGGTTGCCCATAAATGACGTGTATCTGCTCACTGATTTCTGGAGTTCTCTAGGGGTTCGGGCTAAAATAACCGCATCGTCAGCGTAGAGCAGAGCGGGGATCAGGCGGCGGTTTATGCGTGGGAGGTCCTGGGCCCCCCTCAACATCTCCCCCTCCAAACCATTAGTATAGAGCGAGAAGAGGAAGGGGGCCAGGACACAACCCTGCCTCACCCCACGCTCTACGCTAAATGCTGACGTCAGCTCTCCATTAATGCCAAAACGAACTCTCGCTGTGGCCCCAGTGTAGAGTTCTCTAAGGAAATCTAACAGAGGTGGGTCTACTCCTAATTGGGCTAAGACCCTCCACAGCTTTGTGTGAGAAACACAGTCAAAAGCTGCGGAGAGGTCTACAAAAACCATATATATTTTCGTGGGGGTGGCCTGTGTGTATTTCCCCATTATTAGGGTAAGATTGAGGACTTGCTCCAGGGTACCAAAACCTTCTCGAAAACCGAATTGTAGATCCGAGATTATGCCCCTTTCCTCAGTCCACTGCTGGAGACGCTCGAGTATCACTCTTCCCACTACCTTTCCGAGCGAGTCCAGCAGCGAAATGGGCCGGTAACATTTTACGTCTTGCCGGTCCCCCTTTTTAAAAATGGGGACCATTATTGACTTTGTCCAGGAGGTAAGGATTCCCTCGCTCGCTGCTGCGATACATACTCTAGTTAAAATTGGGGCCCATAAATCTTGATTGCTTTTAAAAAGGTCCACCGGGACCCCATCGGGTCCTGGTGCCTTGCCTGATTTACTGCTCTGCAAGGCGTCTATGAGGTCTGGGATAGCGAAGGGCACCAAAATGGGATAGTTCACGTTGGGGAGCAAGGGTTCTGTTGGTTGGGTGTTTTTAAAAATTTCCCCGAAGTGAGAGACCCATGTATTTTCATCAATGGCGACCTCGATTTTAGGGGTGTCATTTTCTGTGAGGAACGGGGATCTGACTGTGCGCCAGAACAAATCACTGTTTTTTGAAACTGCGCCTTGATGGAGATCGTCCCATAGTTTTTGTTTTAATTGGGCCGTTCTCAGCTTTCTTTCTCCTATGTATTGGCGCCTCAAGAACTGGATCTGGACCGGATCACGTGGGTTTTTTTTAAGTGCGGATTTTAGCTTCGATAGGGCCGCTGTGCAGTTACTATTAAACCACTTTGGTTTATTGTCGCTGTTTACCTTAGGTTTAGAAGTAAGTAGGTCCTTTATAACATCTAGTATTAGGTTAAAATTTCTAAGGACTTCCTTATGGGTAGATGTAAGATCCAGGCATTTCACTATGTTAGGATAGGACAGAGTTATTAGTTTTTCCATTACGTGTGCTGGATTAATTTTGGCCCATTTGATGGTCAGTCCATTGTGTTTACCAACCTGGATCCTATTCTGCTTGAGAGTGATCGCCATCTCCAGTTTGTGGGAGGCCTTAGCTGGGACAGATAATATTATTTTTAGAGCCGCGTGGTCACTAAGGGGGGTGACTATGATCTCGAATTCCTTCAGTTTAGTCATTATGTTTTGAGAGAGGAATATAAAATCTACTGTAGTCTTATGTCCTCTGCCCACATAGGTCGGGGTAAATTCGTTCGGATCTGCATTTGGATGATTAACGATCTGGAGGTCCAAATCAGATAAAGCAATATTAATTATACTGCCTAGTTTAGTGTGGACGAAGTGAGATAGTGGGGCATTAGATTCGTCGACTATCCCACAGCACGCCAGATCAGGAACTGTACAGGGGTGGAGATTAAAATCACCTCCCCAGATTATATTGGTTGCCTTGTTTGCAGGGGACCGGTGTTGGATTTGTTTCAGTTTGTCAGTTAGATAGGTGAGGAGGGTTATAAACTTTTCATCGATTAGGTTATTATATATATTAACCAGGATAATTATGTCCTTATTGAGAAGGGTTAGTACTAAGATTTGATGGTTGGGGTCCTGGGAGAGTGAGTCCACCTTACTAAGAGGTAGAGAGTTTGAAATGTAGGTGGTAAGACCACCTTTTGGTCTTCCCATGGTACTGGTTATAGCTGGGACATTATAGGTTTTGTAGCCTTGTATATGCAATTCTTCTAGAGACCATGTCTCCTGGAGACAAATTATTTGATTTGGGTTTAAGAATTCCTGTGCGGAGCCATCGTTGATTTTATTACGTAGGCCCGCAATGTTCCAGTAAGTTACTATGATTTGTAAGGAATCATTTCCAGAATCAGTTTCTAAGGTTATAGGATCTTCATTACCTATAGGTTGGACAGTAATGGCGGGTTGTGGCGGGGAAGATAATTGAGTGTTAGTGGGGGAAATTTCTGCTAGTGGTCAGTCAACCAGGTCTAAACCGCTATACCTGTTGTTTAGCGGGATGTTATGCCATGGATCCCATCGTGGTTGTTCTCTATGTGGGGGCCATTGCGTATAGGGTTTTCTATCATCCCACCTTCCTCCCTGATAACGATGTCTCACTGTATGCCATGAGTAGTCTGGCTCATACAGATTGGGGGGACCATGATATCGGATGTTTGATTGGTCATCCTGCCTAGGGAAGGGGACGGACCAGGGAGGTTCCTGCTCCTGTACGTATCCGTCCACTTGCCTAAAGGGATAAAAGAAGGAGAGTGACTTGATCTTAATTCCTCCATTTGGGGTAATGTCTTCCCAGGCACATACATAATCCGCTATTTGGGGATCCTCGAAGGTGATTGTTATGCAATCCCCTGGAATAGTTTTTCTGGTATTGCCCACCCACGGAACCCTAGCTACAGATCTAATTCTACCACGCCAAGAGGATGGAATTGGGCGATTGGTCTGGAGCCAATGCTGGACCTTGTTTTTTAAGGACCAGGCCGGTTCTGAGGTAAGATCTGTTAAGTCTGGGACTCCAGCCATAACCACCACATAGGGTGAGGCCTCAGGGGGGAACTCTGCCGGGTGTCTTGGAGGACCAGGATTCCTTGCAGTATTCCTCTTGGACCTGTCTATGGGTGTTTTTGGCGGTACAGGAGGAGGGAATTGGGGTTTCGTCGCTGTTTTATTCGGATTTTTCGCTGGGGTTTTGTTAACTGTGCTAGTGGTGGGCTTCTGAGTCCTATCAGTATTCACGGCCGCAACTAGGGCGGTCGCAGTACTTGTCTGTTGTGAGTTACTAACGGAAGTTTGAGCTGATACTGTTTTTGTTGTTTTAGTCGGATTAGCGGTATTTTTACTTGGGGGGGGGTTTGAAGTCATTATTCGAAGGGTCTTTTGTTGTTGATTAGGAACGGATTGGTTGACGTTTGTTACGTTAGTATTGGTTAATTTTTTATTGTTATTTCCAGGGAGTTTTTGAGGACATGGCGGAAGAAGTGGCTGTTGGTTTTTTAATAAGTTGGAAATTTGTGATTCAATGACTGCTAGCCGATGTTCTAAGGGTAGTAAAGCATGTTTGACTACATTAGCTATGCTAGGAAGAGTTAGTTCCTGGGCCTCCACCAAGTTCAAGTCAACTGCGATTTGTTTACTCGGTTGGAGAACCGGCACTGTCGAGCAAGGTGGTTCCTTCTCTATCTGATGAAAGGATACTAGAGTCTCGATATGTGACCCCCTATCATTTTGAATTGGTGCAATGTTTGATGGTGTTCTATGAATTACGGGTGTGTTTAAATTTCCAGAAGCCCTGTTCTTGCTAATTGCTCCCTCCCTCCTACCCCTTTCTATTCTTTTTTCTAATGAGGAAATTTGCGCCGGTGTTGTTGGGAGCAGCTCTGGGGTTTTCTCTAGGTCATAGCTGAGTTGGGAATCCGCTAGTTGTGAGACTGATAGATCCACTGTATTTGGTAGGCTACGTCTCTCCCTAGTCGGCACCAATTCAGCGTTTGAGGCAACTAGTATTGGTGATCTGGCTTCCGCTAAGGTGCCTAATGAGGATCTTTTTGCGAATGCCAGATCTAGGGAGACCCTCTCTTCAATTATAGAAATACTTTCGTCTATAAGTGTGTTGGCCTTCGCTAGAAAGTCGTCCATGGGGCCGAGCAGTTTACCCGCTGCTGTGGGGAATTTGGTTTTATTCCCTCTCGTTAATACCATTTCTATTACTGTTGGGTTTGGGAAACACAGAGGATGCGTAAAATGGTACAATAGAGAAAAGTCAGATTAAAAGATAGATGTTAGGGGGGTGGCCCAGTCCAGTCTCTACCAGCCTCTAACGGCCTAAAACGGCCCGGTCTTTGCCCGGGTCTTCGCCCCGGGCTGCGACCCGCGGCGCGACCCGCGGCGCGTCAGAGGCTATGTAGAAATAGAGGAAAGAGAGGGGGCGTAGCCGCCGGGGGAAGAGGCGCCGGCTGCAAGGAGCGGTGGTTTCTGGGCCTCGCAGTCCCCCGGTAGGCTTTTCCTGGGCACAAAGCAGCGCACTACGACCTGGGCGGGTCGCGCTGAGAGCGAGATGACAGACTGCCGAATGCAGTCACGCTCCCACCAGCCGACCACCGCCTCAGGGAATGCAAGTTCAAAGAAGGGTAAAAGAGCAGTTCCTCGGACACAAAGCAGGTCAGTGAGCGGCACCCGCGCAGCGGGTGGCGCGAAAGGTATTTAAAGGGCGTTCAAATCAGTGGGCGTGGCCGCCGGGGGAAGAGGCGCCGGCTGCAAGGAGCGGTGGTTTCTGGGCCTCGCAGTCCCCCGGTAGGCTTTTCCTGGGCACAAAGCAGCGCACTACGACCTGGGCGGGTCGCGCTGAGAGCGAGATGACAGACTGCCGAATGCAGTCACGCTCCCACCAGCCGACCACCGCCTCAGGGAATGCAAGTTCAAAGAAGGGTAAAAGAGCAGTTCCTCGGACACAAAGCAGGTCAGTGAGCGGCACCCGCGCAGCGGGTGGCGCGAAAGGTATTTAAAGGGCGTTCAAATCAGTGGGCGTGGCCGCCGGGGGAAGAGGCGCCGGCTGCAAGGAGCGGTGGTTTCTGGGCCTCGCAGTCCCCCGGTAGGCTTTTCCTGGGCACAAAGCAGCGCACTACGACCTGGGCGGGTCGCGCTGAGAGCGAGATGACAGACTGCCGAATGCAGTCACGCTCCCACCAGCCGACCACCGCCTCAGGGAATGCAAGTTCAAAGAAGGGTAAAAGAGCAGTTCCTCGGACACAAAGCAGGTCAGTGAGCGGCACCCGCGCAGCGGGTGGCGCGAAAGGTATTTAAAGGGCGTTCAAATCAGTGGGCGTGGCCGCCGGGGGAAGAGGCGCCGGCTGCAAGGAGCGGTGGTTTCTGGGCCTCGCAGTCCCCCGGTAGGCTTTTCCTGGGCACAAAGCAGCGCACTACGACCTGGGCGGGTCGCGCTGAGAGCGAGATGACAGACTGCCGAATGCAGTCACGCTCCCACCAGCCGACCACCGCCTCAGGGAATGCAAGTTCAAAGAAGGGTAAAAGAGCAGTTCCTCGGACACAAAGCAGGTCAGTGAGCGGCACCCGCGCAGCGGGTGGCGCGAAAGGTATTTAAAGGGCGTTCAAATCAGTGGGCGTGGCCGCCGGGGGAAGAGGCGCCGGCTGCAAGGAGCGGTGGTTTCTGGGCCTCGCAGTCCCCCGGTAGGCTTTTCCTGGGCACAAAGCAGCGCACTACGACCTGGGCGGGTCGCGCTGAGAGCGAGATGACAGACTGCCGAATGCAGTCACGCTCCCACCAGCCGACCACCGCCTCAGGGAATGCAAGTTCAAAGAAGGGTAAAAGAGCAGTTCCTCGGACACAAAGCAGGTCAGTGAGCGGCACCCGCGCAGCGGGTGGCGCGAAAGGTATTTAAAGGGCGTTCAAATCAGTGGGCGTGGCCGCCGGGGGAAGAGGCGCCGGCTGCAAGGAGCGGTGGTTTCTGGGCCTCGCAGTCCCCCGGTAGGCTTTTCCTGGGCACAAAGCAGCGCACTACGACCTGGGCGGGTCGCGCTGAGAGCGAGATGACAGACTGCCGAATGCAGTCACGCTCCCACCAGCCGACCACCGCCTCAGGGAATGCAAGTTCAAAGAAGGGTAAAAGAGCAGTTCCTCGGACACAAAGCAGGTCAGTGAGCGGCACCCAGTAGTAACTATGCACAAGGCTGATACTGAAATGTGCATATTTTCATATAAGTGCATTGATTTATCTTATGCAGGTGTTCATATCACTGAAACCTGGCAGGCATTCAAGCATGACTGTATATTTATTGGCTAAATAAATGTGAAAATAGGCCAGTTTCAGCTTTACTTTAACAAAACCGATAATAAATATGGATCAATACAGATAAAGATAACAAAAAATAAATATGGATCAATACAGACAAATGAAAACAAAAACAAAATTCTATAAAACCGGGAGCCCTAAATATAATTGAACCATTTTTTAGCACTTTTAAATATATACTATAGACCATTAAGTCATGAGTATGTTAATGACAGAAATATGGATAGTTCAAATATCCCTCTTAGAATCAGAAATACAAGATGAGTAATCTCTTTTTCCAAAATGAGATCAAATGTCCATTAATTTGTCAATTCAATAGCTGGTTTATTCTTTACTGCACAGCTTTCCAAACTGTGTGGCGCGACACGTTACCCATACGTTGGTGTGTCGCGGGATGCGACGCGATGACGTCTGAGGGCCCATATGAGGGAAATGCGACTGGAGCCCCACTCATTAATTGTGACGTGCAAACGTGCGAGGCGGAAGGCGGAGCAGCAGCCTCATCGTCCGGAGCTCGATCCCACAGTGACTATACAGAGGCTCATTGGGGTCATTGTCGGAGTCCCAGTGGCGGTCTCAGCGACGGAGTCATTCGGGCCTAGTTAAAGCGAAAGTCCAGTGGAAATATTGACCCCTCCCCTCCGGGACTGCTACGGAGCTTCCCACGGCTCTGCCCTGAGCGTGCGTCCTTAATGTAAAACAGTGGCATTGGAGCCATTACCCCACCATTCCAGGCACTCACTCGGAATGTAAGTGTATTTCGGCATTTAAAAATGGCTCCAATCTACAGGCATTCGAAAAAATATAGTTGGAAGAAATGGTTTCTAAGGCGAGCATGGGCCGTGCTGACATGCACTGGTGATTTTAAATGGCTAATTCACCATTCGCGTTTATTGGTCACCTGGGTGGATACGCCTGTCGATCACTGCTGGCAGGATGCAACTGCTAAGGGTGTTTCAGAGAGCTCTGAGGAGCCGGCAAGCAGAGTCCGAATTGCATAAGATGTAGAGCCAGGCTGCGACTGGTGTATCACTGAGCAAGCCGAACTCCGAAACTGGGATACACCTAGGTACACTCAGAGACCCAAACCCTAAGTGCAAACAAATGAACATGTAAGTCTAAACCGAAATACTTTTTCCGGCCTCAGCACGTTTAATACCAAATAAAATTAAAAAAATTAGCACGAAGGAGGTGTGCACAGGACACATTCAGGTGTGCGTTCATAAAATGCATCTGCAATTTATTGTGTTTAACACAATATTTCGGACAGAAATGCATATTACATATAGCCGTACGTGCATACACGGCAACACTCAGGATTAAGGAGGGAAACTATTAAATGTAATTAGGAAATTAATTTCCTCTGGCTTTCTTCTAAATTTGTCGGATGTTGACATGTATGCAAGGCATAGTTAGTAAGTGGACAAGGTGATTAGCACAACCAGGCTGAGAGTTAATACAGAGAATTATTGGTGTCCAGTATGAAAGAAAAACCCAGCAGAAAGATATTTTAATGGAAGGCTATAACAAAGACATAAAACAAAATGCACATATGCACTGCGGCAGCCGCACACGAGTACCCACAATTACTCCGCATACGCTTTATGGCTTGTGAATGATGCAATTTGAAAGAAGCCAGGACTATGGGCTCTGGACCGAGGTTTGGGAGGCGCTGGCAGAAACATTTTGCCATTGCATCAGCAGCTACAGACGACTGTTTTTACTCCTCTGTATAAGGAAGACGTTACTTCCTGCAACATTTTGACCAATGTTACTTGCTCATGTTTGCATATAAAACTTGGTCCTTCTCTTCCTGTGCATACCCGGGGCCGGCTCTAGGGTGGTGCGATCGGTGCCACCGCACCGGGTGCTGACTTTGGGTGGGGCGCCATGTTTATTGTTTTCAAAGCACCTGATGCCACGTTTCTTGACCTAGCAAGTTTCAAGCATCGTTAAAAATATCACGATAACTACGGTGATTAATGTTCTTTCTGGAAAAAGACCAGAGCCTTATCTGGAAGTGGAAGTTTTGACTCATAGCGCAGATGGTTAACTATGCCTGCTGCAAAGAACTTGTCCCATGCTCTATTGCACACTAAACATACGTTGGAGTGTCGCGCTATGCGACACAATGACGTCTGCGGGCCCATATGAGGGGAATGCGACTCACATTACCGTGTCCCTGAATTTTTTTTCACAAAAAGGTGTGTCACCAATATGAAAAGTTTGGAAAGCTGTGCTTTGCTGTATCCAGCAATAGTTAGCCCAGTCCATTCAGCGGAAAATTCAGCCTTCAGTCGACAGTGGTTTCGTCTATTTAAAGACTCAAGGCAGTTCAACAGTAAAATATCTAGACGTCCCTGGCCTTTAGATTCACTGCCTCAACGTCATAGGATCATATCCATAAATGTAAATAGAGGTTTCAAACAAATACATTGTTTTATAAGAAAAGTGTGCTATTCTGTTCATCAAAGCACAGTATTTCAATCATAATCCTGCGCAAACAAATTCATCAATGTGAAGCCGTGGATAAAGCTCCTCACCAAATAAAATTTTCAAAATTGCCGAAACGCGAGTCCCTATTGTCGGCACCTAGTCCCAGTTCACATCTCACACACACAAAACCACAGATATTTAGCAGTTAAGAGTTATCTTAAGTAACTATAACTGGTGCGCTAAGAAAACAATAACTCACACCCTCGCCATTCACTGCTAGTTCCCCACATATTACATCACTCATTACATCTTCTATGGCATCATTGATTATATCTGTGCTACATTTGCAGTAAAATTATTAATGAGAACTAAGCATGGTGGGGATGCATACTTCTAAATCTCAGAAGTTCAAATTACTATTTTCACTGAGTGGGAAGGAAACAAAGGATAGTAAAATGCTTCATTTAGCTTCCACCAAATGAAGGCAGCTTAGGTTTACTGAACATTGCAAAATATTTTCAAATCTCTCAACTACTAAATAGTAGAGTGGGAAAAATTTGAGAACCAATGGGGTCTTACTGATCCGAATTTTGCAGGCATGCACATCTAAAAAGCACCTTGGCTACATTAGGGTAATTCTAAGTTTGAAGTCCATTACTTCTCAATGACCAGGTCCATTTTAACCATGTGGGACACCCAGACTTGTGAGGAGACTGATCAGGGTGGGTGAGGAGTAGAAAGTTACAGCGGCGTATGAAGGGGGTACGGGCCGCCCTGGGTGTCCTCACTGAGGGGGGTGACAAAATGGTGGAGAGCGTATGGATAGGGAAGGGTACGGGGTGTTACTTTCGACCGAAGTCTGTCTCTGCAGTTTGTACTCCGGGGGGTGAGTAAGAAATTTTCTGCACCGGGTACCAACTGACCTTGCTACGCCGCTGGAAAGTTATAATGAGTAACCCAGAATACACCTAGGCTGTGGAGGAGAATTCATAAAGGTATGTAAACTAAAGAACTGTCTTCGCATATGTGTTCGCTCGTTTATGAAGACAGCATAATACAATTTCAACAGATGAAATCGGAATTTGGCCTTTAAGAAGCTGTGCGATACATGCGCCCACAGCCCAACCCTGGGTTGAGGCTACCTCAGGGCAACATGCCCCTAGGGAAACTGTTTGGCACCAGGTTTCTCCTCTCTGCTCCCCGTGCCAGCCTGTCTGCCCAAACAATTGGACAGCCCTCCTCCCTAGTGTGACACATCAGCCCCTCAATGGTGGCTTCCTCTTTGAAGCCTGCAGTTTGGGACTAACACCTAAGTAGCTTGGTTCAGAAGGGGGTAACACCTAACTGGCCTGCAATGCCCCATTGTTACCCTTCTAAGCTTTCTTGTGGATACAAGTCAAGCTTAATGTAACAAGTAGTTTGATACCTTGGAGTTCCCACTTTGCAGGGCTCGAAAAACCCACTCGCCCGCTCGCATTTGCTAGCCAGATTTAATTAGGGCAAGCTATTTTTAGGTCCTACTCGCCCTTTCTTGCCAGTAAGAAAATAACTGACTTTTGATCCGGTCTCTGAAAGCAGAAGAAATGTAACAAGATAGCAAGGTTTAAAGGCATCTTTATTGCTCACAAAGTGAGCAATAAAAATGACTTTAAATCTTTTAACTTGTCATATTTGCTCGCTTTCACAGACAGAGGTCAAGTGCATTCCAGTTAGGTTGGGTAGATTTTGTAGGTTACTAGACCTGCAGGTTTAGTAAAAATTAAATGATTTTTCGAGCCCTGCTTTGGTTGCACCGTTCAGGAGTTAGCTCAGCTGAGAGCTCAACCTGTAATCACCAATTGAGATACTAAGCTTTCCCACAGTAAAACCAGTGTTTTTGCAGATTTACTTTGAGGACCACACGTCTTGCCAGTGTCATATGTTGCACCCGGTCTTCGGACTCTGTAGGCCTTCCAGATGAGCGACTTACTCAGATGTACAGGGGAAGTAGTAGCTTTGCCACTGTTGTTAATGTCAAGAGTTGGGTTATCAGTGCACAACTGCTTTGCTAGTCTGCAGTTGCAGACTGGAGAACTCTTTATTTAGGGGTCCTCCAGGGTGGCACAACAAGAGGTGAAAGCCCCGGGGTATCATTCTAACTTACATGTCATGGATACCAGGGTACTGTATACTAGGGACTTACAGGTAAGTTAGTTATTTCCAATTAGCTAAAGCCAATTCAACATACACTTTAGAGTCAGGCCTCTGGCACGGAGATAAGATCACCAGGCCTATATGCACTTAGTCGAAAAATGCCCAGCATATGTCTAAAAACATTGGGTTGACCAAAAAAAAAAAAAAAAAAGAGGAATTTCTTTACATGCGGTCGTTTCTGATCTTGTTGAGAACTCTGGGCAGGAGTGGTATTGGATGAAAGGCGTACAGGAGGCCTGATCTCCACTCTAGATGAAAAGCAACTCTGAGAAAACGCAGCCTTGGATGCTCCAGCTTTCAAAATTGACGGAGACAAACCAATCCAACCAAGGTTCTCCCCATTCTTGGAAGAGATTCTCTGCCACCTCCAGATGAGACGCCATTCGAGATCCGCTAGGGATCGACAGCAGTTAGCGTACCTTCGTGTTTGGAGCCCCCCCAGGTGTTGAGCCACCAGGGAAATGCCCCGACGTTCCAGCCATGTCCAGAGGAGTAGTGCGCCTGTTGACAAAAGGGTCCACGGCCCTACCAAGCTCTGCTTGTTGCAATACCCCATGGGGGTGGGGTTGTCCATGAACACCTATACCATACTTCTCCTTATTAATGGAAGGAAAGCTTCAATGCCAGCCGGATAGTTTGGAGCTCCAACAGGTTGATGTGGAGTCCGGATTTCGCCGGAGACCATAGTCTTCTGATCAGCACCTCACCCAGATGGCCAACCAAGCCCAGAAATTACACATGTATCACCACAGTTAGAGCTGGCTGTTAAATGGAGAAGGGTATGCCACTGGCCAATCACGGTTTGTTAGCCACCATTGCAGATCCTTTGACGTTCCCACCAAGATCAGGAGGTCAGAGCAATTCTCCTGATGCTATGCCTACTGGAACTTCAGGTCCCTCTACAAAGCCCTCATATGCCAAGGGGCATGTGTCACAAGCAGCATGGAAGAGGACATGAGGCCCAAAGCCTCCAAAGTCAGTCTCACCACAATAAGGGATAGAGGCCAAAAACATCAGTATCCCAGCAGGAATATCCTGGACTCACCGTACGGGATAATAAGCAGCCTGAAACTGCACTGTGTCCAGAACAGCTCTGATGAAAGGGAGAGTATTAAGAGGAGTCAGGTGTGACTACGGCACCTAGATAATGAACCCCAGTGAGTGCAGAAAGTTCGCCATACTCTGGAGGTGGGAGATGACTGCCTGGGGTGAGCCAGCCTTCAACAGCCAATCCCCGAGGTAGGGAAAAGCTGAAATTCTTGACATCCAAAGATGAGCTGCAACTGAGGGACACTGGTAAGGCTGAAGGGGAGCACGCAAAACTAAAAGTGTTCTTTGTCTACTATGAACCGTAGGAAAGGCCGTTGGGCAGGCAGGATGGTGATGGTAAAATAAACATCCTGTAAATCCAGCGATACAACCCAGTCATGAAAAAGATTGTCAACAGGCAACTGATCCACTCCCTCGAGGATAAATCCCCCTGGAACCGTCACAATCCGGATTCCACAGCAATCATAGCACCAAAACTGCCCTCATCGCTGCCACAGATGACATCAGGACCCTTATGGACAAGGGCGAACCCAGGGCCCTCATCCTCCTGGATCTCTCGGCCGCCTTCGACACCATCTGACACCACATCCTACACACACGCCTACACGACGCAGGAATACGCGACAAGTCTCTGGACTGGACCTCCTCCTTCCTCACCGAGAGTACCCAGAGGATCCGCCACCCTCCTTTTCGTTCCGAAGCCACCAAGATAATTTTCGGCATAGCCCAGGGATCGTCCCGCAGCCGCACACTTTTCAACATCTACATGGCACTGCTCGCACAACCTCAACATAGTTTCCTACGCCGATGACACAACTGATCCTCTCACTCACTAAAAACCCTGCCACTGCCAAAACCAACCTCCACGAAGGAATGAAGGCCATCGCCAGCTGGATGCAGACTGGCCGGCTCAGACTTAACTCGGACAAGACATAGGCCCTCATCCTTGGATCCACTCCCTCTGCCTGGGACGACTCTTGCTGGCCAGCCACCTTGGGAGTCGCACCTACACCCACCGACCACGCTCTCAACCTGGGTTCATCCTGGACTCATCGCTCTCAATGACCCAGCAAGTCAACGCTGTCTCCTCCTCCTGCTTCAACACCCTCCGCAAGATCTACAGATGGATACCCACCGGAACCAGAAGGGCGGTCATACAAGCCCTCGTCAGCAGCAGACTGGACTACGGCAACGCCCTCTACGCAGGGATCATGGTTAAACTCCAGAAGAGACTCCAATACATACAGAACACGCCTCCGCACGACTCATCCTCGACATACACCGCCACACCCACATCACTGCCCACCTGTAAGAACTTTACTGGCTCCCAGTCAACAAGAGGATCTCGTTCAAGCTCCTCACCCATGCTCAGAAATCACTACACAACGCCGGACCAGCATACCTCAACAAGCATCTCACCTTCTACACTCCGAACAACCAGCTTCGCTCCACTGACCTCGCCCTCGCCACCGTCCAACGCATCCGAAGGACCTCCACCGGCGGCAGATCCTTCTCCTACCTCTCCGTCAAGACATGGCACACGCTCCCCACGCAGCTGTGACAGACCCAGGACCTGCTGACCTTCAGGAGACTTCAAGACCTGGCTGCTCGAGCAGTAGCTGCACCCCCACCCCCTCAGCGCCTTGAGACCCTCACAGGTGATTAGTGCACTCCACAAATGAAGGATTGATCGAGTCTCTTGTGTCCATGACAGATAGCACATGTGCTATTTCCACACTGAAATTAGTTAGACGAACGCCTGATGTGTGGTACTTGGCAGGGCTGAGTCAGATGTTATTGGCCTCCAGTGGTGCAGGTGATGGTGTATCCTACCCCCTACCTGCCTGATGGTTGGAGGGCATACTAAAGTAGTTTGGAGGCTGTGAAGGCTTGGGGGCGAACTGGCTCAACCTCTGGCTACCTGCCCCACGTGGTCTGAGAGAACTAAGTCCTCTGCCACAATAAGGATTGAGGGGTATGCTGGCTAGGATGACTGGACACTTGAAGTCCCTTCTGTGGCCAGATGGCATGGGAATATCTGCCCAAGAGGCATGTGGTGTTCATGGACCACAGTACCATGCTGGCGGAAGGGAACATCCTCTTCCCAAAGGTATCCAGCCATTTGGGTTCTCCATCTGGTGGAGTGGAGGGGAATGCGCTGGGATTAACTTTGGAGGTGGAGGAGTGTATCACCAAGCTCTCATGTTGGGTGCTAGGTGAGGAAGCTGGGGGTCCCTTGGGCAAGGCAATGGCGTCAGGAAATTGTTCTAGGTACATGAGCCTCTGTGCAGGGATTGGACCAGGCCCAGAATAGGCAGTCAGTAAGGGCTTCATTGAATGGGAGTAAAGGTTCTCTAGGGGAAACTCCCGGCTGAAGCACCTCTGTCAAGACATTAATCTTGTATGCCACAGAGGGTAGTGCAAGGTCCCCTCCTCCATAGCCACATAAGGGGGGAGAGACTAGGCCAGTGTATAGGGAGGGGTCTAGTCCACTAACATCCAGCAGCCCCTCATACCAACTATCCTCATGCCCTTGTAAGGGCTGGGTTCTACAAGGGTCCATAGACCCCCCCCCCCCAGCCCCATCTGCCCCTAGCATCCAGAAACCCTTAGGGGGGTGATATGTTCGAGCTTTACAAATATGAATTACATTTTAGCAACACACATCTTCAGCTTCCTCTAAATGCACAAAATGGTTAACACTTGCAGGATTAAGTATATAGTCCATAGTTTCCTCTACTAAGGACCAGGAGTGATTCCTCAAAGGGGCAGCTAGTGATTTCATAACAGTATTTCAGCAGTTTAAACTTCTAGCATCCCTGTCCAGTTCACAACGTACAGGGATGTATCACGAACTGTGGAGCAACAGCCTTTGGCATGTGTTAGAGCCTTAATATTATCAAAGGTCACTACTTGATGTCCAAAGAACATTCCTCTATAACACTTGCTTAGTCTAGGTCTTAAGACCCCCATTAACAAAATACATGAGGGTTATCCGATCTCCTACTTATAATAAGGGAGAAACAGCCATATAAAACACATTCTAGTGAGAGCAAGTCAGTCAATCAAATAATGTATTAGCATAGCAGCCAAAATCCAAATAGGCAAATACATTCTAACTCAAAGCAATTGCCCAGTGAAGGTTGTTCAATTCAAAATGTTCAGAGTGGCTCATTAGTCTGACTGATGATACTTCTGGAAGTTGAAACAGTCAATATATATTCATCCTAGTACCGAAAACAGGTGCAGGTTTTGTTTGTGAACTCTTCCGTCTGTGTACAGGCCGCATGGCAGATCCGGAGATGTAAAGGCTCGGGCAGCTTCATCCATTTTCACCATTCGATTGCGACAGTGCACGGTATCGCCCACAATACACAATATTGTTTTATTGTTGACTTGCCCAAGGTTTGTGATCTGACTCAACAATCCTTACATACTAGACAAATGGGTGAAAGTCCAAAAGACAACTGACCGGTTCTAGATCTACGATCTGATAAATCACAGCATGGCACGTGTTTCTCACAGAGGTCAGTCAGATCAACTCTAGAGTTAAATAAGCATCGGTAAATGCATTAGGTTTCGCGTATGTGAGTAATAGTTTTTTTGTTGTAAGTAGTAGCTTGCCGAGTAGTTGTACAATATAAGTTACAGTACGTCTTGACTTATGTATAAAAAGGCAATATATTGTGCATTTACTAGTGGTATAGTGCGGGTAAGAAATAGCAACATGTTGAAAAATTAAAGCGGGAAATAATAGAATTAATGGATTTAATAGCAATAATATGTGTTTAGAGGAGTTCTGACCACTTTTGGCCCAGTGCAACTCCACCATTCAAATCATACCTCTGTTTGCAAGGCAACTGCACATGTGGCTGCTTATTTAGTAGTTAAATTTAGCAATATTCTGCATTTAGTGGGGTGAATAGAGCGTTTTGCCCTAGTGCCACTGTAACTGCAGCACTATCCAAATAAAGTTCCTTTTAACTGCAAGATAACCGAAATAGTGTCTGCCTGTATAGTAGTAAAATATAGCAATATAAGGCGCTTAGAGAAGTTCTGACAACTTTGGGGCCTTGTGCCACTGCACCTGCTGCACCATTCAAATCATAACGCTGTTGTCTGCAAGTTAACTGCACTTGCGACTGCCTGTTTAGTTTAAAATGTTAGCAATAATCCAAGTTTAGTGGGGTCCCTAGAGCTTTTGGCCCCAGTGCCACTGCACCTGCTGCACCATTCAAATAAAGTCCCTTTTAACTGCAAGGTAACTGCAAACAATTGTGACTGCCTGTTTAGTAGTCAACTATAGCAATATTTAGTGTTTAGAGGAGTTCTGACAACTTTTGAGCCCAATGCTACTTACTGCAACGGCTGCACCATTCAAATCATGCCCGTTGTCTGCAAGTTAGCTGCACTTGTGGCTGCCCATTCAGTAGTAAAATATAGCATCGCTTTGTATATTAACTTTATTTTAATCTGCAGAATTTATCACAACATTTAGAAATTGATCATAAAGACCAAATAGAATAAATTGGAGAAAAAAAAATCAAACGTTCTAAGGCTAAAGCATCTGCTTTATACAACTAAGTAATACAAAGCAACCACTCCAGCATACTGTTAGAAGCTGTCTGCCTTTTCCTGGGAAGTGATTTAAATTGGTCAGTGAATGGGACTTAAATAGTGTGAACAGCATAAGTAGAAGTATCGTAAACGGGTGCAGCCAGGGGAAGTTAACAAAACAGAGGATCCACACAAAAGTGAACGAACATAGTATTTCGGCATTGGGAACCGATAAGAGCCCCCTTTTTAAGATGTATTAAACACAAGAGCTTTCACAAGGGCTTAAAGGTGAAACTTAAAAAATGAACACCTGAGTGCTTCAGTAGCATCATCGACCCTGTCGCGAACAGGATAAGAGAGCCGAGTTCAGTGCCTGGAACTACCAACCCCCTGTAAGATTAATTGCTAGACAAGATGGTTTCAGACCAAAACAGGTTTAGTGAGACAAGTCTCGACGGACGAAGACCACGTTCAACTCAGTAAAAATAACCAGTGCATCACAGTATTAAAGGAGGAGCCCTCTGGTAATCCATACATACAGGCAGCCTTTCATCACATAATAAATTAAGCAAATGTGTTTAAAAACTTACTTGCAGAAACTGCTGTGCATTGGAGATGGTGTCCAGGAAGGCCTTGACCTCTGCCTCGTTATGCTTTTTGCCAGTGTACCACGCACAGTCTGAGAACAAAAGTTAGAAGTGAATTCTAGATGGAATAATTACGAAGGAATTAAAGCATTAAAGAGTAACCACTACATAATTAAAGATCAAGAAATCAAACGTTCAGCCCCTACATCCCACCCCCAGGTCATGTTTTAAGGCTCAGAGGAGGAGATAATTTCCTTTAAAAGGGGCAGCCACTGAAACTCTCTGGTCTCTCCCTTTCTTAAAAATACTTTTTTGTTAAACTACAAATTAAAACAACTGTTCCGATATTCTGAATTTGAAACCGCTGTTTTAAATCAAGGAAACAAAAACAAAGTAAATGCATTGGCAATTAACCCAAAACAAAATTTAGCCTTAAGACAGTCGAGAAGCTCCAGAAACCCACGAACCAATAGAAGTCATCTTAATTTCTTTCTTTGAGCTCAAGTTCGATTTAATTTGTTCAGGTTTCTTACAAGTTTTATGAAGATACCTATATTAGAGGCCTAGCCTTACAAGTCACTTGTCCATACCCATGATGAAATCTTCAAATTATGTTCATAAGAACTAAACAGAAGTCCACGCCAAAGAAAGTAGCAGGAAAAACACAAATACGTACGTAAAAATAGAGCTACATACTCTGTCTGTTTGAGTAACTGCTCTGAAGTCAAAACACTATGGCCCTGACATTCACGTTGTTGCTCTGTAAAGAGCAGTTCTGGCTGCATTTACCCCTACTGCAGAGCACGCAAGGTCAACTTGAAGGGGAAATGTGGGCTTTTAGCAACTAAAGAAAGCACATTACAATATGGAGCTGGCTCTGGTATCACAAGCACACAAACATGTCCGAATAGATCAGAAGTGTGCAAAAATGAAAATGCATTGGGTTTGCTTGAATAGAAAAGATTTATGATTTATGCAAATTGGCAATTAACCCAAAACAAAATTTAGCCTTAAGACAGTCGAGAAGCTCCAGAAACCCACGAACCAATAGAAGTCATCTTAATTTCTTTCTTTGAGCTCAAGTTCGATTTCATTTGTTCAGGTTTCTTACAAGTTTTATGAAGATACCTATATTAGAGGCCTAGCCTTACAAGTCACTTGTCCATACCCATGATGAAATCTTCAAATTATGTTCATAAGAACTAAACAGAAGTCCACGCCAAAGAAAGTAGCAGGAAAAACACAAATACGTACGTAAAAATAGAGCTACATACTCTGTCTGTTTGAGTAACTGCTCTGAAGTCAAAACACTATGGCCCTGACATTCACGTTGTTGCTCTGTAAAGAGCAGTTCTGGCTGCATTTACCCCTACTGCAGAGCACGCAAGGTCAACTTGAAGGGGAAATGTGGGCTTTTAGCAACTAAAGAAAGCACATTACAATATGGAGCTGGCTCTGGTATCACAAGCACACAAACATGTCCGAATAGATCAGAAGTGTGCAAAAAATGAAAATGCATTGGGTTTGCTTGAATAGAAAAGATTTATGATTTATGCAAATTAAAAAAGCTAACGGCATTCTGGATTCTTATCATTCAATATAACATGGTAATTAAACTGGTTATCCATTCACCTGAAGATTTCACCCTGCGTGGGAGGGAGGAGGGGGGGGGGGCTTAACGTGCAGATCATTCTACCAATGACCAAGCTAATCACATTCCCAAAAAGCATTCCACAAATAATAAACAGGACAAGACTGCCCATTAACTCCATAAACAAAATCCGGGCTTCCAACATTCACCTATATCGTTGTCCCCTCGGATTCCCCGAAAGCAGGCCGGCGAGCACTTCAAACGCTGCACCGTTGATTGACAGATTGTGCTGCCACACAGTCAAGTCAAGTCAAAATGTATGTTTATTATGACCGTAGTCTTTAAACAAGGCAGTGAGCATAACGCGAAAAGGGGTGTATACAATAGATACCTATACTTATTTTTTAAAATGTTATTCTTTAAAAAGCGATTCTGCATTTCATTTTCAAAAATACAAAGTCCAAACTATAAAATACTATTCACCATAAAAAATTACAAATACCTTAAAACATGTTATAAAAGTTAAAAACCTATTCACTTTTCTTACCATCGTAACAGTTTCTATCATTAAAACTCCATACAGTACTACATTTTTCCCTTGGTTCTCAGTGCACTCTGGGTCACCTTTAAGAATTTCCCTAGGGCAATTGCAACATCAATGAAGGGTTTTTCTGTTAGGAGGCTGGCTGCCTGCATCCTCGTTTTTATTCCATATTTTAGGAAAACCGGGCGCAGCCATAGTTTTCTCTGCTCTAGGAGAAACAGGCAGGCCACACAGGACTATCAGAGGCCCCGTTTTGACATCACTCGTAATCAAGTGTCCACGTCCGTTCATAGTGTTGCATGTTTTAAACTAGTTTTAGCGTACACATTTTCATTAAAGAGTAGGACTTCAAGTAATGATTAATATATTACTATAATAGGTGTTTGCTCAGTAAGAGCAGCTGGGAGCAACATTTAAAAATACAACCATTAAGTACGGAAGCCTATATCATTACCATAAATACTGAGGTGGAAAATTACCAAGTTGTCGGGACTTATTTCCTTCTGTAAACGGGTTTTAGATTCCTCTTTTGCCTATTTTTCAGAAGTTAAATATCGCTTACCCTTCCATCAGCCAAGACAAAAATAAATCACCTGTGGTTCAGAAACCCTGAATAACGTCCTATTTGGAGAGGCATATTTAATAAGCGGGTAGTGTTACCTTAGTTGTAGAATGAGGAACTAGTTTTTCGTACTCAGCACTGTAAATCAGTGGTGTAGGAATTATTCAATTTAATAGTACACAACTAACGGCCCTCGCAAGAATGAGGGCAAAGCGACCCGATAATAATGCCAAATTGTCGCAGAGTGCTTAACCTGGAGTCTTCTTCCCAGAAGAGTACAGTTGAAAAGCATTAACTGCATACAATATTTGTGGATTGCCTTCTCTAGCAGGAAATGCTGCAGTACTGAGCAGCACACAGGGAAGATCATCCACATACAGGAACACAGGTGAGAGGATAAAACCTGCTCTTAAGTGAAACTATCTGGAAAAAAGTTATTTACACATTTCATGTGTTCTGGTTCAGTTGTGTGCATTTCAATTACAGTCATCGGTCGCTAGTCTTTCAATTTGGACCACATCCTAGGGCCTATCTGGCTCAGATAGTTTCAAAAACAACAAAACTGCCCTGGATGCTAGGCCCGGAGATGCAGAGGGAGGCTGTTGCATATTTTGGGTTTGATATAGGAGAAGGCTAGGCCACCCGTTCTAGATTTGCTGATATGTGGTGTGTGTGAGAGATAGAGTGAGGCTGAGCGTTGGTTTCTGGTGGGTTGGTGGAAGTGAAGGGCGCAATTGCGGTATGCTGGCCCGTGTTGTGTGAGGAGTTTAAATTAGCAGCATTTGTGAATTGGTAACCAGTGGAGTTTTTGGAGGTGTGGCGTGAAGTGTGTGCGCGCCATAGAAGGCCCAAGATGAGTCTGGCTGTGGCATTCTGGAATCCTGTACTAAACCGGATATCGGAGTCTTTTTCGAACACAAATTTGGATATTTGTTATCAGTATATCTTTTTTATCTTTAATAAGATAATGGGCAGTAATTTAAGAACTTCATTTCTCTTTTTCAGATTTGTTTAGTCACCACGTTTTCTACATTGGATTAACCATTTATATACTATTACATGAGGTTATTTGTTTAGCTTTATTCAATATTAATTTGCCATCAAAAGTTTATTTAAATCCCCCTACTTCAGGTGAGAAACAGGATGTTCAAGTCAAGTCAAAATTAACTTTATTCGGCTAATTAAAGCCCTAAATGTACAACCACAAAAAAAGAAAAAAAAAAGCGGGACATACAAACATTATGTAAAAATTGGTAAGATTTTCGCCCCTTTCCAAGAGTCCGGGATCCTTGCCCCTTTAGCGATGGCATTAACGAGCATAGTTATATAGGGAACCCAAATATGTAAATTAATTTAAAAAAGGTCTGCCGGAATTGCATCCATCCCTGGGGCTTTCCCTGATTGTACTATACTGAGGGCCTGCTCTGTGTCAGAGATGGTAAAAACAAGCGTGGGGCTAGAGCTGGAAGGCTAGAATACTCCCTTCACCTGCTCTGTATGGTGATCTATATTTAAAGCCCTAAACTGGGATGAGTAGAAGGCCACCCATTCATCAGGAGAGACATAATTGACTGGAATTCGTGAGTCTGGATTCATACCCCACTTTACAATTTCCCAAAACTTAATTTGGTTGGATGATTGACACGCCAAGAGGAGCTCGGACCAGTGATGCTCATCCCACTCTTTCTTCGCGGCCAATTGAGCTCTTTTATATGTTTGCCGCGCCAACTTAATGTCACCAGTGACTCGAGATTTTATCGCTCTGATCAGACTGCAGTGCGCTACCCTGCAACTCTTATTATACCATTTATTTTGGGTGCCTAGTGCCTTTTCTTTCCTTGGATTTGCCGGTTGCGTTAGAAGGGTTTTAAGTTTCGAGAAGCACTGATCATGCAGGTCACTAATCTGAGGGATAGCCCCCGGGAGAGATGGGAGAGCTTTCATGACATTCAATGTTACCGAGACTTCCTTCTCTATGTCATTTATTAAGGAGGGATCTTAGACTACCCTGGACCATCTAACCCTTCTTCTGTCATTGGTCAAAATAGCCTCTGACGTTAGACAAGGGTTTTTAGGAGGCCCGCCCCGATCGCCTGGAAGCTTCAAGCTTAACGAAAGGGGGTTGTGATCACTCTCTGGGCGAACTAAAACCTCCATGTCAATCACCAGAGATCAAAATTCTATTTTGACTAAAATATAATCTATTCGACTCTTGCTGATCCCGTTATTGAAGGTGGGATGCCCTGCCTTGTCGGAGGTCGTGTGCCCATTTACTGCTCGCAGACCCCACTCCAGACAGCCCTAGCCAGAGGAGTGCCGCTTCAGTAGCCTTCACACCCTTGTTTAAAAATAAAGGCGGGAGAACCCAAACAGCGTCTTCATCTGCCCCCAGATCGTTACCCACACTAAACAAGGGTTCAAACGAGCAATTTAAGTCCCCGGCTACGAGGATAAATTTATCTCTACCTGTTGCCTCGAGAAGCAGATCTAAATCGTCCATGATGGCTGGCCTACGACCTCCTGGACGTCCTCGGGCATAAATATTTATGACTACAATATCCTGTTTGTTGGCCCTACTAAGCTTTATTCCTAGTAGGTCAGGGTTGGCCACTGAAATTTCTGAAGGTCTATACCCAGTGGACTGCCTCACCCAAACCACTAAACCTCCTGAGGCTCTGGCCTTAGGACCATGGATCACTGGCTTGAAAAAATTAAGATATCCTGCCCGATATATGGGGTCAGGGGCCCAGATCTCCTGAAGGATGACAATATCAAAGGTGTCGATAAAAACTGCCCAATCCTCTGAGTCTATTCGACCCTTTAATCCCGCAATATTCCAGGAAACGACCTTGAGCGACCCAACCTGATTAAGAGATGTGTTCGGCTCTAATACACACAAATCCTCCTCTATTGTTACATTCATTCTGGAAAGGGAGCTAGGTGTCTGATTAGGAGCTATAGGACTTGCAGTATCACTCTTTTTCCCTATGGAACCCTCATTAAAACACTGTTTTAGGTTGTATACCCCCAAATTGGTACCTTCGGCTTCTCTACAAAGGCTTTCTAACCCTCTGTCGGATTCCAGTCAGTCAATACCCTCCAGGCCAGACAGATTCAAACCGGTTTGACAGACAGGGATAGAAGGGGGAGTGGGGTATCCTCTCTGCCAAATTCCTCTGTACCATGTTCCTCCCTACAGATCTATGCATTGGGAAACTATTGAGACAAGGTACACTATGTCTTTTGGGATAAAAATAATTCAAACCCATGGATTGCACATCCCCCATCCTCCCAAACCTGGCCTCCCTACGAATATATTCTACCAACCAGGGGTCCCGAAAGTTTATAAGAATGCAATCGCCCTCTAAATCCTTTGTACAATAACCCACCCAATCAACTCTACGAACAGTCAAAATCTTAGTTGAAGAGGAGGGTGGGAGGGGACGATTTTTATTCAACCAAAAGGCGACCTTATTCATAAGATCGCCATGGGATTCAGAATGACCATCCCTTAGGGGTGCAACACCTGTAAGCACAATAGTATAAGGCGTAGCATCAATTGGTAGGTCCGCTGGCGGGGGTCCCCTTTTGATAACTTTCCTTGGGAGTTGTGTAGTATTAGCCTTAACACGCCGAGCAGCAGCACCAGAGCTCCCTATAAGCTGGGAGGGAGGTTTAGGCTCGCCCTTCCTGGAGGTCTGGGCCTGCATATTGGTTGCTGGTTTAGAGGAGCTTGGCTGTGGCAGGCCATTGGATTTGGAGCTAGCCTTCTTATGTAATGGAGCATGGGCCACGGTGGTCGAGGATGAATTGGGGGCAATATTTGATTTTAAATTACTGCCATTGGGTCCCAACCCGTTAGAATTAGTATCGGACTGCCTGACGGATGAGGGAGCCTGAGTGATTATAAGATTATTTCCCTGGGACTTGGTGTTACCAGAGATGGCAGGAGCCAGCGGTACTGCGTGCTCGTTCACCAATTTTTTAAGTAAACAGGAATGGGCAGTTGCAAGATTCTCAAGGCCATCTAATTTTAAATTCATCAGTCTGGTTCTTTCTAGCACCGGCAACAGGAGTGTCTTAAATAAGACTTCAATTTTTGCCAGTATGTCGATATCACTACTGCTCGTGCTTATTGGGCATAGATACGGAAACCCTGATAGAGCAATGGGAGAAGTGACATGACCACTAGGAAGCAGGGGGTACTGAGAGCCACTGGTTGAATCGTGGTTATTAGCGGGCTGAGCTGGGCAAACTGTTTTTGGTATTTTTGACACACCCCCTCTCTGCCGTCCCTTGTTTCGCTTCCTCTTACTGGGGGGATTACTCTCCGGGGAGTCCTCTTCAGAGGACGAGACTAGTAATGAAGGGCTGTCTGACAGCACACTACCTTCCACCCTACTCCCTATTGTATCGACGATATTAGAGTCGATACTACAATGCAACAAAGAGGGACCTTCAGCTTCGCAGTGAACATCCACTAAGACAGGAACCATATTAGAACTTGGAGAAAGTGATGATGGGGGTAACGGGCTAATTACAGAAGCAATAGGCCCCAGAGAAGAACGTTTCCCACTAATGAGGTTTATTGATAGCCTTTTCTCTACAAAGGCTATCTCCTTCTCCAAAATTCCCGTAGCCTTGATAATAAAAGCATCCAATGGGCCAGAAACCGCCCCTTTAGAAGTCTGCAGGATAACAGAGCGGTCCTTACCCGAGCGTAAGGACATACTTAGGGCAGGTCAGGCTATACAAACGGTGAATAACACAGCACATATAGCAAAGGTAATAATTGGTTGAGTGAACCGACAACCCACTGTACCTAGTGAAAAAGAAGAAAGGTCCAATGTCCAAGGTCCAGGGGGAGTGGCCCAACCCAACCACGGCCCCGCCCTTGTCCCGGGCTTCTCCCGGGACGCTCCCGCGCCGCGGGGATTAATGCTTGTACTTATGGGTGGGCTGTTAGGCTGATGGTGGGGCGGGGCGAGCAGGGAGAGCGGCCAGGTGTCATGCGGCTCGGGTTACCGGGAGTTGTGGGATGAGAAGTCCGGGACCCGACACTCGCAGCCCTGCGTGCACACAAACACCCACAGAAACAGTCCTGATCTTCAAGAAGGCAGGCACGGCGCTGCGGGACCCGCGGAGCGGGTTCCGCGAGTTGTGAAGGTAAAGCCTTAGAGAGCCAGCGACAGGAACCGCAACATAATCCAAGTGATGTCCCAAGGCTGTTAACGGGCAGAGTCCTTTTCAGGCTGATGGTGGAGCGGGGCGAGCAGGGAGAGCGGCCAGGTGTCAGGCGGCTCGGGTTACCGGGAGTTCTGGGATGTGAAGTCCCGGACCCGACACTCGCAGCCCTGCGTGCACACAAACACCCACAGAAACAGTCCTGATCTTCAAAAAGGCAGGCACGGCGCTGCGGGACCCGTGGAGCGGGTTCCGCGAGTTGTGAAGGTAAAGGCTAAGAGTGCCAGCAAAAGGAACCGCAACAGAATCCAAGTGTCATTCCCAATATTCGCCATAGTACGGAGGTCGATATTTGAAAAATGGGTCATACCACCAGCGGCGTCCAGGATCGGATCATCATGTGGTCCTGACTCTTGGTGCATATATTTAAGTTTATGGTTATTCCTCTGTGCCACACTTCCCCTTGTACGTTTAGCTAACCATTACCTCCCATCAAAGATTTAACGGGCGTGCCGTGCCTTTCCTTGGAGCTCTTTTAGATATGGTAGCGGGGTCACCTTGGGCTAAAAAAGTCAGTTAAAATATGGGTTGGGGGTAGAACCGGGGGTGCAGGGATATCTACTGTCTCCAAGGTTAGATTAACTATCGAGTCCTGAGTTGGACTCTTTTCCGTATTTCGGGCAAGATCCAGATTTTTTAGGTGGCCCACCTCCGGAGCCCTCGATATAGCAGCTGAATCGTCAACTCGTTTCCCATCAGAACTCATAACTGGGATGTCAGAGCATTGACGGAACAGTTTTGTGGTGCGCCCAAGGGAGATTTAGCCATAATTATACCTCCCAAAGATGACCTTTTTTGTCCTGAATAGGTGTCCATGGAGTAGTTTTTCAGTAAGCTGGATTTCATGTGACAAAACTGATTCGGCCCTAGATAGAAACGCATACAAAGTTCCCAAAACCCCACACCCCTACCCATGCTCCTATTGCCTTACGCTTCGTCATAGTCTGTGCCTGGAAATATATGTAGCACAAAATTCTGGGCAGTCACACGTATTAAAAAAGAAATTATAACCTTATGTAGCAGCTGATAACCGGAATGCCTCCGGCAACTAAGAGGGGTGGCCCAGCCCTGCCTCGGACGGGCCCGCCCTTGGTCGGGGCGGGATCAGCGTGCGCGTCCTGCGTTGCGGGAGTCTGCAGGCAGTTTTAAAGCGCCCCTGGTGCTGTAGAGTGACTTTCCGGCCTTGCGCGGCCAATAGGAGACCTGGAGGCTGTAGTCAGCAGCAAAACAGCACCGCAGCCAGGAAACAAATCAGGGACCCACGCTGCGAGAGTCTGCAGGCAGTTTTAAAGAGCCCCTCGAGCTGTAGAGTGACGCTGCGGCCGTACGTGGCCGATAGGAGATCTGGAGGCTGTAGCAAGCAGCAAAAGATCACCGCGGCCTGGAAACAAATCAGGGACCCACGCTGCGGGAGTCTGCAGGTAGTTTTAAAGCACACCTGGCGCTGTAGAGTGAAGTTTCAGCCGTGCTCGGCCGATAGGAGAACTGGAGGCAGTAGTCAGCAGCAAAATAGCACCGCAGCCAGGAAACAAATCAAAACTTTATTTCTGTCGTTGGACCATAAAAGTGCAAATAAGCTATATACATTAACTTTTCAGTTCTTAGGAAATGACGGGATGACAGAGTTAAAAAGCCTAAAATACAGTTAGTAAAAATATGCATAGACATTTCAGATCACAGCACTGACTGGGTCGCAGAGTTAAAAAAATCTTAAATAGAATTAATAGAAATAAATACAATATAATCGTATATATAGGTCTAGACATCAAAAACACTAATAAAGTGCAAAAAAGAAACCAATAGGTATCCCTCCGATAGTAAGGGTGAAATAATGCATTGCACACAATTCGAGGGCCCCACAGCAGTCTGATATGTGTCCCATCTACCGTTACTCATTTAATACAGGTCTAAAAAATAGAATACAACGTAGTGATTTCAAGGTAAATACTGAGATACTTAAAGAGGAGATCTCCTGGAAAACCATTACACAACGCAGCCATGATGGAGAGCCCTTATGGGACAAGTAAATCCTTTACAGAATAACTCGGGGGATCTAAAGTTAATGATCATACAATCACCGCAATGGTCCCTTTGCCCTAACCCCAGGCCACTCAATCTCCGCTTAAGCAAAATCTCCCTTGCCATATAATATGGGAACTGTCTCTGCTGAGCTAGCCAGTCCAAACATTTGTTGTTCAACTCTTCCTGGCCTTCCTTCAGATTTTCATGCTCCTCCGAAACCCTAACCAAGTCAAAAACATACAGACAAGAGGCTGGCGGAAGGTCAATCACTGGTTGCTTCTTGGTAAGTGCAGGAGAATTAAGTGTAAATAGGCATCTCTCAGCTCCAGACGGAAGGGGGGGTGGTAGGAGCCTTAATGACTTCTTCGGCTTCAGCAAAATTTCAAACACCCATAACTTCAATCTCCTTGTCATGACTTGGAGTACAATTGTTGGGAGCAGTGAGTCAGTTATTTGCCTCTGACGATTTGTGTTGATACCCATCCCCCTTGAGGTGATTGTTTTGACAATCGGATAGTGGGCTCAAGCACCAGCTGTTCCCTCGGATGTGGGACCAACAGCTTGCATTTGATCACTGTGGCTATGGGTAGCGACAAATATTTTTGCAATGGCTTCCATCCACTTTCACAATAAAGATGGCTACTTGTGCAAAAGGTCTGACTTTCTCAAAGTAAGATTCCATGAGATCAACCACCCAGGGAGGTTCATGCTTTATTCCCCAGGTACTAGGAAGTGGAGGATCCGCTACATTAAGATCAGTACGAGGGATAATGGAGCCCACAGAAGATCGTGGTGCTTAACATACTGTATGGGGTGTTTGGCAGCTAGAGATGACCGACTAGCAACCTCCTTTTGAGCCCATTGGAGGATATGGGCCAGGTTTACCATTCAATCTCTGCTGAAATGATCTCTGTAGCCTTCTAGATCATATTGTTAATGCTGGTGGTCTTTGATAGGGTATGTCCTTTTCAGTTTGCCGATAATCATTTAGCTTGATAGCACAGGGACAATATCTGCAAAATGGTTCTACTGCGGTGTTAAAACTCCAAAGAGACACAAACACTCATGTTAAAAGCCCCAATGTCAGAGAGTGGGCCCAGCATGGCCTCTTTCTGTCCGACGGGCAAGAGCAGGCCCAGGAACGCAGCGCTGCGGGACTGTAGCATGCTTGAAATAGCACTCAGGGCTCAAGTGGTGTCGGGAGGGAATTCTGGGGTCTGTAGTCCCTAGCGGCAGCATGGTAGCAGTAGCTCTCCCCACGATCAGCAAGGTGTTATGCTGACAACACCCCCCCAAACCCCCAGTGAAGCAAGCAACCATGTAAACAGCAAACCAACTGCAGGTGAATCAAAACGCTCATTTTTAATCAATATTTCTAGTTTTGATAGTAGCAAATGCCGCCGGTGATCCAGAGACTTTAATGGAGATATTCAGTGGGGTTCCTAGCATAAACGAAGAACCAAGTTGTGAAGGGGTCCAATTATAGATTGAAAACTACTCTGAACACTAGTTAATTGTCGACAACCTAGTCTTGCTAGTGGTCTTCATTCACATTTTTCAAAGGTTGAAAGTTGATTGCTGCACGGTGATGGCCTAACATAAGGAGTCAATCCTCATTTTTTAGCCAATTTATCATGGTTGCCTTGCCAGTCCGAATAAGCTGAAAGTATCTGGAGGGAAGGACTGATGTGAGTACTAAATGGGACACTAAGGTTTAGCATGTTGATAGGGCATCGCCTTTACTTTGGCTGGGTATATTTGATAATCATATACTCCCAGGGCACTCTGCATGCGGTCATAGAAGCATAAATTGTTATGGAATAACAAAAACAGTTTCTGAAAAGCATCAATCCTTTAACATGACCTCCTCCTGGCAGTAGGTTACTCCAACCCACACCGTTCATCTTCCAATAAATTTTGGTTAAGGCCACATGTTCAGCAACAAACGAGGGACAATAAAACTGCAATATGTCGGTCAGAACAGGGACAAGAGAACCAGGCCAAGACATGCTCGGTCTGGCTGCGGAAGAAGTACTGTATTGAAACAGCAGGCATTTTCTGAAGAGTAAAATTGGTCTTTCTCCTCTAAATATAACCGTTGTACTCCATGTAGCCTACACAACTCTGAGAAATCATACCCTCTACTGATAAAGAGAGGACACTTGGTATCAATTAGATCCAGATTACGGCAGATGCCACAACTTGACTGGAAATTGAACAGGACTTTGTGACATGAATTAGCTCTTGTTATGCCGCCAGTCGTTAACATTGTGGTAGATATGAGGTTCCACAGAGCACCTTCAGTCATCCTTATTCAGATTTTGAACAAATTGATGATGGACAGTAGTCCATATTTTATATCTTCTCAAATGCTTTCCTCTTGTTTTATCTAAACGAGATAAGGGCAACAACTGTTTCCTTTAGAAACCCTATAGTAAGCAGAGCCGGGTAAGATCATACGTTACCCAAAACTGTTAATCGTTTTTTTATTTTAGTTATTAGCAGCCAATGGTTTGTCATGGAAGCTTCAGAAAACCTAGCCCAGGTGCCAATGGACTTTCCATTAACGATGCCTCCACACTGAACAAAAAGCTGATTGAGCTAATCTTGACAATTTAGGAAGAAGGATTTAAAGTTGGGAGTAAATACAAGATCCCCACTGCTGTAGCCATAATACATTTCAGGAAGAATACATAAGCTATTGTTCAGACGTTGAATATGTATCCACATTTTGCTGCTTTGGGGTTAAAAGGTCAAGAAGGCACCTCTCCTTCAAGTAAGGTAGCAGGAACCAACAACACCTGCTCTTCAATGAAGAGAAAGGGTGTCATGTTATTATGTAGTCACAGGAATATTACCTTGAACTCAATTTACCAACTCCGAGAAATAGAGGAGATAAAATAGACATCATGCCATCATATATTACTTTTTTTGTCAAATTAGCTGCACAGTCTGCCTGCACTTCACCCTCTGAAAACACGGGTGCAGCAGCACTGTCTTTAATAAAAGATGGACACATATATGGGGAATTACAGTGAAGTATTAAAGCAGTACACTTATACAGACTGGAAACAGAAATTAAACTTGAGAAATGGGTTATCTGGTCCAAATACAGAAAAAAACTCACCAGTTGAAAATCTGATTGAAGGAGATCAGTCCTTACGAGAGTGCCAAATTATTCCAGAGGAACAGAAACAAAGCAGGATTCATCATAGCTTCAGAGAATGAAATATGTAATGACCGATGCTGTGTGAATCAAAGGCTGAAAAACAACCTTTGGCAGCAGTGACATTTCAAATGGAATGGTAATACTAGAACAATGTGTCCTTTTCTTTCCTTTCCCCCTTATCCTCCTTCATACGTTTTGATGGTTTCCTAGAACAAGGAGTAATCTCTCAAAGCAGATTCTGCTCATGGACGGCTCTAAAATGTTAAAGCAATAGTATTCTTATTAGACATATTTCTTTTGGTCCTGCCTGTCTGCACATTCTGAACCCATCAGAATGGGGAGCAGAAGAGATCAGTGACAGAGCGCCTATGATTGACATCTTAGTTTTTCAGCATGGACAATGAGTGTTTAGAATACATCTATCTATATTTGTTTATATAGTATTTTTTTTACAAATTGCACCTTTATAGCACTGACATTTTTCAGAACTCAAAATGTCCAAGTGTTTCTTTAGCTCTTCACATATGCAAATAATCAGTCTTTTGTGGCACAATCAGTCTTGGCAGATGGGTACAGAGAGCTAGGGTAATTGGTAATTTACACAGGATCTTCCAAAGTGTTCAAGTACTAAGGCGAGGAGGATTAGAAACCACTTCTTCAATCAATATAGGAATTAGGCCACATCCTTCCCAGACCACATGCAAAACAATTGTTACAGAAGCCTACACATCTCACGAAATAGATCAATAACAATTTCATACCATCATGCAGAACTTGGGCCATCCAGTAATTAAGCCGCAGCAAAGCAGAATCATCTTTGACACAGTTAATGTAGTGAAGCAACATGGGATTCCTCAACACAGCGCCCATCTGAGAAGGAAACTGAAAGAAACCAGAAAATATGAGTGCAGCTGCACACAAAAATGAATAAAGAATTCAATCCCTTCTCAGAGAAAGTCGAAGACTAGATCTTTTGTAGAGTTCTCTACTACTAAATATTGCTCACTTGTGACAAGCGGATAATGCTCGAAAAAGGCAAACAAATTCACCACTGAGCTTGCACTTGTCCAGGCCATGCAAATAAAAGACACACTGTTCAGATATGGAGGAGGCACATAGGTAAAGAGGTTGTGAATGATTATACGTAGACAATAAATAAATCTGGCAGTTGATCGGGCAGGAGAGTGAGAAGATGGGAGGGGAATTGGTGACGGTTAACATTTTCATAATGCCAGAGGTAGAGTAAAAAAACACCTCACTGCTTCATGAACCGCCATACTTTTCCATCTTCTGTCTACATCTTTGCTGCACTGTGGACTCAAATCCGGCACCCAGTGGGAGGTGCTCCACATGTTTTGCCTGATCGGGTTGTTTCTAAATCTTAAGTATATTCTCACCTAGATTCTGGGGTCACTGCTACTCTACAGACTTTCATGAGAGCAGCAGTTATTGCCAACCAGCAGCAGCATAAGATTATTTCATTTCCTCCCTTGGGGGGAAGTGTAATGGCCCTCAAGGCAACATTTTATGAGTTCAATCACACAGAAACCCTGAATGTTAAGTAGTTTGTTTGCACATTTTGATATCGCTATCTATATATATCTATATCTATATATCTATATATCTATATATCTATATATCTATATATATATATATATATATATATATATATATATATATATATATATATATATATATATATATATATATATATATACCAGGAATCTTCACAACCTCCATCACTGCGGGGAAATGAAGAGACGGACCCCACGGCATCAGGCAAATCTTTCACGGGCGACTCGTTACGAGCATCCACGTGCTCTTGATATATATATATATATATATATATATATATATATATATATATATATATATATATACTACTATTATAAAGAGAGAACTTGCACCTTTTGGCCAGGTAAACTCGGGAACCACAGCACCAATCACAACACCCAATACAGCGTTGGAAAGGGCAGTTGCAGCAGAAGGACATAGGCTATGCAGACGCCCACCATATACATTTAAAAGGTAAAAGAACCGTGCCAGCAAAGTAGTCCCTTGTGGGCGTGTCTGCATTGTGCTGTGGGTGTGTGCTGGGGGCGTGACAATCACTGGGGGCATTCCGTCACAAGTGTTGTTTTTTCTTCCCAGGTTCTATACATTCCTGCTCCCTTTAAATAGTAATTCAGTGGAGGTCCCATTCTCTTAGAACCACCCCAAGCACAGTTATGGGCAAAAATACAACTAAAAGGCCATGCAAAGCATTATGGGATAAGCTTAGCATAATTTTTAGCATTCATGAAAGAGTTTCAATGTTTTGGAATTTTACTCATCAGGGACATCTTGGGACGACGGGGTGAACTGCAGCTTGATGTATAATATTTTAAATGCTATTGCATTTGCATCATCAGGGACATCTAATTTCTAATTTAAAATATTTCTAGAGCGCAACGTACACCTTGCGGTTTCTTGGCGCTGGGGGGATTGGCAACTGAGGGAAAGAGGCCAGAAGAAAGGATAAGAGAAGGTATTGAGAGAGTTAAGAGTTAAGAGGGGAAGGCCTGGCTGAAGAGGAACGTTTTCAGATCTCTACGAAAGGGGAGGTACTGAGTGGCAGTGCGGAGGTGGTCAGGAAGTGAGTTCCAGAAGGTTGGAGCCAGGGTGGAAAAGCAGGCCCGCCCCACTTTTTGCGTGTGAAGCGAGGGGTCTGAAGAAGGGACTTGGAGGAAGACCGAAGTTATCTTGCAGGTACA